>NC_137790.1:19903958-20518958 GCF_963383645.1 Muscardinus avellanarius | reverse complement strand
AGAAAAGACATTACTTTGAGTCACAGAAACTGAGTTTATGCTGCTTATGTGGTGGCGATCATGTACAAAATATATATACTTGATGCTTTTTGAAGTATTACTTGATGAAGCTCAAGGGATTTTGGCTTTACATTTGCAACAGTATTTTGAGCAGAGAAATGATTTAAAAAAAAAAAACAGGACCAGTCATCTTGTCTCATTAGATATTATTCTACAGCCCATACACATGATTAACTTTTTGTCAGAATCTATTGGGAAAAGAAGTGGACTTGCCTACCTGGAAAAAAAAAATCTCAGAGTCTGACAGATAGGATAAACAGATTGTGAGAGACAAGTAGAAATGATTGCATTGTTTCTAGTGAATAGAATACTGGTAAATTTCCTGGTAAGAAAAACTAAAAAAAAAAAAAAAATTAAAATATCCAGGCAAATTTTCTCCCATCTTTATTTCAGTCAGTAACCACCTTATCAACCCAAAAGCTCAAAGCTTTTGCTGAAAACTTTGGTGACATGTTGACCTTCATTTCCTCCTACTGGGATGAACATAATTTTTGTTTGGAGAATTGACTTTTTCATGATAAAAACCATGAAAGGAAAGTGAGAAAAATTGTTTTTCTCCCCTATGCAAAATCAGCATAACATTTGAGGCTTTTGTCTTATTTGTGAAACTCGTTACTCTATCAGGTCATGTCTAGGAGGCTGAAAATTATGGCAAATTGCTTGTAATTTACAAAAAGAATAACGTTTGCTATTTTTTAAAGTACTACTTTTGCTACAATTTTAGTAGTGACTGTCTTATTATTACCTTATCTTTAGTCTAAAACTCCTATAAGTTACTAACTATATGGTATGAATATCTTTAGTAATTAAAATGCTTTGAAAAGCTAGCATCAGGATTGCTGAAATTGCTATACATATAGGAAGTGTTGATATTTGTAATGTTATGTGAACCATAACTTAAAATTTTATACTGGAAAATCTATTTAGAACACTTCTACATTTTTCTGACGTAACTTGTAACAGACTAGAAAATGTAGATATTAGTTGGAAAAAATAAAGAAGTCTCTTTTGCTTAATGTCAAACCCTTAAGACTGTTGAATAAAATTTACAAAGTGGTAACAGGAGGAACTCTAGATTAAGGAGATTCTGTACATGAGCAAAAAAGGTGACCAAACTGAGAGATGGGAGGGGGGAAGAGGGAAATTCTCTAAAGCACATGACGTACTTTAACAAACACAGTATTAGCAATACCAGAAGGACTCCAGATAATGGAGGAGAAACCTCAGCAAAGCTAGATTGGAAGGATAAGAGAGGAAGAAGGCTGAGGTTGATTAATGGAGAAGCTACATCTGAATATGTGTAAAAGTACGAATATAGCTTGATTAACCTGGACTCTCATTGTTGGGAAGTGGGGAAGGAGAAGCAGGGGGAGAGGGCACCAAGCAGAGGCTGAATGTATGCCAATTTCAATAGGTTACACATAAAAATAAAAAAGACATTAAAAAAATAAAAAAGAGTTAACTTTTTTGATTATTGCTTTGCATCCAAATACCATCTTATTTTCTATAAGAATGAGGGATTTTTATGTTTTGTTTCTTCTTTCTACTTTTTCAATCAGTCCTCAAACCATGCACCACCACCACCACCACCACTACCCTGGCAAAATTCGAGTGTCCTCTGATGTCCATTTCAATGAGTCTCTCGGTTGTCATTCCTTAAAAAGAACAACTTTCCATTCTCTAAGAGCACACCCTTTGGTCTTGCTCCTACTGTAGAGTCTTCAACATCACTTAGGAGGGTTTGTGTGATTTTGCTTGGACTATATTTCCAGGCTCATTTTACATTCAGCACCTACCTTATTGACCACATTTCAGGCAAATTTACTTCTTGTTTCTGGAATTCACAAAACTCTTCCCCAACCTTAGGACACTTGTTTATATTTTTCTTTGAATACTCTTCACCACCTATTTGTTTGGCTAATTAATTATCCTCTTTAAAATTCACCTTATCTGACAAGACAAAGAATTTTTCTCAATCCAAATGCAAAATTATGTTCCATTCCTTTATTACATCTACATGTATGTTCTCTTCATAATACAGGAAAATAGATTTTCATTTATCCCTGCACCTATTATACCTATCTTATTACTTAATGGGCACCCAAGGAATGTTTATAGTATGAATTAAGAGCAAAGGGTCTCTGATTTTAAGAAACATTGAGTCTAATAATTGATATAAATGACAAAATGTTAAGTAAAAATCATTATCCCAAATGTTGTCTGAAATATATAGGATTTTTTTGTCTCACAGAGTAAAATCCAAAGTGGAATAAGAAAGTTAGATATAAATCAAGAAAACAAAGAGCTAGGTAGAAAAAACATATGTAAGACTGCGCATCCTGCTAATTTTTAATATTCTCTGTTGTTTGATGCTATCAACAAGTCTTGCTTACAGAAAGAAAAATTCAGAGTAACAACATACATGTATATACTTACCATTTTACATCAAACTAAAAGAAAAGTACACAGCATTTAATGGAATGATTAAATGTAATTTGGATAGGGGAGTTCCTGGGATTTGAACACATAGATATTCTATCTTAGAGATATACCCCCAGGCATTTTTATTTTTATTTTGAAACAGGTATCACTGAGTTGCTGAAGGTATTGTTAAATTTCTGAGGATGTTGTTGAACCTGTGATCCTCCTGTCTCAGCCTATCATATAGTGAGATTATAAGCATGCATCACCATACCTGGCTTAAATATCACTTATATACATAGTAATCAAATTATGAAAACATTGTGCTAAAAACTCATTTTAAGTTAGATAAAATATGCTGATATACTTACAATAATTATATTTTCACTTTACCCACTTATCATTTAAATCATTTTATAAATTATTATTACAAATAATATATATCCAAAACAAGGAAGTAAGAGAAAAAAGGAGAGACAAATAACTAAACTAAGAAAAAAGAGAAAAAACTCGGGTAAGTAAAATCACAAGTAAGAGGCTTTTGTCTTATTTGTGAAACTCATTACTCTATCAGGTCATGTCTAGGAGGCTGAAAATTATGGCACATTTCAATCAATGCCCCATAAATGCCAAGGATCATAAAGATATAAGCATAAGACCCAATCTTATAAAAAATGTACACAAAACAATTAAATACCAATGAAACAATGGATACATTTCTAGAAACATATCTTTCAAGAATGAGCCATGAAAGACCAGAAAATCTGAATACACTTCTAATTATTAAGGAAATTAAGTCAGCAATTAAAACAGCCAGCAAATAAAGGTCCAGGACCAGATAACTTTACTCACAAGTTGTACCAAACAATTGAGATCAGCCATTCTTAATCTTTTCCAAAATATCTAAGTAAAGAGAAAACTTAAAAACTCATGAAAACAGCACTACATTTCTGTGAAAGCCAGACAGATACTGCAAGAAAGAAAATTGTAGGCCAAGTCCCAGATGAACAGGGGTGCAAAATGCCCAAAAAAGTACTAGGAAATGGAATTCAACAGCATATTGAAAATGTAAGTAGCAGCAATTTGATAATGTAAGTATCTATCTTTACAATGCAAGAATGGATGAGTATATACAGTCTTTGGTACTTTTTTGTTGTTGTTGTTGTTGTTTTGGCGATACCGGGGATGGAACCCAGGGACATCATACCTCTGATATATCCCCCCAGCCCTATTTTTTAATCTTTTTTAATTTTGAAACAGGGTCTCATTTAGTTGCAAAGGGCCTCTCTAGGTCTCAGCCCCTGAATGCAGGGATTGCTCCACCACGCATAGCTTGAGTATATACAAATTAATAAATATGATAGATCACATTAGCAGAATAAGGAAAATCATATGATATCTCAATATGTACCAGTACTGGGAAATGGCATAAAAATGCTTTGGTATTAATGTATTGGAAAATGAATTTGGAAAATGAACTTGGCAGTATCAATAATTTGTTTAAAAATACAAGAAGCAGAGCATGGTTACTACCAGGCACTCAGACAGCTGTTATAATGCAAAGTACCTTCAATAAAAGTAATTAGCAAGTGGATAGAGGAGCTAGGACCTAGAACCTTCACATTATAAAAACAGGTTTACATAATAAATGACATCTAGCAAAAAGCTAGGAATTCCCTAAGAGTACAGAAGGAAAGTACAGAGTGTGAAAGGAGGGTACAGACCTCTGTGGAAGAGGAGCAGATACCACTTGACCCTTGACTTTGTTAATCATTCTGGTCCTAACAAAGAAATCTAGGCTTATATCTGCAGTAAGGCAGGAAGGATATTTGTGGCCTAGAAATCCCCATAATCATAATTCTTATAACCATAACAAAAAAGGGGCCATGTACACTGTTAATAAGAGGGTGAAATGGTACAGGTACTGTGCTAACAGTGTAGAATTTTCTCAAAAAATTAAAAATAGAACTACCAAATGATCTGGCAATCCCACTGATAGTTTTATTGAAAAACACTAAAATAAGAATCTCACAGTGAACTGCACTTCTTTATCCATTGGATCATCATTCAAAATAGCTAACATGTGGAAATGACCTAAATATCCATCATTATACAAACAGATAAAGAAAGAGTATATATTAACATACAATAGGATATTACAGAACTTTAAAAGAGACATAAACCCTTTTGTATCCAACAACACAGATGCAAAGTGGATGTAGCTAGTTTCAAAGAGAAAAATTCTGCAAGATTCCACTTTAGACAAACATAGAAGCAGAGGATTTGATGCTGATTGCCAGGGGAAAAATGTAGGAACCAATGGGAAGTTGATTTTCATAGGCATGAAGTTCTATTTATACAAGATAATTAGGTTCTTGAAATCAGCTCTACAACATTGTGACTATGGTTACTAACACTGAGCTTTACGTTAAAATTAAGTAGGCAGATCTCAGGTTACATTTTCTATGATAGTTAAAAAAATATCCTGAAATTGCCAAATCAAATTGTATCTTTCTATATAGTAATATAAAAGAAGAGAGATTGTGTTTGCCATGATTTCCAATGGAAAGGTCATAGGAATATTTCATCTGTCTGGGTCTTTGTACTCATTTCTTGAACAATATTCTATAATGTAATGTCACATAAAACAAGCCCTAAGCTCAGCTCAATCCTGCTCACAGGAAGAGAAAATATGAAAATTGACTTCCCAACAGGCCAGGATGGGAAACATCCCAAAGATAAAAAGGGATGAAGAAGCCTTTGCCTCCATGATTGACAGTGACAACTGTAAACATTAGCAATAATAGTCAAAGAAATGAAACCAAAAGCATTGGACTTAAAAATAATGTAAAATTGACTGGAAAGGGAAATTTTGTTGAGTCAAAATGAAGTACTCGTGTAGTTCAGAGACACAAGTCAGAAAGAAATTAAGTAATTCAGAGAGGCAAAAGAAGGCCCTATCTTTTGCAATATGTGGATTTCCTGAAATATCTTTATGAATTTTGTAGCCTATAAATTTCATCTGCAGATAATTCAATATATTGTTTCAACTTCATGGGTGGTCATTACCCATTGGTTATTAGTATACTGGGGAATCTAGTATATTTTTCAACAAAATTTCAACTTACATTAGGAAGATTAAAAAGCAAAGCTAGGGAGTAATAGGGATACCAGAGGGACTTGGGATGATGGAGGAGAAACTGCAATGGAGCCAGAAAGGTGGTCTTGTGAAGGGAAGGGAGGAGAGGAAGAATAAATGAAGAAAAGACTTTCATTGACATATATACATAAGGAAAATTATGGATATTATTCTCAATATCTTGTATGGGGAAGGAAGAGAATGAGGAAGGGTGGAGGGAAAGTCCTACAAGTGCAGTGTGCATTTTATTTCACTATCACTGTGATATAAGACTATAATGCTCCAATAAAAGTAAAAGAAATTGAAGAAAGTAAAAACATACACATGTAACCATCTCAAATTTCACATCAATATTTTCTTTTCAAAGTATCTTCTATATTGGTTTTTTAATATCTCTAATAGATTTTTTTGTGGGTCTGGGGATGGAACCCAGAGGCATTTGACCTCTGAGCTACACCCCCTGCCCCATTTTTTATTCCTTATTTTAAAAGAGGGTCTCACTGAGTTTCGAAGGGCCTAACTAAGTAGCTGAGGCTGTCCACAAACCACGATCCTCTGGTCTCAGCCTCCCAAATGCTGGGATTACAAGCGTGCACCACCATGCCCGGCTCTAATAGATGTTTTAAAACAGAATGAAACTTTTAAATTTTTAATTTTTTGTGCTTTCTGAAATATACAATAAAAATGAGAGAGCAAGGTGCACACTTGGTGGTGCACACTTGTAATTTTAGCATTTGGGAGGCTGAGACAAGATGATTGAGGTTTGCAGACAGCCTCGCTGCTTAGTGAGGTCCTTTACAACTCAGTGAGATCCTGTTTTAAAGTAAAGAATAAACAATAGGGTTGGTGATGTAGCTCAGAGGTAGAATGCCCCTGAGTTCCATCTCCAGTACTGGAAAAAAAAAAAAAACCCTAAGAGAAACAGAGAAAGACAGAGAGACACAGAGACAGAGAGAGATGAGATAGAGAGAGAGAGAGAGAGAGAGAGAGAGAGAGAGAGAGAGAGAAAGAGAGAGAGAGAGAGAGAGGAGAGAGAAATAATATTTTCAAAAAGACACAGACTGGTATAGTTTCCTTTGCCCTAAAATATGAAAAATAGAACATATATTCTCTTTATAAATTGTTTTATTTTATGCTTCATCAGGTGTCAATATAGTCTAGTAAGTCTATTTTATTCAGATTGTATGTGACATCTTCAAGTAAATTTAACTTTAATCAGAGAACTCTAAATGACTAAACAAGGAAGTATATTTTCTTCCTTACAACACGCCTGCTTATCTCTCAGGGAACCAACTACTCATTCCCTAGCATTCTGAGAATTGTGGCCATTGAAAATGACTTGATTATAATAACTTTGCAAACATCTTCTTCCTCATGTACTCATTAAATTAGCCGAAATTAAAATTTTTGTAAATAACACAATGATTATAATCACATCTTTTACACATGAGTAATTAAAAAGTTAGCTCAAAAGTAGTATACTTATTTATCACTTAATTGACTAATTAGTGGAATTTGAAATCAGTTTCTGCTACAGAGCAATGGTATATTAGCTAAATCTTCAAACATTTACAATTTGGATTTTTCTTGGATTCTAGTATTTGTGTCTCTAGTTACTGTTTGGCTTGTTTTTAACTTAAATTAGCTTAATATGTAGGACATACCCTCATGTATTCCACTAATTACAGTCATAAAGGGGAAAAAAGTTTATGTATAGATGGTCAAGCCCACAAAAAAGAATAAAAAGGAATGAAAATATATAAAATTGTGTTAGTGAGGTTGCTATCAAATAAAGAAGACTATCTTAATATGTTAAATGTAATAAAAAGTAAATAAATCTTAATTTTTTCATTAGCCCATTTTTTTCTAATACTGGTCATGGAAGTGTCCATGCTTTTCTTCCTAAATACTAAGACATTTGGATCCTACTCTTCTAGCTCACTCTATATTTGTAGAATAGACATGTGTTATGTTTCCTAAGAAAAGATTGCTCATCTTTGTAGTAACTCTCAGATAATATAAAAGTTTTATAGAGGTTTTTGTGTGTGAAAGATAATGTGCCTTAAAATCACATAAGCCTTTGTTTAATAATAATGTTTAATTCTCTGTGTTTACTTTTAATTTCCCTGAGCCAATGGTCATCCCGAGCCAGTTTATCATTGCAAAGGCTAACAAGGGATAAATAAAACCCCTGTTAAAATTAGCAAGTGAAAAAGCAATTTCTAATAATTGTGTACTAGCAAATCAAACATATGCATATCTAAAAATTAGATAAAATCAACTGTGCTATATGGTAATATGTTTTTTTCCTAGAAACATGTTTTTATTTTTAATTTTCTTAGAAAAATATAGACATACAAAATGATTTACTTTAAAACATTACTATGGGTTTTGGCCAATATTGGCACCAACTAATAAACATAAGATTTTTTTTAGATTTTTATTTAATGTTTATAACATGACATCTTTATAGTAACTGCATTAAGGTGCATAAAGATAAATATTAATAATGCTTAAGTAAACAGTTTAATAGTGAGTACTTACTGGAAATACAATATTCTAAGGTCACTCAACTCAATGATGGCAAATGCCTGTAGTCCCAGTACTTGGGAGCCTGAAATAGGGAGATTGTAGGTTCAAGGTCAGTCTCAGCAGCATAGCAAATCTCTCAACAACATAGGGAGACCTTGTTTCAAAATAAAAATTTCAAATGGCTGGGGTTGTAGCTCAGAAGTAAAAACTCCTGGTTAAAGTTCCTAGGAAGGAAAGAGAGAAAAAGAAAAAAAGAAAGAAAAAGAAAGAAAGAAAGAAAGAAAGAAAGAAAGAAAGAAAGAAAGAAAATGAAGAAAAAAGTACAATATTCTACAGTCAACACAACTACTATTAACCAGCAAATTAAATAAGAATTTTGTACATATGTGAGAATACCAATGTCAATCTCAGTATTATGTATAGGGAAAGAGGGAGAGAGGGGGGAGCTGGGAGAAAGCCCATCCAGTGCTGTGTGCTTGTATGTTGGTATCACTATGAATTACATTATGATGTGAGACTAGGATGCATCAGTAAAAGTATAAAAAATATGTTGACATTCAAAATGAAACTATATTGAACTTTAATATTTTGTGAATATTCTAATGATTTAAATATGTAAAAATATAAGTTATTAAATAAATGTGGCAAGAGCCCTGATTTGAACACAATTATTTTTAATTAATTAATTAATTAATTTATTTATTTATTTATTTATTTATTTATTTATTTGTTACTAGATTGGGAGATTGAGCCCAGGGCCATTATACCTCTAAACTGTATGAACTATGATATTGCTAGGTTGCTAAAGCCTTACTACATTGCTGAGGCTGACCTTGAATGTGTGATCCTCCTGTCTCTATCTCCCAAGCTTGTTTGTTTTCTAAGAAACTTCTTCTCATGAAGCACTACAGTAGCCTCCTCCGTTGTTTCTAGACATTCTCTTCACAAAGCTATCTCTGGCATTTTCTACACCGCTGATTTGTTTCATTGCAGTGGAGGACTCTGTGGACATTCTTTCCTGCCATATTTCTACAGTGTATCGTGAGAACCCAGTATTTCTCAAGTCTGGCTTAATGTTGTCTAAATTCTCTATGTGGCAATTTAGCTGACATTGAAAAATGGCTTTGTACACACACTTTATTATTTTTCTACATTTTCATAGGCAAGTACATATATCTTTCAAAAAACCCTGCAGGGTTTTGTTTTTTCTTGCCATAACACAAATGTTTTTTTTTTTCTTTTTTGTTAAGGCAAAATATTATCCACTACTTTCAGTGTACTAGAAGTTTTAGAAATGAAATACTGCCATAACCTTTTTGATACAAAATTGAGTTATATTTTAAATTTATCCTATACAGAATCCTCTCCCTGGGATCAGTATAATCATCTTTCACATTTCTGAAATCTTCTGCCTGAGATAAACGAACTTTAAAAAAAAAAAGTCAGTTTTGAAAGTAGCAGTTTCAAGATGAGCAAAGGAAAAAATTTGGATACAATGGATCTACAATTCAATTACATAATGTCCAAGAAAATGGGTAAATCATTGGGACATCTCATATAAAATTATACTCTATCAAAAAAATGGAGTTATCAGCTTGTCTTCAAAAATACACAAATTCTGCACAAGAGTCAATTCAAGATAAAACAAAGACTTTGAAATCAGACCAGAGACCTTGCAGCTCCTTGAAGAGGGCAGAGGTCCAAACCTTCAAAATACAGACACAGGTAAAATCTTTCCAAACAAGACCCCAAAGGCACAAGAAATTAAAAGGAGAATCAACACATGGGATTGCATCAAACTGAAAAAATTATCAAGAACCTCAACAGAGAGGCAACAGAATGGTAGAAAAAAGCCGGGTGTGGTGGTGCACACTTGTAATCCCAGCATTTAGGAGCTGAGATAGGAGGATTGCAGTTCACGGACAGCCTCAGCTACTACCTACTGAGGCCCCTTATAACTCAGTGAGACCCTGTTTCAAAATAAAGAATAAAAAAAAGAATAAGAGAAAAATTTTGTCAACTACTCCTCCAATAAAGGACTAGTATCTAAAATATACAGAGAACTCAAGAAACCCAGCACTAAGAAAACAATAACCCAATCAAAAATTGAGCAAGTGAACTAAATAAACATTTCATGAATGAAATCCAAATGGCCAATAAATATATGAAAAAAATTGTTCAACATCATTAGCAATCAGATAGACGCAAATCAAAACTACCCTGAGATTTCACCTAATCCCAATTAGAAAGTCATCACTAAAAACACAAACAACAGCAAATGCTGGTGAACATGTAGAGAAGTGGGAACTGTAAGATATTGTGGGTGGAATTGCAAATTACTGTAACCACTCTGGAAAACAGTATAAAGGAGCCTCAGAAGAACAAAAATGAACCTACCATGTGATCCAGCAATATCACTTCTGGGTATCTACCCAAAAGAATGGAAACCAGACTACCAAATTAATGTATGCATCTATGCTAAATAGCTGCATAATTCCCAATTGTCAAACTATGGAACCAACCAAGATGTCCATCAAAAGATAAATGAATTACAAAACTATGTGATAAGTACACAATGGAATTTTATTCAGCCATAAAAAGAACATAATTATGTGATTCGCAGTAAAATGAATGGAACTTTAAGAATATTATGCTACATGAGATTAGTCAGACATAAAAAGTAAAATGTTGGATGTTCTCCCTAATATGTGAAAGCTAGGGAGAAAATGGGTCTTAGGAGAAACTCTATACGAGGTAGGAGAAACCATAGATGAGCAAAAAAGGCAATTTAACTGAGGAGGTTGGGAGAGGGAAAGAGGGAAATTCATATCAAAGTCAATCACTAAGCCAAACATGAGAAAGAGGGAGTGGGGAAGGAATGAGAAGAGAATTGGAGATGGGCTAAATGAATCAGGTGTGCATGTATGCATCTCCCATCTTGTATTTCATTCAGATGTGAGGCTACAATGCACCAATAAAAAAGTTTAAAAAAAGAAAATACTAAGCAATTAAGCCAGACATTGTGGCACACACCAGTAATCCCATTTCTTGGGAGGCTTAGGGGGATCACAGGCTCAAAGTTAGCTTCAGCAATTTAGTGAAAATCTTAGTAACTTAGTGAAAGCCTGTTTTAAAATTAAAAAAAAAAAAAACTAGGGATGGGGTGTAGTTCAGTGGTTGAATGCTCCGGTGCTCAATCTCCAGTACCCAAACCCCCAAAAAATTAAATATTAAAAAATACTAAGCAACTCCATAATCAAATTATAATACTTCACTCTAAAATTTCACTTAAGTATTCACACTTACTAACTTTATTATTAAAATACTTTAGAAAGGGGGTAAAATCAAAATGATATAATAATAAAACAGCATTTGGAGATTATAAATAGCATGACTTGTACTTATAGCTCAGGTTTTCTTCCTTCATTTAAATAGCTTAGCAAAAATAAAATGAATAAAGAATAGCTGCAGAAAATCCTTGAAGAAGCTATATAAGATTTTCTCTTGAGAAATTACATCACATTATATATGGAGATGATTTACTACTAATTAGAGCTGTTGCACAATTCTAAAATGAAAACTTTTGATTTAGCAAAAGCCTGGATAAGAAATCTAAAATTCTTCCTTTTATCCCCAGTTGAATTTTGACATCATGTACATTTTGGGATATTCTCTTATCATTTCTTATGTTTTTATTTCTATATTTCTCACAAAGAAGAATTAGCTCTTTCAGTCTAATCTTTTCAGTGAAATGAAGGTCAATTCTTCCTGTACATTTATGCATTCAAAGATTTTTTTTAATTGAGAGCTAGGCCTTCTGGCACTGAGGATGGAACACTGAACAAGAAAGTCAGATCCTGTGTTTTGAAAGAAGAAAGATAATAAGTGAGTTTTTAAAAATCAATAAGATGATTTCAATAAGAGTTTGACATACCTGAGAATATCTGCAAAAATAGAGATGAATTGAGGAATATTTTGAATTCAGGGTTGGGTAGCATTTCCGTAGAAATACTGCAGTAAATCTGACTTGTGGTTTTTTAAGGATCCCAAAATATAGATACAGATAATGATCAATGTAAATGTCTCACGGAGGTTTATGTAATTGTAATATTTAATAAATGAAGAAATTTTGTTGTGGTAAAAGAAATGCGACTTAGCTCTGATGTCCCACTCAGGTAAGGCAATGGAAACCATTGAAAGTTAAGGAGAAATAGGTAGCTTTAAGGCTGATTACCTCCTGCTATATTTCTACTACTTGGGTTCACTGTTAGACTCAATTTCCTAACTTTCTTTGTGATTACTCACGATCATGAGACTAAATAACACCAGAAAAAAATATCGGCAAAAGTCTTTCATGTCTCTTGCAGGCCTCAAAATCCCTCACCTAATCGTCTATGCACTTTCCCTAGGTTTGATTTTTGAAGTCATCTGTTGAGCTGAACAGAGCCAAAATATAAAAGGAGCTTGCATCACAGGCTCATACTTAAAGGACTGTCACCTACTTATCAAGAAAGTTGCTTTTGACTTCTTTTGAACAAATTATAAACAAATATTTTGTTAAGCCACTGAGGTTTCCATGTTTATATAAATCAATAAAATATCTGAATCTTATTTCAATGCATTAGAATATAGTAGACAAAATACTTTTAAATAATGTGGTTGTATAAAAAGTTATATTTATAAAATATTCTTGATACTATCAAGAAGGGATTATCAAGGAACAAGAGAAAATAAAACTAGTTAGCAGCTGCAAAAATAGGTCAGATGAGGAGACGTTAGTATTTTGGAATAGAGTGGAAATCACACAGAGAGAGTAAAAAGAAGAGTTTTCCAAGCATGGCAAGCTTTTATTTTAAATTTGTTTAAATAAATTTTTAAAATTTTAGAATATGTTTAGACTTACAAACAAGTTGTGAGATTTTACCAAATTTTTCAGCAAACCTCTCATTCAGTTTCCCCATCTTTAGTACCGTGTGTGTGTGTGTGTGTGTGTGTGTGTGTGTGTGTGTGTGGTGTGTGTTTTGTGTTTAGTGTTTAGCTGGGGATTAAATCCCAGAACATCCTACCTCCAAGCTATCCCCTCAGCCCTAATTTATTTTTTTTTTATTTAGAAACAGGGGCTTACTAAGTTGCTGAGGTTCTTGCTAAATTGATGAGACTGGCCTTGAGCCTATGATCCTCTTAGCCTCAAAAGTACTGGGATTATAGGTGTATGTCATCACACAATACTGATATTCTGATACATTTATAACAAGAAATCAACATTGAACATTGCTATTTTATACATTTTATTTTTTTTACTAACTTTTGCTTTTATCTGATTTACTTTTATTGTTCTAGGATTTCATCCTGAAATAATAAGATTACATTTAGTTTTATTTTCTTCTTATTTTCACCATGTATATAACAATTTCTTAACTTTCTTTGCTTTTGATGAGTGATTATGTATTGGTTATGTATTTTATAGGCTATTTCTCAATTTGTGTTTGTCTGATCATTTGATGCCCCATGTTAACATTGAGGTTATGGGCTTTTTTTGGTAGCACTATCACAGAAAAAGTAGCATTCTCAATATAGTATGTCAATAGTTTATACTAATGACTTATAATTGATCATGTTAAGCTTGATCACCTACCAGGGTAGTTAGATCAGTTTTTCCATTGTAAGTTTATAACCCCATGACATTCATAAACTATTCTACAACCTTATTTTGTGTTCATGTCATTTCACCTTTGACCATTAGTAGCTCTCTTTCGTTGTTCTTGTGTCTCCATGACAGACTAATATATTTGTTCTTGAGAACCTTTTTACATTTTGTCACTACTATATGCAGCAGATGGGGCCCAGAGAAAGTACAGGTCAGTGGTGAGGAAATGACCCCACTCACCATGCACAGCCACAGATGTGCACTCATCTCATGCAGTTACAGAGATGCCTACATCTCACACAGTCACAGATGTTTATATAGTCACAGTTATTTAAGCACGACTGGATAATAGTCAACACATATGCATACTTTATGCTGTTGTGACATGTGCCATTTTGCCCAGAACCCATATAAGGAATAGTTCTGTGAAAAAGTTAGTTTGCTTTCTTCCAGATGATAACTCCAAATGCATTATTCTCACTGGTAATCTCACTGCTGAAACTGCTCCTACAACCCTAGTTGGCCTGAAACAAGACACCAGACAATTGGCTTAGTTGGCAGGATGTGATGGGTGCCCCAGGATTATTCTTGAAGAACAGTCCCAGGAGAAACAACTCAGAGTGAAGGAGATGTGGCCCCCAGCCTTCTTGTGATTCATGGTAGTAGAGTATCTGGCAGTGCAAATGTAACTAGATTATTGGGATGATGTACGTCCCCAACTATTATGGGAGGAGGTACATCTTCAGTCACATGAGATTTGGAGGTATTAGAGGCACTGAAGTCAAACAACTGGCTTCCCAGTGTCACCAGAGTAGGACTCACTGGGCAAAGGATACTGCCAATACAAGCACAGCATGCTAGCCCCTCGCCCAGACTCATGATGGGCAGCTTAAAGGTACTATGACCCCTAGGAGGACTGAGGGAGACCAGAAAGAAGCTGGCATGGACCATGGGAAGGTGGGGCAGGAGTTGGATTGGAGACCACCCATGAAGCCACCCTAGAATGAGCATGCCTAGCAGCTGTTGAGCAAAGTGGAACAGAGGTAGAGACAGCACCTAGAAACCATAGCCACCTGTGAGACAATGATAGACCATCGATGAGTTGCCAGTGACTGAGTAAATAAAATACCTCAGTGATTTTGAGAATTGGACATCTGCCTCCTACTCAGTATGAAATGTATATGTCCACCATAGCTGAGTATATCATGGAGACGGACATGTTACAGGGACTGACTATGAAAACAACTATCAGAGAATCTGGCAACATATGCATGTAGTAAAGATTATTACTACATCATGCCCCCTTTCAACTTCCCCAAACTATGAAGATTGTGAATGTCCAGGAGTACAAGTTACTGAGGCGGGGGAGGGGTATGAGTTAACCAGACAAATGGTACTAAGATGGAAGAAGCAAGTGTACTTTGCACAACTCATAGCCCATTCAATTATTCCAAGTTGCCAGTGTGAAAACCTGTTGGTTCCTGGAGCATGACAGTGATTGGGAGTTAATGTAGTACCATCCTTACATGTATGGTACCCAACATTTCATGAACTGGAATTGTTTCATTATGTTGTAAAATTGGAAAATGTCTTTTTTTCTCCAATGACATTACTCTGGAAAGCCAAAGTTACCAGTGGAAGCAGCTGAAGGTCTCCCTTGGTGAATCGCCCCTGCTACTACAGACAACTGGGTACCTTATGAATCTGGAAATACAGCAGTCCAGAATGGGATGAAAAGCACCATGTAATTAAGGACTTGTTGCTCCAAAATTCTAATAATGTCCCCCTTTTGTTGAAATATGCTATAGAAGAATAATGAAGTAGGTTAATAGGGTAACAACATGTAGTGCTTGCAAGCATAGCACTTTTTTTTATAGAACAGATGAAATGGTCTGCGACTAATCAAAATGTTTGATGGTTGCCTAAGAATTATGCCTTGTTTGTTATAGGAGTGGTACTATAAATGTAGAGATATAGGTGAAAACTTTAGCCTACATGTAATTGAAGCTTTAAACATATCCTGTCAGGCTCTTTCCCTTTTAATGGATGAAACCACTCAGGGTGAAAGATGGTTCTGCAGAATAGAATGGCATTAGGTATGCTCACGGATGCCTAAGGTAGAATATGTTCTCTTCTCCATGTAGAATGTGGTGTAAACATTCTAGACCACCAGAAGCAAGTACAGCAAACCTTAGTAGAGATAGAGGCATAAGTATTGGTTATTCAGGTCTAAAAGGAGACCTGTTTACAAACTGGAGAAACTCATTGGGCTTCTCCTAGATATGGGTATTGACAATCCTCACCTGTGTGGCTGGAGGACTAATAGTTACTTGTTGCACCCTCTGTTGTTGTGGCTTGTGAGCCCAATGTAATACTGCCTAGGTCAAGTTGCACATTGTCACTCTGTAGGGGGATCTACAGAAATAAAGGACAATGGAAAGGAAACGACCATGCTCATCTTGTGCAGTGGCAGATTTACACACATGTCACACAGTTGCAGATATGTATATAGTTACATATGTATACATGACTAGGTAATATGCAACATGAATGTACGTGTTATACTGGTGTGTACCATTTTGTCTACAACCCTGTATAAGGGACAGGTCTCTAAAATAAAGCTGTTATTTGTTTTCCTCCAGATGGTGACTCCATTTGCTTTCTCATTGGGGATGGATCTCACCAACAAAACTTCCCCCACAACCGTATCTGGCCTGGGGCAGGGTCACTGACAACTAGCTCCATTGTGTATATTCCTGTTCCATCTCTAGAATCAAGCATCTCTCCAAGGAGCTGTAATTCATTTTATTTGAGAATAAAATCAGAAGCCAAGAACTGGGCACTGGTTGTTTTCAGTGCCACAGGGCTATCATAACTTGTAAGCCCTTACAGTAAACATATATATGTACACTAACCCAGTATTCATAATTATTTACAATTATTTATGTAGCAATTCATCTATATTACTATGAGGTTTAAATATAAAATTTTAATGACATCTCTGTCTCTAATCTAGGACCAAAAGATTAATTCTAATCCCCTACATTATTAGCCTGTAACCTCTCTTGCAATAGTGAGATAACTGGATCACACCATCTATCTCTCTTTCTTTGTTCCATTTATTTATTTGTTCAATGTAAGGATTAATGCAAAAAGTGTCATGTTATTAACTCATACCTCTGTGGGAAGTCACTTTACTAACCACAGTAGGGTATTTATAGTTTTTTTTTTTTTTATGTAAAAACATGATTTTCTTTCCAGTACTGAGGACTGAACCCAGGGAAATTCTACCTCCAAGCTACAAATCCAGCCCTATTTTTCATTCTTATTTTGAAACAGAGTCTCACTAAGTTGCAGAGAATCTCATTGAGCAGCTGAAGCTGGGGATCTTCTTTTGTCAGCCTCCCAAGTACTGGGACTACAAGGATGTGCCACCATGTGAGGCTAAAAACGTAATTTTTAAATGTTACTAAGTCAATATTTTTCTCTCAAACCCCTTCAGTAGAATATTTTATTTATTCAGTGAGATATTATATATTTGCAGTAGTTAATTATATTTTAGACTTGAACTCTTTCTGCTAGCTCCTGGTATTCTGATTTATTGTTTTAACCTCCATATTTTAAGTTTATTCTTTATATTAAATATAAAGTACTCTGGGTCTTAAAAAAATAAACAATGCTGCTTACCATCACCAGGTTACCACATGTCAAGCACCCCAAATGTCCTCTCTGCTTTCTTCGTCAAACATTACCCTCCTACCTCTCTACAGTTCTTGACCTTAGCTACTGGGACAACTAGTGCTATTTTTTAAAATGGTAAGGTTATTCATTTTAGGATTATTGAATGTGAAGGGCTTTAATGACACTTAAGGTGAGTAATTATCATTGCACAAGGCTCTGAGCATGACCAGTTTTCTATCTGAATCTTAGAGTTATGTGCTCTAGACATTTTCAAGGGGAGATGGTTCAAGAAAAGCACTGAGAGAAGGTAGTTAAGTGAAAAGTTATGTAGAAAGTACTATATTACTTTGCTCAATTCAGAATATGTAAAAAGTTAAAAATAAGCCTATCAAATATTTGTAAAGAGTTTAAAATGTCCATGTAAAATGACTACTGATTTACAAACTCACCACTTTTAGAGTCATAGAATCAAGGTCAAACTAAGTCTGTGTGGTTTTAACTGACACCAATTACCACAGCAGCTGCATCTTCATTTATGCTGAGAGTGAATCATCTTGAAGCCAGTTACCTAAAACAATGTGTTAGAAGAGTTATAAGAACACTGAAAACTGTACTTTAAAAATTTAAAAGATTTAGAGCCAGGCATGGTGGCATACTCTTGTAATCCCAATATTTGGGAAGCTGAAACAGGAGGATTATGGTTCAAGGACAGCCGCAGCTACTTAGTGAGACCCTTTGCAACTCAAGGAGACCATTTTCCCAAATAAAGAATAAAAAATAAGGCTAGAGGTGTAGCTCAGAGGTAGAAACCCTCTGGGTTCCATCCCCAGTACTGCAAAATGAATAAATTAAAAATAAATAAATAAATAAAATTTTAAAAATTTATATGAAAAGAAGTGATAACTTTCATTTACCTTTTAAAATAGGCTTTATTTGTAAATACAACATTTTAAAATAAGTATACATCATGACATGGCTAAATAAAGCAAATTAAATATGCTTTAACTCACATATTCTTTATATTGAGAACACTTAAAATCTATTATCTAGCAATTTTCAAGAATACAATATATTGTTATTAACTATAGTCTCATGTTATAGACTAGATCACTACCTCACAGAAATTTTGTGTCTTTTGTCCAACATGTTCCCTAGCATGGGACATTTTCCCAGCTCCTGGAAGTGCCATTCTATCCTCTTCTCTTATTAATTCAACTTTGTTTCAGATTCTATATATAAGCAAGATCATGAAAAACTTGTCTTTATATACCTAGCTTATTTCATTGGACAAAATGGCATTGCTGTTGTCATAAATGACAGTATTTGCTTCCTTTTAAAGATGAAATCATATATATATATATATATATATATATATATATATATATCTCCATATTTTCTTTATCCACTCATCTATTAATGGTCACTTAATTTAACTTCATATGCTGGCTATTGTTAATAATGCTGCAATGATCATGAGAAATTTATTCAATATACCACTCTCTTTTTTATAACTTATTTTTTTATTTTTATGTGGAACATTGAAGATGGCATACATTGAGACTATGCTTGACACTCTTCCCCCCACACTTTCCTTCCTCCCTTCTCAAACAATGAGTACCACTCTCTTTTGGGGGGCGTATACCCAGAAGTGGGGTTTCTGAATTCAATGGTAGTTCTATTTTTATTTTTAAAATAGTAATAGATTTTATTTTAGGATAATTTATATTCACATCAAAATCAAATAGATAGTACAGAGATTTCTCATATGGTTCCTCTCCCAACACATGCATAACTTCTCTCTTTATTAACAGAATTCTTTGACATTTTTAAGAAATGAAACAAGTACCCAGCCTGCTGGAACATGCCTTTAATACTAGTACTTTAGAATCGAAGACTGTAGGATTGTGGCTTTGAAGCTACTGTGTGCTTATTTAGTGAGATACTGTTTCAAAATAAAAAAAGGCCTGGGGTTGTATCTCAGTAATATAACCTCCCTGGGTTCAATCTTTAGTAACACACACACACACACACACAAATGCAACACATACACACACACACACACACACACACACACACTGAATGTAAGATATCACAGTTACTTTCAAGAACTACTAATAAAGTATTTTACCTATTTATTTTTCCACTGAGGAAGTCATATAGAAAATATTATATACTAACAATGTACAATGGTGTTTCAAGCTGACTTTTAAAGATGAAAAAAAATCCATAACATTTCCCTTCTGAATTCTCTTGCAAGCAGTGATTTTTCAAAGATAATATACTTTGAAAAGAAGGAAGTAACACCAACAGCATACTTAACTAAATATCTAATTCGCAATTTTACCACAAGCGATCTGAGCCTTAAAATTATCATAAATTATAAAGAAAAATAAATATGATTTATCTTTAAACTTCTCAAAATAGAAGATAGGTCTTGATTTAATCTTCAAATTGTGACTCCAATATTGAGAGCATTAAGCCATGTGAAAAAACCATTAGCTGGCATGTGAATATAATTTGAATATTAACTGTACTTGAAGCTTGGAAAAGGTAGTTTGTTAGTCGTCCTTTCATCACTAGGATCAACCTGTCTGATAAGAATAACTCAGAAGAAGGAACTTAGATTATTTTGGCTTTAGGTGTCAGAGATCTCAGTCTATAATTGATTGGCTTCAAAACCAAAACATCAAGATAGAAGAAAGGTGCATTCATGATAGCCAGAAAGTAGATACACACTAAGGAAGGATCCAGAGACAAGATATAGTCCTCAAAAAATGTCCCCAGATACTCCAACCACACTCCACCTGTCCGCAGCAGTTCATCCAAATTAGTAAGGTATCAACTGGATTAATCTACTGATGAGGTCATAGTTCCCATGATCGATAGTTTTCTAGAGCCCTACTGCTGAAAATTGCTGCACATGAACTTTCAGATCCAAACCATAGCAGATAGCCTCAAATAAACACAGTGCACATAAGCAAGTGTGGTGGCTTTGACTCTGTGTAATGTCAAGACACTCTTCAAACACTGTTTGATGATACTCAGTGGCACATTATAGCAGTAAAGCCATTGTAGTACTCCTTTATAGTCCAGCCACAGAAAAATGATACAAATTATTTTTGGGAGCACCTTTTATGTACTAATTTTGTCTAGAGTGTATATTAACTCTTGAAGACAGAACATTACAGGTGTTAGAAAATATTCTGAAATCAGACTCTGCACAGTATGAGTCCTAGCTCAGTAACTTTGGGAAGACTATTTAAGCGTTTCTTCAGCTAACTAGCCCATCTTCAAAATGAAGAAAATAATACTACCACCTGAAGAAACTGAGAGTTTAGTAACATCATAAATCCATACTTCTTAGGGAAACATTTGACCATAGTAAATGCCTTGTAAGTGTTAAATATAATTATTAGAAATCATTACCACCCCAGTGGATTAGAGTTAATGTAAAATTTGGAACAATAAAGTAAAACAGAAGTTTGATCCTAGGGTGAGAAAGTCTAAATATGGTATGAGAGTCTAGAAAAATATTTTAAAAGGGTAAATATTACCTTCTTAGAGTACTAAGTACTTAATAAATGATAAGTATAAAGCTATTGTATGGAGAAGGTGTACTCAATAACTGTTAGATAAAAATATAATTTGAAGAAACTGAGAGGAAGGAATGAAAGACACTGAACATAGAAAAGTAAAATCAAAGTAACATCATTTACAGCCTTATAAAGACACAGAGTATCATAATGAGAATTACAAATAAGGCACATATGGAGTTCTACAAGTTGAGTACAAAATATAGCAATGTATGCACTATGGTCTCAAATTATAAATTTATATTTCTTTGTGTGAATGAGTGTGTGTGTGTGTGTGTGTGTGTGTGTGTGCACGTGTGAGCATCTACAAGAAGAGATAGACCTGATATATGAAAATATTGTTAGTAATTTTCTCTAAGTGTTAGTTATGGGTGTCTTTAATATCTTTGTATTTTGTAGTAACTCTAGTTTTCTACTGTAGATATATTTTATTTATGCAATGGATATATTATTTGGATATATGATTTGTTACCAGGGAATGTATCTTAAGGTAAAGGAGCACATTTATTTTAACAAAAAATGAAGAAATAAAAATGTAGGCAAGGAAAACTTCTAAGCCACTTTCTAAAGTTCAAATAAACTTGTCAAATCAGGCATAAGACCTCGAATTTTGCCCTCCTTGCAAACTAACAGGATAGTCTGTCACATTTTCATAGTAACTGGCAGAAAGGCATGAGGTTTCTGGGTCATTTTATCACACACAGCTCTAACAGGAGCCAGAGCAACATCTTGCCCTTGTTTTCTGAGCTCAGATTCCCACAGGGCAACATGATGAGGCTCAGGTGTTTGCCACCCACACAGTGGGATGAATTACAGAACAGTAATAATAGGAATCCTATGACCTTCTGTAGGTACCACTTCCAAACCAGCCCAACCTCTCCACAGTGAGAGACATTACCTTTATTATCCTGGAATTTAAATCCACTCCAGGGAGAGAGCATCTATACTATTTAAAGCTCACAGAAGCATCCTGGGGGGAAAATCTAGAAAAAAAAGCTTATAATGTCTTTATTTAGAAAATAAAATTTGTATAAATTTGAGACTTCATGAGAGAATTCTAGCCCAACAAAAACATCTCACTCATTGATGAAGACATATAAAGATGGTCTCTTTGAAGGTGCAAAGTGAGCAAAATATTTCATTTTTAGAGGTTACTATCTTGGATTACAGCTTGTTTATACAATCCTTGTAGGCATGTTTGTATTAAAAGGCATGGTATTAAATTTCTCTGTATAGCTTCATTTGACCTACTTTTCCCTTAATTTATATGTTAATGATAAATTTTTAATATTGTTGAGTTGGTATTATGTGTTTAAGTTCATTATTATGATGGGAAAAATAATTCTACATTGATTTATGTAAAAATATATCAGAAGATCTGCTGTAGAAATTCATGCAAGCATTAGAAAGATGTTCATATTTGCTAAAGATCCTAAATGTGTTCATCAGCCTTGTCTATTTTATTGTTCACTTTTGTCCGCAGGTATTTTTAAAGCTAATCTAGACAAAAATCACAAAAACATCCACAATAATGATGCTGAAGCAGACAAGGCCAAAGGTAAAAGAGCAGTCAGCAAATAAAAGCTTTGATGTATTAAGGGTGCCAAAGACTGGCTTCAGTTCTTTTGTCACTCTTGATTACAAAATCGCACACCTAAAGATAATTTTAGACAAAAAAAAATTGATGTGGATAAAAGCAAAACTTCCTTTGAAAAAATATATACCTGTGGTTCTTCACTTATTCAGAAATAAATATGTGCTCGACCTCTGCCCGTTGGAAGTCTAGAAATTGCACCTTCACTTATAATTTGTGGACACAAGAGCTGGTTGACTGCAGAGAGCATTTCTACACTGATGCTATAGTGATTAATGATACATTGGGGAATCAAAATCATAGTGCAGGGAGGATTTCCATTTACTGAGGAAGTCTGAGCTAATTTTTGTGAACACGAGCAGGCTTCTTATAGTCAGTTAGGGAGAGGGAGAAAAATAGTGGCAGTACTTCACGAAGGGAACGATGTAATGCTTGAGCCAGAGCCGATTTCAGAAGAACTGAGAGAGCGCAGCGTGAAACACTGAGGGCTTAAATGTGCTGCATTCATCCGAGTACCTGGGAAGCCAGAAAGCCTACTGTGCCCATCCCAGTCTCTCCTGGAAGCAAAGTGAGCAGAAGGGGCCTGAAGCTGGCTTTTAATTTGACAAGATGACGTCTTATTTCTCCAGAAACCTTTAGTTGTGTTGGGAGTGCAGGATTTGAGGCAAGATTCTCACTTCGCAAGTGTTATCTATGTATTATATTATTTTTTGTACTTTTTTCTATGACTTCGGGAGGGGCCTGAGCATTTCTAACATTCATTTTCTGAGAGATTATGACTGCAGCTGGATATTCCAGCACTTCTTTAAATACACTCTCCATACAGTAAAAGGAAACAAATGAAAGTAGCTCCCCTTATATCTCCCTGTAGTATTTACATCAAACACAATGCAAACAAAGGAGAAATACCAGAATAACCCAACTCCAATCAGATTTTCACCTCAGTTCTTTTGAGTGCATAACTTTCTCTGTTTTACCTTATTACCAGGATTTCTTCTTTCAGCCTGCACTAACCTTCTGAAGCCTCTTCGTCTTCCCAGGACAATATAAATGTTGGATAGGAATCACAATTTATTGTTTATGGATTTATCTCAAGGCCTGGGCTAATTCATTCTGTCTTTAAATTCCTTTAACCCCACCTCTGGGCTTTGCGGGTTGGTTATATCCATCCAGTCCTCTCTTGATCGATTTTGGCTTTGTGTCTCTGTGTCTGGCCAGGCTCCCTTATTGGAAGCCACCTGTCCAGACATCATCTGTGCAGCCAGCTCTATAATCGTTTCCTAAGTTTGGTGTAATGGGATGTACGTCGTTTTTTCTCTTTACCCTTTCTGGTATTTCTCTTTACAGAAGAAAACGTTGTACATATTCCTTTCTGCAAGCAAGACAAACATAACCATGGCTTCAATGATCTATTCTTATAATAGTCCTACTTCTGACTGTTTTCAAAAGGTGTAGTTTCTCGCTATGGTGTTGTCAATTCACCAGAAGATCCTGGAGTATTTTAATCTTAATTGGCCATAGCACTTTTCAAGTTCAATCCTCTCATCATTGAGGAAGCAGATCCCCAGAGGTATAAATTTAGTTCCAAAGTTAGATGTCACAAACAGGGCCCTTTCTCAGTTTAATGCTCTTTTTATAAAGATACTTCTAGAATCATACATTTGCAATGATGGCTTAAATTCTAAACGAGTAGCTACTGAACCGAGGTTTTAGGATATTCTGAGGCAAGATGTTGCTTACCAAGCCTCTTCTCCGTAGCTCATATAGATGAATAGCTGTCAACTTTATTCATTGTCACTTAGGTGTTTTAATTCAGGCATCTGCCCGAAGAAGCCAGCAGCTCTCACCAACTGAAAAGACAACAACACATTTAATCTAAGGTGATTCCATAATTTGGTGCTGCAGAAACACTAGTCCTCTGACTTCTCCAGTACTAAAAAGTATTTTCAGAAAAGTATTTGCCTTTAATTGTGTTCCCTCCTTAGTAGCTTTAAATAAAATCTCCAAATGACTACAATTTCAAGTAACCTGTATTTTTAGCGAAAGTAATCTCCTAGAATTATATATGCCTAAAATAATTTTACAAACATTATGGAAAGAATATTAACTCATGAAGAAGTTATTTTGAGAAATAAAATTTATTCTAGTGTTCCTAAAATTAATCATAATAGGTGTTGTCTTGCTCTACCAAGAAATTAGCCCGGTGTCTTATTGGAAGACAATGTGACACAACTCTTTTATTACAAAACGTGCCTAGAAAACAGTAGACTTTTTGTTTGTTTGTTTGTTGGATTGTTTGTTTGGCGGTACTAGGGATATAACTCAGGGGCATTCTATCTCTGAGCTACATCTCCAGCCCTATTGTTATTCTTTATTTAGAAATAGGGTCTCACTGAGTTGTGAACGGCTCACGAAGTAGTAGATGAGGCTGTCCACAAACCGAAATCCTCCATTTGTGAAGTGGCCATGGTGGCGCGTGCTTGTAATCCCAGTACTTGGGAGGCTGAAATAGGAGGATTAAAGGTTTGTGGCCAGCCTTAGCTTCTTAGTGAAGCCCTCTGCAACTTAGTGAGATCCTATTTATAAATAAAGTTAATAAAATAGAGCTAGGGATGTTACTTGGAGATAGAAAACCCCTGAATTCAATTCCCAGTATAACAACTATAATTGTTAATAATAATAATAATGTATTTACCTATTCAACTAAGAATTGATTACTTATTACACATGCAGCCTTGTAAAAAGCAAGGTAAGTACTTGTGTATAAGTACTTTACTATAAAATAAAAAAATTGAACTGTTATTAAGAAATTATTAAGTGTGTTAAGAAATGACAAATATATTAATAAGTTAACACCTCTGAGAAAAATCCATAGTATTTTTTATTCTACATATTTGTGCAAAAAATAAGAATTCTTAAGTAAAGACAAAGCTATCTGTCTATGTCTACATTTAAATTGTTGGATTCAAAATTATCTGTTAACTAATGCACTCTTCTCACTTTTACTAGTTTATTTCAAGATAGCAGCTGTCGATTTGTTAATTCCTTTTGTTGTCATACTTAATCCTGAGGTGATTAAACACCACTCAATCTTATTTTCATTTCATCCTCTTTTCTTCAAAATTAAATTGCACAGGGTCTTAAAATTCATGACACAAATTATGAAAATAAGAGTGTAGAGAATACACAAATATTATCAACAGGCAAGTAGGCATGATTCAGGACAGGAATTTTAAAATTTATATAGCATTGAAATATATCAACAGAGTTTGCACAAGAATCTCAATATTATGTCATTGATATCTTTCTGAATAAAATGACTAAATATTCAACAATACACAGTTTTTCTTTACTTACTTAAACTCTTGTATTATAGAAGAAAAATAATTTTGTCTTTGTTCTGAGTTCTTAGATGGGGGTGGATGCTCTGTAACAAAGAGTAGATTAATAATAGAAAAACTCACAGAAGTTTAATAACGTGTATGTTTTGTACACATAGGACATTTCCTGAGAAATTTGCAAATCTCAAAGAGATTGAATTCAGCCTTAAACGCCACTATACCATCTTTAGCTAAAACAAAAAAGAGTATAGGGACTGGTTATAGGTAATCAGGAAAAATATGATCAAAAATAATAAAGCAAGGTTTGTTATGCCAACGTTAGTCCAGTGCCTTCTCTGCTGATGGCACTCTCTATTAATTTAATCATCATTCTCCCTGTTACAGAGAGGAGGCACCTTATAAATGGAGACTTCCCTCATAGATACAGACTTTCTTTGCCAAAAGGTAGCTTCTATTGTATTTTCAGAGCTTCCCTATGCCTTCATTACCACAATAATAAGCTCAAAGTAGTCATTATGCGAAAGGGACAAGTTAAGGTGTGGCATATACTTGCCTCCTACAATAGCAAAGAAAGTATTTTTAGTCTCTGATACAAAAAGGAGCATTTGTTACTCTCTGTATCTCTTGCTTTCCCTATCTTTCTCTTTCTTTTCTATTGGAAGGAAGAGAAAGTTAAAAATAAAAGATGGATTTTCTCATATACATTCACAAACATATCAAAGTAAATCACTAAGCCAAACATGAAAGGAGGGTCAGGGGTGAAGGGATGGAGTGGGAATTGGGGAAGGGCTAAAGGAGTGATGTGTACATGTATGCCTCTACCATCTTGTACTCTTTTAGGCTCTATGACTATAATGCACCGATAAAAAAATTAAAGTTAAAAAATTAAAACAAAATGTAGGTGCATTTATTAAGCATTAACTATGCATCGGTCACTAACCACATCTGATTTATAAAATAATTTGTGCACAAGTTTTTAAAGCTTTTATTTATTTATTGTATTTTTTATTTTTATGTAGATCATGTTGAAAATTGCATACATTCAGACAGTGCTTGGTACCCTCCCCACCCACTTCCTTTTCACCTCTACTCCAAATAATGAGTGTTCAGGTTGATCATGCTACATTCATACTTTTACACATATCTGAATGTAGTTCTCCATTCTAGCTTTGCTGAGGTTTTCCCTCCATTATCTGGAGTCCCTCTGGTATTCCTAATAGTCCCTAGTTTGTGTGTATTAGAGAAAACATATGTCCCATATACATTTTTTTGCATACATATTTTTCTTCTTATATTTACTTAGGAATATAGGTTATAAAAAGATTCACAATTGGTTGTGACTGCATCATCTTGTCTCACCTTTCTGGCTTTCAGGAGTTCAGTAAGTGGGAGTCAGTGTGGAAATTAAACAAAGGACTTCCAAGGAACAAAAGAAACTGTAATTGATCAGATGTGGAGTAATAGAGGCTCTAATACATTATTGGTGGGATTGCAAATTAATGCAACCACTTGGAAAACAGTATGGAAGATCATCAGAAGAAAGAAAATGAAATTTCCATATGATCCAGGAATACCACCTCTGGGTATCTACCAAAAAGAATGAAAACCCAAACACCAAACTAATGCATGGCAACCATGTTCATAGCTGCACAGTTCACCATTGCCAAACTATGGAACCAGCCAAGATGTCCTTTAAAAGATGAGTGGATTACAAAACTCTATGATGTGTACACAATGAAATTTTGCCCAGCCATAAAGGTGAACAAAATTATGGCATTTATAGTGAAATGTCACAAAAAATAAGAAATCAGATGGTTTCCCTAATGTATGAAATCTAGGGAGAAATGGGTAACAGGAAACTCAAGATGAAGAAGGAGGTCCTATAGAGAAGCAATTAAGGTGATCTATCTGAGGGAATGGGAGGGGGAAGAGGGCAACTCTTTAAAGCACATGATGTACTTAAACGTATCAAAGTCTATCAGGAAACCAAGCATGGGAAAGAGGGAGGGGGAAGGAAGGGTTTAGTGAAGGGGGTCGGGGGTCTTCAAGACCAATGAAGGGGGGTCGGCACAGGAAAGACCCAAGGCCAGCTGTCGGAGATAAGCAAGCAAGCAAGCAAGCAAAAGCTTTATTAAGACAGCCCAGCTCCATTTTATATCAGGCAGCTGGCAGGAGGGGGCTTCTGCTCACAGCGAAAGATCACACAAAGTATTGGGCGTTTACTGATTGGGTGGCTCATACCCCAGTGAGTGTGTTATCAGGGGACTGGTTGTTGGGCATCCCGTGGCCCCTTTGGCAAGCTATGAGGTAATCAGCACAATCCGAAAGAGAAGCCAGAGAGGAGCCATCTTTGGCATGACTGGGCTGCATATCCTAACATTCCTCCCTTTTTGGTTTTTAGGGGCAGGGGGCATCGGATCATTCTGACTACTTCCTGCTTAAAGGGGGCAGCGATGGGAAGGGGCCGGGAGGAGTAGGGAAAACAGCCCCCAAGTCCAGGCCATAAAAAGTAAATGGTGGGGCAAAAGTTGGCGAATGTTCCCTGAAGATGCAGATCCCACAAAGACATGAGCCAGTCGTCAGGATGGTGGACAGGAGGTATCATCCAGCTGTCTTCCAGGAGGGCTTGTATCCTAAGTCTCCATCGGAAGGGATCTGTCTCTGTATGCTGTCAGTTGTCCCTGGGAATCAGTATCTTCCAAGTTTCAAAGCTGGTAGTGTCTAAGGAGAAGCTGGTTAAAAGTCTGATTAGATATTTTATTTACCTGGTTTGGTATGAGCTTAGTTATGCAGGGTAAAAACATACAGGCAACAAATATAATAAAAAGTGGACCCAGGATGGGCCATATCCATGTAAGTATTGGGGACTGAAACCATGTGGAAAGGGATGTTTTTTGAGATCCTTTTAAGCCTGAGTATATTTTGTTCTACTATGCTTGATTCATTAACATAATAGCAACACTCTTCCTGTAAGAAAACACAGGTTTCACCATTTTTTAGATGTCAAGAGATCAAGGGCCCTATGGTTTTGACATGTTACTTGGGCCAGGAATGTAACCTGTTTCTGTAATGCTGAGAGTGATTCGGCAGTTGATGTGAGGGCACTTTCAAGTTTGCTGCCTAAATCATCAGTGGACCATAAGGCATAGCCTAGAGTCCCTCCTGAAAGTTTGTTTCTGATGAGGGAGGAGGTTAAGAATACCCCAACCAAAATAGGGAGAAAAGCAGTCCTTTTTGTAAGCTTGGGTAGGGTAATCAGATATTGTAGTTGGGCATAGCTGTAAAGAGTCAGTTGTGGGGCCACCATGACCAAGAAACAGGGACTGGTGGAGTTGGTATATATGACATTGCTGAGAGTTCCATTGCACCAGAAGAAATGGCCTGGATAGGTATAACTGGGACTGGCAAGAGTGATAATGTACTGACAAGTGGGATCTCAGGAGGAATGTAATGTCACAAAAATGCAAACTCTGGCTGGGTGATATTGTCTTTTTTGGGTTTCCATAAGGGAATATTCTGGAGAATATGAAATGAATTAATTTGAGAGGCAAAGGCATACTGAGAGGCATTTATAGGTACTGCTGCCAACAAGGGCCAGGCAAGCGATGTTTACAGGAAACAGTTTGAGGGGCTTAAGGTGGGAGAGATGAGATTTGGAACCGATAGAGTTTTGGTAATTAACTGAAAGCACGTATATGCAGAGGAAGACAGAGCAGAGTTAGAGACTTTTCAGAGAGAGTTAAGTACCACCTGAGCTGAGTGTTGGATATCCATGGAAACTTGTGAGATTTGGGTGCCAGTGGATATATTTTCACAGAAGAAATAAAGTGAACTGCAAAGGGTAGAGGCATATTCATTACAGTAAACCTTGGCTGTAACTCCAGAAGCCCATCTTGGATCCCAAGGGTCAGGAATAGTATAGAGGTAGGTTTTAGATTTGGAATTGAATTTAAAATTTTCTGATCTTAGTTGTCCTAGATAGGCATTGTGGATTTTGTATGACCAGTATGGGCATCTGCCATATACATTATCCCAATTTGGGTTGCAGCAAAAACTTTGGTCAAAAAGAAAACAAAGGTAAGGGCAGATAGCTTGATGGAATAGCTTAATGGTAGGAGGGAAGGCTAATTTTATACTATGGGAACATCCCATCAGGGGGCAATCAGCCATTGCAGCTAGTTCAGTGACCATTGTAAAGACAGCTTTGTGAGAATATCTTTAAGAGTGCGATTAGAACGTTCTACTTTTGCTGATGCTTGAGGACGGTATGGGCAATGAAAATGCCAAGGCCGAGATAAAGTTTGGCCTACAAATTGAGTTATTTGGGAAGTGAACTCAGGGCCATTATCATATTGTAAAGAGGAAGGCATGCCGAAGCAGAGGATAATTTGAGAAATTAGGAGATCAGAGACTGTAGAGGTCCTTTTATTGGAGGTTGGGAAGGCCTCGATCCATCCCGAGAAAGTGTCGACGAAGACGAGAAGGTATTTGAATCTCTTAACCATGGGCATATTGGTATAATCTACTTGCCAATCATCAGCTGGAGTATGTCCCCTTGCCTGGTGGGCTGGAAAGGCCTGCGGTCTAAGGGGAGTGGTTGGGTTTGTTCTTTGGCAAATGATATAATTAGATGTAATCTGATGAAGAAATTTTTGTCCTTGGGTGTGAGAACAAAGAATGATTGTAGGAATAACTCAAGGCTTTGTGGGTTTGAATGAAATAAGGAATGTAGATATTGTAAAAGATCAGAAAGGGAATGGTCGGAATCAGAGGGGGAATTCAAATTATTAGAGGCTGGCAAAGAAATGTCATCAGCATCGTGTAATAACAGTATGAAGGTGTGAGAGTACTGAGATGCAAGCTCCTGCTTGAAGGGTTAATGAAGCAACTCTGGCTCCTGAGAAGCAGCTTGGAATGCCAGGCTGGGAGGTATGCATATTTCTTCTAATCAGTGAGCTATGAGTCTTGCCGAGTTGCCTTCAAAGTCGGAAGCAGCTCTGGCCCTCTCTCTGAATGTCCTTCCCAGAATAGACATCTCTCAGAAAATTTATTGGTATGATAAACAGCTTGAGATGTTATGAGCAGTCACAGGTGTTCTTTGCTTCTAATTGTAAAACAAAAGTTGCTTTGAGACTCGTCCTTTGGCTTTACTCACACACATCCATTGTTGCTTTAAGATAACCTTGTAATGTCTAAAATAGTTAATTTGTCTATGGATCCCATAGAAGCTTTCTCTATAAAAGTCTGATTGCTCTTTCAATAAAACATGCAGTGTACATGAAACCTGCATCCCCTGTGTCCCGTGAATCGGCTTTACCCTTAGGTCTTCAGTGCACTAGACACTGACACAAAGGGAAGGGGTTGATAAGTTTTTTGGGCCACCTCCCATGCTGCCTGGTCAGCCCTAGAATTTCCCTGTGTTATTGGGGATGAGTCAGTCTGATGAGATTTGCAGTGAATAATACCTAACTGCTGTGGGAGGATAGAAGCTTGGAGAAGTTTAGCTATCAGTTTAGAATTAATAATGGCTGATCCCTTAGAATTGAGAAGAATATGTTTCTTCCAAATTGCAGCATGTGAAACTAAGATATGGTAAACATATTTGGAGTATGTGTACAGGGTGAGAGTTTTCTGTGCCGCTAATGTACAGGTTCTGATAGCCGCCATTAGCTCGGCCTCTTGGTTGGTGGTATTAACAGGAAGAAGATGGGCCTCAATTGTCTCAGTGGATGGGACTATGGCACAGCCCACCCGCTGTATCCCATGCAGAAGGAATGAGCTCCCATCAATGAACCAAGTAGAATCAGGATCTGTTAATGATGAGGTTGAGAAACAAGGGAGAAAGGCTTCCAAAATATCACAATGATGTATAGGAGAGGGATGGTTAGCTGTGGCTTCTGGTAGTAAGGAGGCAGGATTTAGAGGTGTGCAGGCCTCAAAAGAAAGGGATAGATATTGGAGGAATGAGACTAAGAGAGATAAGATTCTGGAAGGAGGTAAAGTCTGTAGGCCTTTATAGGCGAGCAAGTCTCGAAGGTGATGTGGAGATATAATGGTTAAGTTTGTTCCAAAAGTAAGTTTGTGAGCTTTCTTTGTAGAAGGTGGCCTGCTGCCAGGACACGAAGGCAGGGTGTTGTTTGGACAGATATGCGACCAGGGTGAAGGTGGGCCCATACTGTTGACCAAGAACTCTGAGGCCCTGTCTTCCCCTTCATGTATGTATAGAATAAACAGTTTCTTTAGGTCTGGCAGGTGTAAAGCTGGGGCTAAGAGTAATGCCTTTTGTAGGAGATGAAAAGCATGTGAAGGGGAGGAGGCCAGGGGCTCATGAAAGGGGCCCCTGGCTAGCTCATATAAGGGTTTGGCAAGAAGGGAATAGTTGGGAATCCAGGCCTGAAAGTAACCAGCAAGACCCAGGAAAGAAAGAATTTCATTTTTTGTGTTGGGGACTGGGAGAGTCTGGATAAGCTTTTTGTGGTCTTGTTTTAATACTGATTTAACCATAGAAAACAGAAACGTAAGAAACTATCTTAATTTCACTATTCTTACATAAACTTAATTGTACACAATCATTTTTAACATGCTCAGATCTTCTTGTGACCTGCTTTTTGCCTTCTGATAACCTTTTTCCTTTCCCATTTGGGACAATCTTAGGATAAACCTTTCATTTTTGTCCTTCCTTACCAAAATTTCCCTTCTTTACATCTTTCTCTCATCCCTACATACTGGTTCCTTTCTGTCATAATTCCCTTTTTGAATTTATATTTTGAAGTGATTCTGCATAATTTTTAACAGAATAGGTCTCCATAGAAGAGAATTCTATGAGAGACAAAGCAAGCAGAGAACTAAGCCCTGTATAAAAAAAAATCAATATTCTGGTTGACACCTCAAGAGCTACCCAGGCTTTCTCCTGCTGGTTAGAGGGCTGATTAGAGGGGCCTTGCCAAGCCTAGGGCATCTTCAGTCTTCAGTCTTCGATGGCAGCCACGATGGGGACAGATGACCTCACTTCCCTTCAGAGGTGAGAGCAACATGCTTTCCAGTATTTTTCTCTTACAGAGATGGCACAGCCCAGATGCAGATAGACTCCTTTCAGGAGTGGAGGAAATCAGGCACCTTTGTACCGGCAGTTACCAAGACATTAGCTCCTTTCTCTCTCTGTATGAGAAGCCTTTGGTATCTCTGAGGGGGCAAAGACCTATTACCCAATGCAGGGCTATTAAGTGGGCTTGTCCCTGTGTTTGCGTTTGTCTCCTCTGATGCTTAATAATCATCCAATAGATTAAGTAACATCATTTAAACAAAACAAATTCTCAGAATGACATTACAATTTGAACATCTATTACCAGGAAGCCAATGGTAGTTGTCTTAGCCTGAAGAAAACAAAGTATTAATCTTTAGTGACAATTTTGATTTAAGACACATGAACTAATATGTAATAAGAGTAAACTTCTGATAACCAAGAGCTTTATCCAGTGTTGATCTTGGTCAGATAAAAGTTGGCTGTTATCCCAGCTGAACTCTGAATGCCAAGTGAGGCTGTAGGCTTGAGTGATATAACGGAATGTTCTGATATAGATATCAGGGTTGGAGGTGTAAGAACCTAGCTTGGTGTGAATCTGGGACAGATCTGCCATGGAGAAGGGGATGTGAACTCTGATTATGCCCTTGGTACCAGCCACCTCACGGAAAGGAGCCACAACCGAAGATACGGGGGTGGCTGGGGGTTGAGAGTGATATTGAGCATGAGATCTTGTTAATGGAGGACTAAAGGCTGGTTGGGGAGAAATCTGAGAAATAGGGGGGGGTAGAGACAAGTAGATGAAGGTTGCCCAGGAGGGGTTGAGGTTTGTGGAGGAGGGTGTAGAGTTTGTGGGAGGGTGGAACACGAAGAAAGAGATAAATGCACTGGAGGGATTTGTGGTGGTGGGGGGAGGCAGGCTGCTGAGAAAGTGCTAAGCATGCTGGAGAAGAGTTTGTGTTGAAGGTGCATGCCTATGGGGGGTGGGGGTTCATTTGCCAGGTCAAAGGCATCAGTGTCTGACTCAGGGAGAGTTTCAGAGCAAGTTTTTTTTTTTTTTTTGGGGGGGGGAATTGCAGCAGTTTGCAGGCTAAAAGAACTTGCTGGGAGGTGCAGGAAAGAACACAGACTGAAGGGGTAAGAGCGTAGATCTCCTTCCACCCTTTTGCGCGCTCGCAGTAATGAAACAAATCATGAAGGAGTAGAAGGTCAAGGGATCCCTGGGGGCAGGGGGTCAATGGTTGTTATGGTCCAGAGAGTAATTAGGCCAATTTAGGTTTCCAGAGAGTAATTAGGCCAATTTAGGTTTAATGTCTGGAATAAGGGAGAGACAGATTAAATCATTAAGTAGACACCTTAAAGGGGCAGTATCCAGGATGGAAGAAGAGGCTCCCATGGTGAAAGGTTATGAAAGATGGAGGGAGAGGTAAAAAGAGAGAGGGTTAGGTAAGGATAAGAGAGAGATAGAGAGAGAACGGAGAGTTCCAGTGTTTGAGGAGGTGTGAGTGAGAGAGAACGGAAAGTCCCAGACCGGTAAAGGAACAAAGGACCAAAATGGGAGTCCCCAGATGGCCGATTGATCCTGGAATCCCCAGTGGGGTCAGATAGGCTGAAGATGTTGTCTGGTAGTCACCCGAGAACAGTCTGCCTGGGCCAGAGCCGGAGATCACAGGGCACCTAGCGCTAGGATTTTCGGATGGTCGGAAGTCGGACTTTATCAGTCAGACGGAGTCCACCGGACTTTTTGAGTCAGACAGACGGTACGGAATGGTAGTCAAACTTTATCAGTCCGGTAGTCGGTCAGACTTTATCAGTCAGACCGACAGTATTATCTGAATGGAGAGTGTTAGGAGGAGGAAGGAATGAAAGTGGAAAGAATAGCAGGGCCTGCTATTATTATCTCATAATTAAATGAAGCAATAGACTATCATGGGAGTCCACCGTAGCCCTGAAGGCCGTGGTGAGGTGCAGTCTCCCCTCAAACCTGGCATCAGCGCAGAGCCGGACGATCATGGTCAGATACCCTGCTATAGCCAGACTCAGGCAGATAGCCTAAGAGGGACTTACCCAGCTGGCGGAGTGACAGAGATGGTCGGGATGGCCGGTGGTGGTGGGTGCGGAGAGCGAGCACCGAAAAAGAAGGATGAGGACGGCCAGCCAGGGGGAGAGCCAGGAGAAGAGAGTCCTCTAGATAGAGGGGTCTCCCTCCCGGGTTTCAGCACCAATGAAGGGGGTTGGGGGTCTTTGGGACCAATATAGGGGGGTCAGCACAGGAAAGACCCAAGGCAAGCCGTCAGAGATAAGCAAGCAAGCAAAAGCTTTATTAAGAAAGCCCAGCTCCCTTTTATATCAGGCAGCTGGCAGGAGGGGCTTCTGCTCACAGTGGAAGATCGCACAAAGTATGGGGCATTTACTGATTGGGTGGCTCATACCCCAGTGAGTGTGTTATCAGGGGACTGGTTGTTGGGCATCCCGTGGCCCCTTTGGCAAGCTATGAGGTAATCAGCACAATCCGGAAGAGAAGCCAGAGAGGCGCCATCTTTGGCATGACTGGGCTGCGTATCCTAACATTTAGGGATTGGGTAAGGGTTGACTTGGTGATGTGTGCATGTACATCTCCACAAGTTTGTTTTTTTTTTTTTTTTTTATCCCATTAAGATGTATGACTACAATGCACCAATAAAAATTTATTTTAAAAAATGCAAAGTCAATGATTCCTATATTGGTGCATAGCTGTAATGTCAGTATTTGGGAGGCTGAGAAGGGAGGATTGAAAGTTTCAGGCCAGTCTCAACAAATTAGTGATTATTTTTAGCAAATTTAATGATACCCTGTTTCAAAACAACATATTAAATATAGCTGAAGATATAGCTCAGAGAATGCTCCTGGGTTTAGTCCTTAGTACGATAAAAAATAATAAATAAAATAAAACACAAAGTCAAACTTTATATGATACAATATATTTTCTACTTTATTTTATTTCTATCATCCATTGTCAATAATAGAAATATTTTATGTGACTGTATAAGAGAGACTTGGTGAGGTTCCAATAAAAAGATGAAATAAAACATAAGAGGCATTTCAAAATGGATAGATTTAAAACAGGTTATTGGTAATAGAGATGTTGGAAGCCTAGAAAAGTACAAGTAAAGAGTAAGATAACTTAAAAGATGAGAAACTGCTGATAAAAGCTAGCATTTGTAGCATAAGGCTGGGGCTGGGTAAAGAGCTATTTCCTACATACAGGGCTTGGATGAGCCATAATGTAAGAAGACACTGTCCAAAAGCAAAGAGAGCCAGAGACAAAGAATCATAGTTTTTCCTCGCATTTTGGAATGCCAACTGGAAAAGCCATCTGGAAATTGCACAATCATTACCTGCCAGAGAAGGAAGGTTGAGTTTGGAATAAAGAGATGATATGTACATTTCTGCCCAGGATAAATTTTGTTAATTAGTGTCTACACAAAGAGATAATCTCGTTATCCTAATCCCAAATAAATTAACGCTAATGTTTCAGAAAACAATTGCTTAAGATCATATTGTGGCAAAGGATTTAATGTGCCATCATTTCTTTGATTCATCCATTCATTTATGGCATAATGTTACAGTAAAATTTCCTGTATAAAAAAAATGATGTGTTTGTTTGTATAAGTGCACAGACTGTATTGTAAACATCATAGAAAAAGAAGAAAGAAGAAATCTCACTGATGTGTATTTGGGTTTTCAACATTGTAAAAAACATGATTGTCTTCTCGGTAAGAGGAAACTTGTTTCCATTTGAAGATGGTTGTCATTTGTTCTTTCTCCAAATAAATGTGGTAACTGTTAATGTAGATGTGTGTGTTTGTGTGTGCATGTGTGTTTTTGTGTGTGTACATGTGCATGCATATTCCCATTTTTACAAGAACACATACAGAATCACACAGTTTAGAAATGGACTTTGAATCCCACAACTTGGTTGTGACTCAGAGTTCTGTCTTCTTTCTCTTAACGCTCTCAGGCAAGTGAATTTTTCCACTTTCTTCTTTGTATCTTTTTAAAAATACTTTTATCTTAAGTTATAGTCTTATATCATAATGTAGTTCATAATAATAGTGACATACATGTACACAGCACGTGGGTGATCTTTCCCCTGGCTCCCTCTATATTAACTCCATCCCACCTTCTCTATAAAGGGTATTGAGACTAACATTGGTATTCTCACATATGTATACAATGTCAATGAATATAACATCTTCATTGATTCTTCCTTTCAACTCTTCTTCCCCTAGAATACCCATCTGGCTTCACTGGAGTTTCTCCTTCATCTCCTAAATATGTAGAATATACTAATAACTCAAAAGACTTAACAATAAAAAATAAAAACAAATAACCCAACGAAGAAATGAGGAATCGAAGTAAATATATACTTCACAAAAGAAAAGATACAAATTCCAATAAAGGCATGACAATAATGTTCAACATAATTAGCAATCAGGGAGATGCCAAACAAAACTACACTTAGATTCTATCTAATTTCAAACAGGGTAGCAATCATCAAGAAATCAACAATAAATGCTGGTGAGGATATGGGGAAATTGAAACACTTCTACACTTTTGGTGAAACTACAAATTAGGGTAAACACTGTGCAGATCACTGTGGAGATTACTCAGAAAATTGGGAATGGACCCATTTTATAATCCAGCTATACTACTCCTTTCCAAAGGGGCTTAAATCAGAAAATTTTAGTAATTTATGCATATATATGTTTAGAGTGGCACAATTCACAATAGCAAAATTATGAAACCAACCTATGTGTTCATCCATAGATGAATGGATTTTAAAATTATGCGCTATACACACAATGGAATTACACTCAGCAATAAAAAACAAAATAATGTCATTTTTAGGAAAATGGATATACCCAGAGAACATTATGATATATATATATATATATATATATATGAATTAAAAATAATATATTATATATAAAATATATAATGTTAACATAACATTAATATTAATTAATTTAAATTAATATAATTTAAATATATAATTAATATATATTATTAATATATATATTAGGAATTAAAAATAATTCCTCAATAACGGCACTGGACTTAAATGGCCTCAACTCCCCAAATAAAGGACATAAGGTGGGAAAATTTATTAAAAACTAGAATCCAGCTATCTGCTTCCTTCAATCCACATATCTTAGAAGTAAAGATAGTAAAAACCTAAAGGTAAAGGGCTGCAGCAAGGTAATCCATGCCAATAAAACTCAAAGACAACTTAGTTTCCAAATTTATTTGTTTCCAAATAAAGTGTAAAATAGATCTGGGAAATAGCCCAGAAGTAGAAAAGTCCCTTGCTTCCACCCACAGTACAATAACAACAGCAACAAAACAAAATGTACCAGAGGTTTTGATAATGTTGTATTTTTATTTTTTTCTAAAATTTCTTTATTTTACCCCTTATTTCTTTTATGACCCATTCTTCATTTAGCAATGTGATGTTCAAACTCCACATGTTTATGTGGTTTTTCTGTGTCTTCTTAAAGTTGATTTCTAGCTTTATCCCATTATGGTCTGAAAAGGCACAGAGAGGTATATCACATTTTTTGAATTTGCTAGCACACAATTTGTGGTCCAGGATGTGATCTATTTTGGAGAAGGTTTTGTGAGTAGCTGAGAAAAATGTAAACTCTGCTGTATTTGGATGGAGTATTCTATATGTCTAATAAGTCCTTTTGGTTTATGGTTTTCTTTAGGTCTGAATAATTTTTACTGACCTTTTGTACAGAAGATTTGTCTAGCAGTATGAGAGAAGTGTTGAAGTCTCCCAGTATTACAGTATAATTGTATTGGGACTTATGTGTGACTTAATGTCACAGAGAGTTTATGACAGTAACTGTACCTATGTTTGGGGCATAAATGTTGACTATTGTTATTTCATCTTGATGGATTGTTTCTATTTCCAGTAAAATGACTTGCTTTGTCTCTTATGATAAACTTGGGCATAAAGTCTAACTTGTCTGTTTTATAGTTGCCAGCTGAGGCTGGCTTTGAACCTGTGTGATCCTCCTGTCTCAGCCTCCCAAGCACTAGGATTCCAAGTGTGCATCACCAAACCCAGCCCTCTGGTACACTTTGAAGGCAATGTTAAGAGGAAAATTCATGGCAGTGAGTACCCACATAAGAAGAACAGAAAATCACCAAATAAGTAGCTTAATGTCATACCTCAAAGCCCTTAAAAGCAGGAAAAGTCTAACCTCAAAGCCAACAGAAGATAGAAAATTATTAAAATCAGACCATCAATCAAAAAAGTAGAGAATAAAAACATAGAAAAGCAACAAAACCAAAAACTGGTTTCTCAAAAAAATTAACAAGATAGATAAATCACTATCCAACTTAATAAAAAAAGAGAGAGAATCAACCCAAATTATGAAGATAAGAGATGAACAAGGAGATATTACCACCAAGAGTATATAAATTTAGAGGGTTAAGAGAAACTACTTTAAAAACTTTACTCCAACAAAATGGAAAACCTGTAATAAATTGACAACTTTCTAGATAAATACAACCTACCTAAAATGATTTAAAAAGATAAATAAAAATTTTTTTGGTGGTACTGGGGTTCCTGGAAACCCTTCTACCTCCAGACTATACTCCCAGTCCCTTTTTTTATACTTTTATTTGGAAACAGGGTCTCTTAAGCCAACTAAGACTGGCTTCGAACCTGTGCAATCCTCCTGTCTCTGCCTCCCAAGCATGGCAATTATAAGTGTGCATCACCACACCCGGTTGATAAAGAAAATTTAAATTAACCAAAAGCAATCAAAGAAATTGAAGCAGTACTAAGGAACCTACCATCAAATAAAAGCCCAGGGCCAAATGATTTCCCAATTGAATTACATAAAAATCTTCATAGAAGAGCTAAGCCCAAAACTCCTCAATATATTTTGTGAAATAGAAAGAAATGAGACTTTCCCACATACATTCTATGAAGACGAAATCTCATTAATATCAAAAAAATAAATAAAACAAAAAGAAGAAAAATTAGAGGCATATATTGTTGATGAACTTGGATGCAAAACTGCTAAACAAAATACTACCAACACATATTCAAAAACACATTAAGAAAATCATACACATGACCAAGTAGGATTCATCCCAGGAATGCAAGGCTGGTTCAAGATATGAAAATCAACCCATGTAATTCATCACATAAATAGAACAAAGGACAAAAATCATATGATCATTTCAATAAACATTGAAAAAGCATTTGACATCCATTTATGCTAAAATCGCTGCAGAGAATAGTAATAGAAATAATGTACATCAACATCATAAAGGTAATCAATAATAGACCCACAGCTAACATCATATTAAATAAGGGAAAATGCAAGAGTTCCACTTAAAAACAGGAACAAAACAAAGATGTCCATTATAACCACTTCTTTACAATATAATACTCTATACCAAAGCAATAGGGCAAGAGAAAGAAATAAAAAGGGTACAAGTAGAAAAAGAAGAACTCAATCTTTAAATATTTATAGATTATGTGATACTATACTTAGAAGATCCAACAACTTAACCAAAAGGCTCATAGAACTGTTCAACAAATTCAACAAAGTGTCTGGATACAATCATAAATTAATCTTAAAAAAGTTTATTTTTAATTAATCTTAAAGATGGGAATATTTTCTGTATACAAACCAGAAATCCACTGGATAAAAGAAACTCAAAAAACACTTCCACTCAGGCTATCTCACACACAAAAAACCAAAATATATAGGAATAAACAACCAAAAAAATAAAAGATCTCAACAAAGAAAATTATAAAACATTAAAAACAAATAAAAAAAGACCTTAGAAAATGTAAAGATCTTTTGTTTTTATAGATAGGTAGAATAAATATTTTCAAAATAGACATACTTCCAAAAGTGATCTATAGATTCAACAAAATACCCATTAAATAATCAAGGTCATTTCTTACAGACATAGAAAAATTAGTCCTTAAAGTCAATTGCAACAACAAAAACCCCATAATAGCCAAGAGAGTTTTCAGCAACAAAAACCATGCGGGAATAATCTCAATATCTGACTTTAAAGTATATTATGAAGCCATAGTAATAAAATAAGCATGGTACTAGCACAAAAACAGATACATAGACCAATGGAGCAGAAAAGAAGACCCAGAAACAAATCAGCATACACCCAATTGATTTTTGACAAAAGGGCCAAAAACATACATCTGAAAAAAAGTCCATTCAACAAATGGTGTTGTCAAAACTGGTTAACAATATGCAGAAAATGGAAATAAATTCCACTTTCTCACCTTGCATAAGAGTCAATTCAAGATGGACAAAGACTTAGAAATTAGACCAGAGACTTTGAGGATCCTTGAAGAGGGCATAGGTCCAACACTATAACACATAGCACCGGTAAAAAACTTTCTCAAAAAGACCCCAACAGCACAAGAAACTAAAAGACAGATCAATAAGTAAGACTGCATTAAATTAAAGAGCTTCTGTATAGCAAAGGAAACTATCAAGAACCTCAACTGAGAGCCAAAAGAATGGTAGAAGATTTTTGCCACCTACTTCTCTGACAGAGGACTAATACTTAGAATATAGAGAGTACTAAAAAAACAAATAACCCAATCAAAAAATGGGGAAGTGATCTAAATAGACACTTCACAAAAGAAGAAATTCAAATGGCCAATAATGCATGAAAAAAATGCTTACCATGATTAGCAATCATAGAGCTGCAAATCAAAACTACTCTGAGATTTCACATAACTTGCACTAGAATGGTAATTATTCAAAACACAAACAATAGATGCGGGCAAGGATATGGAGAAGTGGAACTCTAATACATTGTTGGTTGGATTGCTAATTAGTGCAACCATTTTGGAAAATTATGGAAGATCCTCAAAAAATGTGAATGAATCTACTAAGATGTCCAAGAACAGACCCTAGCAGCTTCAGTATCTGTTCCTTGTAGATGGTGCCTTATATGTGTTCTCACATGATGAAAGGAATGAGCATGCTAACTCAGGTATTAATTGCACTCATGATTTAAGCACCGCTTAAAAGGCTTTAGAATTAATGCTCCCACATGAAGTATTAGGTTTCAATATGAATTGAGTAGGAGGAAGGGATTTGGAAGAATATGCATTCAGATACTAGAATTTGATATTTTTGGTTAAAATTCTGTGCCATGAATTTTTTCCCTTAATTTTTAAAACTAACATCTTTTCTCTTAGAGGCAGTGTTTTCAGGTTAAAGTAACCAAGAAGAAATATTAGTATTTAGAGATAAAATATTGGTATTTAGTGATAAAAAACTTCTATTTTTAAATATCTTTACATGAGATAGAATAATTTAAAACTATCTTTAATGAATTTTGGAATACAATGAAATAGTGTAAATACAAAACATTTGTCTTAGCATTTTTCTCTGAACTTCCTAAATATAGGTGGTAGTGAAGCACACTTTGATTTCCAAGGAGACAAAATCCAGCACCTGAGCATAGTAATCCCTAAAATGATACCTGAATCAAATAAAAAAGAACCCAGTCTTTGTTTTGTTGTTTCTTTGCTTCACAAGTTTTCCTAAGATACTGATACAGCAGTTTTAGGTGTTTGGATGTACAAGAACCTGTAATGGTGAGAGAGTAGCACAAATAATTCAGCTCTTTCTGTAAATTATGTAGTTCTTCTTAAACTTTTCATATTACATGAGAGATTGCTTTTATAATCTTTGGTTAATGCAAAAAATCAGTACATCAATTTATTCAAAGAAATAATATGAGTTTATGTCAATTGCTTTCTATAACAGAAGTTTCAAGCCTCTTGTATTGCCTACTCCAAAATGGGACATGTTAGTCAGATTTGTTTAACTATATTGAAATACCTACGATAATTAGCATATGAATTGAAACTCTTTTGGCTTACAGTTTTAGAGTGTCCAGTCCAAAATTAATTGGCCCCAATTCTTTGGACCTATGGCAAAGCAATATATCATGAATGAAACTTGTAGCTTAATCCTTTGCAAGGGAACACCCACAGTGACCACAGGACCCTCGACAAGGCCACATCTTTGAAAGGCATTTCAGAGTGGTGCCACAGTGGGGACCAAGTCTTACAAATGGGCAGTTAGGGTACATTCAGTAAAGAAACTACAGCAGGACACATCCAACTTTCTTATCTGATATTAACCTTCAACATATCAGTAACAATAGCTCTATTAGTTTCTCATCAAAAGAAGACACTTGCCATACATCTTGTATAAGCCTGATTTTACTGATGAACAAAGTCACTCAGGAAATTTTTAGTATTAAGAACATTAGAAAATACCATCTCAGATTCTTGAATTCATATTAAATATTTTATTGATTCTTCAAATATAAAGTAGCATCCAAAATTCTTTCTTTTAATATATAATCTGAATAAATATTATATAAATATGCATTTTACACATATCATACATTCTATGCAATAATAACCATAATGCCTTTTTTACAAACCAATTAACTTAAATCTATTTGAGTATTTTATATGATTATGAAAATTAGCTGAAGGAAAATTATATTTCCAGTTGGTATTTAAATTCTACTCTTTAAGAAAATAAGCAAATAATAATTATACTGCACTATTAGCACATAAAAAATTTTAAACAAGATATAAATTTTTATTTAATCTGTTTGAAATTTGAGAAGAAAGAGAACAACATTCTGTTGATTTTAATAAATGCTTTAAAATGTAATAATTTGTGATGACAAGCAGAGTAAAATAGTTGAGTCTGAAGGTCATTATTTCCATCACACTCAGCATCTGTCCCCTAAGGTCTTGTTTGTCTAATGAACACAAGACATTTTTCAGGTTGCTAGATTTAACGTTCTTATAATGACAAATATCTGATATGTAGGTTGACTACCTACTCACTTAAAAATAATATAGTCATTGGTTTATTCAGGTTCACTCTCAAAATATTAGAATAGAACAAGAAAATAAAAATACATCAAAGAAAATGAGAAAAATATATCAACATATGTTCTAGTAGTTACAGTGATTGAGCATTAAATTTAGTTCCCAGCATCCTGGAAAGATATAAATGGAAACATGATAGATTAGCCAATTGTCATGATCTGATAAAAGCAATATATCAATTCTTCAAGTGAGATCATTTTTTCCTGGTACTAAGTTATCCAACCAATACATCAATTTAATGTACAATGTATTATTAAGTAGAAATCTTGAGTTATATCATGATGCCTTACTGAGGAGATCTATCAATGCAGAATCAAGGTCACATTAAAATGGGTTTGTTTCTAATAACTTCCCCGTTATGGGGTCAAAGAAGATTTTTTGTTTAATAAAACTCATTTGAAAGTGATTATTTAAATAAAAGTGAATGCATTTGGCATTGGTAATAACACTGAAAGATTAATGTGTAATGTGTCTTTATACAAGCATTCATCAAAGATATTGACAACACCCACATTTTGCTATTATTTTTCTCTCTGGGACAATTTGCAATCAGTAATCTGTTCAACTTTTGATACTTCAATAAAATTAAGTTCAACAAGCTTTCATTAATAAACACCAACATTTACTAGACACTAGAGTGTGAGGACATAAAAGATTGGGCACTGTTCATTTTTCTCAGTTACAGAGCTTGTGGGTCTGTGTTGGCTTTCCCAAGACAATTAAAATGCTTCTGCTAACAGTTTCAGTACTAAACACCCTAGGGCAGCATACTTATTGAGTAGAAACATTAAACTGCCTCTTTTTTTGTAAAAAAAAAAATGTTTGCACACCTTTTAATGGACAATGCTATAGTGAATGTTTCTTAGTCCCTACAGGATGGTTTTAACAGTGCCACTAACTAGGTGGCATATAAACAAATAATATATTCTTGTAGTTATGGAGTCTAAGAAGTCCAAGATCATGACTCTGGCATCTTCAATATCTGTTGAGGGTCCACTTCTTCACAAACAGCATATGCTTACTGTTTCCTTTCATGGAAGTATGGGGAAGGAATCTCTTCAAGGACTCTTTGTTTAAGGTTGCTATTCTCATTTCTGAGGGGTCCATCCTCATTACCTCATCACCTCCCCAAATGCAATCTCTTAATATCATCACTGAGAGGCTTAGAATTTATACATATGAATTTTCTGGCCACACAAATATTAGGCCGATGTATCATGTTTTCAGTTTATTCAGATTTATTTTCAAGTAGGGAAAATATTAATGAGAATGACAATTTGGCATCCCAGATGTGCCATTTACCACAGACTTCACTAGTCTCTTTCCTGCATTATTTAAACATACAGAATCTATCAAGATGAACATTTCTGAACTCAAGACACAGTTTCATTCAGATTTTTTTTCCAGATGTCCAGGTGCACAGTCAGATGTATCTGTCAATTTTCTAAGGAATAACTTGATCTAAACTTGTTTCGGTGTATCAGCATCAGTCATCATTAATCCTCAATAGGTAACATTCAGAAGAATGAAATAAAATGAAAACTCTTGATCTCTTGTTCTTGTATTTCTTTCTTTTTGCGAGTAAGGAAGGATATCAGGTTTGATAGTGGATTAGTGAATGTCACATGTTCTTATTGTAACATCATAGACTGGATTAGCACAAAGATATATTTTCTGATCTGTATACAGCACCAGCTGAATTCATATTTCTTGTAAATATCCTGTCACAGCACTGTACACGCTCTTCACCATACAGCCAGTTTAATACAATTTCCATTTAGCACAGCTCCCAAGAATTTGCATCTGTCACTTGAAGCTGAGCATCATAAGGTTTCACCATTATTCTGCTAAACTGGAGCTTTATTATTTGGTTATATTTTCTGCCTTACTTACCAATAAGATATTTTTAGGTGGCTTTAAGACAGTTGTTTTCAGTTTATTGACAGATACTGCTATCAGCTATCTTTTAAGGGTTTATGTTCAACTTCAATTTTAGTGCATGTATTTGTAGGAGATGATGACCTGATTTTTCTGGGTGTAAGAAAACTGAATTAATTAGGATTACCTCTTTTCTGAGACTTCATGTACCCTTGGTGAATCGAGGAGGAATTTATTTTGAAAACTTTATATGATATATATCTAGAAAAAAAGTTCTACTTGGTTTTGTCATTTCAGTATTATGTCAACTCAAATTCAAACATATCCAGATGTCTGTTAACTCTGTCATTTTTCTGACCAGACACCTTGGAGAAAAGGTGATTTTTCATCATCTCAACTGAATTTAGAGAAAGCTTGAGAGGCCACTGGAAAGCATAAAATATACTTCTGCCTTGATAGAACATGAAAAATTCTTAGGAGGACTGACATGAGCTGATTCATTCATTCATTCATTCATTCATTCATTCAATTCACAATATGTCCTGTAAATGGCATTTTTGTGCTGCACATTTTTATTTTTTTAATAGCCTTCTTTTAAGAATGAGGCTTATCTCCCTTCCTAGGGAAAAAAATACTATTTACTGCAGCTCATTGACTAACAGTCCCTTTCACCCCTTGTTTGATCAAATATTTCTTCCAGTAAATAATGTGATATTTTTCCTAATAGTCTTGTATCCAGGAAAGGAGATGAATGCAAATCCTGAGGCTAATACATATGTGTTATTAAGGGGAGAGGCTTTCATACTGTCTTTCAGGCAGACAGTAAGCTGGCCTTTAATAAGTAGGAGCTGGCTTCTTCTGTGAACTGATGACCTAGGGGAATCTAAGACTGCACCATTTTTAGTACATCAATGCAGATTTTCTCAGTACATGACTGAGGCATTTTGTTTTTTCATTAGATTCTTTGTTTTTAAATAAGAGAACTGCATTTCTTTGTTGTTTAACCTTTGAATATCTGGTACTTGAATCATGAGTCTTTGACCTGTTGCTCAAATTTAATTACTCTGCTTGTAATTAGGACCCATTGTGCTACCAAAGAATTCCTCTAATATTCACATTTTATTTTAATTACTTTTTTATTAATCTCCTTACCTTTTGATTGTCTTTTCTCAAAGCATCAGTTTGCACTTAGCAGCAGCCATGTGACTTTGCTGTTCTGTATATATGTTGTTACCCCAGATCTCCCAATAGGTAGATGGCTTGTTCTTGCTATTACATTCTTTCCAATAATATACCAACCCAGGTCACTACCACCGCAGGTTTTAACAGCATTGTTATCTTGTGCTAGGATCCTTTGTGATCATCTAATGCCAGTTGTGGGGTTTTAACTGTGAGCTAGCAGATGGTTAAACTCCTGAATTCTCTTTCTCTGACCAATCTTGATGCCAGCTACTACAAGTTGCATTCACTGAGAATCAGAATCATAGAATATTAACATTCAGAGATTTTACCAAAGAGTGTTTTACAGCTGTAAAAAGTAATGAAATGAGGCAGGCAGAATTAAACAGAAAGTGACGTTGAGCTGTGATACAGTCCAAACAAAGACATTTCTAAACCCATAAGGACCTCTGAAGCTGTGAAAGTCCTTCAGCACCCCCTTCATTGCACTGAGATGGCAGGGATTGTATATTCCTGCATCCATCATAATCAAGTGCAGGTTGTCACTGGGAAGGGGATATAACCTAGGGCAAAGCAGATGTCTCCAGCATGGAACAGTTTCCAGGGAGAACTGCCATTGCAGGGCAGTCAGCCAATGACATTTTGAGAACATGGAGGACTATCATACCTTTTAGTCCTGAAGACAAGTCTAGGAGGCACACCTCAAAATCTACTCTGGAAATTTAGGAGGTAGTTACTACCCTCTAGAGCATACAGCCACTTTTAAATTGATGCAGAATAATTGTATGCCAGAAGCTATGGCAGATGGACATATGAGCCCCAGGCAGTTCTCCAGGCTTCCTATGGTTTTAAAGGAACTCAGAATTATTTGAATGCTCTGAACAGAGGCCAAGGGTATTTAAAAAAATTGTAGGTTCATGGTGACTGGATCCTTATAAAAAATTGTTTTATACTTAGCAGTACAGGAAATTCAGTCTGGTTGATTCTTATTCTAACTAACTTACTTAGACCAAACTTGACAGGTTATAAGCACAGTTTTTCCACAAGATTTCCCTTACTTTAGAGGCTAGCCAAATGCTAAAGGGTCTCAGGGCCACCACCACCTCTCATCAACTGGTTACAAATTCAAAGATCCTCAGTTTTGATAATTCAATTCAAATGAGGCACAGAAATCAGGAAATTTCTATACATATGATTCTAGTTTCATTGCAACAGAAAATATACAAATCAGAACCAAAGAAAAGAATAAATGATGGCCTCAGAGTTCTATACTCTAAGTTTTTAATGTATATCTACCTGAAGAGACAAGAAGTGTCACCCCCTTGGCACCCTGATGTATAACAAGCCAAAGACAAATGCCTACCAAAGAAAACTCTCCCAACATTGGTAACCAGAGTTTATAATTGGAGATTTGTTTCATTAGCATTGTATCATAGATTACATGACTCAATGCACTTTTTGGTGCCATGAACCTCCCCAGAATATCTGTTGCAATAAAATGTTTGTAATACTGGATTTTGTTCTGGGTAGTATTTAATTTATACAAATGTTCCTGCCTTCTGATTTAAAGGTTTGATAAACAAATACAGATAGCACAAAATATGAGGCATTATGTGTGGGAGGATAAAAAATAAGTTAAAAATTTTGATAAGAGGATACACAATTGAAACCTACCATCATAAACATTTCTTGGCCACAAACTGGATACATACAATGGTAGTTTGTAGACACAGCCTCTTGATCATGAGAAGTTCATATTCATGGAAAAATATATACATATAATATATAACATATATATAAATTTTTAACATATATATACAATTATATATATAAATTTTTAACATATATATATATAAATTATTAATGAAATACTGAAGCCAATATAGAGGATAGCTATCATTTGGAGAAAAGGTAGTAGTTTTAAAACTATGCCTGGCAATGTAAAGAATAAATAGAAAATTAAATGTTTAAGCATGTCATAATATGTATTCATTCTGGTTTCACCACAAATCCAAAAAAAAAAAAAAGCTCCATTGACTAATCAAAGCAGGGTTTATTAAGTTTACAAGAAAAAATGGAAAATCTCTAATTTACAAAATCTTAATAGTATCAAAAAGGAGAATAAGGAAAACAATATTTACAGATTTTGTCTCCTAGGCTCAAATGGTTTAATGTGGGTCCTTCAAGGCAAGACAAATGGTTGAGATTTCATACCACACTTAATCAATAATGATTTGAATTAACGAACATAGCAATATAAGGGTCCTGAAAATAGCAGTGATGAGTCAGCCATTGTCCTGACAAATACATTCTTTGTCCAAATGTGTAAACTATTGTCCTGACTGGATAAATATTTGCCAATATGAGAAAATTCAAATAAATTTGTTTAAAAAACTCCCCAAAATACTTCTTTTCTAGTTAGCACTCTTTCTAAGATGAGCAAATAAAGCGACCTGAGGATGATGTGAGGGTTGAGAGGGAAATTCCCTAATGTACATGATGTATATTCACAAACATATCTTAGTGCCCAACATAAGAAGGAGGGAGGAGGGAGGAAATGAGGTTGGAATTGGGGAAGAGTTACATGAGTGATGTGTGCATGTAGTCCTCTATCTTTTTGTACCCCATTAAGATGTATGACTACAATACACCAATAAATAAATGAAAAATTTTCTAAGCAAATAATTAAATTTTATGTTTTACCTACTTCTGATCATTTTTCCAGGGGAAGTTGGATGGTATCCCAATACTGCCTCCTGTGGTCATTCTGTTATTATAGTATGAACCCTCATCTAATATTTGTTTGGAGATTGAAACTGATTATGCCACACAAACACAATAAAAAGGTAGAAATTTTTATTATATCAGTTGAGTTCTTTTGGGAGAATAGAGCAAATATTAAAACAAGACTTGAACAGTTTAGGAGAGAAAAGAAAAAATGTTGGCTCAGAGTTTTACTGTGGTTAAAAAGTGTGACTGAAGGTAGGTGTGGTGGCTCATGCTTGTAATCCCAGCACTTGGGAGGTTGAGACAGGAGAATCACACAGGTTTGAAGCCAGCCTCAGCTACCTAGCAGGTAGGCTCTCTGCAACTTAGTGAGACCCTGTTTCCAAATAAAGTATAAAGTAGGTCTGGGAGTATAGCCCAGAGGTAGAAAAGCCCCTCGGTCCCACCCCCAGTGGAAAAAAAGTGTGACTGCATTGAGTTTCCTGTTGGAGGATAACTGTGAATCTCCATTCAACACAAAAGAGGAATCACCCAAAATTTCTTATTTGCTCACCCAAAACTGTAGCAGAAGTAAAAGAAGAGGTAAGGTTTAACTGATGCTAAAAGTCAAGTATCAAAGAATGAAATAAGAATATTTTCTTTTTGCAGTACTGGGGTTGAAACTCAGGGACATTCTACTTCCAAGCTACAACCCCAGCCCTATATTTTTATTCTTTATTTTGAAACAGGGTGTCACTGAGTTGCAAAGGGACTCACTAAGTAGGTAAGGCTGCGTGTGAACAATGATCCTCCTGTTTCAGCTTCCCAAATGCTGGGATTACAAGCATGTGCCACCATGCCTGGCTAGAATCTTTGTAACACTGTGATCTATCTTCAGCCAAAAGTATGACTATGGGGCTGTAAAATATATGTAGAATGTTTGTGTGTCACTCACCAAGAACAATTTGAATGGCAATCATCAGTAATACGAAGACTAATAAATTCAGGCAAGGATGTGAGGAAACAGGAATCCTTATACACTATTGACAGTATTGCAAATTAGTAAAGCATCTATGGAGATCAGCATAGAGGTTTCTCAGAAGACTGAGAATGAAACTACCATATGGCTGAGCTATACCACTGCTGGAGCACTTTCAAAAGGAATTGAAAAATATCATGACACATGTATATTTTTTGTAGTAGCAAAATTTACAATAGCCAAATTATGGAACTAGCCTAGGTGCCCATCTACAGATGAATGGGTTATGAAACTGTGTTATAGATACACAATGGAATTTTACTCATCCATGAAGAAGAGCATAACTATGCCATTTGCAGAAAATGAACAGAACCAGAGAATAATACACTAGTGAGATTTGCCACTCTTAGAATATAAGAGGTCATATGTTGTCTCTCAGATGTGGAAGCTAGAGAAAAATGGAAAACACAAAGGATTTCAGATAAAAAAAAAACGAGAGATACTAAAAGAATAGAAGAAAGGGGTTTGGAGAAGCAGGTGAGGAGGGAAAAAAATGAAACTTTGTGAAAAAATCTGTTCCAGTAATGCAATAAAGATATACTAAGTTGTCAGTTAAATCTCAACAATCTGTACAAGAGAGTAAAAAGCTAGGTGGAATCAAGAGGTAAACACATTGAATGTTTCATAAATTTATGTTTATATCACTGTGATCCTCACGATGATGTCTAATTACAATGCACTAGTAATCATACATTTAAAACTAGTAAATGGCTGGACATGGTGGTGCAAGCTTGTAATCCCAGGGTTTTGGAGGCTGAGACAGGATGATTGCACAGGTTAATTTATGTTTCTATCACTGTGAACCTCATGATGATGTCTAATTACAATACACTAATAATCATACATTTAAAACTAGTGAATGGCCAGACATGGTGGCACATGCTTGTAATGCCAGCTCTTGGGAGGCTGAGATAGGAGGATTGCACAGATTCGAAGCCAGCCCTAGCTATTTAGTGAGGCTCTTAGCAACTTAGTGATACCCTGCTTTCAAATAAAGTATAAAATAAGTCTGGGAGTATAGCCCAGAGATAGAAAAGCTCCTGGGTTCCACACCCAGTAACACAGAAAATAAAAATAAAATAAAATAAAATAAAATAAAATAAAATAAGCTGGTAAATGTTTGAAGATATAGATTTGTTTAACATTTGTGTGTGTGTGTGTGTGTGTGTGTGTGTGTGTGTGCATGTATGTGATACAAGGGATGGAGCCCAGAAGCATCCTACCTCCGAGCTACACCCCAACCCTATTTTTCAATCTTTTTATTTTTGAAACAGGGTCTCACTGAGTTGTGAAGGGCCTTGCTAAGTAACTGAGGCTGTCCACCAACCATGATCCTCCAGTCTCTGCCTCTCAAATGCTGTGATTACAAGTGTGCACCACCACGCCTGGCTGTTTAACCTGATTTAACATTACATGGAATCCCATTAATGTACACAATTGTAAAATATCAGCTAAAATTTGTTTTAAAATTTGCATGATTTCAGAATATACACACTCAGTTATTTGCAAAGCCCCAATTTAAAAATTGGAGGGAATGGGGTGGGAATTGGGTAGGGGTTAAATCAGTGATGTGTACATGTCTGTACACACAAGTTTTTTTTTTACCTCAATATGATATATGAATATAATGCACCAATAAAAAAAAGAAAAAAATGGTGGGCTAAAAAAATTAGCAAAGAAGGATTGTCCATATGGGTAATTTTACTGAAAAAAATGGAACTCCCACTCTAGGTGTAACAGGTTTCAGATGGTCCTCTTTTGTCAAGTTGTGGTGTTTGTCCACTTAGAAATCAATGGATTTATTACAAGGAACTAGCACCAAAGAAAAAATGAGGAGCATCAAAATGGAAAATCTAATGGTCAACTTCATCACTGTCCCATTATATTATTTTATGTTTTAGCCAAATCATGATCACATTATGCCCAGGTATTATATTTAAATAAGAAACAGTTAAGAATAGAAAAAAGCAGAGTCCAGAATGCAGAGCATATCATTTTAAAGTCTATTATTAATCACAAAACTTAAGGAAATATAAATTTATAATGAGAAAAAGGATTAAAAACCACACTGTTTAGAACGCATTGATTTAGAGCTTTGTTTATCTCAGTCTTATAACTTGGAAAAAAGCAGTCTACTTTCAGCTGTTCCCTGCTAAATCCAATAGTATTATGTGGAAGCTGTTCCTTCCCTACAATCATCTCTTTCTGAAAAACTTTCCCTAAATATTTACTCAGTTTGAGTTCTTTGGTCAAAATGGTCTCAGGAATTAGAAGATAGCTTTACATCTATGTGATTAAGAGATACACACCCAAGGATCAACATACTAAGGTCTATTCAAGGTTCAAGGGTAGACTTTCTTGAATGTGTATTCCAGGTTGTAAATTCTGAAGAGATTATTTCATAGGATATTCACAGAAAACAATTTCTGGCACCTTTTACTCATTTGTCAAAGTAAATCACATAAGGCCTTTAAAGTATTTCTCTATAGATTACCGTTCATTAAGGCAGACTCTGAGTTTGTGGGTCATATTCACAGAGTGCAAGAGTATTTCAAAAATTGCTAAGCTTGAACATTCCATTTATTCTTTCCAACATAGACATTGCACTTAGTAAAAACAATGACTTACAAACTCCTTAGTGATAGTTCCAAATGAATGCTGATATCCTTACTAAAAGACTATTGGATTGCCAGGTAGATAAAAGTCAAGCAATTTTTTTGCTGTAAATATTTATCCTTGTACAAGTTTTTGATCTCATTCATCTTGATAAAGTTATATGAAGATATCTAAAAACCCAAAATATATCTTTGGGGCAGTGCTGAAATAATTATTTGAAATTTATTTGGATGTTCTTAATAAAGCCTCAAGGGTTTGGCCCATTTCTCTCACATTTGAAGTTTCTTCAGAAATACTATTTTTAGCCAGGTGTGGCTCTGCATGATTGTAATCTCAGTACTTGAGAGACTTGAGACAGAAAGATGGAAAGATTGTGGCCAGCCTCAGCAACTTAGCGAGGCCCTATGCAACTTAGTAAGACTCTATTTCAAAATAAACAAACAAAAAAAAATTTGGAGTGTATCTCCGTGATAGAATGTCCTTGGGTTCTAACCCCAGTACCAAAAAAGTAGTTTTTAGACAACAGAACGTTTATATCTGACATGACAATAATACTGAATAGCCATATCCAAATTGGTATGTTAGCAAACATTAGGAGATTAAAAAAATATTTTTGAAGTATAAAATTAATTCATGAGAAGATATCCAATGGTTACCTTGAGAATAAGAACAAGATTCAGCTGGTAAAAATACAGGAAAATCTTCAGACCCTTTTCATTCATCCCAAAATGTAATGACTCCTGATTAAGAATGTCACTGAAACCTAGAACTATTTGACTTACATGCAGCTATTGTACCAATTGGGGAAAAAGGAACAAATAGAAATTTCAGTAGAAACCAAAGGTATCAATAAAGTTGACAGGCATATTAGAGGATTGGCTTATGCCTGAATTCAGGAGTCTTGAGTTCAATCTAATATACTTCCCATTAATTAAACAGTGTTTATTTCAGGGACTGAAATATAGTTAAAACTGCAGCAGGAAGAAAAAAGCAAGAAAAAAAGCATACCTGTAAGAAAAACAAGAATGCAAATGCATCTGATTTTATCAGTTTATACCACTAGAAGACCTGACCATTTGAGATTTTTAACATGATTATTATTAGTACAGACTATTATTCTAAGTAAACAAATTATTAAGTGGCTGTAAAATCTCTGTCTGAAGTGTTTCAAACAGAAAGGAATAAGAAATTAAAAGGCCATGTTGTACTTGAATATGTCATGTTGCCCTGATCAAAATCTTGTATCAGGAATGTTTCTGTTTCTGACAAAGCAGATATGCAAAAAGTGCGAGAGGTTGGACAATCAAGTCATGTTAAACTTCTCACACATTGCTTTTGTTATGTTTGAGGCAATTGCTTTTACTCTCACTGGGAATAAAATTTATTACCATTGGAGAGTAAAAAAAAATTAAATGTATTTCCAGGAATTACAACATAAGTTGTATGCGAATGATTCCACACATTAAGAGGGTCTGTCTTCTATTATTTGGTGCTACTAATACTTCAATATTAATTTATTGAGTCATTTTTCCAGGAAATGAAATCAGAATCTACCTATAGGCTTCAGTATAAATTAACCTATAGTCCCAGGGGAAATATTACTAGTGCACTTAATAAAAACAATTTCTTTTAATATAAAAAAACATGATTTTATAACTAAAGCAGGTTATATAACCAATATAATTTTTTTCTAAATATATTTTTAGTGCATTGTAATCATACATCAAAATGAATTTCAGAGTTATAGAAACATACATGCACACAATATTTGGTGATCTTCCCTCTCTATTGTCATCCCATCCCATCCCTCTCCAACTCCTTCCCTGTACATAATACTAGATTGGCACTGATAATTTTATAAATGTAAATATCATCAAATGTTTCTTTCATCAACTATCCCTCCCAAATTCTTTTCCCTAGACTACTTTCATCACTAAACTGGAATTTTGCCCTTTATTTGGGGTCACTCTATATCCCAATTTTACCTAAGAGAGAAAGCATATTATGATCTTTTATTTTCTGAAACTTCACTTATCACAATATTATCTAGTTATATACATTATTCTGAAAATGACATAATTTTGTTTTTTATAGAAAAATTCCATTTTATATAAATTTTGAAATGAATATGTGATATATATAATGAATGTGATATATACATATATTACATATATAAACATACATGTATATATTATATATATACATATACATACATATATATATATATATATATATATATATATATATTCATTTTCTATTCATCTATTGATGGGCACCAAGGCTGGTTATATAATTTGGCTATTGTGAATTGTATTGCTATAAACAAGGGTATGCATGTATCACTATAATATTCTGAATTCAATTCTTTTGGAAACACACTTAAAGGCTATTTAGTTATAGGTTTCATAGGCAGATGGTGATGGTACGATAATTTGATTCACAAGATATGTGAACATTAAAGTTTCTCATTTTTGTATGCAAATATTACATAATAGACAATCTATTTGGCTCTTAGCACTACACTTTTGATTTTGCTACAGCTATAACTATTTAACCACCAAAAAAGTCTTAGCCAGGTCTGAGATCATTTTTCTATAAAAAAGCAAATAATAGTTTACATCTAAAACTTAATAGCTTCAGTTACAATCACATACACATAGTTGAAATATCCAAATTATCCATAGTTCTCATAAAAGTGCAATCATTCCTTGTGGAATTTTAGACAAAATATGTTTATGTCCCTTTAAACTGAGAGCTTTCTGAGTGAATTTTACAGAAATTTTAGACATGAAGAAGTTCAGAAATATGCCTTATGTTTAATTTATATAGTGAAGAATTATAGAGAATTTTTATTAGGGGCTCAGATGGGGCCTATAAAGGTATTCTGTGTTAAGAAACATACTGGCATTCTCTCCCTTCTGGAGAGATACAGATGCCAAAGGCTTCTAGTAAAACCATCCTTCCTAAGAAGTACAGCACTAAGATTATTTTCTTTATTCAATATTGAGAATTGAACCCATAAGTGACCAACCAATATGATACACCAACATTTTTATTTTTTTTGTAATATTGAAACAGGATCTCATTAAGTTTCTGTACACTGGCCTCAAATCTGTGACCTCTCTAAGTATGCCTAGTCTCTGGGATTACAGATGTGCATCACCATGTCCAGTTCAGATGCATTTTCACTGATTTACTCACCTATAATACAAATTGCTATGGGAAGCATTGTCGGGGCCCACTCGGCTGGACCGAGATGGCACCCAGGCTTGTTGCCAGCATGGATTCAAGATGGCGCCTAGGCTTGCAGCCAAGTCATGAGACTCACAAGATGGACGTCTCCTTGAGCATGTGCAGTGTGCCATGCTATGTGCCTGCAGAATGATCAGTGACGCAGCACCTCGTGCTACCATCAGCCTGCCTATTAGAAAGTCAGAAGTGTGCATGCCCTAGCTGTGGGAAGCTTGGGGTTGGTAGGGAATAGAGGGAGGGATTTTGATGCTGATATATATTGTGCTTGCTGTACGCATAAAGAAGGAAGAAGAAGAGACATATTATTGAGATATATTAAGGATCCATTAAAAAAGAATTCATATTTCAGCTGAAGAGGTGTCTGTGTCGTTCTCTAAGCCCCTGCGGGTCGGAGTCTTAGTGGACGATAAGTGGCGCCGAAACCCGGGAAAAACAACGTAGCAAAAAGTTCACAGGTAAGCAACAAAATAAGATAAGGCTCGCGGATAAGCGAGCGACAGCTGTGAAAGTTCGCAGATAATTGCGATGATAGGCTCGCAGGTGATTGCGACGATAGGTGTGTAGGAGTTTGTGACAAAGTAAAACTTATCATGGGGTCTAAGGTTGCTACCATGAAGGTCAAAGAGGCTCTTTGTAACATTCTGTCTAAGGGAGGAGTGAAAGTGAAAGCAGCCACTTTAGAAAATTTTCTTAGCACAGTTAAAGCGGTAGCTCCATGGTTTTTGGAAGAAGGATATGTTAACATTTCTCAGTGGAAACGTCTTGGTCAGGATCTTCTTAAGGCCGATGCCGAAGGGGCTCTTCCACCTGGGACATTGGCTATTTGGAGTTTAATTAAAGCATGCCTGGCAGATAAAACAGGAAGGTATCGTCAAGTTCTGTTTGAAGGCTCTAATGCTTTAGAGGAAGCAAAAGAAGAGATTTCAGAGCAAGGTCAACAGGCAGATTCTCACAGGGACGAGGAGTCCTCTGAAAGCAACTCCTCCAATTCCTCCGAGGAACAAGAGACATGGCCTGTTCCACCAGAAAGAGATAAGGAGGAAGAAGCCTTGTTAGAATCTTGGAGCAGTTTCCAAATGTCTTATAACAGTAAAAAGAAACATCCTGAACCTTCTGCTCCTCCCCCTCCCTCTCCTAGTCCGCTGCCATATCTTACTGAGAAAGAAAAGTCTGATAGGCGGAAGACATCTGAGGCTAGTCCGTGGGCAGAGATTTTGCCTACACCAGGAGCATTTCCTGTGTTTCTTGACCAGAATCAGCAAAGGTATCATGAGCCATTAGATTGGAAGGTTGTTCAAAGATTAAAAGAAGCTGTGTCCACATATGGAGTGCAGGCTTCATTTACCTTGTCACTGGTAGAATCCTTTGAAAGATACTCCATGACTCCAAGTGATTGGACAAATTTGTGCAGGTCTGTGTTGTCTGGTGGAGCCTATCTTAATTGGAAGTCAGCCTATATAGAATATTGCTCTGATCAAGCTCGTGTTAATGCTCAGACAGGGAAACCTGCTTGGAATTTGGATATGCTTATGGGACAAGGACCATTTGCTAATAATCAAAATGGGTACCCACAGCAGGTGTATGGGCAGATTAATCAAGCAGCATTAAGGGCATGGAGGATGTTATCAGGAACAGGTAATTTAGGAGCCAGTCTGTCAAAAGTTACTCAAGGACCCAATGAGCCTTTTGCTGATTTTTTATCACGGCTTGTGGAAACTGCTTCTCGGGTTTTCCCTGATGTGGACGCTGCCATGCCATTGATTAAACAGCTAGCTTATGAGCAAGCCAATAAGCCTTGTCGGGATGCAATACGTCCCTATAAAAATAAGGGCCTAGAAATATGGCTCAAGGTATGCAGAGACATAACTGACTCTGTCATACAAGGACAAGCCATAGCTGCTGCCATTGTTGCTGGGTTGCAGGGCAAGCCTTATAATCAAAAGCAGAGAGGCAGTTCAGGGAATTGTTTCCGATGTGGTCAACCAGGACACTTAAAAAGAGATTGTATACAGACTAATTCTGAAGCATCTTCTAAACAGGCCCAGAGGATTCCCAATTTGTGTCCTCGATGTAGAAAAGGCAACCATTGGGCTGTAAAGTACAGATCTTGATGGGATGTAGATGGAAAGCCTCTTCCTCCACCACAATCAAATGCTAGGCCAAAAAACGGGCAGAGGGGCCCTGTGCCTCAGGGCCCTCAAATGTATGGGGCAATTCAACAGGAGACAGGGAACGCAGGACCACAAATGAGGCAGGTTCCTCGATTTCAGCAGCCTCTCCTACCATACGGAGAGCAACCCCAGGGAGTGCAGGATTGGACATCTGTGCCACCACCCGACTCATATTAACCCCTGAAATGGGAGTTCAAAAAGTAGATTCAGATTTTCATGGACCCCTTCCTTCTAATACTGTAGGACTGCTTCTAGGCCGAAGTTCCACTACCTTATCAGGTCTAGTGGTGCATCCAGGAGTTATTGACCAGGACTATATGGGCAATGTGAAAATATTAGTTTATTCCCCTCGTGGGATTTCTGTTATAAATGATGGAGACCGAATTGCTCAGATAATTCTGTTGCCTAGTAAACATTCTCTTTTTCCTAGCCAAAGACAGGCAAGAAAAGATAAGGGCTTTGGTTCTACAGGTCCTCCTGGAGCATGGCTCACTATGGACATGGGGTCACATCCCATGTGTCAGCTCACCATACAGGGAGTCTCTTTTTGGGGTCTCTTGGACTCAGGTGCAGACCGTAGTATCATTAGATTATCTGAATGGCCAAAAGATTGGGGATTACAACAGACAGATCAATTACTTAAGGGGTTAGAATATGCAAATAGTCCAAGCTGCAGTGCTGTTCACCTTAATTGGGCAGATCAAGAAGGTCATTCAGGGACATTCCAACCTTTTGTTCTGGAGCTTTCTGTATCCTTGTGGGGACAAGATGTACTGCAACAAATGCGAGTAAAATTGACTACTGAATCTGTATATAGCCCTCAAAGTCAACAACTTATGCATAATGCAGGCTATTCAGGGACAGGCGGGCTTGGCCGATTTGAACAAGGTCGAAAGTCCCCTGTTCCCATGATGGGAAGAAATAATCCCAAAGATAAAAGAGGACTGGGTTTTTCTATGGGGCCACTGAACAATTAAAGATTAAATGGAAAACAGATGTGCCAGTGTGGGTCTCTCGGTGGCCCCTTCCTAAAGAAAAAGTTATAGCAGCCCACGAACTGGTACAGGAGCAGTTATTGGCAGGACATTTACAGTCCTCCACATCTCCATGGAATACACCTATTTTTGTTATCAAAAAGAAATCAGGTAAATGGAGATTGTTACATGATCTCCGAGCAGTAAATAATAGTATGGAGATCATGGGACCAGTGCAATTGGGGCTACCAGTTATATCGGCCCTCCCTGCCAATTGGCCCACTGTTGTGTTGGGCATCAAAGACTGCTTCTTCTCTATGCCACTGCATCCTGCAGATACCCCTCAATTTGCTTTTACAATACTGTCCATTAATCATCAGCAGGTGGATCAAAGATATGAATGGACAGTACTACCACAGGGTATGGCTAATAGTCCCACGTTGTGCCAAATATATGTAGATAAAGCCCTACAATCTATTAGAAGAGAATTTGCTTCTTCCATGATTTGTCATTAATATGGATGATATTTTATTATGTGCTAAAACCCCAGAAATTTTGGATGATATGCTTATAAAAATGATACTATGTCTTAAACAATGGAATTTAATTATAGCTCCAGAAAAAATACAACAAAGAAATGTTAAACAATACCTTGGCACCAAATTAGAAGATACTATTATTCGTCCTCTTAAGGTTAGCTTGAGGGTGGACAATTTACAAACTTTAAATGATTTCCAAAAAATCATTTTAGGGGATATAAATTGGATTCGACCATATTGTAGGCTTAGTAATGCTGACCTTAAACCTTTGTTTGATTTGCTAAAAGGGGATTCAGATTTATTTTCTTCACGATCATTAACACCTGAGGCACGAGCATGTATTCAACTCGTAGAGGAAAGATTATCTGAAGCACAAGTAGATCGTATAGATTATCAGAAAAAAACTGCTTTTATGTATTCTTACCACAGATCTCACACCCACTGGAGTGTTGTGGCAAGAGGGTCCCATAATGTGGGTACACCTCCCTCATTCTCCCAAAAAAGTGTTGCCATGGTATCCAGCCTGTGTTGCACAAATAATTATTAAGGCATTAAAGGCAACTCTGACTGCATTTGGGATGCAGCCTGATCTTATCATCACTCCATATACTAAAGAACAGCTTGCCACTCTAGCTGCCACCAATTCTGACTGGGCCATTGTCCATGTAATGGCCACAGGACAATTTGATAATCATTATCCACAACATCCATGGCTCAGGTTTGTTTTGGCTCATCCTATTATTTTTCCTAAAATCACTCAATCTGCACCGATTGCTGGAGCACCAAATATTTTTACAGATGGATCCAAAGGAGGTATGGGAGTGATATTCAAAGAAGGCTCAGATCCACAAACTTTTCTTTTTCCCCATTCATCAGCACAGGCAGTAGAGATTTTGACAGTGATTCAAGTATTTATGCTCTATGATTCCACTCCATTCAATTTAATTTCAGATAGCTTATATGTGGTATAGACACTTAATAGCCTTGAATGTGTAGGACATATTAAGGGACAATCTACTATTCTTTTATTATTGGCTAAGTTACAACAATATATTTGGAACCAAAAATGTTCCTTCTATGCAACCCACATACGAGCTCATTCAGGACTTCCTGGACCACTTGCTGAAGGCAGTGCTATTGCAGATTTTCATACTCGAACTGTACTTATTTTTTCAAATGAAGACAAAGTTTTACTGGCTCAAGAATTTCACAATAAATTTCATGTAAATTCCCAAACGCTGAGACTAAAATTTAAAATCACTAAAGAACAAGCTCGATGCATTGTATTGCAATGAAAAAATTGTTTGACATTACTGCCACAGCCTACTACAGGAGTAAATCCTCGAGGTTTGCGACCTCTTCAAATGGATGTCACACATGTTCTTGAATTTGGCTCTCTTAAATATGTACATGTTTCCATGGATACATGTTCCGGAGTTATCTTTGCCTCTGCTCATACTGGAGAAAAGGCCCAACATGTAATTTCCCATTGTCTGCAGGCTTTTGCTGCCTGGGGCATCCCTCACCAAATTAAAACTAATAATGGACCTGCTTATGTTTCTCAAAGATTTTCTCATTTTTGTGCCCAAATGGCTATACAATTAAATCATGGATTACCATATAATCCACAGGGCCAAGGCATAGTAGAACGAGCCCATGCCACTATTAAATCTATTTTAATAAAACAAAAAGGGGGAATAGGGGCTCAATGGACCACACCAAAAGATAAACTAAATCTTATATTATTTATTCTAAATTTTTTAACATTGGATGCCAATGGACGAACAGCAGCGGAAAGACATTACAGGCCTCATGAGTGCTATGCAGGGCAAGCAATGTGGAAAGATATTCTTACAGGAGCATGGAATGGTCCGGATCCAGTGCTAACATGGGCTCGAGGGTCGGTGTGTGTTTTCCCACAGGACAAAGACTCGCCAATTTGGGTTCCTGAAAGATTGGTGCTCCATGTACAGGAACCAATGGAAGATGCCAAGCAACAAATGGATATGGCTAACTCTGTTGGTAATGTTCAACATTGAAATGGGTGAAAAAGATCTTTGGGGAATTATTTCTGCTTTCCCTCTTCCTTTACCGTGTCCACCACTGCCACCATTTTTCCTCAGTTCTTTACGACCAATAGTTCCTTAAATTTGCCATGGATTCCCTTTGATGAAGAAATTAGGCCTTATGCATTTTTTAATATAACTTTAAGTGGCAGTTTATGTTTTTATGCTAATAAAATTTTGAATGATACCTATGATAGTCCTAATCCATGTGTGCAGTTATATAATCAGACTATGGAAAAATTTCAGCCATTTAATGATTCCAGTCCCATAGGAAATGTTACTGTTTTAGAAGGATATGCCCCTTTAGCATTTTCTAGATATGAACATCCCGAAAATAAAACAGCTCCTTTGCAGCCGCGGTGGACTCCAAAATGTTATAGCCCACGTAGCTGGCCATTTAAGTGGACTGATTGCCAAGACTCTAAGGTAGTCTGGGCCTCTTCAGGCTATGATTTAAGTTTTTCTCCAGGCATATCTATTATGCGCAATCATACTTGGGCAGGATATAATTATACATATCAAAATCCTATACAGTATAAGCCTCCCAATCCTTTTAATATTTGGCTTCTCTGTGGGATAGCAGGAGGCTGTACTGATATAACAGCTATGTCTATGATTTTAGGGGGAACTGTAAAAAATTGCAGCTATTCTCAGAATTTTTCCGATACTTTTGAGGATAGCGTCAAAGTAAATTGTTCAATGGGACCACAACTCCCGTTTGGACCCACTCCTGTCTGTGTAACTACTCCATTTTTTTTTGGCTTGTTTCTAATAGTTCCTTAGTTAATGATAGTCTAGGTTGTTTTATTGATACCTTTTTTCTAACTTTCTGCTGGAATGCTTCTATGCACCCTTGGGCGGTAGTAATGCGACTGCCTATAGCAGTTCCTTGGCCAGTAAGAGTGGATGTAAATTCCCTTCCAGTTTTGCTGAACCGAGAAAAGAGAGATTTTGGAATTTCTGCTCTTATTGCTGTAATTGTGGCCTCTGTGACCGCGGCAGTTACAGCTGCTGCCGCTTTGGCGACGTCTATAAATACTGCAGCCACTATGAATGCCCTATCCTCACATGCGGCTACTGCCATGGCTCAGCAAGCTCAAATAAATGACAACTTAAAGCTGGCATATTAATGGTAAATCAAAGAGTAGACCTGTTACAAGAACAGGTTGACATTCTAGGGCAAATGGCGATGGTACCATGTATTCATAAATTATCTGGATTATGTATAACGTATGTGCAGTATCAGAATTTCTCCCATGCAGGTAATTTGTCTCGGCAATTAAGCAAGATGCTTCTAGGGACTTGGAGCTGTGAATTTGAACACACCATGATTGAGCTTCGAGTGTCCATCGTTGCAATTAATTCTACCCGTGTAGAAGTCGCCACAGTACAACAATGGATGAACTTGATACATGGAACATTGGGTTTCTTAAAAGATTGGGGTGGCATGGCATTCTGGGCATTCTTGCTGGTGGTAGCATGCTGTTTCCTGGTTGGATATATCAGGCGAACTCGACAACGCACACTGCAACAACAGCGCATATTGGTGCAAGCTATGGCAGCCCTGGAAGCTGGCTCATCTCCCCATGTATGGCTCAGTATGCTGGATCGGTAGTCAGTGACGGGTAATATTGTCCCCGGGACCATATCAACCTAAGACAGGGAAAAAATCATGCTATTGTTCTCCCAATGACGGGTAAGAATGGTCCTTGAGGTCGGCAACCTAAGACAGGCATGATCCCGAGCCTTATTTTAATAAAACAAAAAGGGGGAGATGTCGGGGCCCACTCGGCTGGACCGAGATGGCACCCAGGCTTGTTGCCAGCATGGATTCAAGATGGCGCCTAGGCTTGCAGCCAAGTCATGAGACTCACAAGATGGACGTCTCCTTGAGCATGTGCAGTGTGCCATGCTACGTGCCTGCAGAATGATCAGTGACGCAGCACCTCGTGCTACCATCAGCCTGCCTATTAGAAAGTCAGAAGTGTGTATGCCCTAGCTGTGGGAAGCTTGGGGTTGGTAGGGAATAGAGGGAGGGATTTTGATGCTGATATATATTGTGCTTGCTGTACGCATAAAGAAGGAAGAAGAAGAGACATATTATTGAGACATATTAAGGATCCATTAAAGAAGAATTCATATTTCAGCTGAAGAGGTGTCTGTGTCGTTCTCTAAGCCCCTGTGGGTTGGAGTCTTAGGGGACGATAAAGCATAACAACTGGATCTATTTGCTTTATTCTAGTAATAAAAAATAAAGTCACCAGAAAACCACATGTTTACTTACTGTTAGTAAATAATGATTTTATCTGACCTAAGAACTTTGTGCATATATTCAAGGTAATATTAATAAATATGGATTTTAAAATATGTCTTACCTCCTCCCCTCCATTTCTCAAGTATTTTAGTCCATGTAGGATATTGTAACAGGATACCACACACTCTTTTTCAAAGTTCAAATTTAGTTAGAAAATAAAAGTTGGTTCATATATTTAAATGGTTTTAATATAATAAATAAGTAGTTTATAAAACTTGGAAACACAGAGTAGAAAAGCCTGAAAAATAGGCAATAAAATCTTAATTTAAATATGTAAGCAAGTAGGTCTTTTATCATTACTTAAGAGACACTGAACAGTTTTCTTCCGAGAACCTAGATTATCAGTTCCAATGATGATCATTCACAATATACTCAACTGGAGGCTCCCTGAAATCACACATCTGTCAATGTCTGTCTTTAATTGCCACCTGATAACAAAGGTATCTTCTCTACTTTTCAACTCTGACACAATTATTATTTATTGGACCTCCATGAAGAAATGGAATCAGAGGTTGACTACGATATAAATAAGTAGGATGGGGAGGGAGTGGGGTATGGTCTTGGTTGGGCCTGGCTGGGTGATGTATGAATTTATGTCTACACAAGTTTTTTTTTTTACCCCATTATGATGTATAAATACAATGCACCAATAAAATTTTTTAAAAACAGAAATGGAATCAGAAATACATTCTTATATTCACCCATTCTATCCCATCTTTGATTTTTATGGCATCTTGCTTTATTTGGTCTTGTTGCTTACTATCTTAATATTCTCAGATTATAAAATTCTAGTTAGGAAATTTTACTGAGAGAGATAACAGGGCAGTAACCTAACCATACAGATGGAAGTAGAGCTCCATGATCTGACCATACAGGTTGAAGTAGAGGTCTATGGTTTCCTGTTCTCTGCTGAAATGTCAGTTACCCTCCAGATTCCAGCCATCTCATCATTCTTTTTTCCTCTCCTGGCACACTGTAATATTCTCTCTTATTCCACAGAAAATTTAAATTCACTTATCACTAGTTTCCTTCTAGATAATCTCAATAAGGTCCTCAACCACTTGCAGAGTTCTTAGATGTAGATTCTCATCCAAACTAACAAGGCACCATAAGCTTTATCCAACAGTAAGTTTATTCATCTTTAAGAAAGCACAAAGAAAAGGGATCATGACATGTATGACAACAGCCCGTCTAAGATCTCATGACTTCTGAGAGTGTCCATGAAAGATGAGGCCACCTCAGCTCTGGGAAGCCATTCTGGTGTCCATTCAGACTTTATATATTGCTAGCTATTCATACACTTTCTCTAATGTTGCTGAAGATCATTATTTATAAGATAGTCATCAATTAAGTTGCAAATTGTCATGGTTTAGGTCTGTAATGTCCCCTACAGGCCCATGTGTTAAAGGCTTTGTCCCCAGCTATACATTTTTGGAAGGTGGTAGAATCTTTTTGAATTGGGGCCGAGTATAAGATCTTCAGATCAATGAAGGCATATCTTCCAAAAGAATTGTGGCCCTGGTTCATTCTTCTCCCTCTATTTTATGCCTCAGCCATTAGTTGGTTACCTTGTTCTACAATGTTCTCCCAAGATTAACTGCTTCACCTCAGGCTTCAAAATTTCAAGGCCAATAGTTATGAACTGAAACTTCCAAAACTGTGAGCCAAAAATACACATTTTCTCTACTTGAACTGATTTATCTCTGGTGTTTGTTGCAGCAGTAGAAAATTCATACCCTAAGCAATAAGATAATACCTCATTAACAATACCCACAACTATGTACAGTGACTTGGCTTATTACACAGGTAATAAGAATTACATTTTACATTCTACTTGGCTTTAGTGTACTCTTAATACTATTTGAATCTGTGTTGTCGATTTAGTATCTATTGTAAATTAAATTATGATCCCCAAAATGTGTATGGAGAAGCCTTAGTCTCCAATATGACTGCATTTTGAAATAGATTTTTTGGAGATATTAAATTTAGATGGAGTTATAATGGTGGGGTCCCTAATTCAATGATTAGTGCAGTTATAAAAAGAATAAATCCTTTCTCCTCTCTTCTTCTTCTTCTTCTTCTTCTTCTTCTTCTTCTTCTTCTTCTTCTTCTTCTTCCTCTCTCTCTCTCTCTCTCTCACTCTCTCTCTCTCTCTCTCTCTCTCTCTCTCTCTCTCTCTCTCTTTGCCTCCCCATTTCACACCATGTGATATCACATCTGCAAGTCAAAAAGACAGTCTTCATCTAAAACTCACCATGCTGAAATTTATCTTGGTGGTCAAGCCTTCAAAAGTATGAGAAAAAAAATCACAAACTTATGATATTAATATTGTAGCATTTTTATGGCAGTCTAAGCAGAATGTGGTACTCAGTATTCAGATGTTCCAAAAGTCTGGCAATAGGAACAAACCAGCTACTTACCTTCTAATTTTATTAGACATTCATGTATTTTATTTTCTATATATTACAAAAATGTTTGAAATTCTTTGTCTTTATTTTCTCCTCTTTCAAACTTTTCATTGTTGCAGTTTATATATTTTTTATAAATTTAGTGCAGTTTATTTAGGAAGTAGAAATGAAACCATGTGTTTAATAAATTGTGTGCAAACAGATATGAACACTTCTTATCCAAATTAATAGAAAGGATTTTTTTCTAATGTAATGTTATAAATTCACAAGAAAATATAGAAGTCAATAATAATAAAAGCTGATCAACAGACTCTTTAGCAGCCTCAAAATACTAAATTTTAGCCAGTGTGCTGGCACATGCTTGTAATCCCAGGCTTTGGAGACTGAGAGAAGATAATAGTTTCAACATCAGCAGTAGAAATTTGGTGAGACCCTGATTCAACATAAAATGCCCCTGGGTTCTATCTTAAGTACTACCAGAAAAGAGGCTAAGTTTTATAATTGGTAAAACAAAATTGCAACATGAATTATGAAGGTATTATAAACACAGCAAATGCCTCAATGAGGTAATGTCCTCTGGTGAGAGTAAAATTAACCATGGAATTCTTGGTACATGGTATAAATCCTGCTCTGATAGTCTCCTGAAAGGTAAGGCAACAATAATGAAGTATGTATGGGTTTTCTATCTAAAGATAAAAAATATAAGAGTACTTTCCATTCATTATGACTTAACTTGGGAGAAAGTAGTAATGACTTTATATATTTTCAAACAAAGAGAGATAAATCTCACTCTCAAAATGTGATGCTGTGGAAATTCCAAAGATACCATTTGTTGAGATATACTTCCAAGTATTTTATAAACAAAATTTAATCAAATATTGTTGTGTGCATATATGAATGTACCACTACTATCTCACTATAATGTAGAATTACAGTACAACAAAAGTAAATATAAAATTTATAAATAAGATAGGAAATTAAGGAAGGAATAAAATTAATTTTATCTTTAATTTGTAACGAAACTTTACTCTTAATCAGTGGTTTTCTATCCAAATGTTTAACTTGACTAGTTCATAAATAATGACTACTTGGAAAACAAATCATAAAGACTGCAGTTTTTTAATGAAATCTTGAAAGTCAAACAGCAGTTACCCCTTCAAAGCATAAACCATATTAATAAAAATTTATTTTGGAGAATCTGTACTAAGAAAAATGTTTAAATATTTAAGATAATAATACAAATCATTAACTCTTAGCAAACTTCAAGCTAAATGATTTCAAGTGTATCAGGGAATTTTAGCAAAACACCCACAAATCTGTAACATACATTTCTACTATGCAAACATTTGTTAGTTTTAAGACATCTATTTATTTAAGAATACCCTGTAGCCTTATAAAAGATATTTTATCTTGTTTAGTGTAGCTCACTGTCATTATGCAACTATTAAACTGTCATTACCACATTATACATTTTATCTGATAATAATGAGTTATAGTAATAGGCAGACAGGTATAATTGAATTCACTATACAGGGTGTTCAATTCATACCTTGTAATAAAAATATGAGAGTAGCTGAAAGCTACACATTGACATTTATTATAGCTAAGAGTTTTTCTTTCCTTTTCTTTCTTTTATTTATTTTTTTGTACTGAGGATTGAACTCAGGTATATTCTACCTTCAAGCTACACACTCAGCCCTATTTTTATCCTTTATTTGGAAACAAGGTCTCACTAGGTTGTGGAGGGGCTCACTAAGTAGCTGAGTTTGGCCACAAACTTATGATTTTTCAGTTTCAGCCTCCCAAGTACTGGGATTACAAGCATCCACCACCACACCCAGCTTCAGAGTTTTTTTAATCTTTTTTTTTATATTCTTGGTTCCTATACAATACATGGCAGTGAGAAATAAATTAACTTTATGGCAAAGAGAATATTTTAAAATTTTTTGCAAGCTGGATAGAAACACATCAGAATCTGAGCACTCCTATTAAGAATTTTAAAAACAAATAATATTGATGATGTGGAGTTTTGGGTGAAAAGCTTGGTCTATTGTAAGGCTGAAAAAATTAACAGAAGTACTGATCCTTCCCTTGATAAGTTATCACAAGGCAAAAGGCAGGAGTCTTAAAATGAGTTTTGAAGGAATGCAAACTTAGGTAAGAAATTTTAAAACAAAATTGACAATATAGAATTGTTTGAAAAACTTAGTCTGTTGTTAGAATCACAGAATGAGAATGAGAAGTTCTGATCCTTTTCTTGGGCAGTTGTGAAAAGCCATAAAGCAGCAGTCCTAAATGACTTGTGTAGACATTCAATCTCAGGTAGCATTGTTTTATTTATTGCCATATTTTCATAGAATGCCTTATTTTATTTCTCTAAATATTTGGGAGACATTCTACCTTGATTTTCTCAATATTATGAAAGTCACTATTTTGCCAGGAATTTTTAAAAAAATAAAATAGAAATGTGGACATTTCTGGATGCTAAATTCTTCAACTGTGACTATTTTATTCTGGCAAACATTTGTAACATACTGAAAATTTCTACTCTAATTTTCTTAAGCCTATTAAATTACCTGCAAGAAAGGAAGGGAGAAAGGTAAAGGTCAAAGGATTGTTTGGGCACATTTTCCCCCCTCAAGATTCCTTAACTTCACTAGTTAATTGCCACAGTAGCATATCTTGACACATTTGAAAGTAAGGACACATGTGGTAGTGTAAAGTGTGTGGGGCTGAAAGTGGAAATATGGACCAGATTTATTAGGACAGTTTCAAAAATATAAGGAGTGGCCCTCACATTTTTAAGATTCTCTGTCTTTCCACATCTCTATCTCTGAATTTCTCAAAGTTTCAAGCTCCAGAATGTTTGCTCATCCTACTCCACTGTTTTGAACCCAACCTAACTTGAAACTAGATATGAGTATACAAATAGATAAAGACAGCTTTGTATTGCGCTCCATTCTTATTCAAACTTCTCTCACTTTACCATTCCTGCTCCTGTTGACTGCACCATAATCTCCCATGGTAAAATACACTGACATTTCTGGAATATTTTCTCAGGCAAAACATGACTAGCTGTTCTCTGATTATTCACTAGTGCCCTTTGTGCTATGAAGTACAAAATATATGCTGCATATTACAGAACAATGAATAAATGTGTGAATGGCCTAGGGAAAATATTATCAAATGGATGATTAACACAAAACAAGAAAGATCTGTGTAAAACTTGTAAAAATATTAAAAAAGACAATTGCCTATCAAATGTTAATGGTTTGACAAATGATCAAAGTAGAATAAGGTCTGAGCCAAATGACTTAACATCTTTCCTATGAGTCTTTAGTAACATTTCATCATCATGCAGGTTACTTCCTTATTCAGAATGCATTTTAGTTGAGTTTTCTTTTTTAAAGAAGATAGCAAAAATATCCACAGCGAATGAGGAAAAGTCAAGGAGTAATAAAGTAAAATAAGAACTGACACTTTTAAAGAGTCAAGTTCACTCTTGATTGCCCAGCCAAAAAGACTCTAAAAGCAGTTAAGGAAGATTGACAAACATTCCATTTAGAGACGATCATATCTTATGTTCTTCAAACAGAATTACATCTAGAAAGATGGCAACAAACTTCATCAAGGTCAAACGCGGGAGATTGAGTAAATACTATCATAGCTGAGAGAGAATGTGAGGCGCTCTTTTTGGATTGGTAAATTACTTTACACTGAGGGAAGAAATATGCTATATCTAGCATAAGGATGTTGAAGGGCAGATGATAAAGACGTCAGGATTCCCCTATCAAGTGTACACTACAGTATATTTTTCTAGTTGCACAGGAGAATATCATTTTCTTAGAATATATAGCTTTGCATACTTTTATAAAATCATTTTTACCTTTGGTTTAATAACCTACTCATTGATGATTCTTTTGATAACCTCAGCTTTTATTTACCTACTTCTTAAAAATATAATATTTTTCATCAGCTATCGAAGCTCTAGGCACCAGAAATTTTTATCAAGACCTCTAAATACCAGTACTTGGAATGACAGCAGGTTCAAGGTCAACTTTAGCAACTTAATGAGACCCCCAGCAACCAATATCATGTTTCAAAAAACCTAAGGTATTTAACCACCAAGTTTTTGAACTTGGTGGTTAAATACCTTAGGTTTCATTCCCAGTTTCAAAAAAAAAAAATCTAAATGATTCATACATAGGCTTCACATTTGCTGCTAACACACTGGAATTGTCAAGCATGGTCATCATTGTGTCCAAGAAAAAAAAAAAGCTAGAACCAATGGATCTGTATCAAATAATTCAAAAGCAATCACAATTAATCTGCTTTTACTTCTGTCCTGGCTCTAGTGCTTCTACAAATAGCTGTGCAGGTTGTTCACTGCATAAGGGTCTTTTGTAGAAGAAGTAAATGGGACTTGAAATCAAAGCCATGCTCCATTTGCCAAATGATGTCCCCGAACATATGGCTGCATTCTCCCAGAACAGCCCTCTCATGTATTGGTCCTGGGGAAAATAGTGGGCTTACAGCAGCTTTGCCTGTTATTAACTACTAATGAGATAGGCAGTGCTCTAGCTCATATGAGACAATTTTTCTTCTAGATATCTGGTAAACTGCTAATAATTACCAAATCTCCCTTTTACTTTCTGAAGAACACTTGGTGTTCACAATTGCATTGTGCCCACTTAAGAACTGCCCATTCCTCAGACTCCTGCACAGGACATCTGGGAGTATGTGTGCCACACGATTTTGGTCCTAAGCTATAATCTGAAGCTTCCTAGGAAAGCTTTGCTCATACTGAATTAGTGCCCTTCCCTACTTCTTTTCCTTTATGTATTAAAGTCATAATGTGCTGAGAATATTTCAAGCATTTAGTGATTAGATGAAAACATGATACAAATATAAGATCTTAATTTCTAAATATTTAGAAAATGACTATAAATATATTGTACACTGAAAGATTGTGAGTTGTGGCTAACACTGTGATAATAAAAAACAAAGCCTTGGAAACTTTAATAAAAAGAGGTAAATTAAATATTGGAATTAAGTTAGTATAGCATTGTGGAATTTTAAAATACAACTTTTCCTTTTGTTTATAATTTGGAATATTTTATCCCAACTTTGATTACTTGGAAACAAAGCAAAGACTCCTGCCCTAGACAGTAGTACATTAAACTCATTTTATCATAGTGTAGAACCTACAAGTTATGATTTTCAAGTCTTAATTAAAAGGACAGTAGGGGAGAGAACGATGTAAGCCAGAAAATTATGCTGGGATATCTCTGGCTTAAGGAACAAAAACATCACTTTGCCACCCTGGACTGGGAAGAGAGGGTTGAAAAGGGATACATGTGGTGGGAGAAGAGAGAGCCTGAGTCAAACTGTGTGTTACTTAGGCTGGCCCCTTGCCTCCATACTCATCTTGGATATTTCTAATTGTTTTCATTATAGTTCCAACATATACTCAAGAGATCTGTTTCCTTCTCCCAATCACCAATGTATCCAAAAGTCTCTCATTCATTTACTTAACATTTGCTCTATTCAGTGCAAACCTTGGAAGATGGGATACATTGGTAAACAAAGATAATTGAAATGCCTGAGATGACTATTCCAGACTTTAGTTTTATATAACTAAATCAAAATAGGGGATTGATACTGTTAGAGCAATAACTTAATAGTCTAGTTAAAAAGAGAAAATTCTTATTCATGTTTATGTTTCATTACCATGGTGCCAAATAGTAGAAATAGGGTAAATGAGGAGGACTCTCTCTTATTTATATAATAACACAATAACTAGGGGAAAGAAAACATAAGGTTCAATTAAAAATAAAATTACTTCTGCGGATATAAATAAGATCACAATGCAAGACATGTAAATAGAAAGAAGTTTGAAATAGAAGTTACATTCTCCACTGTTCTTAGCATTCTTAGCTTATTGTTAGTGTTTACCAAGGTTTTGTAGACTGGAACTTTATAATTTTCAAATATATGTCTCTGAGTTTCAAAATAGTTCATGAAAAATTTCAGGAGCATTTTTATAGAGGCATCAAATCATATGTTGATATGTGAGAAAATATGCTTTCTACATATAACGTAATACAGTTAATTTCTTTTCTTTCTTTTTATTTATTTATTTTATGTTTTTTGGTGGTATTGGGGTTCCTGGAAGCCCTTCTACCTCTGGGCTACAGTCCCAGATCCTCCTGTCTCCACCTCCCAAGCAGGGGGATTACAAGTGTGTGCCACCAAGCCCAGCGTTAATTTCTTTTTGTGTGTGTGGTACTGGGGGTAGAACCCAGAGTCTTTCTACCTTTGGGCTATGCTCCTAGCCCTATTTTATATTTTATTTGGAAACAGGGTCTCACTAAGTTTCTGAGAGCCTCACTAAGTAGCTGAAGCTGGCTTTGAACCTGCTTGATCATCCTGTCTCAGCCTCCCAAGCGGGGGGGGATTACAAGTATGTGGCGCCATGCCTGGATAATACAGTTAATTTCTATGTTTGTTTTAAAATAAAAACAACAAAATATGTATGCTGTGTTCTCCTCACTAGGGCCACACACTTTCTTTTGCATAAAAGGGTCTTATGATTTGGTTGGTTTTCAGTAAAAGCCATTGGATGCTCTAATGGATCTCTTCCTTATTGAAGTCCTAAAGAAATTTGTTCACATGCTTTCGTTATAATTAATCAGGAGTAAAATAAATAATCACAAACTTAAAAAGGCTCTAGCTTTTAAGGATATAAAGTATAATTTTTAAGAGTATGGAGACTTGAGTTAAAATAATGCAATTGGTTTCCAGACAGGGTCTGCTTCTTACTATCAATTTGACCTTGAGGCATGTCATTTTGCCTCCTAATCTTAATTTTCTCATAAATATAGTAATAGTAACATTATCTCTAAAGTTTTATAACCTATATATACTGGGGCACACCCATAACCCCAGCACTTGGGAGGGAGAGATAGGATCACAGGTTCCAGGACAGTTCTCAGCAACTTAGCTTAGGACCTCAAGCAACGTAGACTGTGTTTCAAAATAAAATAGGACTGGGGGTGTAGATCACATGTATAATACCCCTAGGCTCAATCCCAAGAATTGAAATAAAAAATTGTAAGTATCAAATAAAGTCATGCATAAAATTTTTCATCATGGTCATGACAGATAAGTATTTCATAGCTATTACCATTATTGATAAATGATGCAAAACTAACTTGAAAGGGCAATAATTTAAATGTCTTTTAAAACTTTCATTTAGCAAGAAATCAGGATAAAACCCCAAATAAAAACTAGTTTGACAAATAAAAATACCTTGAAGAGCTAAAAATAATATGTCTAAAGGAGAAAATTGTCAACATAGATAATGGACAGTAGAAAAAGCCTACCAAACTCACCCATTCTCGCTTTGACTGGACAATCATGTCCAAGCATCACTTCCTTCAGCAGGACATTGCTGAATCTGATTAGATTTATCCCATCATATGTGTGTTTCCCCCTCTATCATAGTTATTTTGAGGCTTTAATTATTTAACAACTCCATTCTTCCCAGAGACTGTTTAGCAATTGGAGGAGGGCATAGGATCAACACTCCAACATATAGGCACAGGTAGTAACTTCCTCAACGAGACCTCCAAAGTACAGAAAATTAAAACATGAATTAAGAAGTGGGAGGGCATCAAACTAAGAAGTTTCTGATCATCAAAGGAAAGCAGCAAGAATCTAAAGACAAAGCTTACAGAATGGGAAAGGATCTTTACCAGCCAACACTCTGATAGAGGGCTAATGTCCAGAGTATGCAAAGAGATCAAAAGACTCTACACTAGGAAACAAAAAACTCAATCAAGAAATGGACAACTGAATTAAATAGACACTTCACAAAGGAAGAGATACAAAAGGCCAATTAGATACATGAAAAAAATTTCAACATCATTAGCCACCAGAGATATACAAATCAAAACTACACTGAAATTTCATCTATGATATTCAGTAATGACAACCCAAGCCAACTAATATACATAATTAAAATATTTCTTTAATATAATTTTAGTTGGTATAAATGAAAGAATGTCACACTGTTTTTTGTGTGATATCCACTCTACAACATAATCTACACTAATGCAAAGTCTAAATACCTTAATACAACTAAAAGTTAAAATAATACTTATGAGAAAACATGTATAAACTTTGATATGCTACAAGACTTACTATGCTTTATTATTCACTCATGGAAACACTTCACTTCAATTATGTCATCTAATAATTAAAATCCACCATAATAATTGCCATGTAGATCACTGTTATGTTGGTTTTAATATCTATATTGAGAACATGATTAAAACAGAGTAGTTGTATTAATTGTATGTAATTATAAAAATATTAACTTCATTTTACATATTAACTTTACATAGTTCATTGTATAATATTTATATTATCTTCTGTACTGGAATTTAGATAATAAATTCCAACACATTGCCAGGAACAATTTGGTTTAGAAAATTTTGTCTTTATATTTTGGAAGGTAAATAAACTGGCAGCTTTCCTAGTAGTGTCTAGGACATAAATGCTAACCATTCAAAGTAGATTTTCTTCATTCATCTTCATTATTGCTGATTTTTTTTCAGTTATGGAAATTGAACCTAGGAGGACTACACAACTAAAATGCACTGCAGCCCTTTTCAGCTTTAATTTTCAGATGAGGTTTTGCTCAATTGCCTAGGCTGGTCTTTAACTTGTGATTCTCCTTTCTCCATCTTTTGAGGTGTGCACCACTGTAGAACTTTGAAAGAACTACACTATAATCTACCCCAGTTAATGGGATGTGATAAGCAAATGATGATTTTAATTTCACTTTATATGTCTACCATAGGCATAACCCAATTTGTAATCAAACTTTTCATGCTCAGATCCTCTGATTCCAATTCCAAAGCCCACTAAGACTATCCAATTTCTAAACACTGTAGGATGCATCAGTTGAAAATTTATGGAGTGTGCAATCTACAGATAGTCTCATTTGTTCTTCATTCTGTTTCTTTGTATTTCGCTTTCAATATTATAAGTGCCTCTGGTACCTTTCTGTACTTATGTCAAAATGCTTTGAAAGAACATTTAAATTCTCAAATAAACATTCATATAATGTCAGATATTTCTAAGGCATAAAATAAAAACATTATAAAACTGCTGAAATTCTGCCTAGCTCAGAAACATTTGTGGTCTATGGTGTTTCTTTGAGGGCAGCCCAATTACATGCCAGGAACTGGACCTGAAGGAGAGCTGCTGTTTTTTTGAGAACCCCATGACATCTCCATGAACTTTTTCTAATGCTTTCTTATTCCTTTATTCAGATCCAGCTCCTGTCTTAACTTTAGGACCTGATCGTTGATTTCCTAGACCTACGAAAGATCATTGTGCACAGGCATTAAGGTAAAGAGATCTAACAAGATCAGTGCATAAGAACATGAAATAAGATGGTAGTGATAAATGACTTAAACCTATTTCCAGGGAAAAATATAAGTAAAACAGTTGCATGGGTTCAGGGTAGCAAAAGATTTTAGGAAAAAGAGACTGGTCCTCTGAGGACTTGAGTCTTCATCTTGAAAATAGGTGAATTTTTTTTTTTACCTGATCTCCTACTTCCTCAGGCAGAGTTCAACTTTACAATGACTTTTCAGAACCTCCACTTGACACTGGTACCTTCTAACAACAGAAATGAACATGGATCTTTTTTTGTTTATTCAATTTCAATCTTTTCTCAGAGTAGAAAGCAATCTTTAACAAGAAGTATAAGAAGCTGGGCAACCACTATCCCTGAAGAAAGCAAGTCAACAACATCAACAACAACAAAAAAAAAACTAAAGACAGTCTAAAATCTATAAAAACAAGTCAACCTTCCAATCCATTATTTCTAACTGTTTAGGAAAAGGAGAAGTTTTAATAAATATTTTATAGTAAAGATATTGTTGTTAAGTGCCAGGTAATATTTATTTTAGGCTTTCCAGGTCATATGCAGCTCCTGAAATTTGCCATTGTAGTGTCAAAGCAGCCATCCATAATTTGTAAATGAACTAGTGTATCAACATTCAAATAAACTTTATTTTTTCCATATGCTTGTGTGTGTGTGTGTGTGTGTGTGTGTGTGTGTGTGTGTATGTGACTGAGGATGAAACCCAGAGGCTTTCTACCTCTGGGCTATACTCCCAGACCTACTTTATGTTTTTATTTGAAAACAGAGTCTCACTAAGTTTCTGAGAGCCTCACCAAATAGCTGAGGCTGACTTCAAACTTGTGTGATCTTCCTGTCTCAGCCTCCCAAGTACTGGAATTACAAGTGTGTGCCAACATGCTCAGGCTTCCATACATGTTTAATAGTGCAGTATAATTACACATCATAAGAAGGTTTAGAGAGATAGAAGCATAAGTGCCCATAGCATTTGTGTTTCGCTCTGCTCCTTCCTTCTTCTGTACATGTTGAGATTGGTGTTTATAATTTCACATATGTACATAACACCATTTGAACTGTTTTCTTCATCAAATATTTCCTCTACACCCAAACATTCCTCCATCAATACTCTTCCACTATTGTACTGAAATTTCTCCATATTTAGCTAGAATATATTTTTTTCTTTTGAGAAACTCCTATTCAGTTCAGTTGTCCACTTTAATTAGGTTATTTGTTATTTTAGAGTTAGACTTTTTATTTCCTTATATATTCTAGATATTAATCTTCTATCAGAAGAGTAGCTGACAAAGATTTTCTTCTGTAGGATCTTTGCAGACTCTTATTTCCTTCATTTGAAACTTTTTATTTTGATGCCATCACATTTATTGAGTTTCAGTTTTATTTCCTGAGTTTTAGGGGTCATATTGAGGAAGTCTCTGCCTTGCTTTATATGTTAGAAAGTTGGCCCTATGTTTTCTTCTAGTGATTGCAACATTTCTGGTTTATTTTCAAGGTGATTTATTCATCTTGTGACTTTTGTGTAGAGTGAGAGACAAGGATCTAGTTTCATTGTTCCATATAAAAATTGTTTCCCAACACCATTTGTTTAAAAGCTGCCTTTTCTACCAAATATGGTTTGGTGCTTTTATAAAAAATCAACCAGTTATAAGTGTAAAGATTTATTTCTGTATATTCTATTCCATTGGTCTATCTGTCTATCTATGTGCTAATATCATAATTTTTTATTGGAGCACTGTAGTCTCACATCACAATGTGGATCATGTATACAATGGCATATATTCACACAGTACTTGGTGCCCTTCCCCCCTTTCTCTTTTTCCTCCTTCCCAATATTGAGTGTCCATGTTAATTATGTTATATTCACATGTATATACATATTCGATTGCAGCTTTCTCATTAACTAACCTCAGCATTATTCCTCCCCTACCCCTATTTTCTGGATTTGCTGAGGTTTCTCCTCCATCATCTGGAGAGCCTCTGGTATCCCTAATACTCCCTAGCTTGGGCATATTAGAGAAAACATATGTCTGTTCTCTTTCTGTGCTTGGCTGATCTCACTTAACATAATGCTCTCCAGGTCTTTCCATCTTCTTGTGAATAACATAATTTTTTTCTTCTTTATTGCTGAGTAGAATTCCATTGTGTGTATTTCACATAATTTTGCAATTCATTCATCGTTGATGGAGACCTAGGTTGGTTGCATATTTTGGCTATTACAAATTGTGCTGTTCTGAACATGGGTATGCATTTGTTACTGTAGTTCTCTGATTTCAGCCCCTTTGGAAAGATACCCAGGAATGGTATAGCCCAATCACATGGTGGATTTCTAAACTTTCTAAGGAATCTCCACACTAATCTCCATAGTGGCTGAACTAGTTTGCACTCCCACCAACAGTGTAAGAGTTTCTCTTTCTCCACATCTTCATTAGCATTTGTTGTTATTTGATTTCTTTATACTTGCCACTCTGATTGGGGTTAGATGGAATCTCAGCATAGTTTTGATTTGCATCCCTCTAATGGCTAATGATGTTGAACATCTTTTAATGTATCTATTGGCCACTTGTATCTCTTCTTTTGTGAAGTGTTTATTCAATGTTATTTTTATAACTAAATGTCTGTAGTAAAATTTGAAATAAGAAATTGTGATCCCTCCAATAAAGTTCTTATTATAGCTATCAGTATTCTAGTTCTATGAAGAATGACATTGGTAGTTTTATATTGAATCTGCATATTGTTAATGGTATATATATATATATATATATATATATATCACTTAAAATTCCACTATGTTGAAAAATTATTATACACTGATAAAATTAAGTAATTAATGTCTAATAAATCAATTGAGTTAGAAATTATTATCTCTTAGGGACATTTTACTATATGCTAAAAGTCTGTGTTTCACTCTCTACTAGACAAATATATCATTGTTATTAGTCATAATGAAACAGATGGCATCAGAGCAGTAGCAAATGCAACAGGGTCACATGGTTACACAAGAAGCTAGGCATCAACTCATAAGTGAGGTTTTATCTTTTATAATAACTCTCTCATGGAAGCCAACTAGTTCTCATAAGAATAATTTTAATCTCTTCTGAGAGTGGTGCTCCCAATGACCTAACAGCCTCCAAATAGACCCCATGTCTTAAAATTCCACCAGCTCACCACACTGAGGATCAGACCTCTAACACATGAACATTTAGGGGGTGAACTACATCTGAGCTTAGAGCAAAAACCTTAAACAATGAGTTTTCACATTTCACCAGGAATCTAGGGCTATTTATGTATATAAAAATGCATTCTATGTAAGTAAATAAATGAACTGAGACTGAGTTCTTCAACATAAGGTAGACAAGCTTTGATCTAATCAAACTTCACACAGCTAACAATTATAGACTTTGGAAAAATAAAATGCAATCATTTTATATTTTCTATAGAAATATAGAAAGTAGATACATACATTAGATATATTTTGTACATATCTAAGATAGAGTAGCCTAAAAACAACAGAAATATGAGACAAGTTGAACGATGAAAAAATGGAACATTACTAAAAAGTCATATATGTGACTTTGCCTGAGGTTTCCTATAATATATGAAACAGGGAAAATAGAAATAAAGCAGAAAGTGTGGACTTTTACTTCTGAAAAATTAGGGCAAGATTTAAGGCTTCCCCTACTGAAGTCAGAGGAAATACACAATAGAAAAAACTGCAAAAAAATTTCTAGACTTCACTTGCCCAGGTTTTGGCTGATCCTTGAACAATGTGTACCTAATAATATTCCAAGCAGCTAAGTTGAAAGCAGTAACTGGAAGATAAAAACTGAATGGAAATCTTATCTTCTGCTCAGCTCAGGGAACTGTCTGAAAGAACAAAAATAAGAAATTGGTATAATTTTATGACTGTCCTCAAGAATCATATATTAAAGGCTCTGTCCCAAGAAGGTGTTATTGGGAGGTGCTATGTATCTTTAAGAGGTGGGGCCTTATGCAAGTTCCTAGTATCAATGAGAGTGTGCCCTCAAAGAGAATTATGGGACCCCAGTATCTAAGTTCCTCTTTTTCCTTCATGGGTTATGAAGTAAACATTTGCTCCACCACACACTCTTACATGATGTGATACCCTTGTCAAAGGCCCAAAGTTGCAAGGCTACCCAATCTTGGACTGGAAACTATAGTATCATAAACTAAATAAAACTTTTGTCTTCATAATTTATTTGATTCAAGTATTTTATTATGACAACATGAAGTTCACTAATATATAAATAATAAGACAAAAACTATACTGCTTAGTGGAAGAAAGCAAAATCCAGACTCTCTACAATAATCAATCCAATGTCTACCATAAATTATTAAATGTGACAAACAGAAATGTGATATTTTATTCAGAAAAAAAGTAGAAACCAATTCTAATATGGCTCAGACTTTATGCTTACAAACAGATATTAGAAATAAGTACTAGGATTTAAAGATAATCATGCTAAAATTAAAGTAAGATATGGTAATTCTTAGTTGAATTTACATGAAAATAAATAAAAATAGAAATAAAAAGAAAAGAAATAAAAAGTAATAAAAATAAAAGTAATAAAAAGAAATAAAAAGTAAAGTATCTTACATTAACTATCAACATGATTTATATTATGATGTGTGACTATAATACATCAATAAAAAGATATTATAAAAATAATAATAATGTCTGGGCGTGGTGGTGCACGCTTGTAATCCCGTGCTTGGGAGGCAGAGACAGGAGGATCACGCTGGTTTGAAGCCAGCCATGCTGGCTTAAGAGACCCTGTTTCAAAAAAAAAAAAAAAAAAAAAAAAAAAAAAAAATATATATATATATATATATATATATATATATATATATATATATATATATATATATGTCTGGGAGTGTAGCCTGGAGGTAGAAGGGTTTCCAGGAACCCCAGTACCACCAAAAATAAAAAATAAAAAATAAAAAATAAAAAATAATAATAATAATAAAAATTGCTGTACTACCTTAAAATAAGTAAGGACAGAATTAATGAATATTTGGACATACTATATATAAGCATATAGAGGACATTATATATATATATATATATATATATATATATATATATATATATATAATATAAACTATATACAAATACATTAGAGGACAGAATGACTATTTGAAGAAACTATATATAAATATATAGAAATTATCTGGCCTAAAAAACAAAAAAAATATTTTTAAAAAAATAAAAATTTGGTGAATACTTTAGTCAGTTTTTCTGTCACTATGACAATAAACCCTATGAAAACACTTTAGAGGAGGAAAGGCTTATTGAAGTTCATGATTTCAATGATTTAATTTATAGGACCACTGAGGCAAAACATGACAGCAGTGATGGCAGAGAGCATGGTAGATGGGCGCAGCTATCACATCATAGCAGAAAAAAGCAGAGAGAGAAAGAGAAAGGTGCCCCACAAATACACATATATATCATCGCCAAGACCACACCCCTCGACTTGTCTACTCCACTCATGCCCCCATTGCTGCATTAAAGCATGATTCCAACATTTGAGCTTTTGAGGAACACTTTGAATCCAAACAATATCAGTTATCTTTGAAAAAATACCTCATGGCCTAATTAAGGTATAATTGGATTCCAGAAGAATATGCTAATTAAAATTTGGCAATAAAACTATTTGACTTAAATTATGGCCAAATACTTTCTAAATATAGTGAAGTAAGAAGCTCAATGAATTCCCAATTGTGATAAATATAAACACAGCACAGGTGGGAATACCTAAAGTCAAACTGATAAAAACATAAAATATAAGAAAAATATTAAATGCAGATTGAGAAAAATGATACACTACTTATTAGGCAACAAAGTGAATAATCACTTTCTCATCAGACACAGTCTAATAAAGAAGATAATGGAATGACATTTTAAAGTCATAAAACAAAAATAACTTTCAGTACTGTGTGCAGAAAACTAACTCTCCAAAATGAAGGCAAAATAAATATATTTTTAAATAAGCAAAAACAGAGAATGTGATCCTGACTAACCTACATAATAGGAAATGACATTGTTATTCATGTTGAAGAATAATTTTTCATCATGTGAAAAATTGTAACCACTAGAACAAACATATTACTGGAAATAGAAAACAAGTGTATATTTTTTTCTCTTAAAATACACATTTGTTTAAAATAAAAAAATAATTTGTTCTTTCTATATTTTTAATGTAGCACATAAAATGTAAAAAATGACAACTGTAACATAAAAGATGAGATAAATAGAAATATAAGTCGTTGTTTTTGAAAGATAGCATAATACTAATTCTTAGTGACAGTGATAGCTTAAGGGAAATTTTAGAAATTCCTTAATTTCTACAGTGGTTAAAAAAAGTCAAAAAAATATGGCTTATTATGACATATCTGAAATTTTAATATAATTTGTTATTTTAATATATCTAGAATCTAATAAACCTAATGTAAAAATTCCCTAACTTGTGCCTTATTAGTAATGTGATTTTTTTCAAATAACTTACTCTCTTTCAAAAGCAGTTTTGTCAGGCATAAAAATAAACTCATGGTTGTTTTTATAAGAAATATGACTTCAAAATAGTCTAATAAATAGAGTATAGTCATCTTCAACTTTTCTCTCTGTTCCACAAATAGTAACAAGGTCATTTCAATACAAATAGCAGCAATTATCAAAGTGTTTTTTAAGACTTCCGGGAAGATGGCGACCGAGAAAAGCGGGGCTTAAGAGTCCCGCTAACAACCAATCTCCATTACCACAAAAAGAGCGCCTTTCATAGCCAGAAAACACCATCACCAGAAAAACAAAAAAAACCACCAGGCTCCAGAGAGAAAGCGGACTGAGAACAGAGCTCAGGGCCACAGAGGAGACACACGCGCCCGAGGACGCGGCAGCAGCACCATACTGCCGGCGGCAGCGGCGAACTCAACGGACGGCTACAGCAAGCCTGGTGAGCCGCTGCGGAACAGCCAGGCGGGATCTTTCGGCGCAGACAGCATTTAAAGCTCCCAGTGGCTGAGCTCAGCACACGCTACAGGGATTCAGAGTGGAAATCAAAACCAGAGAAGAAAAAATACGCCAGCCTCATGGCCGAGGGCGTGGCAGAGGCGCCATATTGCCACCGGCGGCGGCAGCAGCAGTGAATTCACCGAGTCCAGTACAGCTACATCTGCGTACTCAAGAACAGTGAGTCAAATTGCGGGCCACAGAGGAGAAATCGCAGTATTGAGCCTCCTGGGACTTGACCCAGTGAGGGAGTGGTGGTGGCAGAGATATCACACCATAGGAGAGCGTGCAACCTGGCACCCCCCATAGTTTAAAGCAGCCTCTATCGACTCCCTGGGTCGGAGACTCTGTGATACAACCCAGTAAAGGAGTAGTGGGGTCTGAGATAATACAGACTCGAGATCCAGAGCACCTTAAGTGAAGCCATAGTGACCCAAGGGAAGAACCCAGAGAAGGCACAAACCTCCGAAATCATGGGAAAGAGGAATAACACTGGAGTAATGAATGTGCACAACCCCACAACATCAGAACCCGATAAAACAGAAAATCAGAGATTTCTAGAAGATCAAATCAGGAAAATAACTGTAGAAATAATAGAGGTGCTTCTAAAAGAACTCAGAGAGAGCCAAAAAGAGATAAAGGATGCAATTAATGAAGTAAAGGCCTCAATTCAAAGCACAAACAACCGATTAGACCACATGGAGAACAGAATCTCGCTCTTAGAAGATGAGCAATCCAAAAATGAATGCATAGTTTCTAATCTAGAAAAAAATTTCCAACAGCAGGAATCTGACATTGAAGAAATATGGGCCCATCTTAAGAGAGCTAACCTAAGAATAATTGGAATAGAGGAGGGAAAAGAAAGTGATACCAAAGGGATCAACAATCTCTTCAAGGAAGTAATAGCAGAAAATTTTCCAAATATAGAGCAAGAGGTTGATACACAGATCCAGGAAACTTATAGAACTCCCTTTAGACAGGATCGGAGAAGAGGATCCCCACGCCATATAATTGTCAAAATGACCAATGTGGAAGCCAAGCAGAGAATCTTAAAGGCAACAAAAACAAAGGGCCAACTGACATTCAGAGGCAAACCAATTAGAATCACTCCAGACTTCCCAAACCAAGTCATGATAGCCAGAAGGGCTTGGAGTAACATATTCCAAACTCTGAAAGAAAACAACTTCCAGCCAAAAATTTCCTATCCAGCAAAACTTTCTATCACATTAGATGGAGAAATAAGAAGCTTCCATGACAAACAGAAACTGAAGGAATTTATGTCTTCAAAACCAGCACTAAAGAAAATACTCAAAGAGATTAACTACAAAGAAGAAATAGGTAACACTCACCAGAACCAGAGAAACAAGAGTTTCCATCCAACAGACAACTAAGATTGGTTATCTGTGGAGATTCATTATTTATGTTAGTCTTTTACCTATCTCTAAGTTGTATTGTTTGCCTTTATTGTTGTTAATTTTTAGGATTTCTAGTTGGAATATTAATATACCTTCAGATATAGCATTTGGAAATATTTTATCCAATTCTATTAGTAACTTTTAACTCTGTTTACATTGTCTTTGGATATACAATATTTTCTTTTATTTTTTAGGGAGTTTGTATATTCTTCTGTTGCCTGTGCCATTGAAATCATATCCAAGAAATCACTGCCAATTTCAATGTTGTGAGGTTTTATGACCCAGATTTTCTCCTAAAAGTTTATAGTCTTAAGATTTATATTTAGGTCTTTTATCTATTTTGAGTTAATACTTGTATATGGGATTAGGTAAAGGTCCAATTTTATTCTTTTCCATGTAATTATTATTTTTCAACAATATTTAGTTAAAAGATTATTATTTCCACCACCAAATGTTCGTGGAAACCTTGTCAAAAATAACTTGACAATATAGGGAAGAATTTAGCTCTAGGCTTGTATTTAACTCCAATGGTCTATATATCTGCCTTTAGAACAGTACTACACTGTTTCAATTATTGTAGCTTTATATGGTTTGAAATCAGAAAATATATATCTGCTAGCTTTGTTCTTTTTCAAGATCATTTTGGATATCTAGAATTCATATTCCATATTAGGATAGATTTTTTTCTGAAAAATAAATATATAAATATATGATAGTTTCACCTAAAAAAACAGAAAAAAAATATGCTCTAGTAAGAAAGAAAGCAAAAAGAAATATTGAAATGCTATCTTTAAATCATCAAACGCTTGGTATCAGACAAATGAAACTGTTATGTGAGATTATCATTTTTAATTTTGGATAAATTGCTATAATACTAGATGTCAACCACTAAGCCAAGCATGGGAAGGAGGGATGGGGAGAGAATGGGGTGGGGATCGGGTGGGGGCTGACTGGGCGATGTGTGCATGTATGTCTACAAAAGTTTGTATCCCACTATGATGTATGAATACAGTGCACCAATAAAATAAAATTTTTAAAAAAAGTGTTTTTTAAGCATCTGAATATATTGGCAAAATGATAGCAGTGCTGAAAGAAGTCTGAGATTACATGCAGGTTAACAATGATGTATCAAAATGAAAAGACACATAAGATCCTATCATTACATAATTTAGAAAGGCTGAGAAAACTCCAAAGCTAATTCCAGGGAAAGAGTAAGATAATTCTCTTAGAGTGAACACCATGGGGAGCAAAAATCATTATACTTTCATACATGCATACATATATATACATACATGCATACATACATGCATACACACATACACACACATAGAGCCTCAAATATAAGTAAGTAGCCATTTCCAGACAAAACACTGAAAATTAATAGTTGTTACTTTATATAGTTGCCAATAGTGGTTATCTTTGAGAGATGAGGTAATAGGTTATTTTTCTTTTCTTCTTTATATTTTTTAATATTTTCAAATTTTACCTCCTTGAGTCTATGTGAGTTTTTTCACAGGACAACCAAATATTTATGTGTGCTTCACTTTCATTATCTGTGATGTGGGGATGACAATAGTAAGACCCATCTCCTAGGACAGTTTTGATAATAAAATGAAAAAATACTTGGAAATCACCTGGTCTATCATATGCAGGTATTCAATAAAAGACATTTTTTTCTAAAGAAATTAATAATGGGGTGATTTAGCAAATAAAATTTTACTTTTTCTTCTCAGGTTGTAATTCATAGAAAATAGTAATAACTCTTCTAAGAGTTTGTGAAAATAAAAAGTAAGACCTTTTGATACTCTGTTCTATAGAATAATGAGGGCAATACCATGGTTTATAGAAAGGTTCAGGGTGGGTGTGGAAAGCAAAAGAAGATTATAAACATATCTACACAAAACATACACACACACACACACACACACACACACACCATAAACGTATATGGATATACATAATAATATACCACAAACATACATATAACACACACACAGAACAAAATACCACACACACAGGTGTACACACCAGTGGTGCAGTTGCAGCACCTATGCAGACAGTACAAGAATTTACTTCTGCCTTTTCTTGCCAAAACCTAAGCCCCAGGGCTTCTGAAACTGTTTTATACATTAAAAAATTATATTCAACTATTCCTCCCAGTTAAATAAAATGATAGTTTAACTCAAAGAAAAAGAAGAATGATTATAGCATTGAGAGGCAGTGTGGAGATGCATGACTCTTTTAGGAACCCAGGAGATGGGAAGTGAAGTCATCACCTCCTCTCAAAAGCAGGTACCCAGAGGAAAGTGTCAAAATCTTTTAATCTCTTGCCTTATTACCAAATGGCTAATTCTCTGAAGAAGAATGAATCTTAGACTTAAAAGTCTTGCCTCATTACCTAGTTACTTGCTTTATTTAATGAAATTCTATCTTATAATGACAAGTGTAAGTTGCATGAAAACATAAAAATAAAACTGGATATTGTAATGTAGTTAAATTATAATTTATCCACAACTTCAATATTAACACTGGAATAGAGAAACAACGCTCAAATTACAAGCCCAAGAAAAACCCAAATGTTTGAAAGAGAAGATATAGTATGTATTATTAGTTTATATAACAACTTGAATTTTGATTATTCGATTCTCCCATGATTTTCTTAATCTGTAGTCATACATCCACTTTAGAATATGATATTCTCCAAAATACTGTATGGAAATGTTTATTTTAATGTATTATACAATATTCAGTTTGTGGCTTTTATTACTCTTTTAGTTTGTTACAGGATTCAATAATTCTGAGACAAATGGTGGTAGTATGCTCAAGTTGAGGGATTAAATTTGATTCTCTATGTATGACACATAATTAGAATATTTACTGAGGATGCTAATAAATTAAAAAAACTTATCAGATATGAGCTAATTGGATGATGTGTGCATATATGTCTCCACAAGTCTTTTATCCCATTAAGATGTATGACTACAATGCATCAATATAAAATTAAAAAAAAAAGAAACAAGAAACTTACTAAGCCAAATTTCCAAGAACTATGAATGTATGTGATATAGGAGCCACTGCCTTCCAAGAGTCATATTTAAAAAAAAAGACTATACTTCCTCTACCAATTCATAGGATTTTATGAGATTAACATCAATTCTTAAAATGAATAGTATAAAAAAGATAAAAGAGGTAAATGAAAATTACAAATGAATATATATAAAAGAAGGGAGGTTCCTCTATGTCCTTGACTAATTTATATATCCTTGTGTGTAGCACATTCATTCTTCTGTGACTCTTTTATTTTACTGAGCATAATTTCCTTAAGGTTCATCTGAAGGCCTACCAGTCCTATTGCAAATGATGGGATCTTCTGTTTTGCAGGAGTGTTTCTTGAGCATTTATTATGAATGAACAGTGTAATAGGCACTAGAGATGAAAAGAGAACTGAGAAATTGAAATAATCTTTAATCTTTCATAGCTCACCACCCTAGGGACAAACATTACAAAATAATTGAATTTTTCACAAGATATGAAAATGTTATGAAAGATATGTGAGGAAGGACAAAGAAACCTGGCTGACTTTGACATGTGCTGAAGGTATCATCTGATAAAGAGGTAGCACAGTAAGGGACAAAGATAATTCCCGGTGAGGGTTTCCTAGCGTGTGGCAGCAAGAGAGTAGTTCACTGGGAGGACTGAAGGAAACTGTGAAAAAGTAAGAATTCTATATATCATCCTGTTTTGGTATGTATCTTAAAATACATGTGTGCATGTGTGCCTACTAGTTTGGTAGAAAGTTGAGATTAAACTTTAAAAAATTAACACACAAAATGAGCCAGGCATGGTAGCAGGAGGATCGCGCTGGTTTAAAGCCAGCCTTGCTGATTTAAGAGACCCTGTTTCCAAATAAAAATATAAAATAGGTCTGGGAGTGTAGCCTGGAGGTAGAAGGGTTTCCAGGAATCCAAATACGACCAGAAATAAATAAATAAATAAATAAATAAATAAATAAATAAATAAATAAATAAAATTGTAACACAGGTTTATGGTATGCTTACTTTTTTTTCATCTTTATAAAATTTTAGTCTAATTTTCTATTACAGTCAACTCTATGGAGCAATACATTAAAAAAGAACCTAGCATGGAAAAAAATAATCAATAGAAAGCAAGATATAAAAGTACCAAAATGCACAAAAATTCATTATAACAACTATTTACACATCATTCTATTTTACTGGGTATTACGTACTTTAGTGATGTCTATGGTATATGAAAGGGTGTATGCAGTTTATATAGACATACTGTGCCATTATATATAAGGGATTTGAATATCTGTGAATTTTGATATCTGTGGCTGGTCCTAAATATTGACTGATAACATCTTTAGCTGTTGAATTTTGTAGTATCACCTCTATTTCCACTGGAATAGGTAAAGGAAGACGAAAGAAGTTGAGTGTAAAGGAGAAAAGAATAAATAAAAGAAGGTAAATGTAGTATTATTCTAGCTGGAAAGAGGAAAAAATGGTAAGTATAATAAATGGTTATACCACATATTTAATACATATATACCTTATACTTCCAATGGTAAAAATCAAAACATCTAGAAAGCTAACATTTCTTACAATTGAATAACTTTCAGTTTGGCTATTTAACAGTGCAAGTAAAATATAAGCTCTAAATTATTTTCTCAATATAAGTAGTTGAAAAGTTAAATAATTTCATTCATTTGCAAAACAAAATTTATTATCTGTAATTAACCTTTGGAAAATTTATTTTTAATTTCCTCCTGTCAACATGTCTAGAATATACTCAGTTAACAAGCATTAGCATATAAGCAAGCACATTAATATAGAAGCCATGGTAAGCACTAGATGGATAAAGCAGTCAAGTCCTAAGTTAATTAAAAAGCTGTCATCTTATCACATTCTTCAATTGAAAACATATGGAGAAATATTTTATATCATTGCTAAGTAACAACAAAATCATGGCACCATCTTGTTTATACTAATCAGTTAAAACAATTTCTTTAATCAATATTGTTTGCTTGGAATGCCTTTACATCTTATTATACTGTGGTTCATATCATAACAAGATCAAAATTTGAAAATTCAGTTGCTCTAATCATAATTGGACTAATTCAATCACAATGTGCATAAATTTTGTTGCAAATTCAGAGGCAATAGCTTTACATTAGCATTTTTTAAATCTTCAATGACATTATAGAAATTTTTGTCTCATTTCACTTGATATAAGAATTAATACTGGACAATTAAGACATACATCTTCATCAAAATCTGATTCCTTAGCACTAATAAAATAAAGACATAGATAAATATGAAGAGATAGATATATGATGGTAGATGATAGATAGGCAGACATAATAGATTGGCTAATCTTCAGATTGTATAGCTAAAAGTTGAAAAGATTGCATGCTTTTCAATATACCAAAAATGTAACAACAAACTCTTTTTCCCTAGAGTTTATAAAGCTCTGTTAAATGCTCCAACTAGTCATTACAATTCATAGGAAGAAAAGCAGTGGTAGCAGGTGGCATTGTGAATTTAAATTAGATCCAATGTGCTGAAGGACAGCAGGGGCTCCTCTCTATCAGTTTTCTGAATGCATGACACTAACAATGTTGTATGTTTTTCAATCTTGTTATTCCATTAGTGTTCTACATTTTTTCCCCTTTTGCTAAAGTGTTTTATTTTCCTCAAGTACTAGTTTGTTGACATCTCAGACTCAATTCCAGGGCACTGAAGATGCTAGATTCAAAATGAAACTAAGTAGAACAAATGTCTAAGCCAGTTCTAGAAGGATGAACCATCTTAAGACATCTCCTTGTTTATATATACAAATGTATACACATGCCCACAACATGAAAGGCACTGTTCAAACTCCATATCATACTCTTGTCAATGAAATCAAATAAAGTATGTAAATTGCTTAAAATCATATTGGAAAGAAACTTTACATCATCACTTAAGCTAAATTGTGTTATTCAGCTTTGCCTTGCTGTGACCAAAACTCCTAATGAGACTCACTTAAAGGGGAAAATTTTACTTTGGCTCATGATTTTAGATGCATCATCAATGGTCAGCCAGCTCCCAGCTCCATTGCTCTGGGCCTGAGTTGAGGCAGAACATCATGGTGGAATAGCATGGCAAAGGACAGCTGCTCAGTTTATGGCAGCTGGAAAGGAGAGAGAGAAAAGAAGAAGAAGAAGAAGAAGAAGAAGAAGAAGAAGAAGAAGAAGAAGAAGAAGAAGAAGAAGAAGAAGAAGAAGAAGAAGAAGAAGAAGAAGAAGAAGAAGAAAGAAGGAGGAGGAGGAGGAGGAGGTGGAGGAGGAGGAGGAGGAGGAGGAGAAGGAGAAGAAGGAGAACAAGAAGAAAGAGGAGGAGGAGGAGGAGAAGGAGGAGAAGGAGGAGGAGGAGGAGGAGGAGGAGGAGGAGGAGGAGGAGGAGGAGGAGGAGGAGAAAAGGGCCAGAGAAAAATACCTCCAGAACATGCTCCAGTGACCTACTTTCTCCAACTAGATGCCAAGGCCATTCTCACATCAATAATATCGATCCTGTTTCACAAGATATACATTTCAGAGGAACAATGAATAATTCTTTATGTAATTATTTTTCTTGTTTCATTAGTATTATCATTATTACTAGGCAAGTTTCATTTATAAATCTAAACAAAAGCTGTAAGAAAATGATAGAAATCAATAAGCTACAATATGAAATCTGGACTAAGACTTATCCTTAGCCTGGCATGGTAGTTCACCCTTGTAATCTCAGTGCCTGAGAGGATGAGACATGAGGATTTTGCAGGTTTGAAGCCAGACTCAGGAACTAAGTGAGATGCTGTTTCCAAATAAAACATAAAATAGGCCTGGGAGTGTAGCCCGGAGGTAGAAGGCCCCTGGGTTCCATCCCCAGTACCACACACACAAAAAGGACATCCTTGATTTTTCTCCTGATCTCATTTTCCCAGTACCTCACTCATTTGGCAAAGTAGCACTATCTCAAGAACATTAAGTTTAACTAATGTTATTAAAGACTGCTATAGAATGAATGTTTTTTATCACACAAAATTCATATGTTGAAATCTAATCCTCAATGAGGGATCTACTTTTAACTTTATTCTATGTTTCTGCAAAACAATATGAAAATAATATGAAGTAACTAATTACAAAGTAGAATAGAATTAATATTTTACAGAGTATTTTTATTTAATACCTAACAGTTTAAATCATCAAATGTTAGGAGCTAAAAAGCAATAATCAATTTGTTAGATGTCCATGAAGTCTATAACTCTGTAGATGTATACAAAGACCAAAGAGACATGTGAGTCATGTTCTTATATTAAGCCACAAAACTCTTTCCAAATCACTAAGAAGTTTCAATATAAGCCAATCTAAATAAAACTTCATGGAACTCCTTCCTTCTCTCCTTTCCTTTTTTACCTTTCTTTCATTCTTTTTATTCTTTCTCTTTTATTCATTACATAAAATGAATATTTCATGAGAAAGACTATTATTGCCTACCATATAAATTCTAATATACTGGAGGGAATACATATTTTATCATTATTTAAATTGATCTAATAACAAACACCAAAAATTAAATATAAATTAAAGTAAACTCATAACTATGTGTATATGTAGTTACATATATATTTATTCATTTTTTGAGGTACTGGGGATGGTATGTAGGGGCATTCTACCTCTGAGCTACACCCCTAGCCATATTTTTTATTCTTTATTTTAAAAGAAGGTCTCGATGAATTACAAAGGGCCTCTCTAAGTAGCTGAGGCTGTCCAAAAACCACGATCCTCCTGTCTCAGCCTCCCGAATGCTGGGATTACAAGCGTGCACCACCACGCCCAGTTTATTTCTTCTTTTCTCAAAGTACTATAAGAAAGTATTGAACAAAATCGCTCAAGAATTTAGAATCTAGAAAGAAAATTAGGAAACAAAAGGAACTTTGGAAGGGAAACCAGTAAAATAGTGAAAGGGAATTGATGGAGAGAACTGGAAGGGGGAAAACAATTCATCAACGGAGCAATTCAAACAATGCTATGTCCATACATGAAGATGTCATTACAAATCTCACTAACATGTATGGGGAAGCAGTATGAGGGGGGAAATATAACAAATGCTGTGTGTATGTATGTATCATTCTGAACCTCACTTTGGTGTATAACTATAATGCACCATTAAAAGTATTTTTTAAATGCAAGAATTAAGACCTTAGATTTGTTTCAAAATAGACTTGAAGGAACAAAGCTTAAAGATGTTAGAGACTTCTAAATGAAACTTCATTACACGGAATAATACATTTTGATGAATAAATAAAGTATTTTCCAAATACTAATTCTAATCAACTTTATGAATAGGTGTAACACCATTACGATCAAATTTTCTCTACAAATCTTTAAAATTGCCAATATGATTATAAAAAAAATATCTATCCTGAAAAAATAGGCAAAAAAAGACAGTAAGTGGCTGATAAGGAAAGCAGTAAAGCACTCTTCTACATCAATGGGTATTCTTGTGTTACTAATGCTGTACTTATTTGCTGTGATGAGTTAAATACCTGTGAAGAAACACATAACTCAGCCTTGAAGAGTTTGGAGATGGAATTGTAAAAGTGACCTCAAGGCTTAATTGGGAGAACTACATAAAATTTCCTGTAGGAGAAGGTTTTCTAAAGAGAATTCTAGACACAAGAGATGAAATGAACAAAATCCCAGAGAAATCATGACACATTGCATTGAGAAACTGAAAGTCGTTCAGAATGAATGAAACAACATTTGTGGGAATACTGAAAGATGAGGCTGGAGGAGCAAATCAGAACCACATCTGGAGTCCACACTAAGTGCAATGGGCTGGCTGTCTGCATCCATGTCAAAAATCCTAAGTTGAAGACCCATTTCCAGTGTGATTGTAGTGCAACTGAGGCTTGCAGAAGGTAATCAGGTCATGAGGGTGGAGCCCTCTTGAATGAGATTAGTGCCTTATCTAAGAGGCTGGCTAGCTCTCTACCTGTAGTTCTACTTGTTGAAGAGATAAAGAAGTTGACAGTGTGTACCTGGAATAAGGACCTAATCTTATATCTGCCAACACCTTGATCTTGAACTTCTAAGCCTCAAGACCTGTGAGAGATAAACTTTCTCTTGTTAATAAACCACTTGACACTTGGTAAGTGGTGTTTACAGCATCCCAAACTGTCTAAGACAATAAGTGACTAAGATACTCTGGGATTTTATCTTGAGGGCAAAGGATCACTGATCTCAAGTCAAGGCAGTGTCAGATTACATCTACATTTTGAAATACTCATATTTTTATTTACTTAATTTTTGATGGAAAAAAACATATATGTTGAAGTGGTAGTTAAAGGGAATCAGTAATTGGGAAAGGCTGATGACAAAGGGTATTGATAAAATAAAATTTCCAGTAGTGAGATGCAGTGCCCAAATGGAAGACCTAAGTTTAGAAGAAGAAATATTTCATCTATATATTATTAATATACTTTAAGAGGCATTCTTTATCATTTTGATACCAAATCAAGCAAATTTAGGGTGGAGGTACTAGGGTTGAACCCAGGCAAGTTCTACCTCTAGAATATACCCTCAATTTTTTTTAATTTTGAAAAAGTCTTACTAAATTGCTTGAAAAGTTCTTGAATCTGATATCCTCCTTTCTCAGCCTCTCAAGAACACAGATTACAAGTGTGTATCACCATGCCTGGCTCTAATTAATCAATATTTAATGAAAGAAAATATATGAAAGCCATGGTCTGTGTACTATATAAAAAACTCATTTATATCCTATTTATTAAGAGTCCACCATATGTAAATAAGCATATATATATAATTTATATATATAATTTACGTTACTGAGGTGCTTAATGAGAAATACAAATGATATTTAGAACACAAGCATATAATAAAATTATTTATGACTTATAATAATATTTCTGAATAAATTATATCTTCTATTATCTGCTTTTAATAATAGTGTCTTTTAAAACAAAAGGTGTCATACTGAATTAATTTAGTAAAATGTGACCTATACTTAATATCAAAACTTATCCTATTAATATTGAATTTACTTTTGACAGAATTAATATTATATATCAAAATTGCATTATGAAGTATAGTTTATTAATAACACAGATATGCCTTTCTTATTATGGACTATGTATTTCCAAAGTAACCTGAGAGTAGATTCCATAGTGTTTGAAAGTGTGATCTGTATAACAATATTTTTCTGCTTTATGGAAATTATCCCAGTGACTAGGAAATATTTCTAGGGGATTTATGCTGTATGTATAGAGGCAGAAGGTGTGATACATTTTCTTAGCCCTTCTAAGAGTCATGGTTGAAGTTCCTATAGTAAAAGACATTAACAAAATGAAAGCATGTCAAATTTTTTAAATCAAAATTTTATGTGGGTCAGAAATAAAAACTCAAAGACCCAAGGAATACTGTCTTTTAGTGCTTAGGCTCAATAAAAAAAGAGCAGCCATGTAGAAATGTGACTAGAGAAAATAGTATGATTCAATGGCAGTAGACATTCTGGAAGATGGGGGCCCAGCAAGGCCTGTCTATTCAGATCTTCTTGGCTTTTCTGTGTAGCATTCCTTCCCTAGGTATAAGGTAGAACCTCTTTGAAATGATGCCCTATCAGACAAAGTAGGTCAGAAAATTTGATTATGCCCAACTCTCAGAAGAAGAAAGGACACAGTAACAATTACAGTTTCTATGATTCACCTTGAGGAAGAGGATTTCTGGTTTCTACCACTGCTTCACAGGAAAAGATATTTGAGAGACATGAAGATCTGAGGACAGAATTAAGATACTTCAAAGCTGGTTCTGAGTCCTTCCAATCTCCTTTAGTTCAAATTACTCAGCTCAAATTTAGAGTGTCATTTTTGAACCCCAACATGTGATATATTTGGGATATTATAAATATCCTTACAAAATCCAAGAGCACATATGCATACATTGCCAGCCTATACTGTACAGAAAACTGACTGAAAATTTGCACAGTAACTTGCTTCTCCCTAACTCGACCTTGAAAATTACCTTTGTCCCACCATCTTTATCTAAGATGCCAGTAACCCGGAGCCAGTAATTACAAGAAGGAAGTTCCAGGCCATTCATTTAAACAATTTATACTTAATAATATTCCCTTATCATCCCACATCATCCTAGTTGATCATTTCCTTCTTTTTTGATAAGGAAAATTATCTCTAGAAATAACCTTTAACTAAATACACTACAGGTGTGAGATTTATGCAGGATAGAGATGTTCACTGTCTCTTTTCCAGTAACAGTTCCCATCTCTTACTTCCCCACGTCTCCCCCTCTTGACTTTCCTCTATCCCTCAGACTCCATTGATGGCTGCAGACTCTTCATAGCCTTCTTCCGATCATCTCTTTCTTTGAACTTATTTTGTCAATATCTTCTAAGATACTCATTTCCCATTCTATGTCACCAAATCTAAACATCAAGGACTATATCATAGTCTGTTATTTTAGAGGCTTTCACTGTTACCAGAACAAACTAGGGCTTATTTAAATACTGAATAAACTCATAAAACTCTTATCATTTCACTGTGCAGCACTTTTCATACAAAATGAATTATACTAATGTCACTTACGACTGTTTTTCTTAAAGAAATTTAATGGTGTTATTAAGTAAACTATTTTTTTTTATTCTTTAGGGATATGAGACATCTTTTCTTATTGAAAGCACAGATGTGTTAGTTTTATTCAGACTAATTTCCCAATTATCTGACACCAACTGGGTGCCCAACAATTCAGTTCAATTCTGACACTAACTACCAAGTGTTATCATCAGATCCCACATTTTAAGGGCTCATTTCCACTAACAATCTCATTTCCAAGGCCAACCATAATTGGGGTGCCAAATCTATCTATATTTCCCCAAGCCAGCTGCAAATTTCAGATTGCCCACATAATCTTCCTGCTGTATTTTGAATCTGGAATATTCCCAAAGGACTCATGTGTAAAAGGTTTGGTCCCAGCCTGTGTTGTTGTTTTGGGAAGTAGTGGAACATTTTAGATGTGAATTCTAGTTGGCATAAGCTAGGACATCTGTGGCATGTCCTTGGAGGAAATATTATAACTCCAGCCCTTTCAATCTTCCTTTTCTTTCTGGAAACCTTGGACTCTAGCCATGATATTCTGTCCCACCTTAGGCCCAAAATCAATGGATCCAAATGGCCATGGGCTGAAACCTCCAAAATGCTGAAGCAAAAATAAAACTTTCCTCCTTAAAGATTGGTTGCTTCCTGGGTGTGGTGGCGCACGCTTGTAATCCCCATGCTTGGGAGGCGGAGACAGGAGGATCGCACAGGTTCAAAGCCAGCCGTGCTGCCTTAAGAGACCCTGTTTTCAAATAAAAAAAAATATATATAAAATAGGTCTGGGAGTGTAGCCTGGAGGTAGAAGGGCTTCCGGGAACCCCAGTATCTCACACACACACACACACACACACACACACACACACACACACACACAAAATGGTTACCTCAAGTATTTAAATCATGGATGCAAGTGATTCAAATCAATCTCCATTCCTTTTCCCCTACTTCCTAGAAGAGCAGGGACTCAAAGTTCCAAACCTTTAATCATAGCTTGGTCTTTCTGATCATCCCCCATTCTATAGTGGTCTAGGGAACTGCCAAAAGTCACCTAATTGGAATAATTTTAGGTATGATTTAAAGGATCTTATTATGAATAATAAAATATTATTTTGTCCAGGCAATTTCAACAGTTTTAGGCACTGCTTTCTGAGAACGAAGGACTTTAACTACACCACAAATATACAAAGCCTCTTTCACATATTCATGTGAAATGCCCTTTATCCAAGTTATTGTACTGTTTTTAATCACCACTTGCTTGTGTTTCCTCCTCCTTTTTCTACACTTATATTCTTTTATGGATGTAAGTAATTATATAAAAAAATAACAGCTACATGAAAGATTACAGGTAAAAACCTTTAGAGGAAAAAATAAAGCTACGAAGTTATTACATTCATAGGGCTCAGTCAAATTGCCATTTTTTGACTACCTTGAATCATCATGGCTTTATTAAAAAAAGATGAAATAATATTGAAAAGAAGATTGAGTCATAGAGGAAAGTCAATTTGGATGTGAATATTATTTTACTATAAAGAGTGAGCGTTAATAATATTTAACACACACCACATAACTTAAACCTAGAGATAAAATACAGATAAGGGTCACTTAAGGTCAGAGACACATTTGTGAAATGTATGCTTAGGTAATTCCATTGTGTGGACTGACACTAGCCTAGATTGTATAGGTTCATCACTTCATGTGGTCTACTGATGAAATCAAGAGAGATAGTATGAGTATATAAGGTTACTGTCAATGTAACATGAAATACAGGTCTAGAACAAAAATGCTTTTAAAGTAGGAGCAATACACCCTAAAATGACAATAAAGTATAGGATAAGGAGAGAATGGTGTCACATGCCTGTAATCCCAGTACTTGGGAGGCTGAGACAGAAAGATTACAGATTCTTTCCAGGCCATCCTCAGGAATTTAATGAGGATCTCGACAACTTAGCTATACTGTGCTTCAAAATAAAATGTAAAATGGGGATGGGGGTGTAGCTCTAAGAATTCCCCTAGGTTCAATCCCCAGTACTGCACAAAAAGACAAGATAATATAATAAATATGTAAGTCAATAATAAATTATTGTTAATACTGAGTGTTATTTGTACTGTACATGTTTATAATTGTTATATGCTAATATTTTTGACAATTCAGAAGGTTTTAATACATCTGCACCACCATAAACACAAGAGAAATACACTTAGTTATGACACTGGTATGTCTATAACATCACTAGGAAATGGAGACTTTTTTTTAGCTCCACAATAATCTTATGGGACCACTGTTATTTATGCAATCTATTGTTAACTAAAATATCATATGTAGCTCATGACTGTACTTAATAAATATTTGGTTAAAGAAACAAATGTAATTAAATTGTTAAGTGTGCCTTAAATATATTTAAATAATTTTAGATACAAATACTGTCTATTTCCATTTTCTGGGATTATAGGATAATTCCATTTGTTTGTTTCTGGGTTCTATCTTGGAAGTAATGTGATTAAAGAGGTGTTCAGACTCCGTGCAAAGATGATGAGCATCACTTACAGACCTGTCTCTAAAAGGTCTCCCATGATTCTCCACTGTCTCTTTTTCTCCATTCTCTATGACTGGAAGCAGAGGAGTCAGTCAGTAGAACTCTGTGAGGGAAGATGCCAGATCCCTAACTCATCCATGGAGGTAAGAAACGTAGGAGTTCCTTGGTGTCCATCAGACTGCAACCATAGCAAGAAATATTTTTATTATATTAACTGAGAAGGGATGTGGAGATTGTGACCCTGATGTGAGGGGTTGGGAGGTTATATCTGCTTTGCCTTTCAAGCCCAGAGCCAACCAACATGATCAAAGAGGAAATAAACAAGCACAACGGATATATAATAGTATTGAGGACCTGATCTGATTAACTAAAATTATTTATATATTCATATGTACCCATCATTGTAGAACCAAAGAAATATGTACTACATAGGATTTTTGTATTTTAAAGTCTTAGAGATTATTTTGTTCAGCCACTATATATACAGCAGATGTCTACATCATCCTGACATACGAACATCCAAATGCGATCAGGCAGCTCAAAATTTATTTTCTAGGGCAATTCTGTATTCGTAACTGCTACTATTTCTATAGCTACCAAAGGACAGATATAGAAAGATATTTAGGTAGATGACAAATTATTTTTGTCAAATTTTTTGATGTACATTCACAAACATATCAATCACCAAGCCAAACCTGAGAAAGAGGGAATTGGGGAAAGGCTAAATGAGTGATGCGTGCATGTGTACCTCTACCATCTTGTCCCCCCATTAAGATGTATGACTACAGTGCATCAATAAAAAATTTTTAAATGTCGTTAACTATTTTTATCTCTAAAAGTTAAGATTATAAGAAATCCTATAAAAGCAAATGTATGTTGTACTTTTATTTTTTTTTCTTTTGCTTGCTACATTTGGTATACATTATTTTTGCTGTAAGAAAAAAATCTATATCATACTTTAAAAGAAATAAATCTAGAGATTTTTTTCTGTTTAAATTAGGTACACTGTTTTTAGGAACAAAACAGGAAATTCAGTTGTACTTTCTGTGTAAGGTTTCTACGAATATTGAGCTATAACAATATTGTATATCTTCTAAGATTTCCCTGCTCCAAGTTAATTTTGACTTTTTCCTTTCCCTCTACCCATCGATTTAGTTAAGGAAGTTTCCCTGAGATAACATTAAAAAGGCCAAAATAATCTGATGACCTGCACATGTCCAATAATATTCTTCAGAAAGTATTTGTGCTTATGTGTATTAAAAATATAAGTATTAAGCCAAGTGTGGTGGCACACACTTGTAATCCCGGTACTTGGGATGCTGGGACAGAAGGACTGTGGGCTCTCAGACAGCCTCAACTACTCTGTAAGGCCCTCGGAAGCTTAGTGAGAACTTGATTCAAAATAAAAAATAAAAAATACATCTTGGGGTGTAGCTTGGAAGTAGAATGCCTCTGGAGTCTATCCCTAGTACTAAAAAAAATACTATTAAAGTACAAAATCCTTAACATATTCTCTATTGCAAGACATTTATACACTATAAATGGCATGGGTTTTACTGTGGCATTTAATTTTGTTCATAATTATAAGCAAGAAAATATTTGATATAAAAGAAAAACTAATAGAAGTAACTAAGCTGTGCCAGGTGGCTGAGGCTTGTAATCCCATTATTTGGGAGGCAGAGACAGGAGGATTGCGGGCTCTCAAATGGCTTCAGCTACTTAGTGAGGCCTTCCACAACTTAGTGAGATCTTGTTTCAAATTAAAGAATAAAAAATAGTGATGGAGGTGTACCTGATAGAATGCTTTTGAGTTCCATCCCCAGTACCAAAAACAAAGAAGTAGATACTTGTATAAATGATTTTTTAAATGATATTGAAGGTAAAGTATAGGTGAATAATAAACCCAGTCTCTAAAGTAGTCTTAATTTGACAATTTGGTGAAAGAAAAAATATTTTTTTCAGTAAGAATTTGTGCTTTGACATAATATTTTGTGAAAATATCAAGTAAGTCTATGTTCTTATTAGAACACATGTAATAAGGCCTCATATTCATATGAAATTCAGTAACTTATTTTCCTGTAAACAATATACCTAAGACAAAAGTGAACTAAGAATGTTTGGTTTCAATCATAGAAAAACAAAATTAGTAATGATGAACACATTATGCTATTTGATTAATTGGCTAATTGTTGTTTAAAATATCATATCATATATGTAGATCACACAAAAATGTTGTGTTGACTTTTAATGTTATTATTTACAGATATCTATAACTACCTAAGGTATTATCATGTCAATGTGAGAAACTTTATTCCTTAAACATAAGCTATCTTCATGTGTATGAATTATTTCCTGCTTATTTATTCTTCGGTATACTTAATTCACATGATAAAGTTGATTTGCAGTATTTTTCTTGTCACTAAATTAAATCTGTTCAGATGGGAAAAAATCAGCTAAAATTGCCTCAGCTAATGAATAACTAATGCTGTTTACCATGTAATTATCTTGCCCAAAATAACAGGATTATGTATAGTGGTTGATAAGATAATTTATCTGATATTATCCATTTTAAAAGGTTCCATCTTAAATCATGTAAAATACATTTTTTCAGCGTCTTTAAGTTTCTAATTAATTTACAAAGAACATTTTTTTTTTTTTGGTGGTACTGGGGTTCCTGAAAACCCGTCTAAATCCGGGCTACAGTCCCAGACGTATTTTATACTTTTTTTTTTATTTGGAAACAGGGTCTCCTAAGCCAGCGAGACTGGCTTTGAACCTGCACGATCCTCCTGTCTCCGCCTCCCAAGCGTGGGGATTACAAGTGTGTGCCACCATGCCCGGCTCTATAAAGAACTTTTGAACTATCATTTCTGACCTTGACACTTTTCCATATTTTCTCTCTATTGCTCCTTATATGTTCCCTAGTAAATGCAATGCGGTACTACCTTTTAATTTGAGGGAGAATTATTCATACGAAAAAACTGTAGTTGCATCTTTAAATGAGGTTCAATAAAACAAATTTCACATGGCTTCTTAAGTTCATAAATATTCAGATTATGTGCAGAGACTTGACTGAGGTTACCGATTATTAGTAATAAAAATAAACTTGTTATTTACATTCACTAAGTCTCTTTTATAGTTCAACCCCTGCTCTGTGTTTTCCTTTATATTAATTACTTACATTAAAATGTCTGGCAATGAGTAGGATTTGAGAAGGCTTGATTTATTCCAGTTAAAACTGGCATTAAGACAACCAAATAAAATTGATAATCTGAAGTTTTGATTTTTGAAGGGTTTTGTTTTTGTTTGTCCTAGTTTTATCGCTTAAAAAATTAAGCTATTCATGCTACCAATCCAGCTATTCATTGACGATAAATGGGTAACAGGTCTTTTTTCTACTTTCAAGGATTTGATTTCCATATTAATGCTTCCATATTATTTTAAATCAGACCCTTAAAATAGCAGTCTCGGCTCTTTGGTGATTTTAATTAAGTCCTGCAAAAATGTGATTTCTCATTCTTTTTCTGTGGATTTAATTCATTTTCTATGTGTACAAAATAGTGCACATTCAAAATAGGCTTAGGGTTGCAGGGATTCAGTCTGCCTGGCATGGGACAGGTTTGCTTACCCAGCAAACTCTTTCATAGCTTTTGCTCCCAGCAGTTAAACTGCTGTAAATGCTTTAACCCATTCAATTTTTCATCTCTGTTCTTGTGCAGTCAGAGCACAGTAGAAGAGAGAGCACATCAGCAAACTGTGTGCATTCAAAGAAAGTATTTGTTTCTGTACCTTATAAAATAATGGCCCAGATCTCTGGTGAAAACTACTGGGACTAAGGGGGATGGGAGAGGGGAAGAGGGAAACTCCCTAATGTATGTTATGGTCATTCATAAACATGTCAAAGTCAATCACTAAGTCAAAAATGAGAAGGAAGGAAGGTGGAGGGAATGGGATGGTGATTGGGGAAGGGTAAATGAGTGATGTGTGTTTGTATGCCTCCACCATCTTGTACCTCATTAGGATGCATGACAACAATTCACCAAAAATAATTTTTTTTTCCGTAAGAGGTCTTTGCATGACTTTATTGAGTATGTTGATTCTTTTCCTCTTAGAATGGTGCAAAATTTTTTTATTTAAATTTATTTTTTTAATTGGTGCATTGTAGTCATATATCAATCACATTAAAGTACAAGACTTGATAGGATATACAAGCACAAATCATTCAATTAGCCCTCATCCAGCCCCCATCCCATTCCCTCCCCCTCCCTTGATCTCATGCTTCTTTGGTGATTAACTTTGATACATTTGTTTATGTACCTCCTGCGTTTCAAAGAGGCTCTGTCCTCCACTATTCCATACCCTCTGATTGGTCACATTAGTTGCTTCACTATAGGGCCCTTTCTATAGCTCAACCTCTTCCTGTTGCCCCTTTGGTCCTAGTTATTGCTGATTAGGGGAAGCGTCTGACGTATATTTTCTGTGATATTTCTCTGTACATGCCGCATTGCAAGTACCGATAACATTCTTGATGGCCCCAGTAGTGGCCTGGCTACCTGGTGGACTGATCCAGATCTTGCTGACTCAAGCAGCAGCCTTGCCTCATGGGAGGCCCCAATTCTGGTCTCGCTGGCCCCCACACCGGCCTAACCCCTGAGCTGGCTTCGATCCCGGCCTCGGAGGCTGCAGTATTGGCCTTGCTTCATGGCAGGCTCCGATGCCGGCCATTGGCCCTGGCACCAGCCTAACCCCTCGGCAGGCTCCAATTCCGGCCTCGAGAGCCTCAGCACCGGCCTTGCCTCATGGCAGGCTCCGATCCCGGCCTCGCTGGCCCCAGCACCGGCCTAACCCCTCGGCAGGCTCCGATCCCCGCCTCGGAGGCCCCAGTAGCAGCCTTGCCTCCTGTCAGGCTCCGATGCCGACCGTTGGCCCCAGTATCAGCCTAACCCCTTGGCAGGCTCTGATCCCAGCCTTGGAGGCCCCAGCACCGGCCTTGCCTCATGGCAGGCTCCGATGATAGCCTCATTGGCCCCAGCCCCGGTCTAACCCCTCAGCAGGTTCTGATCCAGCCTTGGAGGCCTCAGTTGCAGCCTTGCCTCACGGAAGGCTCCGATGCCAGCTGCTGGTCCTGGCACCAGCCTAACCCCTTGGCAGGCTCTGATCCCAGCCTCAGAGGCCCCAGCACCGGCCTTGCCTCACAGCAGGCTTCGATGCTGGCTGCTGGCCCCAGCATAGGCCCAACCACTTGGCAGGTTCCAATCCCAGCCTTGGAGGCCCCAGTTGTGGCCTTGCCTAACGGCTGACTCCGATGCCGGCCACTGCCCCGGCACCGGCCTAATCCCTCAGCTGGCTCTTATCCTGGCCTCGGAGTCCCCAGCACCGGCCTTGCCTCATGGCAGGCTCCGATGCCAGCCTCGCTGGCCCCAGCACCGGCCTAACCACTCAGCAGGCTCCAATCACTGTCTCTGGGGTTATTATTTTAAAGGTTCCAGGTGTAATGTATCAGATCTCTGCCTCCCCTGAGTACTGGCCACTGGCATTGCCACTGCCTCCACCATTTCAAATCCTTCCCAGGCTCTTTTTCCACTCTGAATGTTGTCCAGTGTTCCTAAGCATGCATGATGGTAGCATTCGACATTTGGTGTAATTTCTCCAAAAAATAAGGTTGGTAGGATCCGGTTTCTGCTTCTCCTGAATACAAGTCTCCACCGCTATTGCGGAGACCACTTTCAACACCGCCTTTCTCCTTGGTCTCCGCTAAACTCTCTCCTTGGACAGGTGATGTCCAATATAGAGAAACAGCAGTCCTCGTTCATGGGGAATTTTTCTATAAGTTACAGTGCATTTAGATAAGTTTTGTCTGCATCTCCAGTGTCCTGGCATCCACAATGGCTTTCTTAACTCCTCTTTGATATTTTTCTTTTTCTTGTTCTTTTTTTTTTTTTTTTTTTTTTAATAAGAGAAGACAGTATATGTGGTTTGAGGAGGTAGTGGGATCAGGCACTCAGTAGCACTGTGACCCGGTCGGTTTCCCCATGGGTCCAGAGTGCTCCGCTCTACTCTGCCTGGGGCCCAGAGTCTCATGACCCGGGCCCTGGCTGGTATGCCTCGCGCGACCCCCGCTGGGGACTCAGGGTACTGGGCCCGGTTTCTCCAGGGGTCTGGCATGCTACACACATTCCGGCCCGGAGCCCAGAGTCTCGCGACCTGGGCCCCAGCTTGCGTGCCCCGCATGACTCCCGCCTGGGACCCAGGGTACTGGGCCTGGTTTCTACAGGGGTCTGGCGTGCTACACGCAGTTTGGTTCAGGACTCTGGGCCCCAGCTTGCGTGTCCCGCGCGACCCCCGCTCGGGACCCAGCGTCTTACTGTGCCTGGTTCTCCAGGGGTCTGGCGTGCTACGCTCATTCTAGCCCGGGGCCCAGAGTCCCGCGACCCGGGCCCCGGTTTGCATGCCCCGCGTGACCCCGACCCGGGACCCAGGGTACTGGGCCTGGTTTCTCCAGGGGTCTGGTGTGCTACACGTTCTGGCCCGGGGCCCAGAGTCCCGCCCAAAAAATATTTTTTTTTAAATATCTGAATATGCAGGCCAAAAATAAAACCAACTGAGACAAGCTGAACACCTCCTTTGACCCTCTAGAGAATGAAAATACTTTCTTTTTTATATTTCAAATAAATAAAGACTCAAAAAAACCTTTTCAAAAGTCTACTAAGTGGTTTTCTTTGGGTTTTCTTTTTCCTAAAATTATAACAATGCTTTCCCCAGTATTAGAGAGGATATAAAATGCGTCACTTACTGAGCTCAAAATGTTGAGCCTAAAAACTTAAGTGATTAAGAACTTCATGATAACAAGGAACATAGATATTTAACAAACTTTACAAGATTCACTCATTATTTTAAAATTACTTTGGTCCAAATATTTCCTCAAGCTTTTTTCATCATTTTCTTTATTTTTTGTTTGTTCTGACTTCAATATTCCTTCACAGTTGATAGTTATTCTTCTCAAGAAGAGAAATGATTTATGAAATGATGTGGAATAGGATTTCCCTGCTGCTTTCAATCCACTAGATATTATGGGGCAAAACTCACCTGGGAGTCCCCGCTGATCTGTAATGTTCTATCTGCATGGCCAAAACATTGGTCCTGACAAGCAGTCTTACCTATTTCTTTCTCTACATAGGAAATATGATCTCCAGGTTAGATTTTCATAGGATAATCTTCTGCAGGTCATGAATAAGGAATTCATTCATTCAGTCAGTCATGAGTTTTTATATTCATACATATATGCCACAATGAATTCCTTTAACATATACTCTCCCTACTAGAACTTATGTTAAAGTGACTATTTTATTTTATTTTATTTTTCTGTACTGGGGATGAAACCCAGGGGTATTCTACCTCTAAGATCCACCCCCAGCCCTATTTTTTATTCTTTATTTTGAAACAAGGTCTCAATGAGTTTCAAAGGGCCTAAGTAGCTGAAGCTGTCCTCGACTGTAATCCTCCTGTCTCAGCCTCCCAAATGTTGGAATTGCAAGTGTGTGCCACCATACACAGGTAACAATTTAAAAAAAAATTGTTTTGAGACTGGCCACTTTTATGACTCACTGAATATGTGTTTTCAGCTAATGTAATGAGGATAGATCATATTAAAATTTGAATGTAGATTGATTTAACAGATACCAAAAACTCACATTAAACTCATCACATTGAACTTACAGTTCACAAATCTTATTTTCAATATTCTTAATATAAAAATATAGCTGGGCGTGGTGGTGCGTGTCTGTAATCCCAGTGCTTGGGAGGTGGAGACAGGAGGATTGCGCAGGTTTGAAGCCAGCCACGCTGGCTTAAGAGACCCTGGTTCCAAATAAAAATATAAAATAGGTCTGGGAATGTAGCCCAGAGGTAGAAGGGCTTTCAGGAACCCCAGTACCACAAAAATAAATAAATAAATAAATAAATAAATAAATAAATAAATAATATATTACAACCTTTAGAAAAATGTGAGCTCTTTATTGTTAGTATATAGTTACATAATTCAAATGATTATACTATAAGAATTACAGGTTATATATACTTAATGATGCTGAAATACCTTATGTCTAATGATTTCTGTGGGTATGTAGTTAAAATGAAGGGATTTTCTTTACTAACTCTTCCTTTTATTTCTACTTCTCTCAGACTCTCCTTGACAACAAAGTTCCCACCATTGTTTGAAAAATATTGATTCTAATTCAAATTTAGTTTTTAATGCTAGTGCACCTCGCCTTATAGAAGTGTTTGTATTTTAATAAGAGATTCCTAACAGAAGACTATCAAATTCCATGGCCCTTTTTAGAGCACAATATTCCAAAGTATTGGTGACCCGCAAAATAATCTACAAAAAAATGACTTCCATCCATTTTGAGGCTATTTGTGAGACTAATGTAAGTAAGTATTTACATAAAAGCAAATTAGCCCAAAAAAAAAAAAATTGGATGCACATGTGTATATTACTCAAGGGGGAAAAAATTTGAGCCCAAATGATCACAAGACTTTTTTTTTTATTTTTTATTTTTGGTGGTACTGGGGTTCTTGGAAGCCCTTCTACCTCCGGGCTACACTCCCAGACATATTTTATATTTTTTATTTGGAAACAGGGTCTTCTAAGCCAGCGAGGCTGGCTTCGAACCTGTGCAATCCTCCTGTCTCCGCCTCCCAAGCGCAAGGATTACAAGCATGTGACACCAATGCCCGGCTGATCACAAGACTTTGCAAGGCCAATTTTGACTGTCACCTATTGTGTATTGACTATCTAGTCCCAAATGACTAGCTTAAGTCTTTTACTTCAGTTTTCTCACATAAGTGGTGTCTTAGACCACAGCCCAAACACAAGATTCTACCTGTTAGTGTATAATAATTTCTACTACAGCACAACTACACTTGTTCATCTTTGTATTCTGTGTGACTACTGTCCTATGGTGACAGTCATATTTCCACAACAGAGACCATTTAGCTTGCAACACCTAAAATATTTACTCTTTGGCTCTTGACAGAAGAATTTTGACCAATCTGGCTCTATAATGCTGACAGAATCAGGGAGAATATCTCTTTCCTCACAGAATCTCCCTCCTCCAAACAAATTGTGTTATTGGTCATTAACTCACTGAATGTTTTCTACACCTTTGGCTCTTCAATTACACTCACTTCTGTACATTTATAAATTTCTTAATAGTTTAGTTTCAGTGTCTTACGCTATTTTTCAATTTTGTGGTGATCTCCAAAGTTTCATCATTAGATTTCCTAACTTTCAGTTACTCTCTTTTATATATAACTTGCTTCGCCTCTTTTTTTTAATAAAAGATGAGCAAAAGACTTTAATATATACTTCACAAAGAAAAATATATGAGTAAGCATATGAAAAGATGCCCATAATTACTGGTTCTTCATAGCAATATAAATTCAAATCATAATTAGATAGCAACAGACATCTACCAGAATAACTCTAATTCACAATTCTGACAATACCAAATACTGATGAGGATGTGAAGCAACTGGAAGAACTCATATGTTGCCGACAGTATAACCACTTTTGCACAAGCTCTGACATTACAATAATCCCTTAATACCTGGTTGGCATACATGTTTTGTTATCTCACCATATTTAATATGTAGTGAAATTATTCTAAGGCTTTTTTGCTTTTCCTCATTTTATTTATTTTTATTTTATTTATTTTTATTTATTCCTAATAAGTGATCTACAATCAGAACATATGGAGTGCGTAGTAAACATTTGTGGAACAAGTAAAAATAGATATCAATTTTCACAATAGTGAACCTCCTGAATTTCTTAGACTTCTTTTTTTATTATGAGTTCTTATCTATGTTGTGCACCATAAAACAAACAATAATTTCCTAAATGGAAAAATTTTCCCCCACTCTGGGAGTTTGTGCATCATTTATATTTTCATTCATGAGTTGATCTGATATATACAGAAGCTACACAAATACCGTATGAGGAAGTAAGGGTAAACTATCCTAAGGGGAAAAAAAGAAAGACAGAGAAATAGTCATAGGGCAGAAGAGAATTAAATATTATGCATTCTGTCTCATAGTAAAGAAGAAACACTAACCCAAACAATGTCTACTTCAGTTCCTAATCTTAACTAAAGAAATAGCACAACTCTCATAATGATTAATGTTGACTGTTCTGATAGAAATAAACTTTGAAAGGTATAATAATAAAATAACTCAATCCCCACCCTCTTTTTGACATGTATATATAACTATGGATCTATATAACTTCTTTTTGGAGACCCCTCTGTTGCCTTAAAGCTTAACTGAAAATAAAAATTATATATTTCTTGATACACACAGCAATTTCCAGCTGAAAAGCCTTCAAGAATGATTGCCAAATGCATAAAATACCCCCTGGCAATTATGAAGATACTAAATCTTAAAGCAAGACTGAGATGCGGTTCAAGACTGCAGCTGGCATTTGAAATAAAATTGTCTTTCTTTGCTCTCTCTCTTTTTATTTTTTTAAACAAATTTACAGAGACTGGATTATGAGTGATATGCCAGTCTCAGAAACACCAGCCAACTTGGAATTACAGTTTGCACTGCTGGGTTTGTTTGCAAATAAAATAAAAGCAAAGAGGAAAACAGAGACATAATTATGAAAGACACTAGAATGTGGAAAAGAGATTAAACCTTATTAAAATATCATTCCTAGGCATTAGCAGCACTTCTATAATTAATAATATAACAGTCGACTGCACTAAGCACCATAACAGAAATTAAATTTTCATTTATGAACAGGAATAATGAGGTAATATAAGAAGATTGGGTTTTGGTTTTTCTGCTACCAAAGATTAATAATTGCCTAAGGTCTCTACACAGAATTAAGACATACATTGGGTGTAGAGAAAGATAATTCATCGGATGTGCAAACATTCTTTAACCCCAGACTGTGATCATGACTTGAAATGGTTGCAGTTTCCGTTTCACTGTTGCTGGGTCAGACTTCCACTATTTTCTACATTATTATAAATGCTAAAGAGAAGTAAAAGTGTCTTTTTCAGATAAAAGTGCAATAAAAGTGGGCAAAAACTCAAATATTTGCTTTTTAAAAAAAGCTCTTGGCAATACAAATATCCAACACATTGTTATTATATTAGTTGATGAGATACTTTAGTATTTGCAAGGATATTTAGTTTTCTTGAACATAATGATGGTATAGAATAAACAAGGTGGGTGGAATTTCTTTCAGAAACTATTTAAAGACCACTGCTGAGTGTTGTTCTTGTTTTATTTTCCAAAGGATTTAAAATTATTTTCTAGTCCTTAAAGTCTATATATAAAATATACGTGTTTGTCCTTTTATTTGAATAGCATCCTACTTCCATGAACCAAAAGTGGAGAAAACTTCATAAAAGTATTATTTTTTACAATTGCAATGCTTATTTTATAAAATAAAATTCAACTTTTTACTTATATCAAAGTTTGAAAATAAAAATTACAATGTTCTTTACTGCTGAGTAGGATTCCATTGTGTGCATATACCATAATCTTGTAATCCATTCATCTGTTAATTGACTTATAGGTTGGTTTCATAATTTAGCTATTGTCAATTGTGCTGCTATAAACCTGGATGTGTTTGTATTACTCTAATATTCTTATTTTAATATTTTTGTAAAGATAAATAGGAGTGGTATAACTGGATCATATAATGGGTCCATTCCCAGTTTTCTAAGAAATTTTCACATTGGTCTCCATAGGAGCCATACTAATTTGCAAACCCACCAACAATGTATGAACATTCTTATTTCCCCACATGCTTACCAGCATTTATTATCATTTGACTTCTTGATGATTTTTATTCTAATTGGAGGTAGATGGAATCTAAGTGTAGTTTTTATTTGTATCCCCTTGATTGCTAATACTATTAAATTCTTTTATATATTTATTGGCCATTTGTATTTTGTCTTTTGTGAAATGTATATTTAGTTCAATTGTCCATTTCTTGATTGGGTTTTTTTTTTTAGTGTTAAATCTTATATACCTTGGATATTAGTCCTTTGTCAGAGAAATGTCCGGCAAAGAATTTTCCAATTTTATAGACTCTTTCTTTAGAAACTTGATGATTTCCTTTGCTACATAGAAAATATTAATTTAATGTCATCTCATTTATTAATTCTTGTCTTAGTTTCCTGAGCTTTGGGAGTTTTATCGAGAAAGTTTCCACCAGTGCCTATATGTGGGAGTGCTGGTCTTATGCTCTCCTCTAGTAATTTCAAAATCTCTGGTTTAAGTTCCAAGTCTTTCGTTAATTTCGAGTTGACTTTTGTACAGGAAGAGGGACTGAGGTCTAAGTCCATTAATGATGCACCTGGAGAACTTTATGTTAAATGAAATTAGCCAGTCACAAAAAGTGAAGGGTCCCGTGTTTACTCTCATATATGGAAGCTAAGGAGTAATTGGAATACAAGAGAAAATGTAGTTAATGGAGAATAAACCCCAGTAGAGCTATGGAGGGGTTTAGAGGAAAGTGGTGATTGGAGGAGGGAGAATCAATGAAGGAAACACTGCACAGAAGTTATATACACATGTGAAATGAATAATGGCAATCTCGGTGTCATATATGGGGAAGGAGACAGAGTGGGGGGGAGCTCACCAAGTGCTGTGTACATGAATGTTTCTATCACTTTGGACTACATAATGATGTGAGATTACAATGCACCAATAAAAGTATTTAAAATTACAATGTAATTGTCTTCAGTTTCCATCTATAACTCACCAAAATCTGCTTGATGCAATTTTGTTATATAGTTATCCATTTTAGTTAGTACTGAGTAAAGAAAAAGGCAGAAAAAAATCAATAGGTATTCGGTGCCAGATATACACAGCCCTTCAGTGTGGTGCCTAATGGTATTTCCAAGTAGCTTTGTTTGTTAGATGTTTCCAGCCCCTCTTTTGTGTGTGTGTGTGTGTGTGTGTGTGTGTGTGTGTGTGTGGTACCGTGTATGGAACCCAGGGGCTTTCTACCTCTGGGATATACTGCCAGACCTATTTTATATGTTATGTGGAAATAGGGTCTCATCAAGTTGATGAGAGCCTCACAAAGTATTTGAGGCTGGCTTCAAACTTGCATGATCCTCCTGTGTCAGCCTCCCAAGTACTGGGATTGCAAGTGTGTGCCACCACACCTGGCTTCTATCCCCTCTTTACAGATAAATTAATTTAATATAAAGGAGATTCAGAATCAAAATATTTGCACCCAGATTTTTTTTAATCTTAGCATATTCTTTCATTTTACTGCATGATGCATTTGACTCCTCAGTTTACTTAGAAACTAATAGTCATAATTTCAAAAATATGATCATAATATTTTACATAGGAAGATAAACACACAGACATATATACAAATGCATGTTCCCCTTTACCCTGGCTTGTTGGAGAATATGTGACAAAAGCTTTCATTATTATTACATATTTTAGCCCATTTTGTGCTGCTATGTCTGAAAGCTTTAGAATGTATAATTTATAAAAGTCAGAAATTGGCTGGGCATGGTGGTGCACACTTGTAATCCCAGCATTTGGGGGTCGGAGACTGGATGATCACGGTTCTCAGACAGCTTCAGCTACTTAGTGAGGCCCTTCACAACTCAGTGAAAATGGGACTGAGGGTTAGCTGGAGGTAGAATTCCCCTGAGTTTCATCTCCAGCACTGCAAAAATAAATAAATAAATAAATGAATAAATAAATAAATACACAATGTCAGAAATTTATTCTCACAGTTGTTCAGGCTAGGATGTCCAAAATCAAGGTACTATCATGTTAAAACCTGTGTTTTCTACTTTTAAGAAGACACCCTGAACAAAAATGTGTGTCCACATGTAGCAGGTTAGAGAAAGGGAGAAAGAAAGAGAAAGAGAGAGAGAGAAAGGAATCTCACAATCTCTATGAAAACAGCATTAGTTCACTCATAATCTCTTAATCTCATATCAGCCCTCACCTCCTAATACTATTGTGACTGCACTGGAAATTAAGTCTTCAATACATGAGTTTTATTTATTTATTCAATTGTGTGTGTGTTGCTGGAGAAGTGTGTGTGTGTGTGTGTGTGTGTGTGTGTGTGTGTGTGTGTGTTACTGAGAATTGAACCCAGGAGCATTTTACCTCTGAGATACACCCAAGCCCTTTTTTATTTTTTGTTTTGAAACATTGATGAGGTTTCCCTCAAGCCTGTGATTCTTCTGTCTCAGCCTCCCACACAGTGAGATTGCAGTCAAGTGCCTCCACACCCAGATTACACATGGGTTTTGGACACACATTCAAATCATAGCATTGTGAATTAGCATCTGTCGACCTCGATGAGACAAATGATGATGCTGTATTTGCCGACTATTTCACTCTTGGACCCTGGTCTAAAAGAGCTTTGCTCCAGGTGCTTAATTTATGACTACATCTAAACTGAAAATTCTGAAAGGAGGAATATGAGAGGAAGGGATGTTGACATCTGTCTGCTATTCTTACTTTCAAGTAGTTCACCACTTCCTTTACCACCTTTCAGACATTTTGTGTGTATGGTACATAATGTACTCAAGTTCTGATTTTTGCCTGATCTTTGATATAATCATAGCCCTTTTTTATCCACACTAAAGACAATGATGGTTTCATTGTATATATTCTGCTAAGTCCAGGCTCAACATTCACTCAACAAATAACTGTCTTGAAAAAAATACTGATTCGAGCTGGCTATTGTGGCACTAACTGTAATCTCCATTCTTGAAAACCTGAGACAAGAGGATCAAATATTTGAGGCCAGCCTCAGCAACTTAGTCAGACCCTTTTACCAGATAGAAAATAGATAAGACTGGGGTATACCTTAGAGGTACAATGCTCTGGGTTCAATCCACAGTACCAAAAAGTTAAAAAAAATGATTTAACTGAACTTGGTGGTATATACTCATAATCTCACTACTTGAAAGGCTAAAACAAGAGTATAATCTCAGGTTTGAGGGCAGTATGTGGTAATCTAGAGAGAACCTGTTTTAAAATAAAAAAACGATGAGGATGTAGCACAAAGGTAAAATGTTCCTAAGTTCAATAGTGAATCCCTAGTAACACACACACACACACACACACACACACACACACACACAAACATGCATACACACACAATGTTTATTTACCTTCCTTTATTAGGTTTTAAAACTTTTCTCTGCTCTCATTTTAATGTTGTCTAAAAAGGAAAAAAAAGCTAATTACATGTATTGAAGCCATCATGTTTGATTCACCCCACTCTTCCATATATTTGATTCTCACTTCAGTTCTATTGAATCTCTTCTTCTTAGTCATCTTTTTGTCACTGTGCCAAAATAACTGAGTTGATAGAGTTATAAGGAGAAAAGGTATATTTTAGCTTAGGGTTTTATGGTCATTTGACCTTATTGCTTTTAGGACTGCAGAGAAGTAGAACCTCATATTTGGATTATGTGCTAAAGGAAACTTTACCTCTTGGTAGCCTGGAGGGAAAGAAAGAGAAAGACAATTTATTAGGAACCTAATATTCCCTTTAGAACCATGTCACCAACGACCTAACTTTCTTATTCTAGGCATCAGATCCTAAAGGTCTGTCATATCTCATTAGTGGTACCAGCTAGAACCAAGACATCAACAAATTAGCTTTTGGAGAACACTCAAGACAGAGACTATAACATTTCTCCCTGCTCCTCAAAGGCTCATGTCCATCTCACAGAGCAAAATGTGTTTAGTCCCTTCACAAGAGGCCTCAAAGTCTTAAAAGAGTCCCAACATTGCTCAAATGTCCAAGTTCAAAGTCTCCTCCTAGATTCAAGACAAATTCAGCTTGGAATCCTTGTAAAAATAAAAAAGGAAAGTTACATACTTTTAAGACACAATGGCATAAAATAAATACTCCCAGTAAAATAAAAAGGAAGGGCCAGTGAGGCCGGCGTCGGAGCCTGCCATGAGGCAAGGCCAGTGCTGGGGCCTCCAAGGCCAGGATCAGAGCCTGCCAAGGGGTTAGGCCGGTGATGGGGCCAGCGAGACTGGCATCAGAGCCTGCTGTGAGGCAAGGCCGGTGCTGGGGCCCCTGAGGCTGGGATAGGAGCCTGCCAAGGGGTTAGGCCGGTGACGGGGCCAATGGCCGGCATTGGAGCCTGCTGTGAGGCAAGGCCGGTGCTGGGGTCTCCGAGGCTGGGATTGGAGCCTGCTGTGAGGCAAGGCCGGTGCTGCGGCCTACAAGGCTGGGATCGGAGCCTGCCGTGGGGTTAGGCTGGTGCTGGGGTCAGCAAGACCAGAATCGGGGCCTCCCATGAGGCAAGGCCGCTGCTTGAGCCAGTGAGGTCTGGATCAGTCCACCGGGTAGCCAGGCCACTACTGGTGCCATCAAGAGTGGGATTGGTACTTGCAACGCGGCATGCACAGAGAAATATCATAGAAAATAAAAACCAGATGCTTTCCCTAATCAGCAAAAACTAGGAGGAAAGGGGCAACAGGAAGAGGTTGAGTTATAGAAAGGGCCCTATAGTGAAGCAATTAAGGAGACCAATCAGAGGGTATAGAATAGGGGAGGATGGAGCCTCTTTAAAACACAGGAGGTACATAAACAAATGTATCAGAGTTAATCACCAAACAAGCATGGGATCGAGGGATGGGGAGGGAATGGGATGGGGACTGGATGAGGGCTAATTGGATGATTTGTGCTTGTATATCCTCTCAAGTCTTGTATTCCAATGTGATATATGATTACAATGCACCGATAAAAATAATTTAAAAAAATAAAAAGGAAGAAATAAAAATACGGGAAGGAAGAGTCAGGCCAAAGCAAGAAATCAAGGGAAATCATTCAATGCTATCACTCTAGGTCCAGCATCCTGGCCATTATGTGGCAATCTATGGCTCTCAAGTATTCAGGCAGCTCTGCCCCTGCATTTCTACTGGTTGTAGCCCATGTAGTCATCCCTCCTAAGTAAGCTCTGCTCCCTGTTTGAAGCTTTTGTTTACAGGCATTCCATGTTCCTGGTATCTCTACCCTCCTGTATTCTACACTGCAACTTCAGCTTTACTCTTAACATTTTCAGCACACAGTTCCTTGTTAGACAGCTGCTTACAAGGACTCTGACCCTGCTACATACTGCTTGGTCTTCCAGCACTTCCTTTAAACTCTTGGGTAAAAGCCTTCATGACCCCATAACTCTTGCAGACTGCCTCCCTACAGAACCAGCATCAGGTGAGTAACACCAAGTTTGACCACCAGTGTGTGCTAGCTATACCGGGAGAAATTTGAACTATGGATAGACTGGCCTCTTAGTGCACGGATAGCTGAAACAAATCCTGGAAAAATAACTAGCTGAATGGCCCTGAGCCAGCAGGGTACCCTAGGGATTTTTTTCAAATGTAAATATTAGAAAAAAATTATACTTTTATATTTTCACTAGTGATAGGTGGAGTCTTGATGATTCCTGTTCCCAAAGGTATCTTTCCTATCACACCAATGCAGAGGACTTGGCTTTTTTTAAATGATGCAAATATCTTTAGTCACTAAACCCTCCTTGGCAAGGCCTTTAAATGCAATCATTTTGGGGCCAAACTGCAAGTTCACAAAATTCTTCCATTCTGCTTCTCTTTGTTCTATATATCCATGCTTCATAAAGACTCTGCTGCCTTAAAAAATTCTCTCCCCTAACAAACTAGCCTGTCACCACAGAGATGGAAATGATACATGCAAATCTTTTGTCAAGGTACAGCAGCTGTGATATCTACTCTCATTCCCAATAGAGTCCTTATTTCCTTCTGAAGCCTTATGAGCACACATTCCTACCAACATGCTAATCTTCTGAGCCTTCACCAGAATATTCCATTAGACTCAATTTTTAGCATTCTAGTCTTTCTCAAACCTAGACCTCCAAACATTTCTAAACCACTCCAACAACCCAATTCCAAAGATTCCTCCACAGCATTTCGGATACAGTCATGGCATTGACTCCACGTCTTGGTACCAATTTTCTGTGTCAGTCCACTTTCCATCACTATTACAAAATATCTAAAGATATTAACTTGTAGGGTAGAAATTGGCTCAGAGTTTTTGAGATTTCAGCACATGGTCACATGGTCTCTGCCTTTAGACCTGTAGCATGGCAGTGAATTGTAATGGGAGAACATAGCAATGGATGTTTCTTTCCTCAGGTCAGTCTGGAAAAAAAGTGAGAGGAAGGAGGAAGGGCAAGGGCCCCAGTATAGCTTTCAAAGGCACATCTCAATAACCTATCATCTTTCCACCAGGCCCCACCTCCTAAATGTTCCATCACTTCCTAAGAGTACCACAAACTAGGAACCAAGCCTCAAAAGCACATTGGTCTTTCAGGAACATTCAACATCCAATCTCTGGAACCTATCTAGGTCACTAAGAAATTCCATGATATTAAATTCTTTGTATCTATTTCTGTCTTCACCTAACTTCTCTCCTAGTTCAGTATAATTGATTAATGTATTTTTCTTGAAAAGAAAATGCTTTTTGAATAATAGTAACATCACACAGTCCAAATGTGTTTGTTTTTTTAATCCCTTTAGTTACTCTTTCTCATGCTCCCTGTTGGTGCTATAATGCAAGAAAGATTAGCAGACACAACAATCGGAAAGCCTTTCATATTGGAAAATTGAAGATAGATTAGCTATGATTTAAATAATGATGAATACCCAGTGGCTTCTATTGTTTTTATGAGAACTGTCATTTTTAATTTTTGTAATTTCCCAAATAATGTAACTCTTTTTCTTATGGTTTTGAGATATTTCCTTTGACTTTGATGATAAAAATGTGCAGCTAAATATCACAAGGCAGATAAAGATTGAAAATATAAAAAGAAATGTCTTACGCTCATGAACAATTCATCCTTCACTCATTTATTATGTAGCAGCACAGCAGCTTCTAAGCTGTGAGTAATAAAGTAAACAATGCTATCACAGCTCAGGCTTGTCATTCTGCTCCAATCAGGACTTCAGCATACTTGAAAGTTTAATGGAACCTGCCCACAAATTAAATTTACAAGGGTTGGGTGTATTCATTTGAGTCACCCCTCCATGTCAGTCTGGTATGGAGCTGTATTTATATTTTCTGTATTTCAATTTTTCTAATAAACTTCTTTAAATCTTCCAAAAAAAAAATAAATTTACAAGGGTTGAAAATGAAGCCGGAGTACCAGGCAAGGAAACTGTAACTGAAAGAAAAGGTAAAACATTGACAATGAAAATGTTACAGCTATACATTTAATAACAAGCTAAAAAAATCTTATTCAAAATTATTTGTTAATTTTCTACAAAGTGCCTGATTCCTTTCAGATCAGGTGTGCACAGAGAAAATGGCAATCTTGCATACTTCAGCAAATTGTGATATGATGCATAAGATGTGCAGAAGTGAGGACAGCAATAAAAACAGTATATAAAGTTGTCACATGTCCTCAGAATTATAAAGAAAAATAAAGCAAAATAATGGAGATGCAGGTGGGCAGAGGCAATGGAAGGACCAGAGGCTATTTTCTACAGAGCAAACATGGAAATCCTCTTGAATATTTGTGTAAAGAAAATGAGAGAGCAAACATGTGAACAACTGTAGAAAAAAAAAGTGTGTTCAACAGAGGAATTGAAAAATAGAAAGCTCAAACGGGGCCTATGTGCTTAGAATTCCTGAGGGATACCAGGTGGCTAGAGAAGTTGGAGCAAAAAAGACATGGGAAGAATTGCTCAGGACGTTGGCGATGGTTAACAGGGAGTAGCAAGAGGTTAAGAGGCAGCAGTGCCTATTGCATAGTGTTTATAAACCATAGTAGAATTTCAGCTTATACTCAGAAGAAAATCATGGGGAAGTTCTGAACAGATACAAATAGCATGATCAGATTTGTATCTAAAGGATAACTCTAGATACTACTCATAGAATATATTATAAAAATAAACAGTGGCATCCGGGAAATTTGAGGAACATTGTAAAGTAATGAGTCGGTGGTCATCCAGAGTGATTTGTCATACAAACCTCATCACAAAAGCATTGCAGTTTCCTCAACCTTGACTGCCAAGGTTGGAATTCATGTAATTACCAAGGAAAGAAAAGACTGAGGACAGAAGAATCGTCAGCTTTGACCAGAATTAGGAAACTTCTGGGTCAAAAGTATGGGAACCATCAAACAAAGTACTGCAAGTAGAGTTGCCTAGATACTCATTAGAATTATTTTCCCTCATTGTGATTTCAGGAATTCAGAAGAGAGTAGCTAAACAAATATTTTTTTACTCATAGATACCCAAAGTTACAAAATAACTAGCTTGTGACTTTCATATAAAATTTTGACCTTTCTTTATAGTTTACTCTCAGAGATCAAATATCAAATAGAATATATTAGATGTTAAGCTGCCATACTGTTTATTTATATACTCAGTTATAGCAGTGATCATAAAGAACTTTTAAAATCAACATTAAGAAAACATAGTTTAAAATGGATAAAATGTCTTAACAAAAAATTTATCATAGAAAGTAAATGAATGGCAAATAAATGCATGAAAAGATGTTTAGCAACATTATTATATAGGAATATAAGTTAAAACCACAACCAGACAGTACTATACAATTGCTAGAACTAAAAAGAAGTATTAATTCATATATGGAATAACTGTAACAATCATACACTCTTGATTTGAATGAATATTGGTGTAACTACTTTACAAAACAATTTGAAACCTTCTTAAAATTTTAAACATATAATAATATATTATCCAGCCATTCTATTACATGGTATTTACTTAAGATAAAGGAAAGTATACAACAATAATAACCATAAAACCCACAGAAATAATACAAATTACTATCTAGAAGTGAACATGGATTTGATCACTTAATTTCACATAACAATTGCATGAAGAGGTGCAATTCTGGTTTTTATGTATGTAGAAAGAGAGACAGTAAGCTATTTGAACAAGATAATTTAGCTAGTTAGTGAGATAACCAGCAGTTAAACCTAAGCAGTTTCATGCTAGAGCTAACTGTCCAATATAGTTTATTGTCTACAACTCAATAGAATATCCATGAACCACAGGGAAACTACTAAAAACCTCAAGGCAGAGAAAATGACAATATTTTAATTCACTTTAATTCATTTAAATTAAAATTGTACATGTCAAAGGAGCACAGGAGCACCAGAGACAATTAAAAGAATCTCCCAAAGGTAAAAGCTGGGACAATTTATAAAAAAAAATAAGTATTGAAGGATAATAACCCACAGCACACACGTAGTATCTCTGAGTCTATAAGTGATATAAATAAACAAGTACATCAATAGATCAGAGAAATAAACTTCCTTTGAAGAAGTCCTAATAAATTAGATGGATACCTCACTCTCAAGAAATGGGAGCATATTTTTCCACACATTAAGTGTGGTCTACACAGTAACTTTCTTTCAAAGAATACAGTATGAAAAAGAAAAAAGCAATAATTTTATAGTGGAGTTTGCATGTACTCTGGAGTAGAACAGAATGACTCAGAAACAAATTCCCACACATACAGCCAATTAATTTCTTACAAAGGAGCCAAAAACATACACTGGATAAAAATGATAGCCTCTTCAACAAATGATGTTGGCAAAACTGGTTAATCATATACAGAAAAATGAACATAAGCCCCACTTTCTCACCCTGCTCAAGAGTCAATTCAAAATGAATCAAAAACTTGGAAATTAGACCAGAGATTTAGAAGCTCTTTGAAGAGGGAATAGGTCCAACACTGCAACACATACATAGACACATGTAAAACCTTTCTCAACAAGACCCCAAAGGCACAAGAATCTACAAGGCAGATCAATACGTGGGATTGGCATTGAACGGAAGAGTTTCTGTTCAGCAAAGGAAACTACCAAGAACCTCAACAGAGAACCCACGAAAGGGGAAAAAGATTTTGTCACCTACTCCTCTGATTGAGGACTAATATCTGCAATATACAGAGAACTCAAGAAACTCAGCACTAAGAGAACAAATAACCCAATCAAGGATGGACAAGGGAACTACATAGACATGTAATAAAAGAAGAAATTCAAATGGCCAATTAATGTATACAAAATGGTCAACATCATTAGCAATCAGAGAGATGCAAATCAAAACTACCCTGAGATTTCACCTAACTCCAACTAGAATGGCAATCATTCAAACACAAACAATTCTGAAGACCCTTGCATTGAAGGTTTGCCAGCCCATGGCTCTAATGGGAAGTAATGTTACCTTTAAGAAGCTGATCCTGGTCAAAAGAATTTAGGTAACTGCAGAATGCACTTGAAGGGGATATTAGGAACTGGGGAACTGGTCCTTCCTTTTTTTTTTTTTTTTTTTTGCACCCTGGCTGCTATTTGGTGAGCAGTTTCTTGCACCTCATGCTCCCACAAAGAAGGACTGCCTTGCCACAGGCCCACAATCTTAGTTTGAAACATCTAAAATTATGTGTCAAAATAAACCTTATTTTCCTTGTAGTATGTTTATGGCAGGTATTTTTTCATAGTGATGGAAAGTGACTAAAATAATGGAGAAACTTGACAATTTTACTTCAGTTGGGTAAAGTTCATGTTAACAATAAAAATCATGTTGGTAGTCTACATTCTGTGTGTGTGTGTGTGTGTGTGTGTGTGTGTGTGTGTGTGTACTGAGGATAGAACCCAGGGGCATTCTACCTCCGAGCTACACCCCCAGTACTATTTTTTCATTCTTTATTTTGAAACAGAGTCTCACTGAGTTTCAAAGAACCTCACTGAGTAGCTGAGGCTGACCATGAACCATGATCCTCTGGTCTCAGCCTCCCAAAAGCTGGGATTACAACTGTGTGCCACCATGCCCAGAGATCATCTACATTCTTGTGCTACTTAATAAGGCCCTTTTCAACTCAGTGAGACCCTGTTTCAAAAATGAAGAATAAAAATAGGGCTGGGGGTGTAGCTCAGGGATAGAATACACCTGGGTTTAGTCCTCAGTACCACACACAAAAAAAAAAAAAAAATGAAATTTTACCTCTGTGAATATTATCCAAAAAAAGGAGCAAATATAAACACGGGTTAATAAAAAACATCAAACACATTCCATGTAAGATACAGTCTACAAAATCAGTAGTACTCAAAGTGTAAAGGTCATGAGAAACAAGATAAGTTAAAGAAACTGTTATAGCCAAGAGGACCCTCAGGAGACATGATGACAAAATGTAATGTGCTATTGGGGTGGGATTTGAAAGAGTAAAACGATAGCAGGTAAAAACCAAAGAAATCTGACTAAAGTGTGTGGTTTAGTTAATAGCAATGTATCAATATTGGTTCATTAGTTGTGACAAATATCACATACTAATATAAAGTATTAACGGACAAAATTGGGTATGAATTATATGAAAATACTGTTTACTATGATTGCAACTTCTCTATAAATCCAAATCTGTTCAGAATATTTGGATCATTTAAAGAATCTCAAACAAAGGCCTATGCTGGGGTCTGCAGCACTGAGCAGTAATCTCCTTGCAGCGGCATCTGGGAAACTTTGGTTTTTACAAGATCTTCATGGGGCCTGTTGTTCAACCAGCTTTGAGAATGGCTCTCTGAAAGAAGAAACTAGCTTCTCCATCACTAAAAGACATGAACATTGAATTATATTGAAATCAATGCTACATGTTAAATATTATTAGAAAATATTAAAAATTTATATTCATATATTTTAATGCTTTTGAAACAACTTCACTGAATATTTTCCCAATTCTAAATTCTATAAAATCTAAATACAAATCTAATATTTTTTAAAATTCAACATACAAATTGAGATGTGTTTTAAGTATAATTAACACACCAGATTTCTAATACTCTGTATGAAAAACAAATTAAAATATCTTAATAATTTTGGGGCCTGAGGGTGTAATTCAGTGATAGAATATTTGCTTAGTATGGATGAGACCCTAATTTGATCCTTAGTACCATACACTCACATATATCAAAGCTAAAATGTAAAAGCTAAATGAAAAAATTATAATATTTGGCAATATATTATTAACGTTTATTTTACCCATTTCTGATATTGCAATATGCCAACTAGAAAAGTTTATATTGCATTTTTAGCTTGCTTTGTATTTCTTTTGGCCAATGTTGGTCTAAACCACTATGTTGGAGCCAGACGTGTTGGCTTGTAATCATGCTTGTAATCACCGCGCTTGGGAGGCAGAGACAGGAGGATCTCAAAGAGGTGAAGTCAGCCTCCCTGGCTTAGGAGACAAACCCTGTTTCCATATAAAAATATAAAATAGGCCTGAGAGTGTAGCCAAGTAGTAGAAGGGTTTTCAGGAACCCAGTACTACAAAAAAAAAAAAAAAAAAAAAAACCCACTATATAGTTTAACCTAAAGTGAAAACATAAGTATGGGAAATAAAGATTGGAACATCTCATTTCCTGCTGACATATTTAATATACCAATAAGAAAGTTTTAATGATTCCTTACAAAATCATGGGGAAGGGCTAAATGATTGATTTGTGCATGTATGCCTTTCCCATCTTGTATTCCATTAAGATGTATGACTACAATGCCCAAATTAAAATATTTTAAGTATTTTTATTAGTGCATTGTATTTATACATCATAATGGGGTAGAAAACTTGTGTAGACATAAATGCATGCATCACCCAGACAGCCCACACACAGTTCCCACCTCCCTCCCTCCCCATCCTTCCCTCCCATGCTTGGTTTAGTGGTTGACTTCAATATGAATAAGTACATCATGCACTTTAAAGAGTTTCCTTCTCCCCACCTCCAATCCCCACAGTTAGGTTGCCTTACTTGCTCCTCTATAGAATCTTCTTTTTTACCTGGCATTCCTCCTATGACCCCATTCACTGTAGCTTTCACATATTAGGGAAAGCATCCGATTCCTTACTATTTGCAACTGACTAATCTCACTTAGAATAATGTCCTCAAGATCCATCTATTTCCCCAAAAATACCGCAGTTGTATTATTTTTTATGGCTGAGTAAAATTCCATTGTGTATGTATCCCAGTTTTTAATCCATTCATCTGTTGATAGACATCTTGGCTGGTTCCATAGTTTGGCTATGGTGAATTTTGCAGCTATGAACATAGATACACATGCATTAGTTTGGTAGTTTGGTTTCCTTTCTTTTGGGTAGATACCCAGAAGTGGTATTGCTGGATCAAATAGGAGATATGTTCCCATTCTTCTGAGGATTCTCCATACTATATTCCAAAGTGGTTGCACGAATTTACAGTCCCACCAACAATGTTTTGGAGTTCCCACTTCACATCCTCGCCAGCATTTGTTGTTGTTTGTGTTATGAATGATTGCCATTCTAGTTGGAGTTAGGTGAAATCTCAGGGTAGTTTTTTTTTTAATAAATATTTATTTTTAAATTTATTTTTATTGGTGCATTGTAATCATATATCACATTGGAATACAAGACTTGAGAGAATATACAAGCACACATTATCCAATTAGCCCTCATCTAGTCCCCATCCCATTCCTTCCCCCTCCCTCAATCCCATGCTTGTTTCGTGTTTAACTTTGATACATTTGTTTATGTACCTCCTGTGTTTTATTTTTTTTAACAATTTTTTATTGAACATAAATAGTATACATACTATTGATGGTGATCTGGGTTGGTTCCATATTTTGGCTATTACAAATTGTGCTGCTATGAACATAGGTATGCATATGTTGCTGTATTTCTCTGAATCCAACCCCTTTGGAAAGATACCCAGGAGTGGTATAGCTGGATCATATGGTAGATCTATTCCCATCTTTCTTAGGAATCTCCACACAGATCTCCATAGTGACTGAACTAGTTTGCACTCCCACCAACAGTGTAAAAGAGTTCCTCTTTTCCCACATCCTCGCCAGCATTTGTTGTTGTTTGATTTCTTTATGCTTGCTACTCTGACTGGGGTTAGGTGGAATCTCAGTGTAGTTTTGATTTGCATCTCCCTGATGGCCAGTGATGAAGAACATCTTTTCATGTATCTATTAGCCCTTTGTATCTCTTCTTTTGTGAAGTGTCTATTTAGTTCATTTGCCCTTATCCTTATTTGCAGATGACATGATCCTCCTGTGTTTTAAAGAGGCTCCATCCTCCCCTATTCCATACCCTCTGATTGGTCACCTTAATTGCTTCACTATAGGGCCCTTTCTATAGCTTGACCTCCTCCTTTTGCCCCTTTCCTCCTAGTTATTGCTGATTAGGGGAAGCATCTGGTTTGTATTTTCTGTGATATTTCTATGTGCATGCCGCATTGCAAGTACCGATCCCACTCTTGATGGCCCCAGTAGTGGCCTGGCTACCCGTTGGACTGATCCAGACCTTACTGACTCAAGCAGCAGCCTTGCCTCATGGGAGGTCCCGATTCTGGTCTCCCTGGCCTCAACACCGGCCTAATCCCTCAGCAGGCTTCGATCCCGGCCTCGGTGGCCCCAGCAACAGCCTAGCCTCAAGGCAGGCTCCGACCCCAGCCTCGGAGGCCTCAGTAGCGGCCTTGTCTCACGGAAGACTCCGATGTTGGCCGCTGGCTCCAGCATCGGCCTAACCCCTTGGCAAGCTCCAATAATGGCCTCAGAGGCCCCAGCACCAGCCTTGCCTCATGGCAGGCTCTGATCCCAACCTCGCTGGCCCCGGCACCGGCCTAAACCCTCAGCAGGCTCCGATCTTGGCATCTGAGGTCCCAGTACCGGCCTTACCTCAAGACAGGCTCCGATCCCGGCAAAGTTAAGAATCGGCAGGCTCCCAATTCTTAACAATGTAGAGAAGAAGCAGTCCTCCTTCGCGGGGAATTTTTCCAAAAGTTCCAGTTCATTTGGATAAGTTTTGTCTGCATCTCCAGTATCCTGGCATCTGCCACGGCCTTCTTGACCCCTCTCCGATATTTTTCTTTTTTCTTTTCCTTTTCTTATTTTTTTCTTTAAATAAGAGAAGACAGTATGTGTGGTTTGAGGAGGTTGTGGGCTCAGGCACGCAGTAGCACTGTGACCCGGGCCCGGTTTTCCCAGGGTCCAGCGTGCTCTGCACGACTCCACCTGGGGCCCAGAGTCCTGCTACCTGGGCCCTGGCTCTTCCAGGGGTGGTGTGCCTCACCTGACCCCTGCCCAGGGCCCAGGGCCTTGCGTCTGAGTCCCGGTTTCTCCAGGGGTCTGACGTTTCTCCAGGGGTCTGGCATATTCCACGTAATCCTGCCCGGGGCCCAGAGTCCTGCGACCCAGGCCCCAGCTTCCAGGATCTGGTGTGCCCCGCCTGATCCCCGCTTGGGACCCAGGGTCTTATGCCAGGGCCCAGTTTCTCCAGTGGTCTGGTTCTCCACCCGGTCCGGCCCGGGGCCCAGAGTCCTGCGACCCGGGCCCCAGCTCTTCCGGGGTCCGGTGTGCCCCGCCTGACCCCCACCCGGGACCTAGGGTCTTAAGCCTGGGCCTGGTTTCTCCTGGGGTCTGGCATGCTCTGTGCGATCTGGCCTGGGGCCCTGTGTCCTGCGACCTGGGTCCCGGCTCTTTCGGGGGTCCGGTGTGCCCCCTCAGGGTAGTTTTGTTTTGCATCTCTCTGATTGCCAATGATGTTGAGCATTTTTCATGCATTTATTGGCCATTTGAATTTCTTCTTTCATGAAGTGTCTATTTAGTTCACTTGCCCATTTTTTGATTGGATGATTTTTTTTTTTTAGCGTGATTTTCTTGAGTTCACTCTATATTCTAGATTTTAGTCCCCTATCGGAGGGGTAGGTGGCAAAAATCTTCTCCCATTCTGTTGGCGCTCAGTTGAGGTTCTTGACAGTTTCCTTTGCTGAACAAAAGCATTTCAGTTTCACTGTAGTTGCGCTGGGCTGGAGCTTTCACTGGAGCTTTTGTGGGTGTGGTGAACTCACTGCTGATGGAAATATGGCATCACTGCCACTCCCTCAGCTGTGAGGCTGGTGTATCTCTCTCTGGTTTTGAGCTCTGTTCTGTGTCTCTAGAGAACTTGATGGGCTTGGCCGCTGAAAATTTTAGCTCATCTTTGCGCTGAAAGAACTTCTGGATTACATCCCACTGAACTGCACCTGGTTGTTTCAGCTTCTTTGCTTTTTCTCTCTGGAGTCTGGTTCTGTGAGGCAAGATGGTGTCAGTGCTTTGGCCACTATGGTGGTGGGCCGGTTTCTTTTCTGCTTCTCTGGTTGTTCTAGTTTTCTCTTTTTTCTGTCTCTTGTACTTATAGCTTTTATTTTGCTATTGATAGTATTTTCTGACTCTGTAAGGTGTTATTTTTGATGCTATGGATATTGAGTGTCAGCAGTACTCATAGAAGCTGCTTTATTTGGTCGCCATCTTCTCCAATTGTCACAATTAAAAATTTTTTTAAATAAAAAATAAAAAATATTCCTCCAGTTAAATATGCCTTGTAGAACTGGATCTGTAATTTTTAACTTCATCAGCATTGGGAATGACCCAGAGCAAGAAAAAAAGCATGTGGCTTTGAAAATGATTAATCATGAAGAAGAGGGAGATTCTATAGAGGAGCAAGTAAGGTGACATAACTGAGGGCATGGGAGGGGAAAAGAGGAAAACTCTAAAGAACATGATGTACTTAAACAAACATATCAAAGCCAATCACAAAGCCAAATGTAGGAAGGTGGCATGGGAAGGGAATGGGGTGGGGATTGGGTAAGGGCTAATTGGGTGATGTGTGTATGTATGTATCCACACATCTTTTATCACATTAAGATATATGACCACAATGCACCAATAAAAAAATTTAAAGAGGTCTGGGCCCCTGGCCCCGACCCTGGGCAGGTGGGCAGGCACTGGCGGGGCACCCCTCAGTGAACACCCTCTCCACCTGGAAGAACCCTGTAAAAAAGGAAAAGAAAAAGAAAAAAGGAAAATATCGGAGAGGGGTTAAGGAGGTGGCAGATGCCAGGATACTGGAGATGCAGACAAAACTTATCCAAATGAACTGGAATTATTGGAAAAATTCCCCACTAAGGAGGACTGCTTCTTCTCTACATTGTTAAGAATCTTGGACATCACCTGTAAGGAGAGAAACTTTAGCAGAGACCAAGGAGAAAGGCGGTGCTGAAAGCAGTCTCCACGTTGGTGGTGGAGACTTGTATTCAGGAGAAGCAGAAATCGGAGCCTACCAACCTTATTATTATTATTATTATTTTTTGGAGAAATTACACCAAAGGTTGAATGCTACCACTGCACATGCTTAGGAAGACTGGACAACATTCAGAGTGGAAAAAGAGCTTGGGAAAGATTTGAAATGGTGGAGGCAGTGAAATGGCAGTGGCCAGTACTCAGGGGAGGCAGAGATCTGATGCATTACACCTGGAACCTTTAAAGTAATGACCCCAACGGCAGAATGCTACCACCACCACGCACCCTTGAGAACGTGGGACAAATAGCTGGGCAAAGAGGGTGCTCGGATTAGAGCCTGCCAAGGGGTGAGGCTGGCAATGGACACAGCAAAGCTGGGATCGGAGCCTGCCATTAGGCAAGGCCGGTGCTGGGGCCTTCGAGGCCGGGATCAGAGTCTGCTTTGGGGTTAGGCCAATGCCAGGGCAACTGTCCAACATTGGAGCCTTCCGTGAGGCAAAGCTGCTATTGAGGCCTCTGAGGCCAGGATCAGAGCCTGCCAAGGGGTTAGGCCGGTGCTGGGGCCAGCGAGGCCTGGATCGGAGCCTGTCATGAGGCAAGGCCGGTGCTGGGGCCTCCGAGGCTGGGATCAGAGCCTGCTGAGGGGTTAGGCCGGTGCCAGTGCCACTGGCCAGCATCGGAGCCTTCCGTGAGGCAAGGCCGCTATTGAGGCCTCCGAGGCCGGGATCGGAGCCTGCCGAGGGGTTAGGCTGGTGCTGGGGCTAGTGAGGCCGGCATCGGAGCCTTACGTGAGGTAAGGCCGCTATTGAGGCCTCCGAGGCCAGGATTGGAGTCTGCTGAGGGGTTAGGCCAGTGCTGAGGCCAGCGAGGCTGGGATCGGAGCCTGCCGTGAGGCAGGGCTGGTCCCAGGGTCTCGGAGGCCAGGATAAGAGCCTGACAAGGGGTTAGGCCAGTGCCGTGGCCACTGGCCAGTATCGGAGCCTTCCATGAAGCAAGGCTGCTACTAAGGCCTCTGAGGCCTGGATTGGAGCCTGCCAAGGGGTTAGGCCTATGCCGGGGCCATGAGCTAGCATCGGAACATGCCATGAGGAAGGACGGTGCTGGGGCCTCCGAGGCCAGGATCGGAGCCAGCTGAGGGGTTAGGCCAGTGTTGGGGCCAGCAAGACCAGAACTGGGGCCTCGCATGAGACAAGGCCACTGCTTGAGCAAGCGAGGTCTGAATCAGTCCACCAGGTAGCCAGGCCACAACCGGGGCCATCAAGAGTGGGATCAGTATTTGCAACGCCATGCACAGAGAAATATCGCAGAAAATTAAAAACAGATGCTTCCCCTAATCTACAATAATTAGGAGGAAAGGGGCAACAGGAAGTGGTTTAGCTATAGAAAGGGACCTATAGTGAAGCAATTAAGGTGACCAATCAGAGGGTATGGAATAGGGGAGGATGTAGCCTCTTTAACAAGCAGGAGATACATAAACATATGTATCAATGTTAATCACCAAACAAGCATGGGATTGAGGGAGTGGGAGGGAATGGGATGGGGACTGGATGAGGGCTAATTGGATGATGTGTGCTTGTATATCCTCTCAAGTCTTATATTCCAATGTGATGTATGATTACAATGCACCAATAAAAATAAATTAAATAAAAAATAAAACATAAAAACATAAAAAAATTTAAAGAAAATTTTTAATCAAAGATCTGAAAGTTCTGTCTACCTGCCTAAGCTGTTTCCCCACTCTCTCATTTCTGTTTTCCTCAACAATTAAATTCAAATATCAATACTAATCTGCATAATTGTATAAGGCATTAAAAATTCATATGAAATACATGATATTTTATTGATAAGCGATGGTAATTATTTTTACCAAGGTTAAGCAATTATTTACTCTTTAGGAACTATATTTATTTAGTGGGGCGTGGTGGCGCATGCTTGTAATCCCTGCACTTGGGAGGTGGAGACAGGAGGATCACACTGGTTTGAAGCCAACCTTGCCAGCTTAAGAGACCCTGTTTCCAAAAAAATATATAAAATAGGTCTGGGAGTGTAGCCCGGAGGTAGAAGGGTTTCCAGGAACCCCAGTACCACCAAAAGGAAAAAGAAAAGAAAAAAAGAAAGAAACTATATTTACTTAAAATAAAACTGATGCCTTTTAAGGGCCAATTAATTTTATTCCTTGATGATATAGTATAAGGTTTCATGTGTACTGCCCACCATTGTAGCCTAAAATATGGTTGGAAACATATTGGGTTTTTATACAATGGAGAAATGAAAAATCAGCCTGAATAGTATACTTGCTTCATAGCTCAATCAGTTCCTTTCATTTATAACAGAACACATAGAAAAAAACATAGAACCTCGGAAATCCCTAGATGATGACTCTACATGAGACTTTTAGTATCTCTCCTTGTACTATACAGTTTAAAAATAATTATACTATTGCTTTGATATATTCAGTTCTTGAATAAAAGCAGGATCAGCTCTAAGAGAAATGGGATTTTTGGCAGTTAGTGTCTACATTATCAAACTTCAAATTAAACAGAAACTTCCCCACAAGCCAATCACACATTATGGAGACCATCACTGTTATAAATTATATAACAGGACAGAAAGAGTGCTTCCAAAAAGGTTATACATGCTTCACTCAAAATTAAAGTTTAAAATCACTTGTATATTAAGCAGGTTGATATAGACTTGAAAGATAAAATAATTTCAGTGTTCTGATGACACATAAATGTTGATACTCAGATGTTTGGCTTGAGAAATAGAAGAGTAAAATTAGGGTCTACAGAAGCTTTTATTCAAATCTACTATCTTCATTTCACGAGAGTTACTGCATCACCATCATTTGTGTTGACTTCTATTTTAACATTTAAAAAGAGCAGTGATGTTCTCTATTTATGATTACCATCAACTTCTGCACAGGCTTATAAATATAAATTCCTTTTGTGAGAATGAATGTACTATATATGCTGTTAGCTTGGTAAATGTCTAAAAATGTAGAATAAGAAACAATGTGAGAAATTCTATGAAATGACCTTAAGACACCAAATAGATATACAAAGTGGGGAATAAGAGAAAAATCAGTGGTGAAATCGAGCTTCTTAGGATATTTTCAACTTTGTTATTCATAATTCAATATTTTATATAAATAAAAGCTTTGACTATTTTGGCTTACCACATTATAATGCAGGAGTTGGGACCCATAAAGCTTTTACATGATTTTTTGCAATTGTAAGATATTAGAATTTAATTTTTAACCTTAGAGATTTGGCTTGACATTTGTATCAAATATATACATATAGCTTACTTTACAATAGAATCAAACTTAGTGTAAAGTGTATAAATTACCAGACTTTATTTGGCTTTATTGTGAGCTTATACTTTTGCTGTTCTTCATTTTGACTCTATTCAGTGTCCTCTCTATGCAATGGATTTCTGATCTTTGAAAGGAAGATCACACACAGTTGCAAGCTTCATGATCCAAACAGTCTTTTTGAGATGCATATTTTAATAGTCTTTTATAATTTCTCAGTTATAACTGTAAAACATTACAATTAACCATTTCCCAGTTTGCTCGGCCATGTAAACGCTTGTTATTTTTGTTGATTATTTAAAGCAGACTCTTTATGGTTTTGGCAAATACAATACAGAGACTATAAACCAAGCACCAGAATGGGCCATAAAAATTTCCTGTTAAATCAAGCTCCATTGCTGGCCTGAGAATACACCGCTAATGTAGATCAGATATGTTTTTGAAAATATTATACCAATTTCAATGCATTGCTTTCTTTTAATAAAAAAGTGACAGATGTACTGAATTCAACCTGCACCTGACAGAGATTACTGTACAGGCCTCATTCAACATGTCCCTGGGGTCAACATGTTTTGCAGGGGCAGATAAATGGGACAGAATGTAGCAAGCTTTCAAAAAAAAAGAAGTTTTTTAAATTTTTTTTAAGACATGTGTACTGTTTTCATCCAACTCTTGCTATGGTTGGGCGCATAATACTAAGAGAAATAGCACTGATCATAGAAATTTGATTGATGTGGATAGTGGAACTAAGTATATCAGGTAAAACATTCTAATGTAAATCTTATTTAAAGTACATATTGCCTTAATCAGACATGGTAGCACAAGCCTATAATTCCATACTTTGGAGGCAAAACAGGCAGTTCACAAGTTTGCAGCCAGGCTCAACAACTTAGTGAGGCTCTCAGCAACTTAGAGAAACCCTGTTTTCAAGTAGAAAATAAAATAGGATCGGAGGTACAACACAGAGGTAGAAGGTCCTGAGTTCTATTCCACACACACACACACACACACACACACACACACACACACAATAATAATGATAATAAGTTTGATCACAGGAGCTGCAGAGTTTTCTAACTATATCTTAACCACTAACAAATTGAATTACTAGTGTTGAACCATAAAGTTCATTGTTTCTATGGACAAAATAATTAAGGAATATTTAGAGGTTAAGTTTTTTAGTTTAACTAAATCTGATTATTAGAATAATGTCCAATCTTCCTGCTCACTTTGATTTGTGCAGACCAAGACTTAGTTACTCTTAGTTGTTTTAGTGTATGCTAATAAGAAAATTAATTAAAAAGCAGTAGCCATGGCCACGCCAGTGCCCAAAATATCCAGAATGTTATAGACTTCTTTTATTTCAAAAGAAGAACAAAAACAACAGAAAAACTATTACATAAAGCCTTATGTGCATGAACATGTAAATATTAACTCACTTTTTCATGACATAATTTGATTTTCAAAGCACATGCAGAAAGGATATGAATAGTATGAACAAAAGCATATATTCTTTGTCTAATCAAGAATGCTCTTTGTCTAATCAAGAATGAGTTGCCATTGCCCTTTCAAACTGTGGCTCTTTCTGTCCGATGCACTGCTTCTAACCCAACCTTGAACATGTATTTTAATTTACTTTTGCTGTAGATAAAATGGTTTGTATTAATTATGAAAAAAAAACCTCTGGAAAATTGCAAGGTTTAGAAATGTGGTTAATGGCTAGAAAATATTAAACCCAAGGCCTTATAATAAATACCTTCTATTTTAACCATGAAAACTATCTTGGAACTTGGTTAGAATGTGATGAACTGAGATCCAGTTTCCTGACACATCAACAATTTGACATATTCCAGTAACTCTAGCACTTTAATTGGAAATGTTTACTTCTACTGGTTCTAATTCCATGAGATTACAGGCACTTAAAAGTATCATCAATAATTCATATAATACTAAAGTTATAATTTCATTACCCAGAGGAGTGATGATCTATAGCTATATGTAAAAAGCTATATTATCTATAGTCTATAAGTTATGTCTATATTTTAAAATCTATGTCTTCTTTTTACTTCTAGAGATTGAGAAAATAGAATAAAATTCCTTTTAAGTCAGTATAATAATCTATAATTTTTTTATTTTATCAAAACATTATAACTAATCATCAATTTATTTATTTATTTACTTTTTTTTTGGTGGTACTGGTGTTCCTAGAAGCCCTTCTACCTCTGGGCTACACTCCCATGGGCTACACTCCCAGACCTATATTTTAATACTTTTTTATGTGGAAACAGGGTCTCTTAAGCCAGCGCGACTGGCTTCGAACCTGCGCCATTCTCCTGTCTCCACCTCCCAAATGCAGGGATTACAAGCGTGTGCCACCACGCCCGGCTAATCATCAATTTTAAGAAGAGAGCATCTTTTGGATATTGTATAAAAAAAAGAAAGAAAGAGAGAAGATGCTATTAACTTCAGACTAGAAACAACCTTGGATTCGAAGTTATATTTAACAAACCTCATCTTCAGTCAGCAGTTAAATCATAATGACTCCTCTTAATGCCATTGGTTTTGTTTAAAATAAAACTCTGTGTGTGTGTGTGTGTGTGTGTGTGTGTGTTTTAATTTTTTTTCTTGCTTGAATATCTCCAGCAAGAAGACAAGTCATATCTACCCTGACAAAATAGCTCAGAATGATTGTTTCAATGAGTTCAGAGGTCCTTTCTTGTTTTTATTATCAACTGAATGGTCCTTCTCGCTGAAAGTTCACTTTTCTGAGTTATTCTTTTTACTGGTGCATTGTAGTCATAAATTTTAATGGAGCACAAGATGGTAGAGGCACATTTTCACACATCGTTATTTAGCCCTTCCCCAATTCCCACCTCATTCCACCCTTCTTCTCATGTTTGGGATAGTGACTGAATTTAATATATTTGTAAATATACATCATGTACACTAGAAAATATTTTTCTTCCCTGTCTCCTTCCATCCTCCTATGTTAGGTCGCCTTATTTGTCATCTATGGTTTCTCCTTCCTCATCTAGAGTTCCTCTTATGATCCTTTTTTTTCCTAGCTTTCACACACTAGGGAGAGCATCCCATTTCTTTCTTTTTGTGATTGACAAATCTCCTGAGCTATTTTGATTTCTAGAATTGCCATGGCATTAGGAAAGAATGAATAAGGTGAAACCACCTCCTATAAGTAATAGAGAACAGTTTACCAAAGAAGTTTGGAGATCTACCTTGAATGGCTAGAATAATGAGAGGACTAATGTCAAAATAAGCAAGTAAGGTTTGCCTATATGTGTGTGTGTGCATGTGTGTGTGTTCATGTGCACAGGCACACATACATGCACACACACGTGCTTTTTCCTTGGACTTTAAAAGCATTTACATGTTTATGTTTCATTCTACTTTTAAACTTTATCTGCTCATATTAAAAGTTTCTCGGTCATTTCAAAACACTCAGTCAAGTGTACCTTGGAGCCATAATCCTGTGTCAATGGTATTCTGGACACTTTAGAGATGAGGATGTGAAAGAGAATTTGAAGCAAGTGTCCTGGTAGCAGCATATTGTCCAGTGAACAGTAAAACAGCCATAGGCAGTCCTCAGCTAAAAGGAAAAGAGTTGAAGACAGAGAGTGGAGCAGTAAGAAGACGAGTCAGGACTAGATGCGCTACATGTCACCTTGTGGAATGAGGCCTTAGGAGCTCATAGAGTTATAGACAGCAGTCCATGATAGCTAGAGCAAATATAAACTGGATACGAAGAACAAGGCCTAAAGGAGAAGGCAGATGGTTTGTTCAGATGTTCTCTGATCCTGTTCTTCCCACTGATTACATCTTTGAGGATAAATCTGGCTATCTATCTATCTATCTATCTATCTATCTATCTATATACATATATATATAATGCCACATTTATCCACTTTGAAATTTTCAGGGAGAAAAGCTAGAGAACATGACTATAAGTAAATCCACCATTTTGCTGTATGCTTTCTTTAATTTCTTGACATTCTAATTATGAATGGATACTGCCCCAGTATTTGGGTAACTCAAGGCGCACTCAGTATATCGATTAGATTTTCTTTATGAAACTAAATTGCTTTCATTTTTATTGTTTCAGTAATGCATTGTAATGGGGTGTAGATGGTAGAGTCGTACATGCATACATTACCCATTTAGCTCTTCTTCACTTTCCACTCCATTCCCTCTTCCCTCCTTCCTTCTCATGTTTGGCTTAGTGATTGACTTTATTTCTATATAGATTCAGCTTTCTCTCTCTCTCTCTCTCTCTCTCTCTCTCTCTCTCTCTCTCTCTCTCTCATTTTGATTTGCTTATTGGCTACTGTGCTAGCAAAACACTAAAGCAATGAAATATCAATATTCATTTGGGAATCTCACCGAGATGCCTTGAGCGAACTCAAGTAGAACAAAATAATTTGTATTTAGAACACTTACAGCCTAATCAGACTCATAAATATGAGTAAATATTTAATCAATTAGGTGTATTTTATTTATGAGCCTTTTAAAAGTATGTCTTAGGCCAGGTGTGGTGGTGCACCCTTGTAATCCCAGCATTTGGAAGGCAAACAATGAAGGATCACAGTTCGCAGACAGCCTCAGCTACTTAGGGAGACCCTTCACAACTCAGTGAGACCTTGTTTTAAAAAATTTAAAAAAGACTGAAATATAGGACTTAGGGTGAAGCTCGGAGGTGCAATGCCCCTGGATTCCATCCCCAGTACCACAACAAAAAGGTATCTCTCCTTATAACAAAATATAAAATGCTGAAGAAATAATAGTTCATAGGCTAGGAATTTTTCATGTAAAACTCACTGAGTGAGTTTTTGTACAAAAATTTAACATGTACAAAATGTAAAACAATATAGTAAGTCATCTTCTAATTCTAAAATAATTTTAATATGATAAATTATAAGACACAAGAAAGTAAACTGTGCTCCTTTTAGAATAAATAGTCACTTTTGTCATTGCTGTACAGCGGAAGGTGGCAACTGCAATTGCATTGCCTAATTAATGCACTGTACATACATTAGATTAAAATGCAATGAGTGTAAGTGTTCTATGAAACATTTATGTGACTGATCTAATTGGCCACTTGTGTACCAATTAAATGCAGCTTAATACTCAGAATAATTACAGCAAGTACAGCTTTTGATACATTTCTGCCCTTAATAAAAATAGCAGAACTAGTCAAATGGATACAACAACAAATTAGTTGGCTGTTAACAGAACAAGAAACCTGGAAACCAAAGAAAAAAAACAGAGAATGGAACAGAAGAGGATTGGCTGAAGAAATAAACCTCCAAAGAAGTAAATGTTTTGGAGGTCAAGCCCAAGATACTTCCATTAAACCAAGACCATTAACAGGAACTAATCAGATCTCAGGAGGGTAGCAGGCTACTGGCTCTGACACAAACTCAAGTAAGAAACTAACTTAAGTGTTTTTTGGATGAAAGAAGCTGCAATTTTTGCTCTTAAAATATTCTCATATTAAAATCAATTAAATATATATACACACTATATGTAGGATTGTGTGTGTGTGTGTGTGTGTGTGTGTGAATCAAGCACACAGGAAATAAAACAATGAATGAGAATCAGAAAGAGGGGGAATTTTTTTTTTTTTTTTTGGTGGTACTAGGTTCCTGGAAGCCCTTCTATCTCCGGACTACACTCCCAGACCTATTTTTACATTTTTATTTGGAAACAGGGTCTCCTAAGCCAGCGCACGCGCGGCTGGCTTCGAACCTGCGCGATCCTCCTGTCTCTGCCTCCCAAGCACAGGGAATACAAGCGTGTGCCACCACGCCCGGCGAGAGGGGGAATTTTTTAAATATTCTTCCAGGAGTTAGTTATTGGAAATATATCATTAATAGGCTATGAAATGTCCCTGAATAAAATATTAAGTGCAATAAAATGCTAAACTGACCAAGTAAAGAGAGATCATCAAAGTTGACTGGGTAAATTTAAAAAATGCTAATTTATAAATATAAAGGCAAAATTTCTAGAAATCAAAGTGTAGATAGTGAGAATGAATGACTAAACAGCATGATGAACTGGAAATAGATTTGATGGTATCAAACAAAGTACATATAGAGAATTGTAAAAACCCCTTAAAACAAAGTCTTCAAAATCCTAGAGAAATCTCATGAACACTGGTAAAGTTTCTAATAACTTCCATTCCACACTGAATTGGAGATCCCTCAGTATTGAGTCACAAAAGAAATAAAAAGTGTATGCAATTCAAAGAAAGACTTAGGATTGTTTTGGTGCATGAATGTTTTTTGTGGTACTAGGGATGGAACAGCAACGCATTATACCTCTGAGCTATACCTCCAGACCTATTTCTTATTCTTTATTTTGAAATAGGATCTCACTGAGTTGCCAAAAGCCTCACTAAGTAGCTGAGACTGTCCTCGAACCACAATCCTCCTGTCTCAGCCTCTCAAATGTTGGGGTTACAAATGTGCACCACCATGCCCAGCTGCATGGATCTTTTTAATGGTGGTGGTGATGGTGAATATTTATTCACTTTATACTTTTATTGGTACATTGGAAGTTTCAAAGGGAGTTTCAAAGTCATCCAAACATAAACACAGATCTTGTGCATTAGTGTGTTTCCCTCTTCCCTCTCTCATCTCCCTCAGGCCACTTTTTTTTTACTCATCTAAGGTATTTCCTTCTTTATCGAGAGCCCTATAATGACCCATTTTCTCTCTAGCTTCCACATATTAAGAAAAACATCCAATTTTTTGTTTTTTGTTACTGATTAATCACACTTATCATAATGTTCTTCAGTTCCTTTCATTTCCCTGAAAATGATATAATTTTGTTCTTTATGGATGAGTAAAATTCTATTAGGTATATATTCCATAATTTTATAATCGATTCATCTATTGATGGATATCTTGGCTGGATTCATAGTTTGGCAATTATAAATATGTGGCTATAAACATAGGCATGTATTAGCCTGGTAATTTGGTTTCCATTTTTTGGATAAATTTCAAGAAGTGATATTTCTGGGTCATATGGTATATACGTTCCCATTTTTCTGAGAATCCTCCACACTGTTTTCCAAAGTGGTTGCACTAATTTACAATCTCACCAACAATGTATTAGAGTTCTCACTTCTCCATATTCTTTCCAGCATTTTTTTTGTTTGTGTTTTGAATGATTGCCATTCTAATTGGGGTTAGGTACAATCTCACGATAGTTTTGATTTATATCTCTAATTGCTAATGATGTTGAACATTTTTTCATACATTTATTGCTCATTTGTATTTCTTCATTTGTGGAGTATCTATTTAGTTCAGTTGCCCATTTTCTAATTGGGTTATTTGTTTTTATAGTAATAAGTTTCTTGAGTTTCCTGTATATTCTAGACTTTAGATCTCCATAAGGGAAGTAGCAGGCAAAATATTCTCTTATTCTGTGGATTCTCTATTGAGGTTCTTGATAGTTTCCTTTGTTGTACAGAAGTTCTTCAGCTTAATGTAATCTCATGCGTTGATCCTTATTTTAATTTTTTGTGCCTTTGGGGTTTATTGGGAAAGAAGTTTTTACCTGTGTCTATGTGTTAAAGTGTTGGACTTATGCCATTTTCAAATAGCTGCATGGATTCTGGTCTAATTTCCAGATGTTTGATTTATCTTGAATTGATTCTTATGCAGGGTGAGAAAGTGGGCTTTACTTCTATTTTTCTGCATATAGTTAACCTATTGAAAATATCTTTTTTACAGTATATATTTTGGCCCCTTTATCAAAATCTATTGGCTGTAAGTATGTGTGTCTGTTTTTGAGTCTTCTATATTCTGTATTGGCCTATGTCCTTTTGTGCCAATACTCTTTATTACTATGGCTTTTTGGTATAGTTTAAAGTTAGGTATTGTGATGCCTCCTGCATGGTTCTTGTTTGCTAAGAACTAATTTGGCAATTCTGTTTTGTTTTTTTATTGTTGTTTCAAATAAATTTAAGGACTAATTTTCTTATCTGTGAAGAATGACCTTGGTAATGTAATGGGTATTATTGAATTTTAGGTCACTTTTGGAAGAATGGCTATTTTGATATTTATTCTGCCTATTCAAGAGCATGCAAGTGTTTTCATCTTTTAAGATCTTCAATTTTTTCCAGTGTTATATAATTTTTCTTGTACAAGTCAATCAACTCCTTGGTTAGGTTTATTCCTAAGTATTTTATTTCTGGGGGAGAGATTGTGAGTGAAATTTTTTATGGATTTCTTTATTATTGATTCTTTCTTTTCCACCTCTACATCCCTACTCTATTGTCTTCCACTATTCTGCTATCTCTCTGTTCTGAAGTCCCTTTTATTTCCCATTTTTTCTAGCATTTATATATGGAGATTGATATGGAGGTTCTTAAAAAGACTAGCAACAGAATGACTACATAAACCACTACATAATCACACAATACAGCTCCTTGGTATATTTTTTTTAAAAAATTAAAGTCAGAATACTATAGTGATATATGTATATACATGTTTATAGAACACAACTTATAATAGCAAAAGTATGGAACCAATTTGCTTGTCCATCAATAGATGCTTAGATAATTAAAATGTGATGTTTGTCATAAAGAATAAAATTATGTAATTGGTAGTAAAATAAGTGGACATAAAGAATTTTTATGCTGAGTAAAATCAGCCATTCTCAAAAATTCAAGGGTCAAAGATCTTTCATGTATCATTTTTTTTTAATTTTTTTAATTCTTTTTTTTTGGTACCGGGGTTCCTGGAAACCCTTCTCTAGGTTACACTGCCAGACCTATTTTATATTTTTATTTGGAAACAGGGTCTCTTAAGCCAGCGAGGCTGGCTTCAAACCAGCGCAATCCTCCTGTCTCCGCCTCCCAAGTGCAGGGATTACAAGCATGCACCACCACGCCTGGCATTCACATATGTATCTTTTAAAAAAAGAAGTAAAGAAACAAAATTGGAGTCAGAAACAGATACAGAGATAAAGAGGATATTAGACTCAAGGATAAAGAGAATATTTGGTGTCTGGTTTCAACTGTTTGAAAACTATCTCTCTCCTACTTTATCTAGGCATGTGTGTAAATGTTGCTTTCCAGTAAGAAATTTTTCCTGAACACCCTATCAAAATTTTTATAGATGCTGGAAAAAATGGCGACTATTGGATGCAGTACATCTCAGTAGCTGGAAAAAATAAAGTTCAACTACCAAGAAGGCAGTGTCTCAACAAATAAAATAAATAAAGCAGCAGAAGATACTCATGAACAAATACAAATGGGAACAACGGTGGAAGGAAATTCAGTACTCTGAATGCAAGATTCAATGCAAAAAGCCCCAGCACATGACTGACCTGGTGTGGCAGCCAGCTCCATCTCAGCCAATGGCCAGAACCTAGATTGCTGGTGCTGGCTTCAGCACTGGACCCCCAAGAAATCCCCCAAAATAATCCAAGAACTTGAAGTGCAGAAAGCGGCAGTAGAGCTCCAACATCTTAAGTAACCAGCACCACACTTCAGGGACTCAGAAAAAGATCCAAAAGCCTATACGCTCACCAGAGGCTGCACCACAGTGGTGCACTGTGCCCTCCAGAAACCCAGCCCACAGGACAGCAAGGAATGCAAGTGGTTACTTGCATTACACGGTACTCAGAGGAGGCAGAAGACTGCTCAGAGCAGCTGCAGGAACCCAGTAGGCTAAGACTCGGAGGCCCATCCCATAGGTAGTACAGTTAGAACCTCCAGAGACACAGGAAAGGCATAGCGCTCAAGGTGCAGTGCCTGCAAAGGGTAACAGGTGGTTGCTCCAAGACTACTGGACACCCTCTAACATAGGGATGCACTATGCCCTCCAGAAACCTAGCCCACAGAACAGCAAGTTAACCACTTTGTGTTACTTGGTTGAGGCAGAGAAATGCTCAGAGAAGCCATGAGTCCCCAAAAGACTAAGACCTGGTAGCCCAACCTGTAGGTAGTCCAGTTAGAACCTCCAAAGACACAGGAAAAGCATAGTGCTCAAAGCACAGTACCTACTCAGGCTCAAAGGGTATTGCTCCAAGACTAAACTGGACACCTTCTTTCAGTACAAGTAGGGAGGCACAGGCCCAGGGTAGGAAAAGTTCAGAGTGGAAGACCTGACATCATAGAGCCCAGGGCAGTGAGCACAGAACGAGGGCTGGAGAACACAGAGTGCAAACACTCATAAGGTAGGTCCAAAGGTCACATAGGTTATGGAGCAAACGAGTAAAATTGGAATATACTCCAGAATCTACCACAATAAACAGACACAGATATTATATAAGACAGGTACCTATAAGTGAAATTAGCATAAATGCTGTTTTTATGGGGTTTTTGTTTTGTTTTATCCTCACAGTGTTGCTAGTTCTTTTTGTTCACTTTTTATTATACTTTTATTTCCTTTGGTTGCTTTTTTCTGGAATTAAATGAAAATAGACACACAACTTACCAGAATCTATGGGACACTTTTAAGGCAGTGTTAAGATTAAAGTTTATAGCATTGAGTGCCCATGTAAGAAGAATAGAGAGACACCAAGTAAACAACCTAATGACACATCTCAAGGACCTAGATAAACTGCAAAAGTCTAATTCCAAAGAAAACAGAAGTCATAAGTAATTAAAATCAGAGTAGAAATAAATAAAATAGACAATAAAAATTTTCAAAAAATCAATAAAACCAAAAGCTGGCTCTTTGAAAAAATTAGTAAGATTCAAAACCACTTGGCCAACCTAACCAAAAGAAAGAGAGAGTTAATTCAAATAATTAAAATCAGAACTGAAAAAGGAGACATCACCACAGACAGTAAGGAAATTTAAAAGATTATCAGAAACTATTGTGAAAATTTATACTACAATAGACTGGTAAACGTGGAAGAAATCGATAGATTTCTAAGCACATGTAACCTACCTAAATTGAACCAAGAAGACATAGCAAGCCTATTCCAACCAATAGCAGGCAAAAATTTAAAAATAGAAACAGCAATAAAAAATTTTGTCATCAAAGAAAAGCCTGGGTCCTAACAGGTTCCCAGCTGAATTCTACAAAACCTTCAGTGAAGAACTAATTTTGATACTTCACAACTTGTTCCAGGAAATTGAAAGAGATGGATTTCTCCCAAATTCGTTCTACAAGGCCAGTATTACATTAATACAAAAACCAAATAAAGATACCTCAAAAAAAAAGAAAATTATAGACCAATATACTTGATGAACATGGATGCAAAAATTCTAAATAAAATGCTAGCTATACACATTCAAAACCATATCAAGAGAATTGAACACCACGACAAGTTGGCTTCATCCCAGAAAAGCAAGGTGACATTGGCTATATTTTAAAAAAAGACAAAGGCTTTTAAGGCTTTATTAATCCTACTTTTAAGGCTTTATTAATCCTACTTCCTTATATATTTCCTCATGGTTCCAGGCTATGAAATATATGCACATGTGTTTAAATAAAAATTTATACCTTACTGTGGTCCTTCCTTAGAAAAACAACTTGTTCTTTCTCTCTCTACTCATTCCTCTTTTCTGGAACCTGTCCCTCTTCTCCCCCCATACCTTTATTTGCTTTTATTCCTTCTCCTTTACATCTATGCCCATCTTTCTTTTACAACCTCTACTTCTCCCTCATAAACATTCATGAAACATGAAAAAAGCTATTTTTAGCATGAAAGCTTGCATAGTGAACCTAGAAAATAATCTTTTACATTTAACCATGAAGATACTTCCAGATATGATTTCCGATATTTGTTCTAGATTACTATGCCACTCTGTTTTTATTTCTTTTTTGTAGAAAAAGGAGAAAGTGTTTCTTTGAAGAAGTTCAGGTTCTGATGGAGGTGACGCTAACTAAGATTTGTTAGTTACTCAGGCAATTGTTCATAAGTTAGCTAGACCAGGTGAATTTTGTGTTCTGTTTCCTTTTCTGCCTTTTCCAAGAGGTAGAATTTCAGTGCTCTGAGGAAAGAAGGCAGGTGTGTTTGAAGAGTATAAAATTTCCTTTGTAATTTCATAAAATTGACTCAATGGAATGTACTCACTTTAAACAATTCAGAGAAGTAACTAAGAAATTAAATATTAAGATAAAAAATGACTACCTTCTTCAGTGAAGTGTTACTTCTTTTGTGGTAGTTCAATGTTTCCCATGAGCAAGTTATTAGATTAACAAAGCCTCAAGAATATAATTTAATGATATATACTTGGAAAAATATTTAATGATAAATGGTGTAATAAGCAAAAGTATGTGATAATAATGGAGTTTTTAAAATAGAAATAGAAAGAAAAAATAAAGAATATTGATTAAACAAGATTTCTCAAACAAATACCTACCATTTTTGTAACCTCTTTGATAATATAATTACTTGTGTGTATTCATATGTATGTCTAAAAGGTCTATTGGCTACAAGGTTTTTATAAGGAAAGAAAATAATCATCTATGCTAGCTAAATGTAGTCATTTTTCACTTTATTTTTATATTGTATGTCTTACTAGACTTTATTATCAAAAGATGACAAACCCACTGCTCACAGCAGCTGTGATCCATTCGCCTAATGGATTGGAATTATAGGTTGCCTTAGGAATTGTCTATCGTGTGGCAAAATCAAATGTAAACCCTACTGTGAAAAGTCTTGACACTATTATATGTGAGAAATACAATGTGTTCAAGAAGATGTTAAGAAAGGAGATGTGGGGCATTTGACTAACCAACTGCAAAGTAATAAAATGTTTATGCCAAAAAAAATCTTATGTTTCCATGTTGTTCCTGCTTAGAGCAGCAATCATGCATCATTGTTCACCACCCAGTAGTGCTGGATGAATAATGAATACTACACTAATTAATCATCACTTTTGCCTATGAAGCACTGGGCATGGACTATTTGCATTTATGTCTTATTCTTGCTCAAATTCCTAGCTCAAGCAAGGCTTTCATTCATTCAACAAATGCATTGGCATGCCTACTCTGTACCACACACCAGGGAGGTACAAGGCTAATAGATTAGCCAAAGCCAGAAAATGCCTAACAAGGAAAACTCTCACCTCTCCCTTGCAGCATTTATATGTTCTTTTAGCTCTTCTCCTCTCAGCTCCACCACAAAAATCAAGACAACTTGGAAAACGTAGTTTTTTGAGTTTCCTAGTCAGGGTTGTGTTTGCAAGAGGAAAATCTCAAGTTCAGTTTTGATATAGATAGGAGTATGAAGATGTATAGTTCTAAATTTCCTGCCAGGGGCCTCAAAATGCTAACACGGGAAGAGAGTTAAAGTGATATAAGCAAGCCATCTGTTGACCAGTTGTACTTATTGGAAGGCTTGTGTATTATCAAACATGTCATCATTTCTGTCATTTCAGAGGAAACTCTTTGACTCACCTCTTGAAACCAGAAGAGTTAATATAGCTCTGAAAATCATCTGTGACATGGCCTTGCCCTTTGCAGTCTCCTGATTTGTCTGAGAATAGCTTCTCTTCCAGAACTGTCTAGACCACTTATATAAAAAGCAAAGCAAATATCTGACAGTACTAAGTTACAGAGAGATTTAAATTTTTGGCAATAAATACAAGGTCAAATTTCCAAGTTTATAAGAGATGTCCTTATGAAATATACATCCTGAGAAAAGCCAAGGAAATAGGAAACAAATTAGACATGGACCACTGTTATTCAAATGTTAAATATAAACTTACTTTTATAAGAGAAATACTAATTTTTTCATCTAAGTGTTTTAAATAAAAACACAAATGTGAAATCATAGTATGTTTCCATTTAACCATCTAGATAAAGCTTGTTATTTTTAACATTGCATTAACTTATTCAAAGGTGAACAAGTAATTTTGCCTGTCTCTGTCTGCCTTTGCCATACTATTGTAATATTATCACATATTATTTCTTTTTTCAATTTATTGGTGCATTATTATAATATATCATTATGAGGTACAGAATGGTAGAGGAATTCATTCACACATCAATCATTAACTCTTCCCCAATTTTCAACCCATTCCCTCCCCATTCCCTCCTTCTCATATTTGGCTTTGTGACTGACTTTGATATGTTTGTGAATGTACATCATGTGCATTAGGGTACACATTAATTTTTACAAACACATTAACTCATCTATACAAACAATGTATATTATTATTTTAATTATCAATAGTAATTTTTATATACCTAATACTCTGCTGGGTGTAGAGAAAACTAAGAAGAAAATATGACTGGTTACTGACCTTCAGCCAGAACATATGGACAGGATATTCACTCCTCATGTATTTTTGTTGAGAAGTTTACTCCAAGAGGGGCTCATAGGGGAAAAAGGTAGCATACATGCCTCTTCCTTCACCACCATAACAGCTGCCTGGCTAGAGTGCAGGCAACTCACACAGAGAATTTTACCTACAGATGCTCTGGGGTGGGAATCAGATGGGCCATCATACTCTCTTCTTGGTGAGAAGTAATAAATAAACTTGTTTCTGGAGAGAGAAGCCAATAAGGAGAAACCTTATTTATATTTTTCCTTAGGCCAACCCCTCTAATACCAGATACTTTATCAGAAGACAAAGACCACTCCCACCCCAGTGGCAGAGCAGAAAAGATCTTCAGAATGCTGCTGACTTCTTCCAAAGGCCTGAAGACACAAGTGAAAAATGATGAATACCTGAAAGAAAAGGAGCCAGGCATGTTGGTGTGGTTTAACACATGCCTAGCCCTAACTCTGCAGTGGATGTACAGTTACAACAAGCAGGTGCATAGCCACTGGCAGAAATGTTGATGATGAGACAACCCATTCCCTCCGAGTCCAGAGTGATGGCAGCACAGGCCACTGACCTTGTAGTAGGAAGGAGGGAGAGCAAAATACTTACTCAGTGATACAGCACTGTTTGATCCTTGCAACTTTTAACTAAGGCTCTGTTAGAATCACAGCATGCTTCTTGGATCTCCTTAGGGACTTTTGTATAGTTTACATAGGGCCACGGGGCCTTCTCTCAAGGAGCTAAGGCTGTCACAACACAAAATTTATATAAGAATGGACTGAGATTTTCACTCTTGTGTCTAAATGTTTTGACAATTTTGAGGAATATTTGTCAATCATTAATCCTTCAAATTCTCCTTAATATTGCAAATGAAGAATAATTTTTATTCAGTGGGCTTGTGAAAAACTAATTCAATATTAAAAAGTAAAAATTCAATATTAAAAAGTAAAAACTATATCTGTATATCACAGTTAACTTTCCCTGAACCATTTTTGTTTTGATCTAGCTAATATTCATAGCGCTTTGTATAATCTTTAAAATAGCTTAAGTATTTCTATGAAAGTTAAAATGTAACACCCTAACTTGATCCAATTATCTTTAGATGTGAGCCTATGTGTTACATAAAAATAAAATTGCAATAACAGCACCAAAGCTGATAAAATTATGAATCTTTGAAATTGACTTTTGGATTTTAGTTCAGAAACTTTAATGATATATTTAGTAAAATTGTAAGAGAATTCCTTCATAGTATGTCTAACTATGAGGTATCAAGTAATTTGAAATGAATTTGTTAAAAAGTTTATATCATATTTAAAATTAAAATGATTTAGTACTATAATTGCTTTGATATACTACACATTAACTCAGTTTTTAACACTTAAGTTATAATATTATAAAATTTCTTGTAATGAAAATAGAGTCCAAAAAAATTCATTTTCATTTCATAGCTCTACATTCTTTTCTTTGTGGTACGAGGGCTTGAACCCTGGGGATATACTACCTTCTAGCTGCACCTGCAGCCCTATTTTATTTTTATTGTGAAACAGATTCTTGCTAGGTTGATAAGTCTCATTTCTTTCTGAGGCTGTCCTTAAACTAGAGATTCTTTTGTCTCAGCCTCCCAAGCACTAGAATTATAAGTGTATGACACCATATTTTTGGCTTTTTCTGTATTTATCACGGGAACTTTGCATTTCTCTTTCATATGCTGTTTTAGACAATACTCAAATCAATAGTAGGTTCATGACTTCTTTAGAGCAATGAAGCCAAATAAAAGTACTTTCTAAATATATATTTTTCAACCAACATATATTTATTCAATGAACTGAGTGGGGTTCTCTCTAGCTATAAAACTTGAAAATCATTTTAAAATATTATATAGTGGATTGGCTCCAAAGTCTCCAAATTTATAATACTCTCTTTTTAAAAAAATATTAAAACCATCTCTACTGAAACATACTAATTAGAGAAAGAAGGGACAGTCATCTAAGAACAACATAGTTCAGAAACTTTGAAAGCATTTCAGCATTCTCTCAAATTCTTTGTTCTTTAAAGGAAAAATGTGAATTCCATTTGGTGTCATGTTGTGGCGGTGTTGATGGTAATGATGGCAATGGTGGTGAATGTGTGTGTGTATGTGTGTGTGTGTGTGTGTGTGTGTGTGTTGTGCTTAGATAGAAGACACATGCTATTATAATGTTAAATAATACATTGAATTGATCATCTTTGATAAGTTTGGAGTAAGGCCTTCATGAAAGCATAAATTATATTAATCTTAATTTTAAAATACACTATTACAAGTATTTTAACACACTTTAGTGAGTCTAATATTTCTTTTCTGATGTCTTTATGTTTATGAGCTCCTTTCCCTTCTCTTTTTTATTTAACATGTTTTTTTATAAATTTAAGCATCTAGGAATTATTGCACAGCATTAAATCAACTGGCAAATATTAACTTCATTTCTGAAGTACCTTGAAGCACCAAATGTACCAAAATTGTAAGAAGTATCTAAATGCCCATAGGTTGCTACAACAATCGACATGGGCATGACTGACCCCTGTCTCCATTCTAATAATTAGATAAAAGGTTACAGCTGCAAATTATCTGTAGCCACATGAAGGCCTATTTTACTAAAAATTAATTGCTAAAAATAACTAAATGAAGAACTAAAAATATTTAAAATATATTAGAAGGCTATGTCAAATATTTTGTGCATGTATACACACCTTTTTAGGAATTATAATCTAGCAGAAATCATTTATTATTAAAATGTATCTGACATGAAAATAACCATGTAAAATGCAAGTATTCTCTCTTTCTTTATAGCCTCTGGCTCTAAAAATTTATGTAGAGCCATTAAACAATCCAATCTTCTCCAAACATATCCATCCATTATAGTGAGGGAGGACAGCACCTTCTAGTGGAATCTATAAATAAATGTATTTCTCAGGCTTGTAACTAAGATAATGTAACATTTCAAAATGTCTTTATCCCCAGACACTCTACCAATGGGACCCTCCCTGCTGTTAAATGTTATCAAGCTTCCCGCCTCCATTCATAAGTTATCAGGCAGACTTGACATGAAGGTGACAACTTAAGCTAAAAATCCATCAAAACAAAGAATAGCTAACAGGCATTTCTAATGCTGATGTAAAAATGGAACATGTGCCAACTAAAAGGAAATGTATTCTGCACACATGCTTGTTCTGAAAAATAGAAGCATCCATGTTTACTTGATGGAACACACATTTCTGTGCAAGCATTGGTTTTCAAAGTATAGTGCAAGGTTTTATGGATATATAGGTAAGGTCCATTTCTGTCCTTCAAGTTTATTTTTTTGTTTTATTTTATTTATTTATTTATTTATTTATTTATTTATTTATTTATTTATTTATTTATTTTGTGGTACTGGGGTTCCTGGAAGCCCTTCTACCTCTCGGCCACACTCCCAGACCTATTTATTACTTTTTATTTGGAAAGAGGGTCTCTTAAGCCAGTGCCTCTGGCTTCGAACCTGTGCGATCCTCCTGTCTCTGCCTCCCAAGCGTGGGGATTACAAGCGTGCGCCACCACGCCCGGCGTCCTCAAGTTTACAAAGGTAGAAATAGCTAGCTAAAATTATTTTGCTCTCAATATTCTATGATCTCTTCCATATGATGATTCCATATGCAGCAGTCTCCCTTCATGCATGAGAGACATGTCCAAGACCCCAGTCTATGCCTGAAATGATGACTAGAACCTAATCCTATTTGTACTATGTTTTCCCCTATACATATATACTTATGATGAAGTTTAACTTATAATTAGTCATAGGAAGTAAGTAACAACAAAAATAATAAAGTACAACATTGGTAACAATGTATTATTTATCTTATTGTAGTATATGCACCCTTCTTATGATTATGTGGAATGATATGATGCCTGTGTGATGAGGTGAAGTGAATGACCCAAGCACTGTGAAGCAGCATTAGGCCACTGCATAAAAGTGACTTGAATACAAACACTGTGATATGGCTGACATGTGGACAATCAATCTGATAACCAAGATGGCTACCAAATGACTACTAGGTGAATCATATGGATGGAGAAGTCTTCACACTGCTCAGACTGGTATGTTTAAAATTTATGAATTATCTTTTTCTAGAATTATCCATTTAAATTTTTCAGATAGTATTATTGCCCACACCTAATTAAAACAAAATTGTGGTTAAATGGAGACCATTGAATTAACTTTTATTAATCCCCAGAAAAATATTATGCAATAGGTGAATAATTACACACTTTTTGTAGATGAGAAAACAGAGGTATAGAAAGTTAAAGAAACTTTCCCTAATTACAAGGGCAGATACTTAGGGGTGGAAGGAGATCCCAACTTCAGATCCATCCAGAGTCTCTCCTCTTTTCTACTTTCTTATGCTTTTTTTTAATATTTTTAAGTAGACATCTGTGTAAGCACACTATTCTAATATGTTCATACAAATTTTAAGGGTATAAAATGGAATATTTTTAGGTGCAGTGCAGAGAGTGGACATGGAGAAAAAGCATTAGGAAAGGATTACCATGGATGGTGATGTGTTGACAAGGCCTTGAAATAACTGATACTTTATTCACCAGGAAAGATGGAAAAGCAAGCACATCCTACACAAACAGATAAGTATCTACAATGGTGAGGAATATGTTGCAAAAAAAAAAAAAAAACTGTCCCCCAAATTAACTGTACCTGAGATCTTATTCATTCTAGAAAAAGCAGCAAGGAAGATTTTTAAATGATAAGTATTACTGTATATCTGCAGTGACCTGAAATATTATTTCACATGAGACATTGATTAAAGTTTGTCTCTTACAACCAAGAACCCACCGGGCATGGTGGCGCACTCTTGTAATCCCCACGCTTGAGAGGCAGAGACAGGAGGATCTTGCAGGTTCAAAGCCAACCTCGCTGGCTTAAGAGAGCCTGTTTCCAAATAAAAATATAAAAATGGATCTGGGAGTGTAGCCTGGAGGGGTAGAAGGGTTTCCCGGAAACCCAATACCACCAAAATAATAATAATTAATAATAATAATAAATTTAAAAAATTTACAACCAAGAACCCAGCAAAAAAGCGTCAACTTGAAAATGCCAACTGTATCCTTTTCTACTAATGATCCAAATAAAAATTATTCAGTTATTCCCACTGCCTGTGCTTTGTCTCCTGAATAATCACCTAAGAACGGGACTACAGTTCAATACTAAAACTGCTGAAGATGAGCCCAGATCTCTAGCTAACACTTTCCAAATATGAATGCCATGTTTTTCTTAATCAAGAGTGGAATCTGAAAAACCAAGATACTGGATATTTACACAGTTCTTTTTAGCATATGCTTCAAACTGGATCCTTTTAAGATCAGGTAAGAAGTATGAATTAATACCATTAGGCAATATGGAAATTAAGAGCTAATGCATTTTCTTCAGGTGGATAGAAATATTGATATAATTCATGCTAGAGTAATCCAAAGTTTATTCTACTTGAAAATGTCCAAAGATTATCCAGTAACTTCAATTCTGAATAGAAAGCCTAGAGAAGGTTGTGAGAAATGTTTGCATAATTGTATCACAGCACTGTAATAAAATAAGCACCTGTTATTAAGGGAATAAGATTTTGTATAGCTATTTGTTGAATAATAAAGTTTAAAATAAATCCATATGAATTAACATATATAAATAAGCATAATCTTTAATAATACTGAGTAAAAAAGTTACTCTCAGCCTGAGGGAATTTATTTTTTTGTGATATTTTTATTGGTGCATTGTAATCATACATCACATTGTAATATGAGACTTAACAGGATATACAAGCACATATCATCCAATTAGCCCTCAACCAATCCCCATCTCATTCCCTCCCTCTCCCTCGATCCCATGTTTGATTGGTGATTATCTTTGATACATTTGTTTAAGTACATCCTGGGTTTTAAAGAGGTTCCATTCTCCCCCATCCCATCCCCTCTGATTGGTCACCTCAATTGCTTCGCTATAGGGCCCTTTCTATAACTCGACCTCCTCCTGTTAAAACTTTGCTCCTAGTTTTTGCTAATTAAGGGAAGCATCTGGTATTATTTTCTGTGAAATTTCTCTGTGCATGCCACATCATTGCAAGTTCCGATCCCACTCTTGATGGCCCCATTAGTGGCCTGGCCACCCGGAGGACTCTGATCCCGACCTCACTGGCTCCAGCACCGCCTTGCCTCATGGGAGGCCCTGATTCTGGCCTCGCTGGCCTCTGCACCAGCCTAACCCCTCGGCTGGCTCTGATCCCGGCCTTGGAGGCACCAGCACCGGCCTTGCCTCAAGGCAGGCTCCAATCCCAGCCTCGCTGACCCTGGCACCGGCCTAATGCCTCGGCAGGCTCTAATTCAGGCCTAGGATGCCCCAGCATGACCTTGCCTCATGGCAGGCTCCAATCCCAGCCTCGCTGGCCCCAGTACCGGCCTAACACATTGGCAGGCTTCGATCCCAGCCTTGGAGGCCCCAGCACTGGCCTTGCCTCACAGCAGGCTCTGATCTTGGCCTCGCTGGCCCCGGAACCAGCCTAACCCCTCGGCGGGCTCAATCCAGGCCTAGGAGGACCCACCTCCGGCCTTGCCTCATGGCAGGCTCCAATCCCAGCCTTGGAGGCCCCAACACTGGTGTTGCCTCACTGCAGGCTCTGATCCTGGCCTCGCTGACCTGGCACCGGCCTAACCCCTCTGCAGGGTCCAATCCTGGGCTCAGAGGTACCAGCACTGGCCTTGCCTCAAGGCAGGCTCCAATCCCAGCCTCACTGGCCCCAGCATGGGCCTAACCCCTCGGCAGGCTCTGATCCCGGCCTCAGAGGTCTCAGTAGCAGCCTTGCCTCACAGCAGGCTCTGATGCCAGCTGCTGGCCCCAGCACCGACCTAACCCCAGCCTGAGGGAATTTAATTGAACTAAAAATTAAGGTTATTTATTGCTTATGGTTACACATAATACACACACACATATGTATTTCTTCAATTTTTTTATAATATAGGAAGGTAGAATGTGATGATAAATACCAACTTCAAGACAGTTTAGCTTCTAGGGAAGTAACATAAAATTCAGATGGGAAAGGAATAAGAACTGAATCAATGATCTGTTGTTTATTGCAGACTTTTTCTAAGGAAAATCTGATAAAGTGTTATTTATTATGATGAGTCAAGTGTGTCCATACATTACTTTACATAGTTGGTTTTATTTTCAGATTTAAAAGGAAAAGAAGCTTAGCCCAGTTTGAGGATATTTTGGAGAAGTGGCACAGAAATCAGAAGTCCCATCTTCTTTTTTATTATTGTATTGTGTTTGTAATTAATTCTCTTTTTCCAGTTTTGCTTTTCTTAATATTTTTTATTGGTGAACTGTAGCCATAGATCTTAGTGGAGTACAAAATGGTAGAGGCATACATGCACACATCACCCAATTAGCCCTTACCCAATTTTCTCCCTACTTCCTCTTCCTCCTCCCTCCTTCTCATGTTTGGCTTAGTCATTGACTTTGATATGTTTGTTAATGTACATAATGAACATTAGAGAATTTCCCTCTCCCCCTTCCCATCCCTTCAGTTAGGTTGACTTATTTACTCATCTATAGAATCTTCTTCTTCGTCTGAAGTACATCCTATGACCCAGTTTTCCCTAGCTTTTTCATATTAGGGAGAGCATCCAGTTTCTTATTTTTTGTGACTGACTAATCTCACTTAGCATAATGTTCTCCAGTTCCATCTATTTCCCTGTAAATGACATAATTGTGTTTTTTTATGGCTGAGTAAAGTTCCATTGTGTACATATCCCATAGTTTTGTAATCCATTCATCTGTTGATGGACATCTTGGCTGGTTCTACAGTTTGGCAATGGTGAATTACGCAGTTATAAACATAGACACACAGGTAGTTTTGTTCTCAATTTTTTGGGTAGATACCAGAAGTGGTATTACTGGATCATATGGTAAATTTGTTCCCATTATTTTGAGGATCTGCCATAATGTTTTCCAAAGTGGTTCCACTAATTTGCAGTCCAACCAACAATGTGTTAGAGTCCCCACTTCTCCACATCCTCACCAGCATTTGTTGTTGTTTGTGTTTTTAATGATTGGCATTCTAGTTGGAGTTAGGTGAAATCTCAGGGTACTTTTGATTTGCATCTCTCTGGTTGCTAATGATGTTGAGCATTTTTGCATATATTTATTGACCATTTGAATGTCTTCTTTTATGAAGTGTCTATTTAGTTCACTTGCCCATTTATTTGTTTTCTTAGTGCTGAGTTTCTTGAGTTCTCAGTATAGTCTGGATATTAGTCCATTATCGTGGAGTAGGTGGCAAATATCTTCTCCTATTCTGTTGGCTCTTGGTTGAGGTTCTTGATAGTTTCTTTTGCTGCACAGAAGCTCTTGAGTTTAATGCAATCCCATCCATTGACCTGCCTTTTAGGTTTTTGTGCCTTTAGGGTTTTGTTGAGAAAGTTTTTATCTGTGCCTATGTGTTGCAATGTTGGACTCTGTCCTCTTCAAGGAGTCGCAAGGTGTCTATTCTAATTTTCAAGTCTTTGATCCATCTTGAATTGATTCTTCTGCAGGGTAAGAAAGTGGGATTTATTTCCATATTTTGCATATGGTTAACCATTTTTGCCAACACCATTTGTTGAACAGGCTATTTTTTCCAGTATTTTTTGCCCCTTTGTCAAAAATAAATTGGCTATAAGTGTGTGGATTTGTTCCTGAGTCTTCTATTCTGCTCGATTAGTCTATATATTTGTTTTTATGCCAGTCCCATGCTGTTTTTATTACTATGGCTTTGTAGTATACTTTAAAGTGAGGTATTGTAGGATGTGAGGGCGATCTGGCTGCGGCATCTGTCACCCCATTGATCTCCAGGGTTGATTCAGCTGATCTGGCTGGCTAGGCAGGTGTCCCCTTCCTCCCTCACCGCTCCATGTGCATCCCTCCCGAAGCTGCATGCTCAGTCGAAGAGGATGACCTTCCCCAAATAGAGGAGGACCAGGACCGGTCTTCGGTCAAGGGTATATGAGTAGCTGTACTCCCCTGCTAGAACTTCCAAACAAGCTCTCAAGGTCCATTTGTAGGAGAACGTAGGGTAGTCAAGCTTCCAAGATCCCAGACACATCCAAATGAGGCGCTGCACGTGGCAGTCTGCCTTTCTTAAACTAAAAAAAAATAAAAAATAAAATAAATAAATAAAGTGAGGTATTGTGATTTTTCCTTCATGGTTTTTGTTGCTGAGAACTTCTTTGGCTGTTCTGGGTTTTTTGTTCTTCTAAATGAATTTAAGGACTGATTTTTTTATGTCTGTAAGTAATGACTTTGACAATATAATGGGTATTTTGTTGACTCTGTAGATAACTTTTGGAAATATGGCTATTTTGATTTATTCTGCCTATTCATAAACATGGACAATCTTTTCATCTTCTAAGGTCTTCTTTAATTTTTTTCAATGTTTTATAATTTTCTTTGTAGAGCTCTTTTTTCTTCTTGGTTAATTTTATTCCTAAGCATTTTATTTTTTTGTGGGAAATCCTGAGTGGAAGTGTTTTCTGAATTTCTTTTTCAGTGAATTTGTGGTTGGTATACAGAAAAGCTTCTGATTTTTTTAATATTGATTTTGTATCCAGACACTTTGCTGAACTGGTTGATTAGTTCTGTAAGTCTTTTGGTTCAGTTTGTTGGGTCTTCTAAGTATAGTATCATGTCATCTGCAAATAATGAAAATTTGAGTTCTTATTTTCCTATTTTTACTCCTTTGATTTCCTTATCTTGCCTTATTGCTCTGGCTAGTGTCTCAAGTACTGTATTGAAGAGAAGTGGTGATAATGGACATCTTTGTCTTGTTCTGTTTTTAGGGGGAATTCTCAAAGTTTTCCCCATTTAATATGATGTTGGCTGTGGGATTATTATAGATTGCCTTTATGATGTTGAAATGTGGTCCTTCTATTCTGATTATCTGCAGTGCTTTTAGCAAAAATGAATGTTGGATTTTATCAAATGCTTTTTCAGCATCTGTTGAAATGATCATGTGATTTTTGTCTTTGATTCTGTTTATATGAAAAATTACATGGATTTATTTTCATATGTTGAACCAGCATGGCATCCTTGGGATGAATCCCACCTGGTCATGGTGTATGATTTTCTTGATGCAATTTTGAATACATGTTGCTAGTATTTTGTTTAACAGTTTTGCATCCAAGTTTATCAAACAGATAGGCCTGTAGTTTTCCTTCCTTAAGCTGTCTTTATTTGGTTTTGGTATTAATGTGATGTTGGCTTCATAGACTATATTTGAGAGAGTTCCGTTACTGTTTCAGAACATAGATTGAGGGATTAACTTTTCTATAGAGGTTTTATAAAATTCATTTGGGAAGCCATCTGGTTCTGGGCTTTTCCTTGATGGAAGGCTCTTTATTGATATTTCAATCTCTTTGATTGCTATTGGTTGTCTTAAATTTTCAAATGTTCTTGACTCAGTTTAGGAAGGTTGTATTTATCTAGAAAGTTGTCAACTTCTTCCAGATTTTCCATTTTGTTGAAGTATAGTTTTTCAAAGTAGTTTCTGATAATCTTCTGGGTGTCTAAACTGTTGGTGATAATATCTCCTTTTTCATCTCTTATTCATTTCTTATCTTCATAATTTGGGCTGATTCTTTTCTTTATGGTTAAGTTGGCTAGTGATTTATCTACCTTGTTAATTTTTTTTTTTGAGGAACCTGTTTTTGGTTTTGTTGATTTTCTACATTGCTTTTTATTCTTTGTTTATTTCTTCCCTGATTTTAATAATTTCCTGTCTTCTACTAGCTTTAGGGTTAGGCTATTCCTGTTTTGTCAAGGGCTTTGTAATTAATCTTGTATATACTGTCTCAAGACCTTTTTTCATTTTTTTCTTTAGATTCCAAAACAATTTTATTTAGTAAAAAATTTCAATATCAATATATTTTAATCAATAAAACCAGCTAGGCATGCTGGCATGTGCTTGTAATCCCAGCACTTGGGAGGCTGAGAAAGGAGGATCACACAGGTTCAAAGCCAGCCTCAGCTACTTAGTGAGGCTCTCAGACACTTAGTAAGACCCTGTTTCCAAATAAAATATAAAATAGGTCTGGGAGTATAGTCCAAAGGTAGAACAGTCCCTGGGTTCCATCCCCAGTACCACAAAAAATAATCAGTGCAGATACCAGCAAAAGCCACGCCCTCTCGGCATTTGCATTATTGCAGTTCATAGGCAGAATCTCAAAGTGAGAAATAAGCACCGAGAGAAGGTGTGGTCGCTGGCCAAAAGCATTTTCCGCTTTTAGATATTCTTGCATAACTATTATTCTTCTAGTATTCTTTTAACTCTCTATACGAATTGCTCCGGTGATGTGAGATCAGGACTATAAAAGAAATTGAGTCCGTGGAAATAAATTCCCTAAAAAATTTGTCTAAACGTCCTTGGCTCTGCTCAATAATAATGAAAAACTGGCCAGAACTCAGATGCTGTGATAAGCATTCCAGCTGCAGCAATCACAAATGGTCTCCGACCCTCATTCCTATCACTAACTTAGGTTAAGCCATTAACTCCGGTAACCGGTAGCTCAGTTTAAGGTAACTCTGTTTACCCTTGAGATCCTGCCTAGAGACAGAGAAGATAAAACTTTGTGTGTGACTTCAAAGCAATTTAGTTGATGAACAACTTAGTTGCCCAAATACAATAGAGCCAAGGAAAAAGATTGTTGACTTTTACGCCCAGTATGAGCATTCCCAGAGACAGAGAGACTGGCCGCATGGTTAGAAATGAATATGACAAAATAAAGGACAGACATTCTAAATATATATGTATGAAGGAAAGGAAATACCATAAGAGTAAGAAAAGCATTTTTGCATGAGGAAGAGCTTATCATAAGAACGTCCCAACTGGGAAAGAAAGGAATTAGAAGGTTAGAAGCAGGTTGCAGAGGGTTTGTGACAGGGAAATGGATTATTAAAGATGAATAGGCATTTAATAGGCTTGTTGTCTAAAGAAGAGTGTTCAGCAGTTAAGAAAATACATCGGACAATTAAAACCAAGAACTTTGTGGTGTTGTTTGTGGTATTTTGTCTGCCAAACTGTGTTGTGAGTTTGCTTAAGCTTTCAGATTTCGAAGGTAAGATGCCAACACCTGAAGAAACCCTATCACATTCACCTGAATCACCACATCTCCCCACACTTGCTATATGAACTGAGCCCAAAAGATGGAAAGTTCCAAGAAAGTTAAAGAAGATTCCCCGAGAAGCCTCCAAGCCTTGGGCGTGCCTGTTTCTTTTGGGAGGTCGCCCTTTGGTACTGCTTATCTGCAAGACCTGGGAAAGAATCCGGAGTTAATCTCTCAAAGGCCAATAGCCAGCTGAAGGACTAGTTTTATTACCTTGTTTACATGTCATTTACTATTATTTCACAGTGATTGCATTTACTCCCTTTTTTCTTATTATTAACTTTACTGGTGAAGGGTATAAATTTTGGGGGGTTTTTTGTAATAAACTGTCATTGGCTCAAGAAGCCTTTGTCCATGTCAGATTCTTTCTAGAGAGCGCCGTCACTAGGAACTCTTAGTTCCTAGAAGGGAAAGAATCGCTGCAGAGAAGAGGCTGCAGTACTTCACTCTAATCCTTCCCCATCTTTGCTGAGGTTTTTGACCACGAGTGGACACGCGCCCCAACAGGACTGAGCCGGTCTGCAACAAATCAGTAAGACCAGTACTCAAAAATTTAGATGACTTTGCAATTTGCATATACCAGACAGAGAAAGCAATGGATGAAGTTTAGGACTATCAACTTCCCAATGGATAAGGATAAATCTGTATAATAAGTAGCTAAGTACTATTTCAATTAGTGGCAGCATCAACCACTGTAACAGTGCTAGTAATTACAGTCAGTTTCTCATTTCTCATTGTCATAAACATGGCTGTAAGGCAAATGTTACTAATTCTCCACTTCAGAATACCATCCAGCACTTTTGTGTAACTGATGCAATGCATTGGAATGCAGACAGTCCACCATGACTGTTTTCTGATGGCTTTTTCTAGTCAGTACTGTCTAAATCAGAAATTAATTTTGACTAGGATTTGAGGCAATTTATTATTTTGTGGTTTGAAACCAGACAACCAGAAGGGCATTTAAAAATACAATCTGTGGCAGGTACTGGGGAAGCAATGATCTTATGTGGAAGCATTTGGGCTAGATTTTTGCCATTCAAACAGATGGAAAGCCTACAGTTAAGCTATTTGTTTGCTCCATTAAAAAAAATTCAGCTATAGTAATTTATGTTCTATTTTTTTCTATGTAATTCGTACTTTCTGTACAATTAAGTATTTAAAAAAAACGATTTTTCTTTTGGGTGAAATTCAACATGTGTGTATTGATTTTCTTTAAAGTCACCACAATTGTCTAAGCCATTTCAAGCTTTTATAGCACTATTATGTCCATTTTAAATGACCAAAGGAGAGTAAGGATCCTAGGCAAATATAAAGGTTTACACCAATAATATAATAAACATTTGCTTTAGGAGAGTTCACTAAAATTGTCTTTATATATACTATAGGATCCATAAATGTTGTAACAATGATATCCCTGGGACAGTCAACCTATTCATCTAGAATTTTATGCTTGATTGTGTTGCTAGATATTCAGTAATAAAGAGTATGCATAGTATTCCTCAAAGTTCTAGCTTCAGTGGCCCATTACCACCTATTTTTAGCTTTTGCTTGTGTGCCCTGCAGTGATAACCAAAGAAAAGATAAATAAATAAAAGCAATAGAGATCCATGGCTCACATGTTATAATTATTTGGATTGTAAGTTACAGATGCCAAATTTATAGTGATAAAGAATGTAGGTATGTAAGGGAACTTCAAAAAATTTGAATGTTATACAATCAAAATAGACATGTTTTTGTTGACTTCCCACCTTCTGACAATGAGTAATTGTGCATCTCTCTGACTCTTTATAGCCTGAGCAAAGGCCACAGTAGTAAAGGGTATGGCAGGACTGGCATGTAGTTGAGAACAGCCTGTGTGGGCCCTGGTAAATTCCCAGCTCATTTGGCAGAAGAAGAGGCTTGTAAAGCAGTGGCCAGATGATATTTACAGAGGCCGTAATCACGTAATCATCTTAAAGTATATTGCACTTTTATTTTCTATACAAGGAAAATATATTTCTAGAAATATTAGAAGATAACTCTTTCCCCATATTTCTTAACACTGATATCTCTTTTATCCTCCTCTGATATTTTATTGTCTAGATAGAGCAATATGGCCAGACTACCCAAATGATTCTGTCTTTTATACTTCCTTGGAAAATGGGAATGGCAATGTCACTTTTTTTTCATAAATGACCACCACTTGGATGTGCTTCATTCAAGCAGAAAAAAGATAATTCAGACTGAAATTTTTCTTTAGTATTTTTTTCTATTTCCTATGTCCTTAGCCAAGGGAGAAAAGACTATGATTTATATAACCTAATGACATGACCCTAACTAAACCTGCCATATCAGAGTTTATTCAAATTTACTAACTCTTAAAATTGAGATTCCCTACTGTTTTCAGTGATATTTTAAATCCTCAAAAATATCTGCTATAATTTTTAAATTGTTTTATAAAATGAGCACAGGACATTGCCTCAGTTGGGCTTTTTTTCTTAAGTAAATTCATGTTTGGGAGATAAAAGGAAACAAAGAATACCTCACTTCGTATTTCTCCTGCTTTACTTTGCTACTAAATTTACCTTGGTCTGTCTACCTGGTCAGAAACTAACACATTTTTCTTTCAAAGGTATTCATAATAAAATTTCAGAACAACATCTGGTTCATAATGAGGTTAAGATTCAAAAGTAATACCACCTTGGGAGAAATTTCTGTCTTCCTTTTTAAAATGGAGCATTATCTAACAAGAAAGAGCTTTCTTGAAAAAATACATATCAAGGCTTTTCTGGCAAAACTTTTTCCCCTGCTGTGTCTTTATTGATCCTTTCAAGCTTCACATCTTTGTTGAATGTATTTGTAGATATTAATGAGAGAGAACGTGAAGCCTAAAAGAGTTACACATTTTTAAGAAGTCTTGAGCTAATCAATTCACCAGATAAAGAACTGTCACTTTTCCAAATGGCTTTATATGAAATGAGACACTTTAGAAGCAGTATTAAGAATGTGCACACACAATAAAATTCAATATATTTCTTAAAAGATGCCCAATACATGACAAAAATTGAAATGAACATATCTTCAATACAAAACAATATGAGATGAAATATAAGACACTTATTTATAAGACTACATATACAATTATTAAAAGAGAAAATATATATAATTTAAGTAAATTATGATTAGCGTCAATGGAAAAAAACAGGATATTTAACTGATACAAATTGATTTCAAATTGAGAAGCAAAGTTATATAAATACATTGTGTTTTGAAATTTCAATGAAAATTGTGTGTTCACTATACACTAAATATATTAATGAAAGACTTTGGCTGGGTGTAGTGGTGCACACTTGTAATCCCAGCACTTGAGAGGCTGAGAGAGGAGGATAGCACAGGTTCGACATAGTGAGACCTTGTTTCCAAATAAAGTATAAAACAGGTCTGGAGTATAACCCAGAGGTAGAAAAGCCCCTGGGTTCCACCCCCAGTACCACAAAAGAAAAAAAAGGCTTAGTAGATGGTATATCCACAAAGAATGTTTTCAAAATAGATAATCTAGCCGGGCGTGGTGGGCACGCTTGTAATCCCCACGCTTGGGAGGCGGAGACAGGAGGATCGCGCAGGTTCGAAGCCAGCCGCGCGCTAGCTTAGGAGGCCCTGTTTCCAAAATGAAAATGTAAAAATAGGTCTGGGAGTGTAGCCCCGAGGTAGAAGGGCTTCCAGGAACCCCAGTATCACCAAAAAAAAAAAAAAAAAGATAATCTAAGCAGAAATTGTCGATAAAAAATTTCAAACTCAAATGTCATCCTACAGCAGTAACTATAGTGTGTGAGCAAGAATCTAAGAATTTATGTTTTACCTTATAGGAGGCTGCCAAAAAGTAACTAAGAAATCAAAAAAGAATATGGCAGAAACATAGCGGATAGGCTGAGCGAGATATGGAGTTGCACAAACTTAAAAATGAAAAAACCTAAGCAGATTTATGGTTTAGTCTGCAGATTAATTAGTAAGAAATAGTATTAAAATGCATAGCTAGAAAGTTAGAGAAAATGGGATAATAAAAAACTAAGCTGGGCGTGGTGGTACACGCTTGTAATCCCAGAATTTGGGAGGCTGAGACTGGAGATCGTGGTTTGGCCCTCCACAACTCAGTGAGACCCTGTTTCAAAATAAAGAATAAAAAAATTGGGCAGGGGGTGTAGCTCGAAGGGCAAATGCCTCTGGTTTCCATCCCCAGACCTGCAAAAAAAAGAAATTATGCCTTGCCAGGTGTGGTGGTGCATGCTTGTAATCCCAGCATTTGGGAGGCTGAGACAAGAGGATCTCAGTTTGCAGACAGCCTCAGCTAATACTTAATGAGACCCTTTGCAGTTAAGTGAGACCCTGTTTCAAAAAATAAAATACTAAAAAAAAAATAGGCTTGGTAGTGTAGCCTAGAAGTAGAATACCCATGGGTTCCATCCCTAGTATTGCAAAAACAAAATAAACAAACAAAAAAGAATTTAAAAAATAGGGCTGAGGTCATAGCTCAAAGGCAGAATATTCCTGGGTTCCATCCCCAGTATCACACACACAAAAAAAACTATACCTATTCTATATTAATATTATATTGTAGTAATGAATTAGCCACTCAAAATAAAAGTAAAATCACATGTCTCCTTTACACATTATCACAAGAGATATCTTTTGTGGTTTATATACTTATAAGTCAAAACAAAGAGAAAATATGGTTGAATATTTATATACTATTAAAAAGGTTGTGGGCAAGATATCAAAGATGTGCAAAATTTTATTTTAAAAAGTCTTTAAAATTCTTTGAACAAATTTATTTTTTAATATCTGCAAAGCAAATGGGAAATTGAAAAGTTTCAATCCATTTTATATGTATAGAAAACAAGATGAATTACACAAAAATTTTAGGTAATTTGCTAGAAGCAAAAGCCAAGCCCTCTCGGCATCTGCATTATTATTATTCATGCAGTCCATAGGCAAAATCTCAACGTGAGAAATAAGCCCCGAGAGAAGGTGTGGTCGCTGGCCAAAAGCATTCTCCACTTTTAGATATTCTTTCATAACTATTATTCTTCTAGTATTCTTTTAACTCTCTATATGAATTGCTCCGGTGGTATAAGATCAGGACTGTGAGAACTTAGTTAGAGATTAGATGCAGTGTTGCGTTCCAATCAGCAATTACAAACGCAGATTTCCTCTCAATCTTTGACCCTCAACCTAATCAATAACTAACCTAGAGGGGGAGGCGACCCGATGCCTCCATTTACCTCTCTTTGTGATCCTGCCCAGATAAGAGAAGACAAACTTTGGGTGTTACATCAAAGCAACCCAGTTTATGAGCAACTAATACTGCCCAATACAATGGAGCTGAAGGCTAGGAAGATTCTTGACCTTTACACCCAGTATGAGCCCTGCCCGAGATGGGAGGGGCGCCACGTGGCCCAGAAAAGGATATTGCAAAGGGTCTGGGACAGGAATATGGATTATTTATAAGATGAATAGGTTTCTAATAAGCCTATCGTTTGGGGAAAAGTGTTTCACAGCTAAGGAAGTATATCTGACAACTAAATCTAAATACTACATGGTATTTCTCGTGTTTGTCTGCCAAACTGTGTTGTGAGTTTGCTTAAGATTTCAGATTTTAGAAGGCAAGGCGGCAATACCTGGAAGAACCTTTTATCACATCCACCTGAATCGCCACATCCCCCCATGCCTGCCATATGGACTGAGCCCAAAAGATGGAAAGTTCCAAGAAAGTTAAAGAAGATTCCCCGAAAAGCCTCCAAGCCTTGGGCATGCCCGTTTCTTCTGGAAGATTGCCCTTTGGAACTGTTTGTCTGCAAGATCTGGGAGAAGATCTGGAGTTAATCTCTTGAAAGCCAAAAGCCAGCTGAAAGCCAGACTAGTTTTTTTACCTTTGTTTACATGTCATTCACTATTGTTTCACAGTGATTGCAAATTCACTTCCTTTTCTCTTACTATTAACTTTACTGGTGAAGGGTATAAATTTTTCAGGGTTCTTGTAATAAAGTGTCATTAGCTCAAAAGGCTCTTGTTCATATCAGATTCTTTCCAAGAGCGCCGTCATTAGGGAATTGAAGAAATTTAGTTCCTAAAAGGGAAAGAATCACTGCAGATAAGAGGCTGCAGTATTTCACTCTATCCTTTCCCATCTTTACTGAGATCAACTGGGAGTGAATTCGCGCCCCGAGTGGACTGAGTTGGTTTGTGGCAGCTAGAGGATAAAATCATATGGTTAATATGATTTTGATTTATATTTCTAAAACAATAAAAGCATTAAGTATTACATATTCATTTAGAAAATGTAGATAATTATAATATATACAAAATAGTTTTTTTTGTACAAGGCATTAGAGACTCAAAGTTACTGGGAAACATAAAATACAACTTTCTAGAAACAAGTGTAATATATATGCAGTATATATATGCAATATATATATATATATATATATATATATATATATGAAAATTACAATTCTATTTCTCAGATTTGTCTTAAGAAACCAATAAAACATGTACCCCAAGAGAAGTGAGATTCACCAGTGTGGCCATGATCCCAGTGAGTACTCATTCTACTACTGTGACTTTAGAGTTAATTTCTTTAATATGCCACTTGTTTGTAATGAAATGGTCACATACTCTACTTGCAGTAAATTACCATGTATTGCTATTTATTAATTACATTCAGTGCAACAGGATTTTTATATTAAATAGCTCTAATTCTGTAAACAACCACATTTAAGATATAAAGAAACTAAGGTATTAGGATATGAATATTTTATTAGTACACTATAATTTTACATAATAGTTAGATTCATAGTGATATATTCATATACCATATACCAATAACTGGTAATTTAGGTATAAAATAAAACAATCTGCATTATTACATGAAATAGTCTCATATCATGTATTTTCATTGAGTAGTATACATGAGTCTATATACATGACTATTAAATATTAAATGATTAGATTCCTTATTAAGTATTTGTTAAAGATGTTACTGATATGTTTTTAAAGACAAGTCACTCAGGGATTCATGTTAGCACAGGATCCCTTCTAAAGAAATTCATGCAGCCGGGCATGGTGGCCCATGCTTGTAATCCCAGCATTTGGGAAGCTGAGACTGGAGGGTGAGAGTTCACCGACAGCCTCAGCTACTTAGTGAGGCCCTCTGCAACTTAGCGAGACCCTGTTTCAAAATAAAGAATAGGTCAGGGGGTGTAGCTCGGAGATCAAATGCCCCTGGGTTCCATTCCCAGACCCGCAAAAAAAAAAAAAAAAAGGTTAATACGAACACAAAAATGCATTAATATTTGTATCTAAATGTGAATTGCTAAGATTAAAATTGCATGGTATTGAAAATAATAAAAAATTTAGTACTAAATTAAGTACTCTGTATTAAGTTTTCTAACCAGGATCTTAATTATGTGGAAAGTTGATTTTTCAGAAACCCCCCTTTCCCATTATCTCCCCAACTTCCAGGCAGCCTCTAAAACACCTCCAAAGATCCACTGATATAAGCTGTCTGGTTTACTCTCCTTTTCTTATTTTTGTCAACCCCACCTTTCCAAATTTGGGCTGCTGGTATTTATTTCTTTTTGTATTCTTTTTCCTGTGGTTTGCAGGGAGAATGCATTTCTTCTATCTTCTGAATGCTTTCTTCTCAGGGGTAATTTTCCTCATCTTTCCTTCAATATTTTTTTCATACTACTGCTGAATAATCTATGATGTCTAAATGTCAAAATTTTATAAGATCAACAAAAATTTCATAGTCAATTATGCAAATATTTTTATTTTCTCTAAATGCAAGTTTTTATGTGGTCAAATAAAGTAAAAGTCTTGTCTCAATTTATTGACCTGGAATTTATTCCTTATCTCTATTCCTCATAGAGAAAATAAAATGATTTTTGCACGATTTTATGTATAATTTATAATGGAAAATCCATACTTTATGTGATTTAATCACATCAATAAATGTATTTTTAGTTTTGATATACAAAAGTTTTATATTTCATTTTTATATCCCCTTCTCTCTGAATGTCTTCCAATTTGTCAATATCCCTCCGAAAATCTAATGTTAAACAAAATTTCCGGAATTTGATTCAATAAAATGAGAGAGAAAATTCAGGCATGGTGTCGTACCCTTTTAATCTCAGTACTTGGGAGGCTGAGACAGGAGGATCCGAGTTTGTGGACAGCCTCAGCTACTTAGTGAGGCCCTTTGCAACTCTGTTTCAAAATTAAAAACAAAAAAAATTTGCCTGGGGGGTGTAGCTCAGAGGTAGAATTCCCCTGGGTTAAATCCCAGCACCAGGAGAGAGAGAGAGAGAGAGAGAGAGAGAGAGAGAGAGAGAGAGAGAGAGAGAACTAGAACAGGAAAACAGAACCACAAATTCCCTTACCCTGTACATTGGTCAATATCTATCTAGCCAACTTTTCTAGATGTTAACTATTATGACTCATAGCAGTGATATTATGTTCCTATATACTATATATATTCAATTATTTTTCAGTTTAGCTTATAAAGGAACAGAGAGAGAGAGAATACTTATTCTTCCTTAATCATCTAAATTAACAGGCAAATGCTTGTTATACATCTGCATAGTTCTGAATTTTCCAGAAGAAGCAAAATCTCTAAAGTATTTTCTCATCTACTGGCACTCATAGGGCCATCTTATCTCAATGGAAACAGAGAAACAGCAACTCTAAGATTTACCAAATGTGCAATACAAAACACCTGCTCCAGAGAAAGCAACTGGCACTAAAATTGGCACTAAGCTATATAATATATCTTCCTTTTTAGTTTTCTCCTTAATAGTTCCAACACATCAAGCTTAGCTTTTTTGAAAGTAATGATTCTCAGACACAAACCTCTTTTTCTATAAAGCATCCAAAACTCAATTTTATGAGCCAGATAATCTTGGAAAATGGTGTTTGTTTTATTGTTTTGAAATTGTTTTTCAAAGTCATTTAGATACCAGAAAATAAATTATTTTCATCAACAGAATTTAAAAAATTAACATAATTACAATTTGTAAGACTATGATATTGGAGGCTTGGAGGTAGTGCCAGACAGCAGCTGAGCAAGAAACAGAACACTTTGATCTTTCAAGTGGCTTCCTTAGCGCTTCTTAAAGTACTTTGGTGTGTAAAGAGCTGTTCAAACATGTGCATTTTTGAAGAGACAATCACTGGAGGATCTTGCTCAGCTAGTGGGAATGTCAGGGGAAAAAGTATGGTTCATGTTATCCTCCCCAACCCCAAATCCCACAGATTAGACAGAGACCTCCTCATTGGTTGAGAGAAAATAAATTAAGTTCAGATCCTAGACCGGAAGCGCAGTGAAATTTTGTCATAGTGAAATCCAGTGAAAGGCAGAGCCCCTCACTACCCCTAAACCCAGGCCAATTACTATGAATTGAGATGTGGGAATGACATTATCCAAGTAGGTTGTTGTCTATATCACCCTCCTCCAAATTTGGACAGCAGATAATAAAAGAAGACTGTACCTTCTCAAGAGGGGGAGAACAAAAGAGAGGAGGGAAAATGCCAGCTTTGGAACAAGCCACCTGTTAGCTGCCAGGGTGAGAAGCAGGCCCTGTTACAGATGCACCTCTGAGACTGTGAGGGTCCTTGTGGTTATGAAATTGAGGCATCAGCCTTGCTCCGCATCAGCAAGGTCACAAAGGGACTGTTATCACAAATACTGTCCCTACCTTACACAGCAAAGAATGGAACAAGACTCCATTGGTTGAGAGTAGATAGGACTGTTAGCATAAAAGTTGGCTTCGGATTTCAGTCCCTAACAATGGAGAGAGCCTAGTGACCCAGTCTCCAGGCCAATATTTGTGGATAGAACCTCTGGGACAGCCCAGTATAGAGGAGAGAGAAGAGGTACTGGCCTATTGGACATCTATTCCAATCAATCAGCACCTCCTGTGGCTTGTTGACAGGATATTGGACCATGTAACCCATAACAATATGGGCTCTTGCTCCTACTTGGATTCTGTGCACGTCTTGTCATGCTGTGGGCTCAGAGTATGACACAACATTGTGGTATCAGTGGCTACAGGCGTGGCATAGAATATTAAGACTTGTTTATCCACACTGCATTAGATAGAATCCTACAGTGCTCAAGCACAGACCAATTACTATAAATGAAGAGTCTGTGCTTACCCCAGCTCTGAGGAGAGGCTTAGATGCATAGATCATTCTTTTGAGATATTCTCCCATGTTCTGCTGCCCTAAATGGAAATTCTAGTTTGGAAAAAAAAAACCAGATTTGGATTAACCTCTACTGCTAAAATAATGATAACACACCAACAGCAGACTCCCAGTAAACCTGTAGTTGGGTACCATTCAATGCTAAAATAGTGGACAAGAGTGCAGGCTCAGAAAAAAAAAAAAAGTACAGCCTGCATAGAATGTCTGTAAATACAGATAGAAACAAAACCAGATTATGAAGGTAGAAATAAAAACTTAATCTATCAACATTCATATGGTGTAACTCAGCAAGCCTCAGGAGCTTGTAGAAAACCATGACCTCAATCAGTAGTGAAAATAAGGCACCAGAAACTGTCTCAATAGTAAACAGGCAAATAATCTGCAGAAGGAAAACATAGAACCATTGCTTTAAGAAATCTCAATGAGCTTCAAGAAAACACAGATTAGCATTGCAGTAGTCAAACTTAACAAAGAAGGGAAGCTATTTTTAAAAATTCAGAATTTCTTGAGCTATAAAAGATATCAAGCAAAATTACAATTTCAAGATCTGGATAGATCAAACAGAAGGACTATAATAAACTCAAATACAGGGTGTTTTAACAGAAACAGTTCAAGAAAAAAAAGAAAAATAAAGAAATAATGCATAGACTTTAGGACAATACTAAAGAGTAAATATTTAAGTTTATGGGGTTCAAGAAGGACTTGAGAATGCTGAAGAGGTAAAAGTTTATTTTGAAGAGATAATAGAGAAAATTTTCCAAACCTAAGTGACACAAATATTTAGGTACATAAAGGCAAAAGCCATAAATCATATTTATCTCATTCTGGACTAAGAGTTTTTATAATAAAGCTCTCAAAAAAAGAAGATTTAAAAAGCTCCAAAATAAATTAAACAAATAGCATATAGAGGTGTCCCTCATAACAGAATTCTCAGTAAAAACCTTAAATACCAAGAGAGAGTAGCATAAAATTTACAGTACTAAAGGAAAAAAAAAACCTACCAACTAAGAATACTATTATCAGCAAAGCTATCTTTTAGAAATGAAAGAGAAAACAAAGCCATTCCTAGATAAATAAGAGCTGAGATAATATGCCTCAATCAGGCCTGTTGTACAAGAATCGAGATCTTCAAACTGAATAAAAGAGAGTTTAATTAGTTAGAAAAAAACAGAAGACATAAAAACCACTGTTCAGAATAAATTATGCACATACATTCAAAATGCTATAATATAGTAAACATACTACATAAAGTGTTCACATCTTTGGCATGAAGAAAACAGATCAATGAAAAATAATTACATTAATATATGAAGAGAAATGAAATGTAGAAAGATGTAAAACAGGATACAAAAATTCAAAATATAGAGATGAATAGAGTGTAAATAGAGAGGTTTTACTAGTGTATGTTTTATTCTTTGTATTTTCTTTATTAGCATAAATTTATATTGTTTTAAAATAGCTTATTATTATCAAAACTGTTTCTTAAGCTTCATGTTAATCACAGAGTAAAATATGATAGTGGAAAAATCAAAGCTAATAAGCAAAGAATTAAAATACACACTAGATTAAATCTTTATAAACAAAGGAAGACAGTAATAGAAGGGGAAAAAAGAAGCTATAGTTAAACTAGATAATAAGTTATAAAATGGCTATAATATTATGAATGGTGCTGCTATAAACATGATATACATGAGTTACTATAATTTCCTGATGTCAGTCCTCTTGGAAAGATACCCAGCTGTGGTATAACTGGATCATATGGTGGATCCATCCTCATTTTTCTGAGGAATCTCCACACTGATCTCCATTACTGAATGTACTGATTTGAAATCCCACCAACAGTGTAAAAGAGTTCCTATTTCCCCACATCGTCAGCAGCATTTATTGTTATTTGACTTCTTCATGATTTCTGTTTTAATTGGGGTTAGATGGAATTTCAATATAGTTTTGATTTGCATCTCCCTAATTTCTATTGGTGTTGAACAAATTTTTTCATATATTTAATGACCACTTGTAGTTCTCCTTTGTGGTGTCTAATTAGTTCTATTACTCATTTATTTCTTTATTGGGTTATCACCTGTGTGTGTGTGTGTGTGTGTGTGTGTGTGTGTGTGTGTTAAGTCTTTGAAGTACTTTGTATATTCTTCTCCCATCTCATTCTTAGTCTCTCTTTTTGAACTCTTGATGGTTTCCACCAACGAGCAGAAGTATTTTAATTTAATGCTATCCAATGTACTAATTCTTGTTTTAATTTCCTAGGCTTTAAGGATTATCAACAGATAAGTGTATCACAAAATTATGGGATATAAACACAATGGAATTCTACTCAGCAAAACAAAGAACAAAATTATGGCATGCTCAGGAAAATAGATCGACCTGGAGAACGTTATGTTAAGTGATCTTATCTAATCACAATAAGTGAAGGGTCAAATGTATTGTCTCATACTTGAAGCTAGAGATTAACTGGGATATATGAGGCACTTTAAGTAATGGAAGAGAAACTCTGGCAGAGTGAGGGGAGTATTTTTAGAGAAAAGGGGTGAAGTAGAGGAAGAATTAATGAATGAAATACTTCCACTGACATTATGACCATATATGAAAACATCAATGCCAATTTCAATATTGTATATGGGGAGGGGAGGAGTAGAAATGGAGCCACGGAAAGCTCATCAAGTGCTGGGTGTGTATATGGCACTCTTACTGTGCACTACATTGTCATGTGAGGCAATGCACCAATGACTGTATAAACATGAGAAAAATGGCTATAATAAGACCTTATCTATCAATATTTACCTTGAATATAAGTGAATTAGATTGTCTAATTAAAAGATATAAGGTGAATTAATATATATAAAAGTAATATAGCATGTATGCCTCTACCATCTTGTACCCCATTGAGATGATGAATATAATACACCAATAAAAACAATTAAGTAAATAATACAAGACAATAAAAGACTAAGTGAAAAAATAAATAAAAATAATATAGCCTAATATAACAACTTATCTGCTTACAAGAAATTACTTTGACTCTAATGAAATGCATAAACTGAAAGTAAAAGTGAAATAAATGATTACATATGAATGGAATCCAGAAGAAAACAGGAACTGCCATACTTATATCAGATAAAATAGACCTTAAATCAAAGCTTTAAAAGAGAAATGGAATGGTTTTACATATAGTGATAAAAAGGTCAAGAAGAAATAGTAATTTTAAATGTGTATGCCTCCAATATCAGATAATCTAAATATATAAAGCAAACTTTGACAAAAAGAGAGGGTTTTTTTTGTTTTGTTTTGTTTTTTTTTTTTTTGGTGGTGGTACTGGGGTTCCTGGAAGCCCTTCTACCTCTGGGCTACACTCCCAGACCTATTTTCTGTATTTTTGAAACAGGGTCTCTTAAACCAGAGCGGCTGGCCTCGATCCTCCTGCCTCTGCCTCCCAAGCGCAGGAATTACAAGCGTGCGCCACCACGCCCGGCGAGGATGTTTTCACTACAACAATAGTAGGAGACTTTAACACACAGATTTTCCAACAGATATATTATCCAGAAATAAAATCAGTGAAGAAACGGCAGAGTTAAATTGTACTCTTGATTAAATGAACTTAATATATGCACAGAACACCCCATCAGACAAGGGCAGAATATTTTTCTCTTTAGCATCTGGAACATTCCTGAAGACACATTATATGATAGGCGACAAAATGAGTTTCAACAAATTTTAAGCATCTGAAATTAAAGTTTTTGAACATAATACAATAAACTACAAATTACTAACAAAAAAAATTTTGGAAGATATGCAAATAGAAATTAATCAGTTTGTACTTGAATGGTCAATGGATCAAAAATTAAGTTAAGAAAAAAATTTTAAATTTTTTGAATCAAACAAAATAGACACAAAATACCAAAACATGTGGATTACAAAAGTGATACAAAGATGAAAGCTTATAGTCAAAAAGAAATAATTTCTACACAATAAAAATACTAAAAAGTCTAAAGATTTCTAGATCTTAATATGCTGTCTTAACATTTATAACTTATTTATATTGATTCAAAAGTGTCTAATTGTATGGTAATACAAATCATACCTAGAGCTTCAGCTAAAATGTGCATCTATTGTACAGTAATATACAAGCCAATTATTATCCAGCATCATTCTGACACCTGGATATCAAAACCAAAAAGCCAGATGCTAAGGATCAATTTGTGATTCAGGCTTTGTATAACTGAGAGTTCAAATAGGAATAGAAGGTGAAGAATTGGCTTCGAATAAAAAGTGGTTGAAAAAATACAAAAATTTAGATATTAATAAAATGGAAGAAGCCATGAGAACAGTGATCAGAATGTGATTGAACGTATGATTGAGGGTAAGCCCTGCCTAACCTTTGTGAAGCTGTGGATAAGAGTCTAAATGAGGACTCACACAAGATATAGCTACACATTCAAAAATCACAAATAAATAAAGCTTGACTAACTCATTTTTCTCACAACCAGAGAGGTAGAGAATACCATTTCAGAGTAGAAAACACAGGAAGACCCAGCCCAGTCCATAGCCTACCATCTTGTGTCCCAGCCTGACTCTATTGTACATCAAAACATCTGGCTCGAGTACATGCAAACCTAAACTCTTAGTTGTCCATTTTCCAGTCAATTCCTTACAAACTACCTTTTGACAGATCATGGGCTTTGAAGTGCAGCCTTTTGGTGTGGGTACTTATTAAAAAGGACTGACTGAAGAAGCTTTTAGACACAAAATCGCAGCATCCTATGATTCAGCACAGATTTGGGGAATTAAGTACAAAGATTTTAGGTGAGCATATGCACTTGACTGCATAAAATTCTCACTTTGTCAGGAGGGTTACATCCCAAGAAGGAACAGAGAAGAGTCCTATAAAAGGAGCCCTCTTGCCTGGAACTAAGGAGCTAATTGTATAATAATAAGGATCTGAAGAATAGAAGTGTGTTAATCAACATTCTGTTACTCTACCAGATACCTGAGATAAAAACAACTCACAGGAAAGAAAGGTTTATTTTGTTCACAGTTTTGAAGATTCTAGTCTATGATTGTTTGAACACACTGCTTTTATGCTTGGCATGAGATTTATGGCTGCTTATCATGGAAGAAGCATGTGACAGAACAAACCCATTTATTTCATGATCAGATGTAAAAAGAAAGGAAGAAAGAAGCCCCCTTCAACGGATGTCCCCAATGACATAAAACTTTTATCTAAAAGTTTTTCTAAAATTTCCACCACCAATCAATAGCACCTCCAACTGGGGGACCTGGCCTTTAACCCATAGGCTTCTGGGTGATATTCCAGACAGGTGCAAATTATACCAAGAAGTCTATGAGGATTAAAATTAAATCCCCAAATAACTAAAGAGGCATGTGAACTATATATTCAAAACACTGGCTTGCCAAAGTGAAAAGATAAAATTAGTATTGAGTGAGGTCAAGACCCTGAATAAGGCTAGCCTGGAGACAAATCAACTTTGAGAAACTGAAGTGCACAGGATGAGAGACACAGATAGGAATGGGACTTTCAATATTTAGGTGTCAAATACTTTGATAAATAAGATTAATGGTAAAGGTTAAATAGAGAGTAGAATTAATATGAAGGGAACACAATATAACCAAATATCAGTCTTCAGCTTTGTAAAGAAACAGCCAGAAAAAGAAAGTTTGTACATTTCCTAGTCTTACAAAGTATAAGGCATTTAAAAATAAACATCTTTGCCAGGCGTGGTGGTGCATGCTTGTAATCCTCGTGCTTGGGAGGCAGAGACAGGAGGATCACGCAGGTTCAAAGCCAGGCTCGCTGGCTTAAGAGACCCTGTTTCCAAATAAAAATATAAAATAGGTCTGGGAGTGTAGCCCAGAGGTAGAAGGGCTTCTAGGAACCCCAGTACCACCAATAAATAAATAAATAAATAAATAAATAAATAAATAAATAAATATCTTTTATAAAAAGGCTGAAGATTTAAAAAGTTTCAGAAAGTAGATACAAGAAGCAAAAAGGGTAAAGCAAGAGGAGAGAAACATTTTTTTAAGAATCTGTGGTGGCAGAGCCAAGACCACATGTGATAATTTGCATTTGGAGTGGCTCTCAGACCTCATGTGGTAGACAAGGCAGCCATATTGAAGGTGGACCTTGGTTGCTGGGGAAATATCTTTGGGGATGCAGCCTTGGACAGTGTTTCCTGGACTGGCTGATGCAGCTTCCTACTCTTCTCTCTTCCCAGCTACCTTGAGCTAAGTTTTTTTTTTCCCTTTTCTCTCCTCCTTAGTATTATGCCTTGAGGACCTGTAGCCCCTGCTCCTGCTTAGAAACTGGACTAATATGAACTGAAAATCTCCAGGACCATGAGAAAATCATTCTTTCTTTCTCTTAGTTGTGATTGTCATGAGATATTTCGGGTCCTGACAATGAGCATGCTGTCTGAAACATCATACTGCAAATTATTGCATCACCAAGGCCAAGTATAGTTTCTGGCTCACTGTATGTGCCCCTCATGAAAAAGGGGTGAATAATTGGAAAACTTCTTAACAGTTGTCCTTTTTTAAGAACTGCTTTAAACTGTGTATACCATAGGAAAGAAGATAGTATAATACATTAGATGTCTCTTCATTTCTGTTTCAAAATTATAAAATTATCATGTTGATTGAACTGATTAATTTCCAGTACTTCAATATTTATGACTCAAATGTAAATTTTGCATGAAATACTCATAATATATATATATATATATGAAAATCAAGAGCTGCAAATTTATTCTTTTAATAATTTAAAGCTGAAAAATACAACTCTATAGGTTGCAAAATATCACAGACCTCTGACAGAACCTCCACATCTGGAAACAAGGGGTCAAAAGGATGTTACCATCTCCTAATTAAATGTGATAACTAAAATTATGATTAATAAGAAATAATTTTCACATCAATAGAGTAGTTATAACAGTTTCTTTTTAAATTAAAGGTTCCAACCCACTAGCTAATTATGTCTAGAATATTTTAAATGAAATGAAAAATTTTAAAAACTTATTTTGTATATAACTAATGCTCTATAAAACTCAACTGGGTAATATATATATGTTATAGAGATAAAAATATTTAAATATTTTATCATTCCATATTTATTTATTGCTCAAACATTTTTATGTAGATAGAGAAATTTAGACTTGGAGGAAATATTGTAACCCATTTTGGTCTTCTTTTTTCTGCCATGAGATAAACAGGTCTCTTCTACCAGGTGTTCCCACCATGATGTACTGTGATACAAAACACACAAAGGATCAGAGTAAGCAATCATGGACTGAAACCATGACCCAAATAATTCTTTGTGTGTGCGGGGGAGGGTACTAGGGACAGAACCCAGGGGCATTGTACCTCTGAGCCATACCCCAAGCCCTATTTTTTCTTTTTAGTTTTGAAACAGGGTTTCACTGAGTCTCAGACGACCTCACTAAGTAGCTGAGGCTGTCCATGAACCACCATCCTCTGGCCTCAGCCTCCAGATTTTGCTGGGATTACAAGGGTGAACCACCACTGCCCAGCTCCAAAATAATTCTTTTTTTTATTTTTAATTGGTGCATTGAGTCATATATCAATCACATTGGAGTACAAGACTTGAGAGGATATACAAGCACACATCATCCAATCAGCCCTCATCCAGCCCCCATCCCATTCCCTCCCCCTCCCTCCATCCCACACTTCTTTAGTGATTTACTTTGATACATTTGTTTATGTACCTCCTGCGTTTTAAAGAGGCTCCATCCTCCAGTATCACATACCCTCTGATTGGTCACATTAGTTGCTTCACTATAGGGCCCTTTATATAGCTCAACCTCTTCCTGTTGCCCCTTTCCTCCTAGTTATTGCTGATTAGGGGAAGCATCTGATTTATATTTTCTGCAATATTTCTCTGTGCATGGCATGTTGTAAGTACCAATCCCACTCTTGATGGCCCCAGTAGTGGCCTGGGAACTCAGTGGACTGATCCAGACCTCGCTGGCTCAAGCAGCGGCCTTGCCTCATGGGAGGCCCCGATTCTGGTCTTGCTGGCCCCAACACCAGCCTAACCCCTCAGCTGGCTCTGATCCCGGCCTCAGAGCCCGCAGTAGTGGCCTTGCCTCACGGAAGGCTCCGATGCAGGCCATTGGCCCCGGCACTGGCCTAACCCCTCAGCAGGCTCCAATCCCAGCCTCAGAGGCCCCAGTAGCATCCTTGCCCCCTGTCAGGCTCCAATGCTGGCCATTGACCCCAGCATCGGCCTAACCCCTCGGCAGTCTCTGATCCCAGCCTCGGAGGCCCCAGCACCAGCCTTGCCTCACGGCAGGCTCCGATGCTGACCGCTGGCCCCGGCATCGGCCTAACCACTTGGCAGGCTCCGATCCCAGCCTCGGAGTCCCCAGTAGCAGCCTTGCCTCACGGCAGGCTCCAATGCCGGCCATTGGCCCCGGCACCAGCCTAATCCCTTGGCTGGTTCTTATCCTGGCCTCGGAGGCCTCAGCACCGACCTTGCCTCACGGCAGGCTCCGATGCTGGCCTCGCTGGCTCTGGCACCATCCTAACCCCTCGGCAGGTTCCGATCCTGGCCTCGGAGGCCTCTGTAGCAGCCTTGCCTCACAGAAGGCTCCGATGCCGGCCGCTGGCTCTGGCACCAGCCTAACCCCTTGATAGGCTCTTATCCTGGCCTTGGAGGCCCCAGTAGCAGCCTTGCCTCACAGCAGGCTTCGATCTCGGCCTTGCTGGTCCCAGCACCAGCCTAACCCCTCAGCAGATTCCGAACCCGGCCTCAGAGGCCCCAGCACCAGCCTTGCCTCACGGCAGGCTCTGATCCTGACCTTGGAGGCCCCAGTAGTGTCCTTGCCTCACGGCAGGCTCCGATGTCAGCCATTGGCCACGGCACCGGCCTAACCCCTCAGCAGGCTCTGATCATTGTCTCTGGGATTATTATTTCAAAGGTTCCAGGTGTAATGTATCAGATCTCTGCCTTCCCTAAGTATACTGGCCACTGCCATTACCACGGCCTCCACCATTTTAAATCCTTCCCAGGCTCCTTTTCCACTCTGAATGTTCTCCAGTGTTCCTAAGCATGCGTGATGGTAGCATTCGACATTTGGTGTAATTTCTCCAAAAAAAATAAGGTTGGTAGGATCTGGTTTCTGCTTTTCCTGAATACAAGACTCCACCGACATCACGGAGACTGCTTTCAATACCGCCTTTCTCTTTGGTCTTCGCTAAACTCTCTCCTTACAGGTGATGTCCAAGATTCTTAACAATATAGAGAAACAGCAGTCCTCCTTCACGTAGAATTTTTCCATAAGTTCCAGTGCATTTAGATAAGTTTTGTCTGCATCTCCAGTGTCCTGGCATCCACAACGGCTTTCTTAACTCCTCTTTGATAGTTTTCTTTTTCTTTGCCTTTTTTTTTTTTTAATAAGAGAAGACAGTATATGTATGTGGTTTGAGGAGGTAGTGGGATCAGGCACTCAGTAGCACTGTGACCCGGTCGGTTTCCCCATGGGTCCAGAGTGCTCCGCAGTACTCTGCCTGGGGCCCAGGGTCCCGCAATGTGGGCCCCGGCTGGCGTGCCCCGTGTGACCCCTGCCCGGGACCCAGGGTACTGGGCCAGGTTTCTCCAGGGGTCTGGCGTGCTACGCGTGTTCGGGCCCTGGCTGGCGTGCCCCGCGCGACCCTGGCCCGGGACCCAGGGTACTGGGCCCGGTTTCTCCAGGGGTCTGGCGTGCTACGCGCAGTTCGGCCCGGGACCCAGAGTCCCACGACCCGGGCCCCGGCTCAAGTGCCCCGCGCGACCCCTGCCCGGCACCCAGCGTCTTACTGTGCCTGGCTCCTCCAGGGGTCTGGTGTGCTATGTGCAGTTCGGCCTGGGGCCCAGAGTCCAGCAACCTGGGCCCTATCTTGCGTGCCCCAAACAACCCCTGCCTGGGACCCAGCATCTTACTGTGCCCGGCTTCTCCAAAATAATTATTTGTTCCTTTTAAAGTTTTTATCTCAGGTATATTATCATAGTAATAGAAAGTTGACTAATATGAAGAATGAGCTGACAGTGAAGTTATGACATATATTCTATACAAGAGTAGCAAAAAGCAAGAAAGTATATATCATTTAAAAAAAAACTGAAAGGCATCCAGCATAGTGAGTGCATAGGGTATGAGAAAGGAACAATGACTAGAGGTGGGGTGGGGTAGGGTGGGAAGAGTAGGCAGGGGCAGGTTGTTCCATACTTGTGAACCATATTCAGCAATTTTAACGTAAAAGCAGGATAATCAGAAACCTGTGAAGTTGATTGGTGACAGGATTAGGGTATCATCCTAGCAGAGAAAAGAATAGAGAAGAGAATTTTTTTTTCCAGCACTGGGGATGGAACCCAGGGCATTTACCTCCAAGCTACACTCCCAGCCCTAATTTTTATTCTTTTTTTTTTAAACAGGGTCTTACTGAATTTCAAAGGGCCTCACATGTAGCTGAGGCTGTCCATGAACTGCAATCCTCGTGTCTCAGCCTCCCAAATGCTGGGATTAGGAGTGTGCAGCACCACGCCAACACAGAAGAGAATGTTAAGACAGAAAGTTAAGTGACAAGTCAGGAGGTCTTCACTCAAGGGAGGGGTGATGTTGATCTGGGTCAAAGCAATGAGAGCTGAGAGCATGGATGGGAAAAACATGGTTTAGTTGGATATTTACACCAGTTCGCATAACTCCCACCAACTAAGGTTGGAACAGATTAAGAGGATCCTATTTTCAAATGGATGGCACCAAGTTTGCAAAGGCTTTCCAATATTAATAATGTTTTCTGCTATTTACCACCCTCTCTGAATAAACATTCCCACCGAGTGTAATAAGAGCAAACGTGTCTATCTCTCTGTGCTGCTACATAAATGAAGTAAGGAATCAAGAAGAGGGAAGAAATTCATCTCCAGTGATCCCAGAAGACTAATGATTTCAAGATTCTGAAATAGCTCAATAGTTGCACCTATTCCAAAAACCAAGTTACTGAATTTTAGACTTTACTCATATCTAGTTATATCTGAGAAATTTCTCGATAAGGTGAACTGGATTCAACATTTAAACCCCTAGTTGGTGCTGTGGGGGGACTAAAATGACAAGGTATACATCCAAAGATGCCCATCATGCATGAGCCAAGAACAAAGGAAAGCGATGGACAGGTAAATTCAGACTAAAGATGGTAAATAAGAGAGAAAAAGCAGTTCACTTACCCCAATCCTCACTTTATTTCAGGACAGATTCAACATTAAAAGTCAATTCCAAGCCAAAAGCTTTCAGAAAATTAAGTTTTTAACTCAGAAGTTGTTCACATGAACACACTAAAAATCTCCCCCTTTGAAGAAGGTTATCTCTCAGAGTGGCTTTCCTTCACTATCACTATTGAAAACTCTGACTTTCACTCTCAAGAGCATCCTAGTTTGCATAGTAAATTGCAGAGTCCCATATAAATAACCTACTGCATTGTCATATTTTAAAAACTGAAAGCAATATTATCAATCACCTAGGGCCCAGTGGTTTTCAAAATGCCATCTGGAGAGTATTTTGTAATATGTGATAAAGGTTTGGCTTTCCCGGGGCTAAGAAGGACTCCTAGTAGTTAGAGCATTGTAGGTTAAGAGTCTTGTCTCCCTGAAATGTGTGAGAAAAAGCTGAATGATGGAGAACGACCTCACTCTTGTTTGGAACATAAAATCTTATATCCAAATAGTTAAGGAATTTATCCCAAAGTATATTCCTGATAAGTAGTAAATCTCAAGACTAATACCTAGACTTCTTGCCTTACCTGCTAGTTTTCTTATACATCATACAAAAAATAAATAAAAAATAAAGAAGTAAAGTCGAGTGTGGTGGAGCAAGCTTGTAATCCCAGCATTTGGGAGGCTGAGGCAGGAGAATCACAGTTCAAAGACATTCTCAGCCACATAGTGAGGCCCTTTGCAAGTCAGTGAGATAATAAATAAATAAATAAATAGCCGGGCGTGGTGGTGCACGCTTGTAATCCCCACGCTTGGGAGGCAGAGACAGGAGGATTGCACAGGTTCGAAGCCAGCCTCTGGCTTAAGAGACCCTGTTTCCAAATTTAAAATAAAAAGTATAAAATAGGTCTGGGAGTATAGCCCAGAGGTAGAAGGGTTTTCAGGAACCCAAGTACCACCAAAATAATAAATAAATAAATAAATAAATAAATAAATAAATAAATAGTAACCTTTTTATCTTTCTTTTTTCTTCATTTTTATTACTTGACTTTTAAGCTAAAAATGTTTTCCTTTACCCACTAAATATTTATAATGTCATGTAATATTTATTTATAAATTATAAAGAATACAATTTAACATAAGAAAGCAAGGAATTGTTTCTTAGACAAGTGTGGTAAATAAGTTGGAAGTAAATTATTCTGAAATACAAACTAAAGACATAAAATCTCATCTTTTCCAACCCTTTCCTACCCCATCCAGGTTTCCTCTCTCCCAACCCTGCAAAGTTCAATTGCTTATTCCCTTGAATACATGTTCCAACATCTGTGGAGACTTCCACTGAGATTTATTTTTCAGATTTTCATTAAAATAGTAACTGAAGTGACTCAATAAAATGTTACTTGCCCTAATAAAGCCCTTTAGAGCTTTGCAAATTTGCATTTAATGTTCTTTACTGTCATTACAGCATTAATAATCTGTGCCTAAAGAGCTATACAAAAAATTTACATTCTATTTATGGAGGTAGCTTCATATCCTTCCACTTTTATGAGACTCGACTCATAATGCACCTTAAATGGAATCACTGACTTAGGCTGAATGAATTTGACACTTCTCATAATCTATTGGCCCTTTCTATATTCTCCAGTCCTGAGAAATAATGCCCGTACATTGGTCCAGACCTATATATGAGTCCTCACTATTTCCTCAAGAATTAATGATTTCTGATTTCCTCAGGTTTCTGATTGCTAATTTGGCTGAAACAGAAAAAGAGCAAAAGAAGTGAAAGTCAAAAAGTAGAGGCAATAAATTCACACGAGGAAGACAGTATCTGCCACTTGTGGAGGGATTCTTCAGCCAAGATGTTGGGATCCAAAGGAAACCCTGATTCACTGATGCAGATCCAGGGCCTATAAATCATTTGCCTGGATGAATTGTTGGAGAAAATAATGAAGTGTAATGGTTTTCTAGTATCCTTCTTCTCTATTCTTATTTATTTATTTATTTATTTATTTATTTATTTATTTTGGGGGGGGGAGTGGTACTGGGGTTACTGAAAACCCTTCTATCTCCAGCTCCAGGCTACACTCCCAAACCTATTTTTATACTTTTTTATTTGGAAACAGGGTATCTTAAGCCAGCTGGGCTGGCTTCAAACCTGTGCGAACCTTCTCTCTCCGCCTCCCAAGCGCAGGGATTACAAGCATGTGCCACTATGCTCAGTTTCTCTATTCTTCTTCATTCATTATCTTCATCATCCTTATCGAGTTGACTAGAAACAAAAAAGAAGAGTAAAATCCAAATTTGTTGTTGAAAGTTATTTTAAATGTAGACTTCAGATAACCACTAAAACTCAAATGAACTGACATTGTACAATCAACCGGAAGGTTAGAGAATAAACCAATAAATGAGAGACCAAGAGTTAGAATCTATAAGACTCATATGTAAAGATTTTTTTAAGTTATAGTTAAAAAATCATCATCAGGAAATACATATGTCTTTTCTTGCATATGAAAAAAACTGATAGGAGAATCATTTTTATTTTTTTTTTCTTGTTCCAGATTCTTAATTACATCAGTAGGGAAAAGGCCATAGTCAGTCTTTTGATCCCTGTCAGATCTACACTTTCACATTGAGAATTCTGGATTTTTTCTATGTCTAAGGCCAATACAAGATTTTTTACATATCTAGAATACCGTGTAGCACATCACTCAAATGCATGTTATAAAATTATGCCTAGAGTGTTTTATATTTTTAAGAAAGAAGTTAAAGAAACTAAAATAAAGTGGAACATAGTGGTGCAAGCCTGTTTTCCCAGTACTTGGGAGGTTGAGATAGAAGGTTTGCAGGTTTGAGGACAGCCATAGATACTTAGCAGCAGAGATCTTCAGTAACCTAGAGAGACTGTTTCAAAATAAAAAATAAAAATGTCCTGAAGTGTAACTTGGAGGTAGAATGCCTATGGGTCAGTCATGAGTACCAAAGATAAAAAATAAAAAAGAAAGAACTAGAATGAAGAAGATAAATACATTAATAGAGAAATAACACAATAAAATAATTAAATGAAAATGCAAAAAGAGGTGAGGAAGGAGAGAAAGAGAATAGGGCTAGTGTAATGAGACACTAAAATATACTTATTAATTAAAAAGATGATCGAGATGGACAAGAAAATAAGTGATCGAAGCACTTAAAAATTGAGTACCAAAGAGCAAGAACTTAAAAATCAGTGTTCCCATGCAGTTAAAATATTCTGGACAGAAGGAAAAAAAAGTATCTTCCCTGGAAACCCTGTGCAGGTGTGAAAATAAAACTAATAGTGATTTAGAGCAGAAGAGGCCAAATGGATAATAAATGTACAAAAAATAAGGAATTAAAAAGAAAAAATTGATAAATGAATTATCTAATTACACTCAAAGAATTATTTGAGAAAAAAACACAATGAAAGATCAAGACTGAATTCAATAACCATTTAATACATAGAATCATCAAACCAATAACTTCTAGGTCAGAAAATACAGGCAAATGATGTAATTTTAGTTTTCTTTATTGTTGAGTAGAATTCCTTTATGTGTATTTCCTGCAATTTTGTAATCCATTCATCTGTTGATGGATACCTAGTTTGGGTCCATAGTTTGGCTATTGTGAATTGTGCTCCTAGAAACATGGGTATTCATATATGACTGTAGTTCTCTGGTTTCCACCCATTTAGAAAGATACCCAGTAGTGGTATGGCAGAATCAGATAGTGAATCCCTTCCCAGGTTTGTAAGAAATCTTCATACTGGTCTCCACAGTAGCTGAATTAGTTTGCAATCTCACCAAAAGTGTAGAAGAGTTCCTATTTCCCCGCAGCCTTGCCAACATTTGTTGTTATTTGACTCCTTTATCATTGCCAAGGGAACTAATATTAGTAAATTCTAATCTCCACTTGCTAAGTGTAGGCCACCATCTTGATTCCTACTTTTCATCTGCTTCAAGTTCCAGTACATCCTCGTGTGGTACTCTGGGAAGCAGAGTATCTGAGTACCTGTTTGGCCAAAAGACATCATGTTTATCTCTTTTGATCACTTTCTGTGAAAGGAACAAATATAGCCATTTCTCTTTTTAACCACCAGCTCTGCTCCCACATCAAATGCACTGATCACAGGGAGTTGCAGTTATGACTTCATAGCTTTTTTCTAGAACTCCCTACTACTGGGTCCTATTACCAGTATTGACTTTCATATATAAACGTGTCTACCTGGATCAAGTTCAACTTTATGATTGTCTCTTTGACCAATGAACACTAGATAGCAGGATATCCCTGATAAGAACTCATTCACTCCAGAGTTAGTTTTCCACAAGCCTAACAACCTCTTCCCCAGGCTTTGATAGTTAAAGTCATACTCCTTAATATGACAGGACACACCTCAGCACCAGTCATCTGAAAACTGACCTTGGTATCACTGTTATTTAAAGTTCTATGACTATTTTAATAGGACATATGTAATTCTGACTTTATTCAAGCTAATTGTCTTTAAGCTTTCACCCTGCACTGCAGTTTAGCCATCCTGCCTCTCTTCGTGCCTCTGATTGAAATAGTGAACTCATGGACTTTGGGGTATTTTGCTGAACTAAAACAAAAATAAAAATTTCATAATAAGTATCCCCTGACTTAGCATTTATTTTTATTCCAACTGATTTTTGCAAAATATTTTTCCAAAACCGTGTGTACTGGATTATTTTATTCCATATTTAGATAAAGTCTTCATTTAACAAAGACTTCTCAACTATTTATTCAAGCAAATGACAGGGAAGAAAAATATCTAGTGAATATCTGTAAAACATTTTCTGCCAAATCCCAAAATAAAATAGCCTCTGCAGCACTGCACTAAGTTAATAACCTTTGCAGTTATCTGCTCGCTTGAGCAGCATTTCCAGTTGAAACTGTGGCTTTTGAGCCCATAGGTAGAAATCTGCTAGGGGAAAACTATTAGGGTTTCAGTTGTGTGAGTCTAATATGATAAACTATTGATGCCTTTCCCGAGGCAAAATTATTTCCCAGAAAAAAACATCAGAAAAGGAAAGCAAGCACAAATAATGGACTATGACTTTCACTAAGTGACAAAAGCTGACTTGTCTAAGCCTCCGCCTCACTTAAAATTAGGCATAAATAAGTTGGTGGAAATTTTTGATCAGTTAGAGTCTTGGAATCTTGTTATGGCAAGTAAGAACATGTGTTTTCCTTTATGTTGATTGCTCAGTTTTGTTTGGTAAAACTAGAGTCATCTTGGTGGATTATTTTCAAATTCAAATGTTCAAAACTAAATAACTGTATACCTCTTAAAGAATCAATTTCTTTCTAAAATTTGCAGCTAACTGATTTTGGCAAGCACACTGAAAGGTACCTCTGACCATGTTCAATGTGTTAAGCAAAACAAACCTTGTTTCAGTCAAGAAGGTAGCACCTTGTCTTTGAACACAACATCTGCATAATAGAAATAGTAATATTTTCCCTTTGTATCTTGTGTTATGAATTACACCTGCCATATTTAGCCAGTGTATCAGTTAACATACTTAGAGCTATAATCTAAAGACTGACCATGTTACTTAGAAGAAACAAGATATATTTTCTAACAGTTCTGGGTTTAGGCCATGTTGAGTCTGGGAACCACAGATCTGAGGGCATGGAGGCAAAAGACAGAGGAAGAGCATATGGGCTGTGTTCTTCACATCATGGAGGCTAGAAGCAAGAGAGACAGCTGGGAGAGGAGGAACCATTTTTAAAATATCCAAGGCTGCGCCCTCAGGGACCACACTCCAGCCACACTCTACTGGCCTATAGGTTAACACTCAGGTAAATCTGTTACAATGTATTTATTCTCTTCTGGAATTATAACCTACATGTTATGATTAAATCAATCCAGAAAATTAATCTATGAGCTCTTTGAGGGACATTTTATATCTAACTATAATAACCAGTAACATGACCATTAGAGACCACTTGACTCAAAGACATAGAAATTTGTTAGGATGAATAGTGGTCCTCCAAAATATATGCCCACATTCTAAACCTGAAACCAATTTATGGGACTTTATTTGAAAAGAAGGATCTTCACAGATACTGCCATTTCTCCTTATCTACCAGCAATCATTCCAAAACCCTCAGTGGATGCTTAAAAGAGCAGCTAGTAACAATCCCTATGTAGAATGGTTTCTTCCTTTGCACACATACCTATCATAATGTTGAATTTATAAATTCAACACAGTAGGACATTAACTAAAATATACAATAATAAAACAGAACAATTGTAATAATATACTGTAATAAAAGTTATATGAGCATGATCTCTCAAATATCTTACAAATTAAGGATTACTAGAACACAAGCATTGTGACATACAACAGTCTATCTTATAGCCAAGAGGGCACCAGGTCACTCACAGGTAGGTAGCACATATATTGTGAATATGCTGGACAAAGGAATAATGACTCATGCCCTAGATGTGACCGAGTGGGATAGTATGAGTTTACATCATGCTACTTAGAAAGGTCACAATTTAAAACTTACAAATTGTTTATTTCAGACTATGGTTGGCCATGGGTAACTGAAAGTACATAAAACAAAACCACAGAAGGAAGGGTGTACTGTATAATTAAGTTCAGGATCTTGAAATAAAATCATCTGGGAATATTCAGGTAAGCCCTCAGTCAAATGAGAAGGGTTCTTATAAGAGACAAAAGAAAAAGTCATATGAAGACAGATACAAAGACTTATGCAGCCACAACTTCTAGAGCCACTAGAAGCTGGAAGAAAAAAATAAAAACAACTCTCCTCTAGAGTCTTCAAGAGACTTTGGCTCTGCCACAACCTATTTTAAATTTTTGCATGCATAACTGCGAGAAAATATTTTTGTGTTGCTTTAAGTCAGAAACAACTTAAATTTGGAGAAATTTTGTTAGTAAAATTTGATAGCAATCATAGAAAAATCATGCAAAAATACAATTTAAAAATGTATTTTTTAAAAGGAGGCCACAAATAAACACTCAACTCACCAGGCACTCTGGTGGTGAAGTTATTTTAGTATTTCTCTGAGATTTTGGAAATAAAATATAAAAAATAATCAAGGTGCCCTTAACTGGAGAAAACCTGAGTATGAACATGAAGAGACAGAGGCAGGTTTATGAAGAAACATACCTGGGATGTTGGAATGAGGTGAAAACAAATGAACCCCAAAAGGATTCCCTTTTTCTCATCAATTTATTGTGATGAAAATCATTGTTGCATTGCTTACAAGAGTGGTTCCCATAACTTCCACCACCTCAGATCTTTTTGAACCTCATCATGAAAGTGGTTCCTCTAACAGAAGCATTTTCAAACAGCAGCATTGAGGTGTCTGTGCTCATGAGCAATTCTTGCTGCATTTAACCCATGCTCAACCCTGCTTTATTCCCTGGAGCAGGACTCTAATGTTTCAAACAAGTGCTAGCAAGGAGTAAGAGCATATTCAATGCTCTTTGGAAATACCCTTAGGATTTCTTGCAGATTCATGTGTGACAGGGTAGAGTGTCCTGTCATCATCACCACTTGTGAGTTCTCTCAGCTTCCAAGAGAGCTCATTAACGGTACCTCAAATGGGTTACAGAATTTAAACTAATTTTGATTAGGTCGATTCAAACTGATGCTTCCTCAATATTTTTTATTTAAATTTACCAGCTTTCACAGTAGCTCTATTGTAATATAGAAAAAAATCAAGTACTATATACTCAAACCTTTAGGTATTTTAAGGTCATTTTTATACCAACTTTTATATTAGTACACTGCACTTAATAGGTAATGGCCTATGTAGAAAATTTCATTTTATATAAAACTTATTTTAAAATAAAGTGAAAAATAAAAATCTACATGAAGAATTATTTGAGCTATTTTAAAACTACTGAATATTATTTACCAAATACATAAAATCTTAATTATTAAAAGAATTTAAGACCAAAATAAATTGTAAGGTTTGAATATTTTCTCTCATATGTGTAAGATACAGACCAAATAGAAAACAAAAGGGAGTGTATGTGTGCCTCTACCATCTCGGACCTCAGTAAGACATTTGACTACAATAAAAATTTTAAAATAAACAAAATGGATTTTAGATAAATTAGGAAATAAACTAGTAAAATACTGGATGGGAATAAAGAAAGGGAAATGGAGAGAGGAAAAGCAGAAAAGTTCAAGTTATACTATGCCCATTTATAAAAGTATTACTAACAATTTCACTATGATTCACTATTATGTACAAGTAGGGGTAGGGAGCTAGGTGGAACCTGAAGAGAAATACACCAAGATCTGTTTACTTGTTCATTCCCTATGATGTATAATTATAATATACTCATGAAAGTATACAAAAATAAATAAAATGCTGATATAAATTTAAAAAATATAATATACTTATTAGTTGCTAGGTAAGCTGAAACAAAGGCAGAAAAAATGTAGCATTTGGGACATCATAAATGGTATGATGTCACAAAGATATAAACTTTGTTATATTTCATCTATTAGTAGAGACAAAAATTAATCTTACTAGTTGGTAACAAGGATGTTATTTTCATTGTGCTCTGAAGTCCTGGTCCCCTTCTCTTTGCTCCAGCAGAAGTCTTATTTTTTAAATTCTAGGATGACTCATCAAAGCTCAATCAGCAATGATCTGCAGCATGTCTAGAATCATGAAGATGAAAATAAAATGATATAAGTTGACTTGGTTTCACTGACTTGTTTTGTCCATGTATCAGCCATCACATAACTAAGGTCAGAGGAGCAACAAATCATATTTTGAAGTCTCTCCATTTGATCCAAAGTAAATGTCAAGAATTCTGGCTGGAAATATTTAATTACTCGTATATTGTATATTTATTGTCCATTACAGATTTAGTTCTTATAAATTTTATATCATAAATAATGATTACCCCATCACCTATCTCATAGTTGGAATTTTGTGTGGTAGAGCAGTAAATTGGTAGTACAGAAATTTTACTTATTTTTAATAATCAAGAACTTTTCTAGCTGGTGTGGCTCACACTTGTAATCCCAGCATTCGGGAGGCTGAGACAGAAGGATCGTGGTTCACGGCCAGCCTCAGCTACTTAGTGAGGCCCTTTTGCAACACAGTGAGACCCTGTTTCAAAATTAAAAAAAAAAAAATAGGGCTGGGGGTGTAGTTCAGAGATAGAATGACCCTGATTCTATCCCCAGTACTGCAAAAAAAAAAAAAAAGAAAAGAACTTTTCTAAATCTAAAATAAAATTCCCTGAGTGCAGTAGGCTACAAAAACAACCCCATAAATATTTCTTATTATTGCTTCCAGACTATGAATATGTCACCTTCTGGGGCAAATAAAACTTCCTTGATAGAGGGAGGTTTTCTTGGATTGTCCAGATTTTCCCAGCTTAATAACAAGGGTCTCTATAGAAAAGAGGTGGTGAGTCAGATTCAGAATAGACTGTGTGATGACAGATGAGAGAAAGAGAGAGGCTGAAAGATCTGAAACCCGTGGCTCTGAAGACAGAGAGTAGGGTCTGCAGGTAGCCTTTAGACTAGAAAAGACCAGGAAACAAGTCATCCGTTGGAGTCTGAGAAGGAACACACTCTAATCAAAAACAGAATGGTAGCTCAATTAACATCCACTTTCAACTTCTGACTTCCAGAAATGAGGAAAAATAAATTTGTGCTGTTTTCCTCCACCAAGACTACCCCTTTTTGTCACATAGTCATAGGAAACAAATACACTATGTTAGTTCAGATTTACTGTACTTACATTTGTATTTTTATGTGGTTCATTCTGCTATAACAAAGGTGGAACAAAAACAAAAGCAGACTCTTTAGTTATCCTCCTTGGGTAAAAGCTGCTCTTTTCTAAGTAACATAGTCTCGTATTCTTGTCTAGCAATCCGTCTTTCACCCAACAAGAGTCTTTGTAAGGTATCTTAAAAAATTCCCTGAAATTCCTGAGCATGGTGACACATGCCTATAATCCCAATACTCAGTAGGCTGAGACATGAGGATCACAGGTTCCAAATGGCCTCATCAATTTAGAGACCCTTAAGGCATTTAGTGAGATCCTGCTTCAAAAATAAGCAAATAAATGATAAATAAATAAATATGACTGAGATATAGCTAAGAGGTAGAAAGCTCTTCATTTAAATCCCCAGTACCAAAAAAAAAAAAATCCTTCATAAATTTTTCATTAAGCATTGGGATTGGTCAATAATTATTTAAGCCACTATATAGAAGAAATATTTACTAAGTAGGTAAATGCAGTAAAATGAAATTGTAGGTAAACTGATAGTATTTTATTGCACAATTTTTATGTCTTTCTTCCCAGGCAGTTGATGAAATTACTAGTCATATAACGGAAATGACAAATGCTTTCTGAAAAATTGGCTTCAATTTTACCACTTGATTTGATATTATACCCAGTCCTCTTGAAATTTGAAATTCTTTGTATTAGGATAGAACATCAAACCATAGATAATTCTGTCATTCTGAGTTTTGTTTCAGATTCAGAATTTTAAATCTAGGAATTTTTTTTTCCTTTTAAGGATTCTATTTATTCTGGTTTCTATCAGCCACTATTTAATTCAACAAATTCTTATTTTGCATGTGCTGTATGATCTCCTCTTTCAGTGTATGAAACCATCAAAAATTTCTACCTTATTTTACATCTAGTGGGTCTGACAAAATGTTCAAAGAAGTAAGCACTACTTTCATTTGAATTATATCTGCTGAAACTACCTCCTAAAAGCAGAGAGCATTTTTTCTTTTGCTGATGGCTGATGGGAAGTGGCTGGAGCTGGAAAGGGGCATGAGACAGGCAACATTTGGTGGCTTGTGACTGTAGACATGTACAATAAAACAATTTCTCCATAGAGTACCTTTTCAAAAAATTTTCACCATTACCCTGAGTTTCAGTGATGATTTCCTCTAATCCCCTGGTAAGCTGAGGTCTCCGGTTTTGCTGCTGAGCAACCCCATGCCTGTATATGGCATATACAATTCAGTGTCATCTCAGGGGGATAGGGAATGATGAGCCAGTAGGGTTCTTACAGCTCAGCCCTGTAAGCTCCATCCTGCAGCTTCCTGGCTGAGAAACCAATTTCCAATTGGGATATACGAGGCTTTAGCATGGATAGGGAGCAGTGAGAGACAGCTGCAGAATCGCAGCCTGGGCTCCCCAGAGGCATTTGGGGAAGATATTTCACTATTTGTACCTCTTTTTCAGAATGCAATCATGCATTGCATAACAGTTGTTCAGTGTTGTCAGGGACTGGCTGGGAATGCAGTGGCGGTCCCTTAAGGATACAGTGGAGCTGAAAAAGTCCTATCACCCAGTGACACTGCCGTCATCCAGAGGTCATAGCGCAATGCACTGCTCACTTGTTTATGGTGATGATGCTATAAACATACCCCCACTCACTGCTGCAAGTCAGAATAAAGCACAGCACCTACAACTGTGTGCAGTGCATTATACTTGATAATGAAAATAAACCATGTTGCCAGTTTATATGTATTTAATATACTATACTTTTTAGTACTATTTATTTATTTATTTATTATTAATTTATTATTTGTTTTTATTCCTGGAAACCCTTCTACCTCCGGGCTACACTCCCAAACCTATTTTATACTTTTTTGTTTGGAAACAGGGTCTCTTAAGACAGTTTGAACCTGCGCGATTCTCCTGTCTCTGCCTCCTAAGTGCGGGGATTACAAGCATGCGCCACCACGCCCGACAGTGTATGAATATTTAGAGAAAGCTTATAATATCACCCTGGAAGCAGCCTTATAAATCTCATATTTGTCCAATTTGCATCTAGAGGGCCCATTATATTCTGTGTGTGTGTGTGTGTGTGTGTGTGTGTGTGTGTGTGTGATACTAGGGCTGGAATCCAGGAGGATTCTACAGCTGAGGTACATGCCCAGCCCTATTTTTATTTTTATTTTGTTTTGGTTTTGGTTTTGGTGGTACTGGGGTTCCTGGAAACCTTTCTACCTCCAGACTACACTCCCAGACACCTATTTTTTATATTTTTATTTGGAAACAGAGTCTCACTAAGTTTCAAAGGGCCTCACTAAAATACCTGAGGCTGTCCGTGAACCACAATCTTCATCTTGGCCTCCCAAATAATGGGATTACAAGTGTGCGCCACTATGTCCGGCAAGAGGACCTAGTTTCCCTTCCCAAATCCTGGTTCAGGTGATTGATAGCATGCTCTCTTCTCCACATACTACAGGCCCCCTTTTATGCCATTTAGAGATCTTTATGGTTAACTATCCATTCCTGATTATCCCTTCATATTCTACCCCCCTTTTAGGTAGAAATGTTTTAACCAAAATTGGGGCTGAACTTTCACTTAATTTCCCCATGGCTTTTGTTTCCTCTAATATACTTTTAATGACTGCAGCTACACTTGGTGACCGGGAAGCCAAACCTCCCCTTCCAATAGATTTGGTTGACCCTATAGTGTGGGATACTAGCACCCCAGTTGTGGCAACCCACCACATCCCAGTCCGGATTGTCCTACATGACCCCACTATTTCCCCTGCCCACTCCCAGTTTCCCATATCCCTCCTTTATCAATGTAGGCTTAAACCCATTATTTCTCATCTCCTGGCCCAGGGACTGCTTATCCGTACTAATTCCCCTTATAATAACCTCATTCTCCCAGTTAAAAAGCCTAATGGAACTTATTGTCCCATTAGGATCTCTGTTTAATTAATGATGCAGTGGTCCCAATCCACCAAGTTGTTCCTAATCCCTATACCTTCTTATTTCAGATTCCCCCCCCAATACTACCCACTTTTCAGGTCTTGACTTGAAGGATGCGTTTTATACAATTCTCTGCATCCTAAGTTGTACCCCCTTTTTGCCTTCACTTGGGAGGACCCTGATACTCAGGTTGCTCAACAACTAACCTGGACCATCCTCCCCCAGGGTTTTTGGGCTAGCTCACATCTCTTTGGACAGGCTCTAACACAGGACCTCCTCCAGTGCCCCTTGGAGCCTAGTTCTCTGTTACAATATGTGGATGACCTTTTACTTTATAGTCCCTCCCTGGAAGTGTCCAAAGGGCACACTGCCCTCCTTATTAATTCCAATTAATTTCATTGGAAGCAGGGTTTCAGGATGACCCCTCTTAAAGCCCAGTTATCAGTGCCTGAGGTGCAGTATCTAGGCCTACATCTCACCCCAAACACCCAGGGACTAACTGTTGACTGGGTCAAGGCCTTACGAGACTTGCAGCCACCCACCTCAGCTGACCAGATCCAGTCTTTCTTGGGTTTTGTAGAACTTTTCAGGCATTGGATCCCCAACTATGCCATTCTAGCTAAGCCACCACATGAGGCAATTAAGTAAACCACAGTTGGCCCCCTCACTTTGCCCTCGGTCATTCACTAAGCCTTCCTGGCTCTCCAAGAAGCCCTTCTTAAATCTCCTCCCTTGGCACTTCCCGATCCCACTAAGGCCTTAATGTTATATACTGATGAGAGGCAAGGGATGGCCACAGGAGTGCTCACTCAATCCCTGGGACCAACCCAGGCACCAGTGGCCTATTTATCTAAACAGTTTGACCCTACCACTCGTGGGTGGCCATCGTGCCTCAGGACTCTGGCGGCAACAGCAACATTCACAAAAGAGTCTCTTAAAAATTGTCTCTGGATGCCCCTGCAGGTTTTTTCACCACTTAGACTCCAGGATTTGCTCTCTCCTCGAGCACTTCCTCTTCTATCACCTTCTCGCATTCAGGAACTTTATTTATTGTTCATGGAAAATCCAGATGTTAAACTGTCTCATTCCTCACCCCTTAACCTGGCCACCCTTTTACCAGTGTGCCAGGGTTCAGGCCCTGATTCATATTCACCTAACGATGTTCACTCATGTGTTGATATAATTGAAGCTTTACCTAAACCTCGTTCAGACATCCAGGACACTCCCCTCCTTAATCCAGATGGTACTATTTTGTTGATGGCAGCTCTGTTCCTCATGCCAGAGGTAAGAAAAGGGCATCCTATGCAGTAGTCACCCTAACTCAAGTCATTGAGGCTGCCAGGTTACCAGATGGTACTACCTCTCAAAAGGCTGAACTGATTGCCCTAACTTGAGCTCTACACCTGGAAAAAAACAAGCAGGTAAACATATATACCAATTCTAAATACTCCTTTTCTTAAAGAAGTTTATTAGAGAGATAGAAATACAGAAAATAGAAATACAGCCCCATGCCAAAATGGCATGGGGGGGTGACTTGAAATGAATACACCCAAATATTTCTTTTTAATAGCACATTGCCATGCCTCAGTTTGGAGAGAGAGGGGATTTCTCTCCACCAAGAGTTCACCCATTGTTAATGCCACCTTCATTAAGAAGTTCCTAGACTTCATTTTTTTTTTACCATCTAAGCTGGCCATCATCCACTGTTGGGGCCAACAGACAGAATCTTCTTTAGTGGCCAAAGGAAACAGTAAAGGTGATTATACAGCAAGACAGCTGACACAACAAGCTCAATCTGTTCTATGCTTGAACAACATCCCTTGGTTTGGACTCCCTAATTCCTTACAGTCTGATAATGGACCAGCCATCAAGAAAGGTAGAAAGAATGAATGAGATCCTTAAGAACCACCTAACAAAACTCTCTCTAGAGTTGCGAGTATCATGTCCTCAACTCCTGCCACTAGCTCTGGCACGTCTGAGAGCCACTCCTCGAAGCCCCACCTTTATGAGCCCCTTTGAATTGCTATATGGTCATCCTTTCCTCCTTAATCATGCTCTCCCTTCAGATCCACCTCCTTTGTCTTCCTATCCTCCTTGTCTTTTCTCAGGCACCTTCTTAGGGAACATGCTGACCGGTATCTTCCCCAACCTGGGACTGAAGAAGCAGCTCCACATCCTGCAGTCAATGCCCTTAAGCCAGGGGATCAAGTCCTCCTCAAATCGCTTCAACCAAAACATCTACAACCACGGTGGACTGGGCCCTTCATAGTAATCCTCACCACACCTACTGCAGCCAAACTTCTGGGGGACCCCAACTGGCATCATCTTATCTGGCTAAAAAAGGCTCCATTACAACAGTCCCATGACAAATTCCCTTGCACAGTGTTGGGGCCTACTAAGCTTCATTTTTCTCAGCATAATTCTCTTTGATATTTTTATTTTAGCAGGTCTACTTGTTTGCATACTATGGTGCTCTCCCTCTTTGGATGCCATACTGCTATAACTAAACTGCTAAAGTCTTCTTGAGCACACAATCACCAAGCTGTGCAGGGTAACCTCTGATTCATGCCGCAGCCATACTCCCACCTGCCCACATCTGGAAGAACTGACCTCTCCTGGCTGAGGGGCCCCCTTGCCACACCCCTTGACAGCAGGAAGCAATTTAAGATTCAAATCTTCACCCATTATCACCAAAAGGCCGGATGACAAATCAGGTCCCTCCCCCTTCCTGTAGGGGCAGAACCCTGGAGAAGGAGGAAGAGACTCTGCTAGGCAATATCGCAGGTGATATTGTGAGGCAGGCAATGTCAAGAGGCAGGAGAGGTTGCGAGAGAAGTGGCATTCCCACATATAATCCCACCACCAAGAAGTATGCCTTAAAAGAGAGGCATTTTCCCTCCAGCCTGGGAGGAGCTCACAGGTCTTCAGGAGGTCCAGCCCCCATCCCTGAGAGGACCACATTAAAATTTACCAAGCTTCCTGGTCTCTCTCATCTCTTTACCATGCATACCTAACAAAAGTGACCTCATATAGTACCAAATTCCTAAACATTACAGCATAAAACTTGAATTATACAAAGTGTATTTAAATCTGTATTTCATATTAAGGAACATGTCATTCTTTTAAGAAGAAATTAGGTATTTCTTCAGAAACACAAAATAAGAGGCTCTAACTAAAGAAAAAATAAACAGTTTTAGCCAAATCATCCACTGATATTCTATTAAATCAAGGTCCCCTCTTAGACATAATTGAGTCAAACTTCACTTTTCAAAGTTCAGCCTTTCAAAGGCCCTGGTGAAAAATTATAAAATATTCTATGAGTTATTTTGCATTTGAGCATGGTCATGAATTTATTTAACATCCCTTTTTCAGGATCTCTTTAAAAGTATTCTCAAAATATCTCATGAGGCCTCAAAGAAAATATTTGTTGATGCCAGATTGCAAACTATAGTTCTGTGTATTTATATACAGTTATTCTAAGGTAAAGTGGTCTTCAGTCATTAAAAGAGAGTTTTTCCTGAACACTGTCCAGTATCAGGTTGACACATTATTTTCATTTGCAATTTTCTGAAGCACTAACACAAGCCATGATGCACAGAACTTTTGATAGATTCTGTTATGAAGAGAGAGAACAGTTATTCCTCCAGGCAGAACATATGAAAGGATAATTTTGTGTAACTGTAGTAAACTCAAGGTGGAAGAATTTTTGCAAAGACCCAATGTTACTACAAATAAGAAAGACATTTGTTTCAATTGAGAAATAACTGAGTGTGATGTTATATCCTAATAAAATGCAATAAAATTAAAATGCACATACTGCCAGCATAAGAGTATTTTAGATAAGATTAAGCCTATCTATGAAAAATGTTTAAGCATATTTTATCAATCATATGAATTTATTCATTTTCTCACTGCAGAAAGCAAATAAAATGACATTTGTTACCACATTAAATTGCTACAACTTAGCTACTTTTCAGATATTGAATTTCCAAAAAATATTAATGAACTACTTTTTCAAAACTAATAAATTTAGGCATTTCAGAAATGCATAATTGGGTGTGTGAGGAATATGACAGCCTATGAAAGAGTAAACAAATCATGTTGACAATGGAGAATTCTTTAAAATTTAAATAGAATGACTGGCTATACCAGTCTTGGATATCTTTCCAAAGGAATTGAAGTCAGAATATGATAGTGATACATGTTTATTCATGTTTATAGCAGCACAATGAATAATAGCCAAACTATGAAACAGCCTAGGCGTCCATCAATAGTGGAATGGATTTTACTCATTCATAAAAACTATAATTATGTCATTGGCAGGAAAAGAATGGAACTAGATAATATCATGCTGAGTGCGATTACTTACTTAGAAATATACTAAGTGCATTTAAATTTATATATTCATATTAAAATGTATGTCATTCTAAGAAGAAATTAGGTATTTTTTTTTCAGAAACACAATATAAGAGGCCCAAATTAAAGAAAAAAACATCAACAACAGTTTTAGCCAAATCACCCATTGATATTCTGTTAAACCAAGGACTCTCTTAGACATAATTGAGTCAAACCACACTTTTTAAAGTTCAGCCTTTAAAAGGCCCTGGTGAAGAACCTGAAAATATTCTATGAGTTATTTAGCATTTGAACATGATAATGAATATATGTATCATCACCTTTTCATGATCTCTTTAAAATATTCTCAAAACATCTCATGAGGCCTAAAAGGAACTACTTGATGATGCCGTATTCCAAACTATAGTTCTGTGAATTTATATACAGTTATTCTAAGTCAAAGTGTTTTTCAGTCATTAAAAAAGTTTACCTGAACAACATTCAATAGTAGGTTATATCAGTCTTGGAGTGAAGGGCTGTATGTTTTTACTCATATGTGGAAGCTAGAAAAAAAATTGAGAAACAAAAGGGATTTTAGATAAATTAAAAGAGATTCTAATAAAATGGCAGAAGGAGATTTGGGATGGAGATGGGGAGGTGAAACTGGGGACTTGATAGGAAAGGTTCAAATAATATTATTTTCATGTATGTAGTCATTAATACCAATTTCAATTTTGTGTACAAGGATGAGGAGCAGGTGGGATGGGCTTTGGAGGGAAAAACACAAATAGCTATGTATATATATGGTTCTATTACTCTGCATCTCATTATGATAATGTACCTATAATGCACCTATAAAAATTGCATTATTTTATAACTCCTTATAAAAGAATTACACATATGGCTCCGTTATCATTTCTTGACAACCTGATAGATTGATTAATTCAGCTTGGTTTCCTCTAAAGAAACTATACAAGAATATTTTGTAAGAATCTTTAGGCTGCAAAAAAATAATTTTTAATTTTGAAAAAATGTTATGCCTACCCTAAGTTCCATTGACTTTTAAATAAAATGTTTCATTTAACAGATTATCCCTGAAATATAATTACAATAATAATATATGAAGATAAAGATGTAAGAAAGCTTCTGGCTGGGGCCAATATTGAAGTTTATATGACTATAGAAAAGGATGATGCCACAGTGGACTATAAGCTCAATAGGCTGCTACCTGAAGAAGCACACCATTTGTTTCTAACAATCTGTACAACAGCAAAAAATGTTCCCTTTTAAGCTTCTTGTCATTTCTTTTTGTGGCAAAAGTGATTTTGCATCTTTAAATTTTGCAGCTGGAGAAAGGCAATATTTAGATCAGAAGCCACTCCTATCTTGAGTGAAGTTGGAGTTGTTCTAGGAACTGATACCACATAATACACCTGCTGATACCTTGGTTAAGCACAATGAGTCAGGTAGCTACAATGGATGGAGATTTCATTTATGAAAAAGTTTCGAACCAATGTCAGGTAAAAGTAGCATCGCCTCTTGCAATTTTCTAGTTTGGCCTGGGCTAATAGAACACTCACTGTGGGTAGCACAGTTAGTGATTGAGAAATAGATACTTCCACAATCAACAATTAGTAACTGAATAAAAGAAATTGGACTTGCTTAGAGATAAGAAACTGTAATTATCTTATCTGGGTCTGAGGTTGGAACCTGGATCCTAAAAGTGACATGTTGAAAGGGCTACTCAGAAATATAAGCACAGTAGCCAGTACTTGAGAGTCTGAGACTTGAGGCTCTGGGTCCATGGTCAGCCTCAGCTACTTAGTGGATCCCTCTGAAACTTAGTGAAACCCTGTTTCAAAATAAAAAATAAAAATAAGGCTCTAAGGTGGATCTCAGAGGTAGAATTAGAATTTCCCTGGGTTTAATCCCTGGTCCCACAAAAAGAAAGAAGAAAGAAAGAAAGAAAGAAAGAAAGAAAGAAAGAAAGAAAGAAAGAAAGAAAGAGAAATATAAGTGAAACTCCCAGACCCATTTTTATATTTTTATTTGGAAACAGGGTCTCTTAAGCCAGCAAGGCTGGCTTCAAACCTGCGTGATCCTCTTGTCTCCACCTCCAAAGCGGGGTTACAAGCGTGCGCCACCAGGCCTGGCGCTTTATTCTTTTATTTTGAAACAGGGTCTCATTGGGTTGCAGAGGGCCTCACTAAGTAGCTGAGGCTGTCCACAAACCATGATCCTACCATTTCAGCCTCTCAAATGCTAAGATTATAAGTGTGCACCACCACACCCAGCTGCTTTTACTTTTTCCCCTATATTATTTTTTGGTATTTCACATTGCTGGTCAGGGTCCCCCAAACAAATAGAACCAATGGGATGTATATGTATGTGTGTATATTATATACATATACATATACATATACATATACATATACATATACATATATGTGTAAATTTATTATGGGAACGTGACAGGTCCAGCCCATCAACAGTGGGCTGAGCAGGAAGGAGAGTGCCCACGGCCCGAACAGAAGCACAGGAGCCGGGAGTTGAGTCAAGCAGGATCTCGTTTATTTCTCTCAGGCAACCCAATTTAAAGCAAAAAACTGCAAGGGGAATTTCCAACAGGAACCTATTCTAACCTATCAAGCTAAAGGTCACTCTTGCATGTGCAAAGCACATAACTTGCAGCCAATCATTATCCAATGCATGAGGGGTTCACGAGCACAGAAACATTATTTGAGCCAATAAGGCTCAACATTACCAAATTGGGCTAGCGGGGGCAAGGAGACTAGTTACGCCCTCCATATCCGCTCAGCGCTACATGTTGCAGATTCATCGGAAGTTCTGTCAGGCGGTTGTGTCGACCCCAAGGCGCTCGGCGCTACATGTAGCTGATTGCCAGAGCCAGCCGGCAAAAGTACAGGTTCTGAAGTGAGGCGTGAGGATGGAGAATTTTTAATTCTAATGTGGGGGAGACTGCCAGCCTACTATCTCTACTGGTCGACCCCTGTTTGTGGGTCAATATTTCCTATGGGTCAACGACTATGACTCAGTCAGTGTTCTCTATTGCGTTGACACTCCTGGCCAACGCAACTTCGGGGTCAATCTCATCTTTATTGTGCCGACGCCGACTTTGTTTTTCCAGACGTATTTATACACAGCTACAAGTCAATCAACATTCTTATGCTACCACTGCCAGAATACAATACAGACCAATACAAAACACACACTACAGATAGGCCTATCAGTACCCTCATGTCATCACCACCTGATCCTTTCTCGGACCTCTTTGAACTTTCCATAACCCCAAACCTTGTTGACTCTGGGTGAAGGACAGTCAGCTGAGTCAGAGATACCAATCTAGGGGAAGGCCTTAATGGCTCCCAACAGCTGATTCATTGGAAGTTTTGTCAGGCAGTTGAGCAGACCCCAAAAGGAATGAACTCATAGGTTTATAAAGACAAATTTTCTAATAATACACTGTCTGGAAGCAGGAGACCGAGGGAAGCCAGTGGTATCTTTCAGTCTAGCACAAAGGGCCAAGAACAAAGAGGGAAATAGTGTAAATCTCCATCAGAGTCATGAGGCCTGAAACCAAGGGTCCTAATACCTAGGGCGGGAGAAAATGAATATTTCTGCTCAAGAAAGGAGAGAGAATAAGAGTATACTTCTAACTTTTTGCTTTATCCAGTCCCTATAAAGATTGGATGACACCTTCAAATATTGATTCCAACAGATCTTCATTACTCAGATTACTGATTCAAAGACTAATCTCTTCCAAAAACACCCTCACAAAAACTCCCTAAAATAATGTTTTACTTGGGTGTTCCATAATCCAGCCAAGTTAACAAAGAAATTCACCATCACACACTGCAATTTTTTTCTGTTCTTTTACACCTCAGCTTTAAAGCTATCTGGCAATTTTTGGTTTCAAAGCCTTTTCCTTTAGAGTTGTGTGTGTGTGTGTGTGTGTGTGTGTGTGTGTGTGTGTGTGTGTTTAGTTACGTTACCAGGCTATGACCCTGCATGTAACATAAAAATCTGCTGAGGAGCATTGCCTAGAGAGAAGATTACTGGAGGTCAAAAGGGGGTCCACAGAGTGCTCAAAGCAGAAATCTCAAACAAGAGATGAGGAGCAGACACTTAGGATGAACCTGTTGGACTTGTAAGAGTCTCCAGGCTACTTAAATGCACCAAGAACAAGAAAGATCCCATGAAATGCAAGGATTCACTGTATCCACAGATGAAGGCACAGGCTGGGTTATGTGATAACTGCACTACAAAGGAAAGGTTGCATTCATGCTTGCTTGTAAGAAGATATTAAGATTTTACAAAAAGAGTGAAATGCAGGCAGCTATGTAGTACCAGAACTTTTCCATCATTTGCAACATTTTCTTGAAATATAAACAAGGTAGAGTTTGATATTTTTGCTGGAATTACTCTGCTGAAGAGCTATACAGGCAATTCACTCAATACATTTTTTTAGTCCATTACTTAACCAGCATGGTAATCAGAAATATTATATTTCTTTTTAAAAATCTGTTGGTGCATTGTAGTCATACATCTTAATGGAGTACTAGATCGTGGAGCCATACAAGCACACATCATTCACTTAGCCCTTCCACAATTCCCCCATTCCTTCCCCTCTCCCACCTTCTCCTGTTCAGCTTAGTGATTTATTTTGACACATGTGTGAATGTACATCATGGGTATTAGGGTGTTTCCCCTTCTCCCTCCTCAGTCTCCTTCAGTTAAATTCTACTTCTTTACTCATCTAATATTTCTCCTTTTTTAAATTTTTTTATTAATCTGATTTTAAATTTATTTTTATACATTTTTATTGAAAATAAATGGTATATATTTAAACTGGACTTGGTGCCCTCTTCTCCCACCCCCCCATTTACCCTTCCCCCCTCCGAACAATCAATGTCCAAAGTAACCATGTTGCATTCATACTTTTACATATATTCGGAAGTAGCCCCTCATGAATCAAGTTCGGCCTTCTTCCTCTCTATCTTTCCATTCAAACTTTGCTGAGATTTCCCTTCCATTATCTGGAGTCCCTCTGGTATCCCCAATGCTCCCCAGTTTGGGAATATTAGAGGAAACATATGTCCCTTCTCTTTCTGTGCTTGGCTGAACTCACTTGGAAGGCTGAGATAAAAAAATAACAAGTTTGAGGAAAGCTTCACTAACTTAGCATTACCTTGTTTTAAAATAAAATATAAACCAGGAGTGGTGGCACATGCTTCTAATCCCAGCATTCAGGAGGCAGAGGCCAGAAAATAGCAGTTCGCGGACAGCCTCAGTACTTAGTGTGGCCCTTCTCAAAGCAGTGAGACCCTGTTTCAAAAAATATAAACACTAAAAAATAGGACTGGGGTGTAGCTTGGAGATAGAATGCCCCTGGGTTCCATCTCCAGTACTGCAAATAAAATAAAATAAAATAAAATAAAATAAAATAAAATAAAGTAAAAATAAAATATAAAAAGGACTGGGATTGTAGCTCAGAGGTGGAGTGCCACTGGGTTCAACCCCAGTGTCAAAAAATAAAATTAAAAAATGGAGAAAAACTTTTAGATCAGACGATAAATTCTTAAGTTGTACTTGATTTTGAGGAGATTTTTAGTTTTTATTATGCTTTCCCCCCTGTGTAAGAGTATCAGACTCATCAAATGGCTTGATTTGACCTGCCATTGAAAGTGTCTAGAAGTTCAAAAAACATCAACTAGAAATAAAAAATTTCCTTTGCCTTATACAGATCTCTAGCTGTATCCCATTCTGTGCTTCTTTTTGTGTGTTCTCTTTTTTTAATTTTCTGTTTCACTTTGCTATCCAGCCTGGCAGTTTAGCTTCTGTTTCCAAATTCCTTTTTTCTTGATATTTTTAGTGCTTTGTTCCCTATCACCAACAAGAAACATGATTGAAACTGTGGGTGTGGGAACAATAGAAACCTAAGAATAAGCTGTTGAAACCAAATTGTGTTCTTATATATCATTGCAACAATAAAGAGGTATGCTTTCAGGAAGGCAGGTTGTTATTTCTATTCAGTGTCAAGGAGTGTTAAATCACTCAGGAGAGAAGTTTATTTTTAATGGACTGGAAAATCATAGAGTACAATGAATATGTTTTTCTTAGTTTACAAATTTCCTCTTCTAGTAAGTCATTGGTTAGCTGTTATAATGTGTTTAAATTTTTTCAATATGACTTGACAATCATTTCTTTATCAATGCTTACCTCCACCTTCTATTTTTGATGTATCAAGGAAATATCTTTTCTTACACTGCATGAAAATACCCCAAATAAGTCCATTTAAAAATAGTTTAAAGATTTTTAACTATTTGGAATTTGCTTTGATTTCCTTTTACTTTGAAATGCTTACATTTAATTTCTTTCAGAATAAGAATAAGAAAGGTACTAGGTTGCATCAATAGATTTTATACATTGCTTAATATTGATTACAAGAACTTAAAGAAAATTTAAAAGAATTCTATAAATTGTTGGATATATGGGTAACAGAAAGTTGATATTTGTACTAGATGTGATTTGGAATTTCCATTAAAGTCTCCCCTGTCTTGTTTTCCTGGCTGTTGGAGAGGCATCATAGATCAAGTAACACTGTTCTACCTTCTATTTACCATCCTATTAGAGGTTACCCTATCCTTAATATCAATATTGTTGATCACACTAACCTCAAAAAATATTTATTTAAAACAAACATATTTTCCTGTCAAAAGACAAAATACATTGATTTATAAAAAAAATATTTCTTCTGCCCGAAACATCCCTATCACTTTGAACAATGTAATCTTAAAAATATATAATAATAATCTGATAAGCACAATTTTAAAAATTTCTTATTATTAGTTATTTTTCATGATGATTTATTATCTTTTTATTATTAGTTATTTTTCAAGGATATTTGCTACTTTTTTTTTGTAGTACTAGGATTGAACCCAGGCATTCTACTTCCAAACTACATCTCCAGCCCTACTTTTATTACTCATTTTGAAACAGGGTCTTACTAATTAGCAGAGGGCCTCAGTAAGTAGCTGAGGCTGGCCACGAACAGTGATCCTCCTGTCTCATGTTTCTATTCTTAACAAAAAAGACTTCACAGCAAATTTTTAAAATTATTATATGTTAATGGTCACAAACCTGTTAGTAAGAACAGCAAACCTTTCCATTAATTTGAAATATTCAGAAATTTGCTTTTAACCACCTGTAGAGAGACAAAAAAATAAAAATAAAGCATGCCTAGGTTACACTAAATAATTATCTTTTCTTGATTAAATGACAATATTTAGAAAATATAATAAATAAAAAAGACAATTTCCTGTGCAAGTGCAGTGTTCTACACACGTACCCATTACATAGCTAGAACATTTTTTATTGGTATTTAGCCAGGAATCTGAAGAATAAGAAACAACTAGAAGAAGCAAACTTTTCATACCCCAGAGGATCACTTTGCCTGCTATTTACAGCTTTTAGAAGTCAATAGGTACACTGAATGCCACTATTGCTCCTAAAGATGTCTCATTAAATGTTCTGCTATTGTGTGATGAGCTAAAGTAAAATAAATGATGCACAGTTGCATGAATGATAAAGAATTTTGTTAACTGTGTTTTGTAGGTCAGAGATAAAAAAAGAAAGAAAAGAACAAAAGATGAAAGAAAGAAAGAAAGAGAGAGAGAGAAAGAAAGAAAGAAAGAAAGAAAGAAAGAAAGAAAGAAAGCTTTGAAATATATATTTTATGGAGAATAACACATTAATTTGTTGGATCTTGTGCAATTTAGTTCTGAAAATGTGTTCAGAGTTCAAAAGCATTTATGTTACTAATTATAATTTTTAGTGGCTTGTCATGTTAGTTGGCATTGTAACTCCATTACGGAACTTCTAAGTTTATAATATTTAATGACAAAAGACTGATAGCCAGCTTCTATAAATGATGTATTATAGCTAGGAGAATGAGCTATGTAATATTTAACAGTCGACTGTGCTATACTTAATTCCTGAAAGAAACCCTTCCCCTTACTGTGTTCCATTTTGTACATATCAGTCACAAGATTACACAAGAAAAACATTAGATTAGTTAAAAATATTTCTTTTACCACATAACTACTAAGAAAGTGATTATTCAGAAAAAAATCAAAGGTCTGCTTTCAGTAACCAAAATAGAAAAGCCTTGTTTAAATCAAAGTAAATTGCATGTGTTATTTTTCCCCATCACAGGAAATGAATTGTGTTGTTGGACCCCCTCTGTTCTCTAAAAAAACTGTGTTTATTATTATCTAGAACCTTATATGATCACCAAAGTTGATACACAGAGCATAATGCAGCATTTGTTATTGATTGAAAGATTTCTAACAGGCAGACTGTATGAAGTGTTGAGTAATTAACGTCAAAGGCTCATTTTCTGCCATAAAGAAATTTACATTTCAGTGCAGAAAGTTTGTAAGCAGGCAGGAGGACTAACCTGGAGGGAAGGTCACATAATAAGATTTAGAGCAGAAATCCCCAAGTCACTGTTGCATGCACTCACCTCAGGAGCTCACATCAATGGAAATCACTTCTGCTTCTTAAAATGCTGTTGAAATGTAAGGCATATAAGTACCCTGCCATGTGTTCCCTGTTACTGTCAGACCTCAAATCAGCTTTCCATTTATGGACGTTGGATCCTAGATAAATTAAAAATGAATATTTTGCCCAAAGTTACATACCTAGAATCATACAGTGGTCACAAATACAGAGTATCACATTACTATGAAATTTTAGACAAACCAGAACTAAAGGATGGTTATTATTACTCAGTGGCGGAAATAGTTAAACTGTTGAATATTAATTCCTCATTAATAAATTATTAATGTTATTGCTACTATTATGTCATGTCTTACAATATGAATCTGCTTTTTCCGGAGCCTGAGCCTTATATTCCTATTTCATATATTGTTCATTAAAACAAAGAAGAAGTTGAAGCACAAGCATGAAGTAGTAGTGATGCCCGCTTATCTATGGCCTATTATGAGCTACATAAAAAGACACACAGCTGAATCTATTCATAAAACACACAGTATGGTTGTTTTATTGCAACCACTGTCACAATCAATTCAACCCAATTGAGGAAAGGTCCATCAGTCAAACAGCCAGACAGTTAATCAAAACACACACTGAAAGGTCCTTCAAGTCAGGTTCGGGAAAGAATTTAGCTTTGATTATTTGAACATTGAGAATGCCTTAGGTTTTAAAAATTGGATTGCCTCCAAATAGAAGATGAAACTACCTCTTTTTCTCTGAAATAGATGTCCCAAGTTATTCAAAATGGGGTCAAACAATCAATCAACTTTCTGAAAAGCAATTCTTTCTAAGTGTTTACAAATAACTAAGCAGAGGAGAGAGCGGTGAAATAGCAATGTTCATTTTGTTCTTTTTAAATGTCTAAGAAAGCATGTTACATATAGAAAGACAAGGGCTTTGATTGACTTCAAACCACTGAATAGCCAATTATTCATCAAGGAAGAAATAAGATAAAGTAAAATAGTACCACCTAAATTGGCATCTCCTCTTCAAACAAATTCTGTTAGCAAAATATGTGATTTTATCTAAGAAGTTTGAAACTTTTGTGTCTCTTTCCTAGCTTTTATTTGAAGCCAGAAACTTTCATGTTTCTTTCCTAGAACAATCACCAAAGCTTGATGATATATGTCTCACAGCTTCACTCACAGACACAAAATTCTTCAATTTCATCATCTCCTACAAGCTAAACGGGATTGATTTCACATCCCAAACTTTACTGTTTCTATCAATTCTGTTAGCTTTTTGGTGGGGTCTTTTTGCTTTTCTATGTATAGAATCACATAATTTATAAACAGGAATAACTTTATTCCTTCCTTTCTTTTGGTATATCTCCTTTTTCTTTCTTTTGCTTAACTACTCTGGCTAAGATATCCAGTACTATACTAAAGAAAAATGATAAGAGTTGATGTCTTTGTCTTTTTACATTGCATTTTACATTATAAATTTTCTTTTGAGATAGGAAATTCCTTGTTAGTCAATAAGACCTATGAATACTTAAAAATATCTGTATATATAATTTCTAAACTCTATTATATTTTATACCTAATAGGGATACTTTAATTCTAAAATCAACTGAATAGTAGGTGTCCCTGAACTAGGTGGGGTACTTAAAAACTACAGACAGATATTATATAATAATTTTCAAATATAATTACTGTGGAAAACAATCTCACCCAAATCTAACAATTCAATTCCACTTCCAAAAATAATTTGCCTACCATTGATAACATACTAAATGGGGAAAGGTTTAGTCTTTCCACTAAGATCCAGAAGAAGACAAAGACATCAACTCTCATCATTTTTTTTAGTATAGTACTGGATATCTTAGCCAGAGTAGTTAAGAAAAAGAAAGAAAAAGGAGGTATACCAAAAGAAAGGAAGGAATAAAATTATTCCTGTTTACAAATTATGTGATTCCATACACATTTGTATGGAAAAGCAAAAAGACCCCACCAAAAAGCTAACAGAATTGATAAAAACAGTAAAGTTGTGGGATGTGAAATCACCATACTAAATAGAAGCATTTACACAAATTACAACTAATTTTCTGAGAAATCATGAAAACAATCCCATTCACAATTGTTACAAAAAATAAAATAAAATACCTGGTAATACATTTAACAAAGAAAGTTAAAAACCTTGTTCTAGTCAGATTTTTAGTCAGTGTGACAAAAAATCCTGAATGAGCAGAACTTAGAGGAGGAAACGTTTATTTGACTTACAGTTTTAGAGGTTCATTCCATAGTCAGCTGGCTTCAAGGCAAAAACCACAATGGCATGACACCTGGTGGAGAAAAGATGCTCTCAACCTTAAAAGACAGGAGCAGAAAGAACTAGAAGAAGAATCTAAAAAAAAAAATGTTCATATTGTCCCAAATAATTTGTAAATCCAACACAATCTGCATTAAAATACCATGACACTCTTCACAAAGCTTGAAAATAACAATCTAAACATTTATAAGGCAATACAAAATACCCTGAATAGTCAAATCAATCTTGAACAGAAATAAAAAAGTAGGAATGATAATAATATCTGATTTCAAGCCATATCACAGAACCACAATCACCAAACATTATGGCACTGGCATAAAAACAAATATGTAGATCAATGGATCAGAATAGTTATTCCAGGACCAGACCTATACATCAATAACTCTTCCTTAGGTGCCAAAAAATATACACTGAAGAAAATACAGAATCTTCAATCGGTACTGCTCTTAAAACTAGGTATCAATATGAATAAGGTTGAAATGACCCCTATCTCTCACCCTGGACAAAAATCAACTCAAAGTAGAAGTATAGGCTCTGAAACTATAAAACTATGAGAAGAAAACATAGGGGAAACATTTGAAAATGTTGGTATGAGCAATGATGCAGTGACTCATTTTTTAGGTATGACCCCAAAGGCACAGGAAAGTAAAACAAATATAGACAAATGAGAGACTACACTTCTTAGATCAATATTCTCACTGCCATAATCCCAAATGACTGACCACACATTTTAAAAATGGAAAATTTATTTGCTTACAGTTTTTAGAGATTTAGAAGTTCAGTTCAGGTCTGCAGAGCTTAGGACATGGCCATGGGAAGCAGAGAGAGAGAGCCCAATGGTTATGCTACATACATCATAGAGGCCAGAAACAGAGAAAAAACTAGGAAAGCAGAGAACCAAGACCACAGACCTAGGGCCTCCACCTTAGAAACCAAGCACCCCTTCCAACATTGTTACCTTGTTTCCATGAGAGGTAGGGGTACATTCTAAGTCTAATTTCTTATATATACTAATCTAAAAAGCTTTTTAAGAGCAATAAATCAATACACAAAGTGAAGAGACAACATAGAAAATGGAGAAAATATTTCCAACCATCTCACAAAAATTTCATATGTAGACTAAATAAGAAACATAAAAAACTTAGTGACAGAAAATTATCTAATTAAAATATGAGAAAATTATTTTAATAAATACCTCCCCAAATAATAAATACAGCACCCAAAAAATGTCTTTTAAATGCTCAATACCATCAGCCACCAGGGAAATGTGTGGATAATTTGACTGCCAGAGGCAGGCTAAAATTTGCCTTCAAAAAATCTAAGGGTCATGAAGAGATATGACCGGAATGTAAAACTCAATGAAAGCAACCTGATTCTCCAAAGTAAATGCTCTTGTGATTTTTACCAGAGCCAACTCCTGAACATCCCACTTGTCAAACATTGTCTCAAGAATCTTTTGCACATCCTCAGTGGTTTGGTTGCTAACCATTATCTTAAAGACTTTCTGCAGTTGTTCTTCAAGTTACCCAGTTAGCCATTTATTCAAGGATTTCCTGAATGTTAACTCATTAGACATTACCTTTAGGTCTTTCTTCACATTTAAAAATTTAACATTACCTTCCAGACTCTGTGCACATATGCAGCAACTTCCAAACCTCAATCTCCCCCATTTAGAATGACAATAAAAGCTACAGACCATTGTCCAGCAGGGCCTTACCTAACAGTGATGTTTTCTGGCCTGCCCCTTTTAATCTGCACAACATCACCCAGTCATTTTTTTTCTCTCAGGAGATGTGGACATTATTAACAGAAATGCAAATCAAATGACTTAATTGATATGTTTGTAAATATGCATCATTTGGTTTGTAATAGCTAAGCTAAACCTGAAAAGGAGAAAAGGGGGGAGGGTATAGGGTGGGAATGGTGGGAGGACCAAATGAATGAAGTGCTTGTATGTCTCTACCATCTTGTACTGCATTAAGATGTATGACAACAATGCACCAGTAGAAAAATTAAAATAAGTAATTATACTGAAAAAAAGAAAGGCAAATCAAAACTATAATGAGGTATATCATCTCATTCAACTTGAAAATAATATATAGCCATTGTCAAATTTATTTACAGTTTCACTTTCCTCCTTACTGAAACTTCAAAGCAAAGAAGAAAAACATTTGTATACAACAAAAATTGCCTGTCCTTGTATATAACACCTGACATCTACAGACTGAGAAAATATATCAAAAGTAAACTACATAAACTTCAGAAATTATGACAAGAAGGAATAACAAGGGAGGAATGAACTCCCACAACTCCACAATAACAGAACCTGATAACACAGAAATGCAGAAATCACCAGAAATTTAACAATAGAAATCATGCTGGATTTTTGAAAATAATTTAGAGAGCCTAAATAAATAAAGTATGCATTACTGAAGCAAAGGCATCAATACAAACTATAAACAATCAATTAGACCACATGGAAAACAGAATCTTGCTCTTAGAAGATTCCACAAATAAATACCTGGTATATAATTTAGAAAAAATAATTCAATTTGAGAGCACTAATTGGACATTGAAGAGATATGGGTCCATCTTAAAAGAGCTAACCTAAGAATAATAGGCATAGAAGAGGGAATAAATATAAAACTAAAGAGATCAACAATCTTTTCAAAAAAGTAATTTCAGAAAATTATCCAAACATAAAAAATAGGTTGATATATAGGTACAGGAAATTTATGGAACCCCTTTTAGACAAGATCAGAGAAAAGTTTCACCAAACCAAATAACAGTCAAACTGACAAACATAGAAGCCATGGAGAGAATCTTAAAGGCAACAAAAACAAATTACCAAGTGACACTCATTTATAGGTAAAACAATTAGAATCACTCTATGCTTTCCAAACCAAGTCATAAAAGCCAGAATGGCCTGGAGTAACAAATTTACAAATTTCAGACTCTTAGGAAAAAAAAAAAACTTGCAGCCCAGCAAAACTATCTCTCAAACTTGACAAGGAAATAAAAAGCTTTCATGACAAACAGAAGCTGAAAGAATTTTTTTTTTTTACTTTCAAGCCAGCACTAGAGAAAATACTCAAAGAAATTCACTACAAATAAATAAAAGTAAGACATGCCAAAATCAAAGCAATAATAATTTCCATCAAGCACACAACTAAGCAAAGAAGAAAAACTGAAACTTTTAACATAAGTGAAAACTCAAAATGTTTTAATCATCTTTCATTAATCACACTGAACATAAGTGGCCTCATCTCCCCAATAAGAAAGACATATTATGAGAACAAATGAATGGAACTAGCCTCCACTAAGGCCAAAATAAAGCAAAAATATAAACATGAACTTTCAAAGGCTGAAAGAAAGCAATGTCAGTGAACATCAATACCTTTTAGAGAGCAGGACCCCTGCTCTGGAGAATGAAACAGATATGGTCAGTTTCATCTACATCTCTGTAAGGCATCTAGTCTGCTACAAATGCTAAATTTGCCCTTAAAATCATCCTAAATGTATTGATTAGCTTGACTAAATCTTTGTATAATGTATATATAAATCAGAACATCACAATGTACCCCATAAATATTCACAGGTATTATTCAATTGAAGATAAGAAAAAATTCAGAATTTAAAAGATAAAAATAGCTGTGTGTGGTGGCCCACGCTTGTAATCCCCACACTTGGGAGGCATAGACAGGAGGATAACGCAAGTTCGAAGCCAGCCGCACTGGCTTAAGAGACCCTGTTTCCAAATAAAAATATAAAAAATAGGTCTGGGAGTGTAGCCCAGAGATAGAAGGGCTTCCAGGAACCCCAGTACCACAAAAATAAATAAATGAATGAAAAAATATAAAGATATATGGCTTGTTTCAAACTTGCTAAAAGTGTACATTTTAAATATTCTTGCCACAGCTTTTAGCATGATGGCACATACCTGTATTTCTAATGCTTGGGAGCCTGAAACAGGGAAATCATAGTTTTCAGGCAAGCCTTGGCAATATAGTGAAACACTCAACACTTAGCAAGACCCTGTTTCAAAATAAAAAAATGAAAGGGGTTGTGGTATATCTCAAAGGTGGTTCAACCTTCAGTACCAAAACAGATAAACTCTTAGCACAAAAAAATAAGAAAGTGAGCTGATAGGTGAATTATCCTAACTTTATCATTCTATGGTATAGGTATGTATTGGAATTTGATATTGTATCCCATAAATAAATGCATTACACCAACAGCCTCAGCAGCACCTGGGACTTAGTAAAGACCATCAATCTTTTAAGAAATTGTTCAGTCTACTCAGTAGTATAACAGGCTCTCCATGACCTTAACTTTCTCTCCAAATCCTCCCTCTTTATCCTTGGTTTTAAAACACAATAAGACAAATATATCAATATAAACATATATTTATACAAACATACATCTCTCTCCCCATCCTTTCTTGCTAAATTCAGATTTCTTTATGATCCCTTTATACTCATTAACAAATACGCTTCAAATTTTTCTAGCCATTCCATGTAATTTTCCTGTTCCCCATGAATTCTGGGACTGCCAAGAATAATAAATACATTCACCTTTATCTTCCATGTTTTCTTAAGTATTCCATTATTTTCCTGCTTTCTCAAATTTCACCTTCACCCACATTTCTCTTCCATAGTCTTTCTATAAGCTGTTTTCTTAAAACAGATCACAAAGCTGGTCATTTGTCCGCTCTACAAGCACACCTTCAGATCTGTTAGCTAATTTTATACCACTGAATTTTTCAAAAGTTTATTCCATTCACAGTTTCCACTTATTCACCTTCAAATATCTTAACATAGAACTTTCATTTTAATAATAGTTTAGAAACTTTCTCTAAAACACATGAATTATTAAGACTAGATGTGTGTACTCACTCCTGTGTGAACAATGCCATTTCTATTATTTTAATATGCTTGTATTGGTGCACTGTTATCACACATCATAATGGAACACAGAGTGATAGGAGCACACATGCACACAGTACTTGGTGTCTTTCTCTCCGGGTCCCATCCCACTCCATCCTCTTCCTCCTATATGCCATTGAGATTGGTATTGATGATTTTATATATGTTCATAGCATTATTTAAACTGTTGCCTTCATCATACCTCCTGGACTCCTTCTACCTTCCCTCAACCCCCATTGGAAGGTCATTCCATAAGAGTCTCTCTATTCTTTTACCTAAAGACCCTTTTGTTATGCAATTTTTCTATAGCTTCCATGTATGGGAAAAAACATATGACTGTTTATTTTATTAGATTGCCTAATATCACTTAGCTTAATATACTTCATAGTTCTGTCCATTTTTCTGCAAATGACATAATTTTATTCTTCTTTATGGCTGAGTAAAATTAGATTAGATTGCATGTATTTATGACAGTTTTGTAATCTATTCATATATTGATGGACACCTAAGCTGGTTCCTTTAAGACTAATGCTATTTAAAAAAGGAATGAATGTGTCTCAGTGAGCACTGAGTGCAAGTTCATACATCAGTAGCAGATGCTTGGCTATGTAAAGCAGCTGGACTCCTTACGCTCAGATTGAAATGCTTTGGTGTTCTGGGTATCTGAATCACTAACAGTAGCCACAATGGGCTGAGACTCTCACCCGTGTTTATTTGATATCCTGAGTACCAAAGTAAACTAATTTATCTAATGATAATAGCCAATTTATACTTTTCTATATCCTAGAAAATTATTCCAGCAGCTTACTTTAATAAATACTAGTTAACAATTAAAGAGACAATATCTGCTTAATGATACCAATAAGTTATAACTAATAGAATATTCATTGAAAATATCTTCTGAAAATGAAAGCTAAGAGGAGGATAAGTAGAAGATAAAAGAGGAGACCACTTGTTTAAAAAAATATCTCTGACTACAAGAAAAATATTTCTTAAAACTGTGGTGTTTATCAAATAGCAAGAAGTAGATTAGCTTTTCTTTGATGAAGTGGATTCATTTTCTTCATATGAAATAATTATAAACATTAAAACAGTATCATAATATTTTAGTTAAGATATATTTTCAAACAAAGAAAGAGTAAACCAAGCATACAATTTAAATAATGTTTCTATTTTTATTTTTAATACTTTTTTCTGGTAAATTGTAATTATTCATCATACCAAGGTGGTGACTGATAGGAATATACATGCACACAACACTTAGATCTCACCCCCTGCCCCCCCTTCCATGTACAGCCTTTGAGATTGGCATTTGTAATTTTATATACTTACACAGCATTATTTTAACTGTTACCTATTTTATACTTTCCCAAGTTGTAATATTTGCAACATAAATAATGTTTTGTGCTTGAGTATGCATGTTCTTAAAGTTGAGCCCTGCTGAAATTGGAAAATGAATCAAATTTGCAAGTTACTTTTTAGTTCTATCTCTGGCGGTGAGAGTCTTTGATTAAACAAAGCTATGGCTTTATCTAGACCCCTAAAGAAATCCTTGATATATTATATTAAAACTGCAGTATGAAGAATAAAATTTAAACAATGAAATTCATAATAAAATAATTTTCTCCAGTAGCAGTATTTTAATCAAGATAGTAATAATAATGTATTCCTATGAGGAAAAGATTGCTCCAGAGGTAGCTTCTATTTTAGGTCGGATGGAAATTGTTTTTGCACTTAAAAGGCAAATATTTTCAATTATTTTGATGAAAAACATCAGAAACTCACATTTTATAAATGTATTTTACTTATTCATTTGTCCAACAACTAGATAAAATTATCTCATAGTATATCCATTATTTAAAATGAAATCATTAGTAGTATCAAAGCATATGACAATATTTAACAGTTGAGCATTGTTTAGTTTTCTTTTACAGTGAAAATAAAATAAAAATGCCAACCTCATATTAACAATAGCTAACTCTGCAAAAAAAAGTTGATTTTTCTTCTACATGTTGTAAATCTACTAAAATGAGTACATGTTATTAATATTATTGGAGTATTTATCCGTATTGTGTAAAAATTTGTATTGTATTTAAATGCAGTTTCTGGCAGTTTTAAATCCATTATATATTTTATTTTAGAAATGGCACCCATATTCTATTTAAATTTACTTTTACTGGTATACTGTAATATACAACAAATGTCATATTAAAGTTTAGTATGCTCTAAATATTTTTGCACTTGGCATCTGGTATCCTTTAGTCTGAAGATTATAATTTGTGTAAGACTGAACATGCAAGGTCCTGCAAAATGCTGACCAACTTGGGCATATATTGCAACAAAATTCTGATGCCCATGTGTCTACTAAGATTTCTAATTTAGTGGTAGTTAGATTACCAATGAAGAAAGAAGCATCTATTGTGTTTCCTATTGGCTTCTGGATACAGTGCTAGATCTATGTGGCTGAAGGCATCAGGTGGAGCCAAAAATATGTTTCTGAGTGGCTTGCTAATACACAGGACTACCTATTGGCTTAACTGGAAGATCCAAAGACTGGTAGATAGATAGAAGAAGTTCCAGAAGGGGTTGGCAAGGGTGGAAAATAAAAAACAATAATATTGGAGAAACAAGGTCACCTAAAATACAAGTACACAGAGGCTTAGAAAATAGTTTTAATCAAACATTGTGTTTACGTACAGATGATACCCCTTGAAAATAAAGAATTAATCTTTTTTAAATAATTATTTCTGCAATATTAAAAAATGTTCCTTCATATATACTAATTAATGTACCAAAAATAAGACACTTATCTAATGGCACATTTCAAAATATTTGCATTTTCAGATAATACCTTTAAATATTCAAAAAGGCTGGTTGTGGTGGCACACACTTGAAATCCCAGTACTTGGGAGGCTGAGACAGGAGAATCACACGGGTTCGAAGCCAGCCTCAGCTACTTAGTGCAGCTCTCAGCAACTTAGTGAGACCCTGTTTCAAAATAAAATAAAAAATAGGTCTGAGAGAATAGCTCAGAGGTAGAAAGGCCTTGGGTTCCATCTCCAGTATATATATATATATACCTAATTGAATGTATGATCTTCTATTTGAATATATATTTACACACACACACATATCATACACACATATACCATACATTCAATTAGATATAATATGATTGATAGGGAATTTTAGGAATAAATTAACTCAAACTATTGTTTCCTCCTATAACTCTTCAGTTGACATTGAGGAGCTATAGCTTCAAATTTTATATAAATTCGGTTATGAAATTCTTTCATTTATTCTACTACAGAAAAAAAATATTCTTCTAATGTTTGATTATTTTCTTTAAAAATTTTCAGAGAGGAAATGCTTTTGGATGTTTATCATTATTGCAGGATGTCAGAAACTACCAATCCTGTCCTTAAGCAGAGATAGATTTGATTAAAATTATACTGATAATGAAAAGTGTGTTAAGCCATCCCTCAAACATACACCCTTTACATTCTATTTCTCCTGAGTCGTTTCTATACATATTGCAGAAGTCTATTCTTGATATGTTTTACCACAACCTGATTGAAATTGTGAGGTTGGTAAGCAGTCAACAGTAGGATTATTTCAATTTGTCTACTTTCTTTTCTAAATTTTCAATTATTACAAATATCACAGAAAATGTTAGATACAGCCCAGTAGTGCATGGTGCTCTTTGCTTACTAAGGCACCATCTTTATAGTGATTATAAAATTGATTAGAAAATGTCTTACTTCCCTGAAATTCTGTATCTACCTTCAGTGACTAACTTTTCACTGCCAACTATAACATTCTGCCATGATATGACACTGTTCAAAAGGAAAAATCTAGCTAATATTTCTCCCTTGCCTGCATAAACTCTTGCAATTTTTATTTCAATTGACTTTCAAAATGTATAAAAGTGAAAATACTGCAATGAGACTTAACAAGTTAATGGTAAATTAATGCACTCTTTCCTTTATTAGGCAAATTTGCAAAGCTGTGGCACATTAACACTTTCTCCTGGATCTCATTACACATTTTACATGCAGATGAATCAACTGGAGCTTTCGTGGACTTTTACCTGACCTTAATATACAGAATAAGCAGTGAATTTTTTACCAATTGCTGAACTACTCTGCATATAGGGAAAAAGCCAATTTACTACTTTATTTGAAATACCAATTCTAGTCTTGCCACTCAGAATTTTACTACTGCAAAAGATAGTGACCATCAAGCATGAGCGAAGAAATGCTCATTTTTATCTCAAATTAAAATGCTTAATGCACTCAATTATTTTTTTTAGATGAAAAGTGACTGGATGATCCCTGAGCAAACAAATGAGGCTCATTTTCCTGTCACAGTTAATCGATAGCATTTTCTTGTCTTGCAAAATTTTTCATTTATCTGCATTAATTCTACTTGTGCCAAAAACAAGAATCACTGTCCAATTTTCAAAATTGAAGCTGAATTTGAAGTCTATCAAATGAAAGTTACAGAACAATAATTCATTTTTATCTGAATCTATTTTTCTTCTGAGTTATAGATTCAGATACAGAACCAACTTACATCCAGGGTCTAATTTAAAACTCCTTCTATTGTCATATGCATATAACTTTACCACTTTCTACATGTTCACAGTTAATCACCGATAACCTTTTAAGGTTAGAGTGAAATCATGTGTAGAGGTAAGAAAAACCAGATTTTTTTCCAAAGGTTAAAAGAAAAATAAAAGAATGCAGAGAGAAAGAGGAAGCCATCGGTTTCCATAAGTCCATTCAACTACCTAAAGCACATTCCCAATTTCTGCTTGTATTGATTTGGCTTTCTTCAAGCTTCATTTCATTTTTCCTCCTACCCTTCTTCATTACAGCACCCCTTCAGGTCCCAAATGACACTCCATCTCCATCCCTGCTCCTTACACTCCTCCCTCTGACTCTCATCCTTACCCAGCATCTCTCCTAGGTGAAATACTGGAAGCCTCTATCACTTTGAAGTAAGGGCCTGATTAAGACTCATCCATACATCAAGATCTGAGGCTAAAATTCGACCCATTTCTCTTATTCTGTTTCTTTGAGTTTGTGGACCCCTGAAGATTATGATTCTTCAAGTGTTCTGCTTATCTACAGCTAAATATATTCTAGACAAGAACACAACGTGCAATAGTATCCTGATTTCCAAAGGCATCATGTGTTATTTCTATTACTTACCCATATGTTGTAAAACCTTACTAAAAATATGCAGACACTTGGTATTGGGGGGAAAAAGAACAATGGAAAAACTGGGAATTGAACTTAGGGGTGTTCTACCTCTTAGCTATACCCCCATATCATTTTCTTTTTGAAGCAGGGTCTTGTTAAGTTGCTGAGAGCCACTCTAAGTTGATGAGTCTAATCTTGAACCTGTGATCCTCCTGTCTGGGACTCCCAAGTACTGTGATCACAGGTGTGTATCACCATGCCCACAAGAACAGTATTTTCTTTTTTTTTTTCTGCCATACTGAGGATGAAGCCCAGGGGCTTTCTACCTCTGAGCTATACACTAGCCCTATTTTTTATTCTTTATTTTGAAACAGGGTCTCACTGAGTTGTAAAGGGCCTCAATAAGTATCTGAGGCTGTCTGCCAACCACTATCTTCTTGTCTCAGCCTCCCAAACTCTGGGATTACCACTGTGTGCCACCATGACTGACTGAACAAGAACAGTATTTTTAAGAGAGAAAATGGCAAATATTAAGAAGAGATTTTTTTCAACAATAATTCAAATAGAATATTTATAAAGAATCAGCCAATTTACATTGCATCAAGATCTCAGTTGTTCCAAGTTGTGTTAAGCAAAAAGTAACCAGAAAAACAAAAAGTCTAAAGCTCTCTTGAGTAAAGAGATTTTTGATCTGCATTACTGATCGAATACAAATAATGTAATAATAATTTGATTTTGTTCATTGAGTTTTGGCATATCACTTTGATCCTGCTCTCAGATAGATTCTCCCTTTGCAAGATGGCAGCTGACTGACTTCCAAACAACAGATGAGATAAAAAAATAATAATAATCCTTCCAGAGGGCTCCTGCATGAATTATATCTGTCCTTTGAAAAACTCAGCTGGGGTATGTGCACAACTCCAAGCAATATGGCTTTGAATGAAGCCATGTTTGCAACCATTAGAGGTAAGAGTGGAGCCTAAGCTAGGCTGAATTTAATGAAGAACAGAGTGATGATTCCAAAAATAAAAAACTAAGGGCTTATTAGGACAACAATAAAATAAATAATCCTTGCTTATGATCAACAAATAGTTCTGTTGAATCTGAACAGTGGGGCAAAATACTTAGTTCTAACTGTATTTTAAAATACCAAAATTTTACATAATTCACATCCAATCCTTTAACACAAGAAACCAAAGATAACTGCAGTATCAACTAAAATAAATAGTTTTTTACTTTGAAGCAGTTTTCAAAATAGACTTAATGAATCATATTGTAACTTTTTAAAAAATGCAAATATTTACCCATATTTTGGTGTTTTTTAATTGTATGCTGGAAATGGTACATGCTTTAGTCATCCATAAGAAACACAGCTAGTTCTGATGCTCTCTCTTCCTCATAAGGTATATGCTAGTGTACATTAATGCCTGTATACTTTTAGATGTAATGAGAAAAAGAGAGATTAAAACTTGTATCGCACAGCTTTTTATTTGAGCATCTAAAACTAAACCCAGGTTGCTGCTTTAGGCATAGATAGACATACACCTGCATTTCCACCAGAGTAAAAGAACCACATCTGTAGGTGGGAAACAGACTAAATGTGATGCTTCACCATGTTTACAATTAACGCCTTTATCTAGCAATGACTCTAGTTTAGGATAATTTTCAAGCCAACTCTCTACTGAAAATGTTTAAATTGGAAAACACTTATCCCTGTGCTTTTTCTTTATTTTGTCCCCAAGTTATATTTCTGAACTAGAAGAGCAGGAAGAAAAAATATATCAACTTGCATACGCTTCTGAATACAGATGGTTGTGTCTCTTCCCAGGTGTTACACTCTTGAGAGGATGCAAACAATAATTCAACATTTTCCAATAGCACAAACATAACTTACCCTGAGGAAAAGAAATATTGATGTATAAGATAAATTAGATCATGTCTGGAAGTCTCTGTGTTCACTCAACTGCATTGTTTATATGTTCTGCTCAAAGATTTAAATAGGAAAGAAAGAAAGAGACATGATTAAAAAATATAAAAAGATTGAATATCATCAACTTATTTAATATGTGAAAGAATATTGATAGCATATACATAGAGTATGATGATATAGATAGATGATACATAAACAGATAGAGATATTAAATTTATGTTTTCCTTCATGGATCACAGTAGTATATTGAAATATGCAAGTATAAAATCTCTGTTACCCCAATGGCCCTTTTTTATTGTTATTTTATTGTTAAGCTTTTTAAGCTCTTTGTATATTCTGGGAATTAGATCTTTGTCTATCGTCACTATGGAGATCAGTGTGGACGTTTCTCAGAAGATGGGAAATGAAATTCCCATATTACCCAGCAATAGTACTGCTGAGCATATCCCCAAAGGTGAAATCAGAATATTAAAATGATACTTGCATATCTATGTTCATAGCTGCACAATTTGCAAGAGCCCAATTATGGAATCAACCTAGGTACCCATCAACAGATGAATGTATAAAAAAAAATTGCTATATATATACACACAATAGAATTTTACTCAGACATAAAGAAGAACACAATCATTCCATTTTCAAAAAAAAAAATGGACGAAACTCAATAATATAAAACAAACCAGAGCCGGATGTAGTGGCGCACACTTGTAATCCTAGTACTTGGAAGGCTGAGATAGGAGGATCACAGGCTCGAAGCTAGCCTTAGCTACTTAGGCCTTCTGCAACTTAGTGAGACCCTATATCAAAATAAATAATATAAAATAGGGCTGAGGGTGTAGCTCAGAGGTAGAATGTCTCTCCAGTACTGTAAAAATAAATAAACAAATAAACAAATAAACAAAGCAAACACAGTAAGTCTCAAAAAATTAATGAATATATGATTTTTTCTATATGTAGAAGTTAGAGATAGATTAAGAAATAAGATTAACATCAGACAGAAGAGCAGCAACTTCAAGATAGTGACTGAGGAAGATCAGGGAAGGGAGATGAAGTCTTAAAGTATGTAATAGTTTAAATAATGACATGAATATATAAAAAAAAACCCACCAAGTCCAATATCGAAGATATTCACAGGGAGGGGTATTCATTTTTCTCACACATTATACTCTAATGTAATATAAAATTACAATGCACAAAATAAAAAATATGCAAGTATATTTAAAGTAACTTCAAAGTTTAAGTATTAAAATTTTTCAGATTAAAAATATTAGAAATGCATATATGCCTCACATATACATATACTCATACAGTATCATAATAAAATTATATATCATATGTATACATATATATCTTCTTTAAAGGGCATACAATAAATAAGGTTCCTGTTAAATCGGTTAAAAGTTTGTTTGGCTCTTTAGTGCATCATTCTCATTTTAGATTAAATGACTATTTACAGACAAACAGAAAAGGCTCCAAATGAAACTGACCTTGATGCCAACTTACATGAATCTAGCCAATTTCTCTACCCAGATTTGTTTTATCTAAATATGCTCATATCTTCCAAGAAGTATATTCTGGTTAAAAACATTTTATGCCAAAAAAATCAACGTTTTTGTTTTGTTTTGTTTTGTTTTTGCAATACTGGAAATGGAGCCCAGAGGCATTCTACCTTCGAGCTAGACCCTCAGCCCTATTTTTGATTCTTTATTTTGAAACAGGCTCTCACTGACTTGCAAAGGGCCTCACTAAGTAATAACTGAGGTTTTCCTCAAACCTGCGATCCTCCTGTTTCAGCTTCCAAAATGCTGTGATTACAAATATGTGCCACAAGCATTTTAATCTTCTTTTTTAGAAAATTTGTAGGCCACACAGTTCAACCATTTAAAGGGTACCATTCAATGGTTTTTAGTTTAGTTACATGGTTGTGCAACTATCATCATAATTAGTTTACTTCCTATTTCCTAACTTTAATTGCTCTTATCCCTGGTCAAACACAAATCTGCATTCTGTCTCTTAAGTTTGTTATTCTGATATTTTATATCTATATATATCTATATATCACTATATATAGAGAAATATAGAGATATATAGAGATATATGTATGGAATACTACAATATATGGTTTTTGTGATCAGTTTCTTTCACCTAACATAAAGTTATCAAGGTTCATCAATCCTGTAGCATGCACCAATGCTTCATTTCCTTGTACTGACAAATATTCCACTTTTTGAGTACAATTCATTTTATTTATGCATTCATCACAGATGTATGCATTATATTTTCTAGTTCTTTACTATTGTGAATAAATCTGTTATGAACATTCAGGAATAAGTTTCTATTGTATATGCTTTTATTTCTTTTGATATATAACTAGGAGTTAAATTCCTGGTTGATATGATGTATTAGTCAAGTTCTCCATTACAGTAAAAAAAAAAAAAAAAACTATAAAAATCAGCTTAAAGTAAGAATGATCTAGAGGTTTCAGTCCAAGGTCACTTGACTTTGTCACGCTAGGCCTGTGGTAAAAAAAGAATATCATGGTGGATAGTATGTTGTGAAACAAAGCTGCTATCCTCGTGGTATCCAGACAACAAAAAAAAAAAAAAAAGAAGAAGAGGAAAGGATCCAAATTCCAATATCATCTTTGATGTCATAACACTGATGACCCCACATCCTTCTACTAGGAAAAAGTTCCAAAAGTGCCCAAAAGTTCCATCACCTCCTAACAGATCACAGGCTGATAACCAAGACTTCAACACATTAAGTCACTGGAGGACATTCCAGATCTAAATGTTGCATATGTTAAGGTTCCGCTTAACATTCTGAGATGCTTACAAACTGTCTTCAAAGAGGCTGTACTATTATACATTCCTACCAAAAGTGTACGGTGAAACCTGTTACTGGGGCCATCCTAGTTGGAATGGAGTCATATGTGTTTTTGGTTTATATTTCCCTAATAAAAAGATTGAGCATCTTTTCACTTACCTCTTAACATGTATATGTCTTTGGAAAAACACATGCTTAAATATTTTGTACATTTTTAATTAGGTTGTATTCACATACAAAACTATGTTCCAGATCCAAGTCAACTGAACTAGTATGCGACTTGAAGTATTCTCTTCCATTCTGTGGATTTTACCTTCTTGACAATATCCTTGAAAGTATAGAGGTTTTGAATTAAGAAATTCAATATGGAGCCGGGCTTGGTGGCGCACGCTTGTAATCCCAGCATTCGGGAGGCTGAGACTGGAGGATTGTGGTTCTCAGAAAGCCTCAGCTTCTTAGTGAGGCCCTCTGCAACTCAGTGAGACCCTGTTTCAAAATAAAGAATAAAAAGTAGGGCAGGGGGTGTAGCTTGGAGGTCGAATGCTCCTGGGTTCCATCCCCAGACTCACACACAAAAAAAGAAATTCAATATATCCAGTTTTTTGGTTTGCTGCTCATCTTTTGGATGCCACATAAAAAAAAATATTTTCCAAACTAAAAATCACAAAGATACATACATTTTCCTTTTACAACTTTGTAGTTTTAGCTCTCATATTTAAATCAGTTATATATTTTTATTTAATTTTTTATATGTGGGATCAGTTAAGGGTCTAGCAATTCTTTTGCATATGAATCCCAGTTGTACTAGAATAATTTATTGAAAAGACTAATTAAAAATTAATTGCACACAAATGTGAAGGTCTATTGCTGTACTCTAAATTCATTCCATTAATTTATGTGTCACTATCAGGCTATTTTGATTACTGCAGGGTTTATTTTATTTTATTTTTATTTTTTGTGGTACTGGTGATGATAAAATCCAGGATCATTCTACCTCTGAGCCACACCCCATATCCCTACTTTTTTATTATTTATTTTTGAAACAAGGCCTCACTAGGTTGCAAACGGCCTCACTAAGTAGCTGAAGCTGTCCGTGAACCACAATCCTCCTGTCTCAGACTCCTGAATGCTAGGATTATAAGCGTGAACCACCACTCCAGGCTCTGATTACTGCAGTTTTGCAAATTTTGGAGTCTTAAATTTTGAGGCCTCCAAATTAATTTTATTTGTTTTACTGGGTATGGAATTATTAGTCTGGGCAAAGATATTTTGTAAATGGATAAAAGTATAGACAACAAAAGCAAAAATTGACAAAATGTATTATACCAACTAAAAAGTTTCTGCACAGCAAAGAAAATTATCAGAAAAGCTAATAGACAACTTGCAGAATGGGAGAAAATCTCTGCAAACCATACTTCTGAAAAAGGATTAATATCAATAATTTATAAGTAATTTAATTCAATAGAAAAAACCCAGTTTTATAATTATTTAAAGATATGAATAGATGTTTCTAAACTTTTTCTTTTTTAATTTTTTATTGGTGCATTGTAGCCAGACATCTTAATGGGATAAAAGATGGTGGAGACGTACATGCACACATCACCCACTTAGCCCTTACCCTTGTTTCAAGATAAGTTTATCTATTCTAAGCCCTTGAATTTCTATATGAATTTCTAGAATAAACTTGACATTTCTTCAAAGATGTCAACTTTGATTTTGTCTAGAATTACATTGACTATATAGTACAATTTGGAAATGTTGCCACCTTAACAAGATTAAGACATCCAAAATATGAGCATAAGATTTTTTCCCTTTATTCATGCTTTTCTCATTTTCTATAAATTATGCTATATAGTTCTCAGATTAGAAATTTTTTTCCTTTTTTAAATTTTGTGTTCTATTCTATCTGATGATATTGTAAATATAATTGTTTTCTTAATTTTACTTAGAATGTTCATGGTGACTTGTAGAAATAGTTATTTTTTACTCACCTGATTTTATATAAACTTGATAAATTATATTCTAATGTGTCTTTAGTAGATTTAGGATTGTCTATATACTAAATTGTACCTTCTACCAATAGATACAATTTTACTTCTTCCTTTCCAATTGGGCTGCCTTTCTTTACCCTGTATTATGGCCTATTTTTCCTACCTAGAACCTTATGGATAATGTTAAATAAAAGTGGGTGAGTTGAACATGCTCATCTTGTTCTGGATTTTAAAAGAACATGCTCAGTCCTTCACTATGTACACAATAGAATTTTACTCAGCCATTCAAAGAAGAAAAAATGTCATTTCCCGGGAAATATATGGAACTGGAGAACCTGCTAAGTGAGAACAGTCACAGAAAGAAAAAAAAAAAACTGGATGTTCTCTGTATATGTGGAAGCTAGGGAGAAAAAGGGTCATAGCAGGATCTCTAGACAAAGGAGAAACCATAGATGAGCAAATAAGGTGACCTAACTGAGGAGGATGAAAGGAAGAAGAAGGAAATTCCCTAATGTACATTTTTGACATATCAAAATCAATCACTAAGCCAAATGTATAAAGAAGGGAGGGAGCAAAAATGGGGTAGGAAGTGAGGAAGGACTAAATGAGTGATGTGTGCATGATGTCTCTACCATCTCCTACCTCATTAAGAGGTATGACTACAATGCACCAATAAACTAAAAGAAAAAGTAGAAGTTGTGGGGGTTTTGTAGCTACTATTTTCTAGATTGAGGAAGTTAACTAATTACATTTAAAAAAATTAAAGCATATGTTAATTCTCTATTACAAATGACAGAATACATGAAACAATATAGTTTTAACCTAATACAATGGAGATTTTTTATATATATTAAGAAAAATCTCACATGGTGTTTGAGGTGTCTCATTACCCTTACTTAAGAGATGAGCCAAGTCTCAGAGGCCTTGTGCAACCAACACAAATACTTAACATTGCCGCAATATCAAGATTCAACCCAAAGTCACTATGGTCCTAAGGCAGAAGCCTAGATACATCCTTGAAGACAATTCTTGGCTAAAAGCCTAAGGACTTTTGCTGAGCCTTTTAGAAGAAAAGAGGTTTCTTTGCAGGCCTCCCTCTGAGGCAATCAAAGCAGGGTTTTCCCCAGCATCTACTACCACAAGATAACACAGCTAAGTCCAGCAAGATGGTACCACCTAGTTCCAACCATGTGGATCTCAAAATGTTACCTACCACCCAATCTGGGCCACATGGAGGCTATTACAGGAACTCTATCTCAGGAGTAAGAAATGAAACCTGACCCCAGCCCCCATATCAGTAACCCTGCTTGTTATTGATCCAATCAGAACATGTGTCTCTAGGGGTTTTATATTTTGATGATACTGCTGGGTGGTCAGATTCCGAGGTTTGCTCCTGGGGCTTTCACCAATGGATAAAGAAACCTGACATCTTATATTGACCTTTGTCTCTTGTTCTCCATGGACCCAGCTCCCGCAACAGTCCAAGAAAAATACAGACATGTGAAATAGATCTTGGGATTTTGGCCTAAAAAAGGCTAAAATTTTTCCACTAAACCAAAACTACTTTAGGAAACAGCTTTAAGTTCTATTGTTATGGTATAAATATACATATTTCTTCTCTCTTCATCTTCAATTCTCTCTGCTTCAAATATGTAATGATATTCTGTCCTGAGTTAAATTAAAAAAATATGTTTTCTACAAAACATTTTGACTGTTGGTGATATGTTCTTTCTTAAATTGATTTTAATTTCCCTAGTTAGACCCTACAGTTAATCACAGATGTTCTGACAATATCTGGGAACTGACAGATGTAGTTATTTGTTTATGGCTGCACTACATTTAGACACACTTTCAAGCAGAAGATTGTTTTGAGAGCCATTTAGAGCAAAGTCAATGAGCTTCTTTCCATTAAGGTAATAACTTTAAGAAATTATATTTATTTTTTATTTTTTATTGGTGCATTGTAGTCATACATCTTAATAAGGTACAAAATGATAGAGGCATATAGCCACGCTCTATTTTTTTTTTTAAATCTAGGGAAGGATGATGTTGGAAGGAGAGGAAGAATCAACAAAGAAAACACTCCCACTTATTTAAGTTATGTATATATGTGAAATTATGGGTGCCAATTTCAATATCATGTATGGGGAAAAGAAGGGAGTGAAGGAGTTGGGGGAAGCTTACCAAGTATTGTGCACACTATATTCCTATCACTTTAAATTACATAATAATGTGAGGCTATACACTGCATCAATAAAAGTATTTTTTAAAAAATAAAAAGTCTTAGTATATAATTTGAAGCCAAGCAAGATAACCAAGGATTATCCTCTGAAAAGGCAAATAATTTTGAATAGCATTTACTTTTTTCAAAACAATATTTGTGAAAGCAAAGTATTTAGAATTCAGCACTTTTATAATGTGAAGAATATTATTCGAGAGGGTGCAAGCAGAAAGAAAAAAACAATTTTTATGTGCTTGTTTTAGCTGCCAGCTCTTTGTGCCATATGGCAAAAATTACATGGAGATTTTAATCTATCATGTTCACTCTACATTTGCTAGTGTGTTCTTTGCAAGAAATTTCCTGATGAGAACCTTGATATGGTGGGATTCTCTTACTACTATATTTTAAATATTCATTTATTTTGCTGTGATCAGCTATGACTGTAATATGTGAAAGCCAGGTACCACTCATCTGATTAAATCACATACACATCTCAAAATTTTTCCCTTTCTGCTTTTGATTCTATTGAATACATAGCAGGGCACCCTAATTCACCTAAAATCTACACTTCAGGAAGCAATAAACTTTGATTTATGTTTTTAAAATTACATTTCATTCTTATGTCTTAAATCAAGTATTGAGCTTCTTTCTTACATTTGCACTGCATTGAATATTCATTATTCTTTCATGAAGCTATGTCCACAGTCTTTTCTGGTGACTCAGAGTGACTGCAAAAATAGTCTCAAATGTCCTGATTCTATTAAAACAATATTAAGAATGTACTCATGGAATTAGTCTGTTTCTAGCTGATTCAAAACTAGAAATTCCAAGCCCTTTTTTCTTCTTGCTTTTTTAGAATAAATGATATAAGATAGCTTTAGTGAAAAAAACATAAGTTCATAATTATAGAAACAGAAGCACAACGTATCAATCTGAGACATAATACCTAGCACTAGGAATTTTCTTCAGTTCTGGAAATTCTGTCATCCAATGTAATGTTCCCAAATAAATAGTCTTCATGTCACATAGTTACAGAAATTCCACCACATAAGAAGTCAGAAATAACCTTTTTTTAAAAATTGAGCTGACTCGGAAATTAGACCAGAGACCTTGGAGCCTCAATGAAGAGGAGATAGGTCCAATACTGTAACACATAGGCACAGGTAAAAACTTTCTCAACAAGACACCAAAGGCACAAGAAACTAAAAGTCTGATCAATATATAAAATTTAATTAAACTCAAAAGCTTCTGTACAGCAAAGGAAACTATCAAGAACCTCAACCAAGAGCCAACAGAATTGGAGAAGATTTTTGTCACTTACTGCTCTGATAGAGGACTAGTATCTAGAATATACAGAGAACAAAGAAACTCAGCACTAAGAAAACAAATGATCCAATCAAAAAATGGAAAATGAACTAAATAGACACGTTATGAAAGAAGAAATTCAAATGGTCAATAAATTAATGAAAAAATGCTCAACATCATTAGCAATCAAAGGAATGCAAATCAAAACAACCCTGAGATTTCACCTAACTCCAACTAGAATGGCAATCAGTCAAAATACAAACAACAACACTGGACGTGGTGGCGCACACTTGTAATCCCCACGCTTGGGAGGTGGAGACAGGAGGATCGTGCTGGTTTGGAGCCAGCCACGCTGGCTTAAGAGACCCTGCTTCCAAATGAAAATATATATGTAAAATATGTCTGGGAGTGTATCCTGGAGGTAGAAGGGCTTCCAGGAACCCCAATACCACCAAAAACAAAAAACAAAAAACAAAAACAAAAACAAAAACAAATGTTGTCAAGAGTGTGGAGAAATGTGAACTGTAATTGTTGGCGGGGCTGCAAATTAGTGCAACCACTTTAGAAAACTGTATGAAGGCTCCTCAGAAGAATAGAAATAAACTTACCATATGATCCAGCAATATCACTCTGGGTATCCACTCAAAAGAATGGAAAAAAAAAAAAACTACCAAACTAATACATGTGGATCTATGTTCATAGCTGCACAATTCGCAGTTGCCAAACTATGGAAACAGCCAAGATGTCCTTTAACTAATGAATAGATTACAAAATTATGGGATTTGTACAAAATGGAATTTTACTAAGCCATAAAGAAAAAGGCAATTATGTCATTTACAGTAAAATGGATAGAATTGGAGAACGTTATGCTAAGTGAGATCAGTCAGTCACAAAAAAACAAGAACTCAGATGTTCTCCCTAATCTGTGAAAGCTAGGGAGAAAATGGGTTATAGAAGAAACTCTAGAAGAAACGCTAGACTTAGAAGGAAATACTATAGATGAGTAAATAGGGCAACCTAACTGAGGGAATTGGAGAGGGGGAGAAGAAAATTCTCTAATGTTCATGATGAACATTAACAAATATATCAAAGTCAATCACTAAACCAAACATGAAAATGAGGGAGGGTGACGGAATTGAGTAAAGGCTAATTGGGTGATGTGTGCATATACGCCTCCACCATCTTGTTCTCCATGAAGATGTATGACTACAATGCACCAAAAAAAATTTTTAAATTGAGCTGAAGTAACTTAATGTTACTGGTAATTACATGTATTTAAAATGATGGAAATTAAAAAAAACATAAATAAAAGGATCACTTAGGTTCGAAGCCAGCCACTCTGGCATAAGAGACCCTATTTCCAAATAAAAATATAAAAATAGGTCTGGGAATGTAACCTGGAGGTAGAAGGATTCCCAGGAACCCCACTACCACCACCACCAAAAAAAAAAAAAATACATAAATAAAAAAGAAAATGATGGAATACCAAAACAGGGGAATAGTGCATAGACTCTTCTCAGAAAGCTGGACTAAACAAAGCAATTTTGCTTTTCATGAAAGAAGTCTGAATGTATTTAAGTAGAAACTTACAGTAATAATGTAACAATCAATGTAGATAGAAGTCAACTTTTAGTATATGCAGAGAATTCTTCATGCCAACAGTCTGTGGTATACATCCATTTATCTACCACCACATATGTCCTACCTAAAGAAACCAGACAACAAAGAATATTAGAAAAAATGCTATTTTGGCACAGAGTGAGTTCTAAACAATATTCAACACAATAAAAAATATTAGGATGAAAGTGAAAATGAAAATTTTGTTAATCTAAGAACCAATTAAAAAACTATAAAATAAATTAGTCATGGGAAAAACAGTAAATAAAATGAAAAAAAAAAAACAGTCTCTTCAACAAATGATACTGGGAAGTCAGTGTATTTATCTGCAGAAAAATGAAATTAGACCTTCATTTCATATCATACATAATAATTTCGAAATGGACTAAAGACATGACAAAAAGACCTAAACATAAAATAATAGTGTCATAATCAGTTGGATGTGAACATTTGTCTATAACCAGAAAATGCATGAAAAAATATCAATTTTAAGTGGAATAAAATAAATTGTATAAGCTTTTAAATAATTATTGCATAAATTAACAAAATCTACTGATCAGTGTTAAAATGGAACTATCATTTTTTTCTTTATGAATTGTATATAAATTAGGTTTTACTTGTTACAAAAAACCCATCATTTCAAAAGAACTCTCCTCACTAGTAGAAAAAAATGAAAAGATTATGTGTCTATGATTTTTACTTATTTAAACTTTTATTCTTTAAAATATAGGGGCAGCCGGGTATGGTGGTTCATGCTTGTAACCCCTGCACTTGGGAGGCAGAGACAGGAGGATTGCGCAGGTTCAAAGCCAGCCATGCTTGCTTACGATACCCTGTTTCCAAATAAAAAGTATAAAATAGTTCTGGGAGTATAGCCTGGAGGTAGAAGACTTTCCAGAAACCCCAGTACAACCAAAAAAAATAAAAAATAAAATATAGGGGAAAAGCACTTCATCTTTATCAAATTTAATTTCAGAAATTATATCTTGTGAAAAGAATGACTCAATCAAATATAAACTTAACACTTTGATTATATTGAATTCACATTTATGGATTTATCTCTTCAGCTGCCATAATTATTCCAGTCTGTTTATATTTGCCTGACCTTATATAGTAATTTTAAAAATCAATTTCATAGCCATATCTCTACAAATATAAACCAGTAAATTTTCCTTAAACCAACATCATGTCATAAAATACCCTTTTCAAAACAAAACACACATGTATGTGTGCACAAATATACACACCCATTTTTTCTGAGTGATTTAGAAGAAAAATAAAAATGATCCTTACTATTCAAATGAAACATGAAAATATGTTATAATACCACATAAATATTCTTGTAATTAACTTTTATTTTAATAATTTTCCTTCAAGAGTTTATTTTTTAATATATTTTTATTGGTGCATTGTAGTCAAACATCCCAATGGAATACAAGACTTGTGAGGATATACAAGTACACCGGCCTCTCTGGCTTGGCACCGGCCTCGCTGCATGGCAATCTCCTATCTCGGCCTCAAAGGCCCCAGAACTGGCCTCACTGCATGCCAGGCTCTGATCCCAGCCTTGGATCCCCCAGCACCAGCCTTGCTGCCCAGCAGGTTCAGATCCCAACCTTGAAGGCCCCAGCAATGGTGTCACTTCATGTCAGGCTCTGATCCTGGCCTCTAAGTCTCTGGCAATGGCCTTGCCTCATGGCAGGCTCCAATCCTGGCCTCTATAGCCATGGCACTGGCCTCACTGCTTAGAAGGCACCGATAGATCCTGGCCTGGAAGGCCCCAGCACTAGCTCAGATCCCAGCCTCTGTGGCCCCAGGACCAGCCTCACCACATGACAGGCTCTGATCCCGACCTCACTGGCCCCTTACAGTATGTGTCTTTTGCAGAGGTTGTGACCTCAAGCACTCAGCAGCAATGCATTTTATCTCCCCTCTAAGAGCGGAGGCTTTGAAGTTCCCTGCACCAGCCTCGCTGCATGGAAGACTCTGATCCCGGCCTCACAGTCCACAGCACCAGCCTCGCTGCATGGCAATCTCCTATCCCAGCCTCACCACATGGCAGGCTCCAATCTCAGCCTTGAAGGCCCCAGCAACAGCCTTACTGCCTGGCAGGCTCAGATCCCAGCCTCAAAGTCCACAGCACCAGCCTTACTACATGGCAATCTCTGAGGCCATATTGGAGCCTGCCATGCAGTGAGGCCAGTCAGGAGCCTCTGAGACTGGGACAGGAGATTGCCGTGCAGCGATGCCAGTGCCGCTTCAGCCACGCATGCTTGGGAATTTTTAACAACATATTTTGTGAGATAAATGTTCTGGGTGTGTTGGAGGGAGTCCAGTAGTGCTGGGTGGGATGCCCAGCCGAGCATCCCAAGGGACTCAGTGGGCCTGACTGCCACGCTCCTCTATATCATGCTGGGAGCCATGGTGTTGCGCTCGAAATAGCAGATCCTACTCAACATGGTCAGGCTGTGTACAAGTACACATCACCCAATTAGCCTTTATCTAATCCCCATCTCATTCCCTCCCCTCCCTGGATCCCATGCTTGATTTAGTGATTGACTTTGATATATTTGTTTAAGTACATCAAGTGCTTTAAAGATTTTTCATCTTCCCCCCTCCCATCCCCTCAAATAGGTCACCTTAATTGCTCCTCTACAGGGCCCCTTCTTCAACTAGAATTTCTTCTATTACCCATTTCTCCCTAGTTTTTCCATATTAGAGAAAGTATCTGATATTAAACCAAAATTTGTTGTTCAGGGCTTCTCAGCAGAATCCATGTCCTATTTGGTGGCTGCTGTAGCCACTGCAACCACGGCAACTATCATCTTGTCAGGAATCCTTCAAGAGTTTATTTTTTAAATAACATTTTTCTTATTATAACAAATTTCTTTCTACAACACAAAAGGCTGTTAGATTTATTATATTCACAACTTGAAACATTGCCTGAAAGAAAAACAGGAACCATGACTGAAACTTATTGGAAAGGAAAGAACTAAAGAAATTTGACCTAGTTATATTTTTCATAGACTATCTGACATCACTCTGAAAAACAATCCTCTTGACTGTCGACAGAGGATGACATCCACTGAGGCATGGTGTAAGCCAAGAAGCTTTGTGTGAGAAGCAAAACCCTAGAGGTGAAATACAAAATGCTTCAAATGACTTCAGAAAACTTAGGTGTTACTGTCTCCGAAGGGATAAAAGCATAAGAAAAAAAGACAATTTTAAACAGCAAACTAGTTCAGTCACTACAGTACAGAATAAAGCTTTCTTTGTTGCCTGATTCTATAAGCTCTTCATTGCCCATAGGGATTTCTAAGAAAGGAGGAGGAAAATCATAACTGTTTAGAAAACAAGTGGTTGTCACCATTCAAAATTTTTTATTCCTTGAAAAACCTCAATCATGTAGGCAAAAAAGAATAAAGGATACCATTGTGTGGCTAAAGAACTAATCTCTATCTCTAATAAACTCCTGTCTTTTTATTTAATCTTTAAAAAAAGAGAATTGAATCTTATGATCTCAAGCACAGGGTCAGCAAATTAAAGGTCAATAACAAAGAAAATATCTCTCATATATCTATATTCTCCAGAAGACAAAAGCTATTAAAAATATAGAATCATTCTTATTGTACTCTATTAAAATTTCAAAATGTATGTACTTATATATTTATTCATTCAACAAATATTTAAAGAGTGCCTATTACATACTAAATCCTGTTCTGTGCTAGGAATACAGCAGTTGCAAGCAAACACCTATTTTTAAAAACTTTTCATAATAAAATAAACTAATATTGGTAATGTTTTGCCTAATAAACTAATAAAAACATAATAAAGTTAGAAGAAAGAAAGTGTTTTTTAGGTACAGAAGTAAATTATAGAAACTGGCTGAAGTTTTAAATCTAGATGACTGATAATTCTCACCAAGAATATGTGCATGTAGCTAAGAGGTAACATTCCAAGCCAAAGAAACAGCTAATGCAATTACTTAAGGTTTGAGTACGCTGGTATATTGAGGGAAAAGAGGCAAGTGAGAATATAGAGAGATGGTGTTGGAAAGGTAACAGAGGCCATATAGGTAGCACTTGGTGAACCTGCCATCATGATAAGAAATTTTCCACTCTATATTTATTTAAAAGTTGTTGTCATGAATGAATGTTGGACTTTGTAAAATACATATTCTGTATAAAGAGTATCTGTTTTCTCAAGTCCTGAATATGGCAAATAAAAGCTTAAGTCTGTATGGGAAATGAAAGTTATTCATCAATCAAAACTCAGTAATTTTAATTTACCTAAACAACAGACAAAAAGAAAATATCATCTTGTATGCAGAATTTGAAACTACCATGCATCCATGGAACAAATCCCATTTTTAGTGTATTTTATTGGTGCTTTGTCGTCTCGTTTCATAATGTAGTTCAGAAGATATTGGCCTCAGTAAAAGTTTTAAAGCATTCCTATCTCTTCTGTTCTCTTGAAAACATTGTGCAGAATTTGTATTAAGTATTCTTCATTTGCCTGCTTAAACTTACCATTGAAGTCATCTGAATCTATAATTAGATTTTAAGATGATTTTTTACCCATGAATTTAATTTATTTAAATGTTTTAAGGCGGCTTAGGCAATCTACTTCTTCCTGAGCTTTGGCAGATTTCAATTTTAAAGAAATGTATCATTTTTAATCAGCTGGATTTATTGCCATAGATTCAAATGTCCCATTATCAGGGTCTCACTAAATTGCAGAGGACCTCACTAAGTATCTGAGGCTGATCTCAAACCTGCAATCCTCCTGTCTTCATTTTTTTATGCTTTGTTTTAAAACAGGCTCTCACTAAGTTGCAGAAGACCTCACTAAGTATCTGAGGCTGGTCTCAAACCTCTAATCCTCCTGTCTCAGCCTCTCGAGTACTAGGATTACAAGTGTGAGCCACCATATCCAGCTCCTTTCTCTAATTCTTGATAGTAATGATTTGTGCCATGTTGTTTGCTTTTATTAATCCAATTTTAGGTTTGTGAATTTTATTATTTTTTTCAGAAAGCTATTTTAATAATTTTTATTTTTCTGTTTTCTTCTTTATTAAATTCTTCTTATCATTGTTATTTTCTGTTTTCTACATGAGCTAGATTTGAATTGTTCTCAGCCTCTAATTTCTGAAAACAGAAAGTTTGATTACTGATTTGTGACCATTCTTTAGACCTCATACATGCACATACCATTCATGATACAGCTTTCCCATGAAGTACTGCTTCAGTATCATCCTATACATTATTGAATGATGTGTTTTTATTTTATTTTAACATCCATATATTCTATTTTGTTGTAAAAATTGTTCTTTGTTTCATAGGTTGCTGAAATGTGCCTCTTTTAATTTCTAAAAATTTTGAGAAATCAAAATGAATTGTTATTGACTTCTTTCATTTAATTATAAATATACTTTGTATTATGCTCAAATAGATGGACTCCAAGATTTGAACATGAACTTATGATATCCTCTTTGAGTATAAACCTAAAAATTTGATTGGATATAAGTATAATCATTAGGCTGTATCATATAGCACAAAGGAAATTGATTTGCAGATTTCTATAAGTGAAGATAAATTGAAGATTTGGATTTTTTTGTTTTTATTGGTGCATTATTATAGTCTCACATCATATTAATGTAAATAATGATGACAATGACATACACAAAGACAGTACTTGATGAGCCCTATCTCCCCATTTTCCTCCATCCCAATACCAAGTTTCCAGATTGACAATGGTATATTCACATGTATGCACATAGTTCATGGTAGAATTTGTATTAATGAAACTCAGTCTTCCTCCTTCCCTACCCTTCTTCTCTGGCTCAGTCCCTAGTTAGTGGACTGTAAGTTAATAAATCAAACAATAATTTATTCTGAGTGAATATTAGCTCATTATAGAAAACACTTTAAAAGAGGAACTGCATGTCAAGGAGAGAGAATTCAGAGGGATTTGAAGCAGACACTTTCCTACCAGCCTTAAAAAAGCAAAGTTCCATAAGGTGAAGAGCTCCACAAGTCAGGGAAAATGAAAGCATTTAAAAATTGAAGAGCTCAGTCACAACATTCCTTTCAAGGAACTGAATTCTTCCAATAACATGTACTTGAAGGGATACCTTGAGCCTTAAATAAAATATCATCCCAGGGAAACCTTGAGCAAATGACTTCACTCACCCACGTCATACTTCTGACTCATTTAAACTCAGAGCTAGTAAATTTGTACTGTTTTCAGCCACTGGATTTGTATCCAAGACTGGATAAGTCTTTAGAGCATCATACTAAATAAAATAAGCCAATAAAAATATACTAAATTATTTCACCTATGTGAAGTATGTAAAGTACTCAAATGCATAAATAGAGAATGTAGAATAGTAGTCACCAAGGACTAGTAGAAGGAAGACTTCCTGTTTAATGTGTATAGAGTTTCAGTCCTGCAAGATGATAAGGATCTGGGGATCTGTTTTAGAACAATGTAAATATAATTGCTACTAAAATATATATCTAAAAAGGGTTAACATGTTAAATTTTATATGCTTATTTTATTTGTTTATTCATTTTAGAGTGTTGGAGATCACAGTGCTTCACACATGTGAGTCCAGAGCTTTATCACTAATCTACTTCCCCATTTATGTTTGCTTTTTACCAAAATAAAAATATAAATATTCAATTCAACATCTACTTTTACATTATACAAGTCTACTTTGCCAATATTAATACAGGTCCTCTTTCATCTTTCTTTTGGTTAGTATCATATCCTTTGTGTAGATATGTCAGGATTGCATGCTACAAAGTATTTTAGTTTTACTTTATTTTTACATATTAATATATAAAGTAGAATTCTTATAGTTAGTAATTTGTCACATCTTTCTATAAAGTAATAAATAAACTTTTGTTATAGTTTTCTTATTTAGATAATTTTATTTAATGTAATTATTAACCTAGATTTAAATCTGCCATCTTCCTTTGGTTTTCTATTTGTTTCAGCTATCATTTGTCTTCTTAGTCCTCTTTTCTATCTCATTTTCATTAATTATTATTTATTATTATTTTTATTTCCACTACTATATTGTTAGTCATATCACTTTTTTAAAACTTTGGTGAAATATCAAGGTACTTTTGATTTGCATCTCTGATTGCTAATGAATTTGAGCATTTTTTCATACATTTATTGGCAGTTTGAATTTCTTCTTTTGTAAAGTGTCTATTTAGTTCACTTGCTCATTTTCTATTGGGTTATTTATTACCTTAGTAGAAACAGTCCTCTATCAGAGGAAGAGTTGGCACAATTTTTCTCCCCTTCTGTTGGCTCTCATTTGAGGTTCTTTATAGTCTCCTTTGCTGTATATAAGCTCTTGAGTTTAATGTAATCCCATGTATTGATCCTTTGATTAGTTTCTTGTGCTTTGGGGGTCTTGTTGAGAAAGTTTTTATTTGTCTCTATGTGTTGAAGTGTTGAAACTATGCCCTCTTCAAGGAGCTGCAAGGTTAATACATGCATATCTATATACCTAATCACACAATTCACAATTGCCAAACTATGGAACCAACCAAGATATCTATCAACAGATGAATGGATTACAAAACTATGAGAAATGTACACAACAAAATTTTACCCCGCCATAAAGAATGGAATTATGTAATTTATAGGGAAATAGATAGAACTGGAGAATATTTGCTAAATGAGATTAGTCAGTCACCAAAAATAAAAACTCGAATACTCTCCCTAGTATGTGGAAGCTAGAGAGAAAATGGGTCATAGGAGAAATTCTAGATGAAGGAGATACTATAGATGAACAAATAAGGCAACCTAACTGAGGGGGATAGTTGGGTGGAAGAGAGAAATGTCTTAATGTACATGATGTACATTCTCAAATATATCATTCACTAAGGCTAACATGAGGATGAAATGGGGAAGGAATTGGAAAAGGGCTAAATAAGTGATGTGTGCATGTATACCTCTATCATCTTGTACTCCTTTAAGACATGACTACAATGCACCAATAAAAAAAAATCAAAAAGAAACAAAAAAAACCTTGGTGACTACTCTAAGGTTTAAACAAATGTAAGCATTTTTACCAGTATATTCTACCATTGAATATTTTTTATTAATGCATTGTAGTCATACGTCTTAATGGGGTACAAAATGGTAGAGGCATATATGCATATATCACTCATTTTGTCCTTCCCCAAATTTCCCCCATTTTTCTCCCCCTCACTCCTTTCATGTTTTCCTTAGTGATTGACTTTGATATGTTTGAGAATTTGATATACATTAGAAAATTTTCCCCTCCTCCCCTCCCATCTTCCTCAGTTAAGTTGCCATTGAATATTTTATGCAACATAGCAAAATTCTTTTCCAAAATTTAAAAATAAAAATAAAAAAGCTGGAGTGTAGCTCAGAAATAGAACACCCCTGGTTCAATCTCTGATACCCAAACAAAAATACAAAAGACAGTGTTTTAAAATTTTTAACTGTAAAAGCTTTCATATTTATCATGCTTATCAAAGAAACCACTCTTTTTATGTTTCATCAATTAATATTAACTGTATTTATGGGGTATAGTGTGTTAATTTGACACATATATAAAGTGTGTAATAGTCAAACTATGTTAGTTAACATCACTATTTCCTTAAACATTTTAAATTTTATTAGTACACAATAATTATAGGTATTTATGAGATAGAGTGCAATAGTCAATATATTGCACAAAATATACTGATCAAACTATAGTAGTTGATGTTTTTACCTCTTCTTAACTGTCTTGTTTTTGAAGACTTTCAGTTTCTCTCTTCTGAAAATTCATAAAATATATACTACCTTACTGTGAATTATAGTAACTTCAGTGTTCTATAGAACACTGGAACTTACTACTTCTGTCTTTGGTTATCCTCTATGCCTCATTCAAACACACTTTTTTCCAACTTTTAGTATTTGCTATTTTACATTCCAATCAGCTTCTTTTAATATACTTATTTAAGAGAGAATCTTAGCTATTGTGAATAGTGCAGCAACAGATATGAGCTCTTTGATGTGTTTGATAACATTTCCTTTAAATATATCCAGAGGTGGGATGGCTGGATCAAATGTTAGATATATTTATAATTTCATAAAAAAACTTCCATAGTGCTCTTCATAAAGGCTATAGTCATTTACAATCCCACCAGTGGTATATAAGAGCTCTATTTTTCTCCAAATTCTCATTTGCATTTCTTATTTTGTGTCTTTCTGATAATAGCAATTATAACTGGTGTAAGATGGTATCTATTGTAGTTTTCATTTGCATTATTCTGATGACTAATGAAGTTAGTTAATTAAGCATTTTTTTCCATTGGAGTCTCTTTCTTTCAAAAGTGTCTATTCATATCCTTTGTCCATTTTTAAGTAGAATGTTTTGTTTCTGAGTTTTTAAAACTCTCTCATATAATTCTGGATTTTAATCATTTGTCAGATGAGCAATTAATAAAATTTTGTTACCATTCTTCACTCATATTCCTTTTGCCTATAGAATTTCATTCAAAATATCTTGTACTAAAAGTCTCTGGCAATAAATTATCTCAGCCTTTGTTTGATTAAAAATGTATATATAATGATATTTTAATATGCATTTATTAGTGCATTATAGTCTCAATTCATAATGTAAATTGTATTGATAGTGACATACATGCCCAGAACACTTGGTGAAACCACCCTGCCTCCTCATTTTCCCCATTCCCAATACAAAGTACTGAGCTTGCCATTGGTAGATTCGAATTTCTACACATAATTGATGGTAGTATTTCCATTAATGAACCTCAATCTTTCCTTTTTCCCTTCCCATAGACCACTTCCCTGGCTCCAATGAAGTTTCTTCTTTGTTATCTGTAGTACCTCTGGTATCCCAATTACTCTCCATTTTGCACATATGCGAGAAAAAAATATGACCTTTCCCTTTCTGTTAGTTAATAATCTCACTTAACAGCCGGGCGTGGTGGCGCACGCTTGTAATCCCCGCACTTGGGAGGCAGAGACAGGAGGATCGCGCAGGTTTGAAACCAGCCAAGCACTCTGGCTTAGGAGACCCTGTTTCCAAATAAAAATGTAAAAATAGGTCTGGGAGTGTAGCCCGGAGGTAGAAGGGCTTCCAGGAACCCCAGTACCACCAAAAAATAAATAAATAAATAAATAAATAATCTCACTTAACATAATGTTCTCCAGGTCCTTCCATTTTCTTGCAAATGACGTAATTTTTTTTTTATTGCCGAGTAGAGTTCCACTGTGTGTATTTCCCAAATTATGGAACCAACCTAGGTGTCTACCAACAGATGAATATATTATGCCTTCATTTTTTTTTTTTTTTTTTTTTGGTGATACTGGGGTTCCTGGAAGCCCTCCTTCCTCCGGGCTACACTCCCAGACCTATTTTATATTTTTGAAACAGGGTCTCTTACGCCAGCACGGCTGGCTTCGAACCTACGCGATCCTCCTGTCTCCGCCTCCCAAGCGCGGGGATTACAAGCGTGCGCCACCACACCCGGCCTTATGCCTTCATTTTTAAAGGTATTTTCATCAGGTAGAGAAATCTGGAAGAAAGTCATCCATTTGTCTTTGGTATAAAGACAAAAAGATATAAAAGGTATAAAAAGGTAAAAAAGGTATAAAAGATAAAAAGTCTATATATTTCTAAACTTTTTTTCTCTTTATGTAATGCTTCACTTTCCCATGCCATCCACACTGCTTTCAAATTTTTCTTTTTGCCTCTGGTTTCAGAATTTTATTTATTATCACACTTGTTTTTTTTTTATTTTTTTATTGGTGCATTGTAGTCATACATCTTAGTGAAGTACAAGATGGTAGAGGTATAAATGCACACATCACCCAATTAGCCCTTAGGCAATTCCCACCTCATTTTCTCTCTCTTCATTTTTCTCAAGTATGGCTTAGTGATTGACTTTGAAATGTTTGTTAATATACAGCTCACGTACCTTAGGGAATTTCCCTCTTACCCCCTCCCATCCTCCTCAGTTAGATAAGCTTATTTGGTCATCTATAGTATTTCCTTCTTCATCTAGAGTTCTTCCTATCACCCATTTTCTCCCTAACTTCTGTATATTAGAGAAAGCATCCGATTTCTTATTTTTTGTGATTGACTAATTAAACTTAGCATAATGTTCTCCAGTTCCATCCATTTACCTGTAAATGACAAATTTATTCTTCTTTATACATATCCCATAGTCTTGTAACCCATTCATCTGTTGATGGACATCCTGGCTAGTTCCACATTTTGGCAATTGTGAATTGTGCAGCTATGAACATAGATATGCATGTGTTAGTTTGGTAAAATGTTTTCCATTCTTTTGGGTAGATACCCAGAAGTGATGTTTTTGGATCATATGGTAAGATTATTCCTATTCTTCAAGGATCCTCTATACTGTTTTCCAAAGTGGTTGCACTAATTTTCAATGTCTAAGTATATATATATATATATATATATATATATATATATATATATATATATATATTGTTTTATTGCCTTGTTTTAATTTTTTTTCTTATCATTTGTGAGTTTTTTTGTCTTTCATTAATTTTGGGAAATATCATTTACTTTATACCTGTCCTTCTCCTGACCCCTTTTTGAATCAATTTTCTTAGCTTAATTCCTAGCATTCATATAGTTTAGACTCAGAACTAGACTGATAAATCTAAACTTTACCTCTACTTATGTTTTCCAATCTTATCCTTCTTATTAGTACAGCTTTTAAATTTCAGTTAGTGCATTTGAAACACAAGTTTTCAGTGAAGTACTTGACCCTGAAAGGATTATGTGTACATTATAATATATCTGGAAAAATATTGCATTCCCCAATCTTTATTAGATAGGATAGTTATATGAATTATTCAAATATTTTTGTAGGATTCTATGTATCTTCTAACTATGTTGTAAAACCCTTTGAATGGAGGAATCATTTGCCGCCTATGGATATCCTGACTTTTCTATAAAATATTTCTATCAATTAAGGAAAGAAAGGGTATAGCCTTGGCAACAAACAACCAAAACTTCAAGACTTAAAAATTAGTAGAGTTTTTCTATACACTGCATCTTTTTGTTTCCCTAATCATTATCTGGGATCCCACACTGCATCTTGGTGTTCCCGCAATTACCAGGATTTTTAAAAGGTGCATGTAGAATCATGTACTAGATGTTAAATGTTCCACTTGCAGGTGACAACTGTCCCTTCTACACCTATGTCCATAACCAAAGTAAGTCTCATGGATATTCCTAACTTCAAGAGTTTCCAGGAGGAAAAAAAATTGATATAAGGCACTAATTTCGTAATATTAATTTGGCAGTTTTCCACAAGCTAAAATCCTAGTCATCAAAAATTTTACTTATTCTAATCTAATAGTAACAATTAGTAAATGCATACAATATTACTTTCAATATTAACTCAGAACACTGTAATAATTGCTACTCCTTTTAAATTAAAAAATATCTATTTCCTCTACCTTCTTTACATTCCAATGTTTCACAAGGAATTAAGTTACCTCTGGGAACTGTTTCTTTTTCTGTCCATCATCTTTCTTTTCTTTCAAAAGCCAAAGAAAAATGCCATCTGAACATGGCATTTTATCATCAGATGTTTTAATTTCTTGATCATCTGTTCTGGCAAGATACAGTTCTCCTTCAGTGTTTATTTTCCCTGCCTTCAAAACTGATTGTTTCTGGCATCTGTTCCTCTGCCTCCCTCTCTTAACACAGAGGCAAAAAAATCAGCTTACAGAGTTTGGCAGAGCTTCCATCTGGTATAAATCCATTGCTCTTATCATGTTTCCTTGCCAGAGTCCCTGAAAAAATAGTGTTAAAGGGCACTGCACAAAATGGGATTGAATGTCCACAGGGTAAAATTAATATTTTCCAATCAAGCGAGGTGTTGGGAAAGAAGGTACACTGTGTGGCCTTTGGAATCTTTTTGACAGGCTCTTCTTCAAAAAGAAACGTTAATAATTTTAAAATTTACTGAAAATATGTACAGTCTGGCTCAGCTTTAAATACTCTGAGGTTAAAAATTTATCACTTTCTTTTTTAGCATTCACAAGGCTTCTGACACATTAACCAACTCTTCATTTAACACTCCTTCAATTTCAAATACATGTAGCATCCACTCTGCCTCTTGTATATGCACACTGGCTCTTCTTCACTCTGTTACCACTATTTATTTGGTGACTTATGACTTCCAGCACAATATTTTTCCACCAATATATAAATAGATGGCAAACCTAACCTTTGGGAAATCCTTGACACCATTCATCTTATCAGACTTTCCATTCTTGCCCTTTACATTGCCTCTACATCATTTGGTTTTCTATTTAGAATTAGGAGAAAATATGACACTTTTATATTTTAGCTCCTTCTCATGAGAGCATTTTGACTGATTTTCTAGAGATTTGAGAATAATTTGCAATGGAGTATATTAATTGTGAACCACAAAGTAATATAGTAGTTTTATTTTCTATTTTTAATAAAATCTGGAATAAAATTTTTAAAAATTAAAATGAAACGCATTTCATTGTAATAATTTACAATAATTACATCATAGTCAGGTGTGGTGGTGCACACTTGTAATCCCAGTAGTTGGGAGGCTGAGACAAGAGTATTATAGGTTTGTGGTTAGCCTCAGGTACATAGTGAGGCTCTCAGCAACTTAGTATGACCCTGTTTCAAAATAAAAAATAAAAAGTAGGGCTAGGGTTATAGCTTGGAGCCACTTGAGAGCCACTAAAGAATGCCATATCTACTCTGAATCCTCTAAAGACAATTCTTCAAGCTTATAAAAGTACATAGAGCCAAGCTTGGTGGCGCATATCTGTAATCTCAGCACTTGGGAGACTGAGACAAGAGAATACCTGGTTCAAAGCAACTCAGTGAGGCCCTCTGCAACTCAGTTGGACCCTGTTTACAAATTAAACAATAAAATAGAAAAAAATTTAAATAGAGCTGGGGGATGTATAGCTCAGAAGTCAAACACTTCTGGCTTCAATCTCCAGTAAAAGAGAGAGAGAGAGAGAGAGAGAGAGAGAGAGAGAGAGAGAGAGAGAGAGAGAGAGAGAGAGAGAGAGAGGGAGAGAGAGAAAGTGAAAGACAGAGAGAAAGTGAAAGACAGAGAGAAAGTGAAAGACAGAGAGAAAGAGAGAGAAAGAGAGAGAGGAGAGATTCTCACTGGCTTGTTTCTTTCTTATAATCACTTCATTAAAGTGCTGTATGGAAGGTTTTATTATAATCCCTTTCTCAACATTTTGAGATCTCTGGCTTCCATAATTTTGCAGGAACTCATGGCATCATCTTTCCATTATGATATATTTTCACTTATAAAGGAAAGATTATTGCAGCTACCCTCCACTACCCTGGATGGACCTGCATACAAGCCTCACATGCCTTCTCAGTGTGGCAGGGACACAGTTAATTCTTATAAAGCAGCCATTTTGCTGGTAGTTTCCTCAATATCCACAGAAACACTCCTTTTAAGACCGTTCAAAAGTCAGCATCTCAAAGAGATCTCTTTTAAAATATGGTAATATTTTTAACATTTTCCCTTCCTGCAATGCAAACCCTTTACCCCATGCTGACTGTTTATTTTTCGATTTTTAATTGCAATTATTGACTGTGTCATTTTAAGTCTTCCTGGAATCAAACACCAAAACAAAGTTAGAAGCACGAGATATTAATTGAGCCAGATGTGGGGCATGCACTTATAACCTCTCTACTTGGGAGGCTGAGACAAGATCACAGATTTGAAACCAGCCTCAAGAACCCAGTATAGTTCTCAACAACGTATTTAAATCCCATTTTAAAATAAAATAGGGTTCGGGTATAGATCAGGGGTAGAAGTTTTCTGCAACTATCCAACCCTAATACCAAAAAAAAAACTATTTAGAGTTCTTCCCTATGAAAGTTAAGGGTAGAGGAACATAAGAACATAGAGAAAGCCTTCAGAACTCAAAGGTCTGCCAAGGAAGAGGAGAAGGAGAATGAAAGAAGATTGATTGGGAGCTTCAGAATAAAATGCAACTCAGACACATTCCCAATCAGCAAATGGAGAGCTCTGGGACATAAAGTTCCTAGCAGAGGGTCCTGTAGTAGGCAGAAATTAAAACATCCCGCTGTCTGGGGCTGTCCAGTCATCTGCTGGGCCTGGGCACATGTGGCTCTAGATCTTACGCATTTTCCAAAAACACAGTTTCTGGAGCTTGTCAGCTAACTGTATTTCATGAGACAGGTTTTCCTTCTAAGGGAGATATGATTGGTACACATTCTAGCCTCTTCATTTTCTAAGTATAATTATGCAAGTATTAAAATTTTGTATGTTTTTCCCTTAGCACTCAATAGGTACTTGAAAAATGTTACATAGCCAGACATGGTGGCGAATGCTTGTAGCTCCAGTTCTTGGGCTGAGACGGGAAGATTGCAGGTTTGAGAACAGTCTCCACAGCTTAGGGAGACCCTCCGCAACCCAGATAGACACTGCTTCAAAATGAGAAATAAAATGGAATAGGGATATAGCTTGGAGGTAGAAAGAACCTTGCGCTCAATTCCAAGTAAAAAAAAAAAAAGTTACATAAATAAAGGAATGAATGAAAAAAATGAGTCCAGTACTTAGCCTTTTTAAAATTCTTCAATGAAATATGTCATAGTATAAGATGAACTGCATCATGATTCATTTAAGCTCTGGTTGCTTTATAAAAAAAAATAGACGTTTAAGAAATGAACAAACATTAATTACATTGCTAGATTTTGACCCTCCTTAGGGTAAATATCCAACTATCATTTTTACATTTCCACTACTTTGTATGATGCTTGATACAAATTCAATAAAATTTGACAAATGTAGAAATTAGTAAATGACATTTCAGCATTGCAACGAAAAATATCCCTCCCTTAAAGATGCATGTGGAATTGGTAACTTGGGAGGCTTTTACTCCTATGACATATTTTCTATTGTGGATAATATAATATTTCATAGCTTGAGGTATAGACTGGATCAATTTAGAAGTTGTCTTTTCAAAAGAGATGTAATACTACCCCAGGAAGATAAATCACATCTTATCTACACATGTAATTGAGGGGCAAAAGAGCAACTTCACTGTGAAAGAAAAATGAAATCTCTGGAGGATAATGTACTTAAACAGACCAAATTTATAAAGTAGCTTAAACCACACACATGTGATTACATGGTGAAAAAAAAATTGCTGATGGGATTACAGGTCTCTCACCTTAAGGCCAAGTGTGTTCAATTAAGATGGTATTCATGAAAAAGAAAAGGAATTTCAGAGAGAAGGAATGGCTTAGTGTCATAGTACCCTGGGAATATACTGATAAATAATTCACTGGGATTAATAAATAAGATAAGGATTAAGAGTAGGTGTGAAAATCAAATATATATTTGCAGACTGGGCTTTGCACAGCTCAGCCATGTATAGTAATGTGTGGGGGACCACACTGTCATGTCTGGGACTCAGACCCTACAAAACTAGAACTCCAGAGTCTGCAAAAGTGAACTCATCACCAGAAGAAATAGTCACCTCTAAAGTACACTGTGTTTCTGCCTCTAAGATTAGTAATGAGAAAATTGGTAAAATGTGAATAAACTTATTGGCATGTTAAGATCTCTTGTAAAAAGTTATTTGGATAATTATCCAACCATTAACTTGTAAGGTGCTATCCTGATGCTTTAAATGTCCTAAGACTTTGGTTTTACAATGAAAATTATAATTTTTCTACTTGATTGGTGGTATCAGTTCATTTAAATCCACATTTAAGAAGTTCTATTGGTATAAAAATATTTAATAATGTTGATGTGTTCTTTCATTTTTTTATTTTTTTATTTTTTTTATTGGTGCACTGTATTCATACATTATAGTGGGATACAAACTTTTGTAGACATACATGCACACATCGCCCAGTCAGCCCCCACCCGATCCCCACCCCATTCTCTCCCTATCCCTCCCTCCCATGCTTGGCTTAGTGGTTGACATCTAGTATTATAGCAATTTATCCAAAATTAAAAATGATAATCTCACATAACAGTTTCATTTGTCTGATACCAAGCTTTTGATGACTTAAAGATAACATTTCAATATTTCTTTTTACTTTCTTTCTTACCAGAGAATTTTTTTTTCTATTTTTAGGTGAAACTATCATATATTTATATATTTATTTTTCAGAAAAAAACTCTATCCTAATATGGAATATGGACTCTAGATACCCAAAACGATCTTGAAAAAGAACAAAGCTAGAAGATATATATTTTCTGATTTCATTGATGTTTTCTTTCAAAGTGAAAGTATGTTAGCTTATGATTACACTTCACTATTGCTACTCATAATGATTTATTAAAAATAAAGCATAAAGTTTTCCATAAAACTTAAAGTCAAAATAATTTTAATTCAGGTTACTTGCACTTTATAATGATTTTAGCAGAAAGACTAAAACAAGGAAAACTTCTTCCCATCAGAATGAAATCTTTTCAAGACACACTTAATATACTACTTAAAGAATACAACTTTGATTTTCATCTCTGTCTACCATGAATAATAGTACCAGCTGAATTTGGTACCATCTCTGCCTTAGGCAAATTGTGAATTTGAAGCTCTTGCAATTTCTCATTCTGCTTCAGTTAAAAATGGACTTGAAATGTCATAAGAAGTTTAAACTTGGATAGAAACTGTCTGGACCAGCAACTCTAATGTCACCCCGTTCTATGCAAGATTCATCTGGAGAAATCTCACAAATGATTTTTATAAATCTGTAATTCAAAATAGCACCCTTAAAATTAATAAAAACTATGACTGCCACTATACAAAATCATTGGCATCTGTTGCAGATATTAATTTAGCCAATCTCCATTTTAGAGATATGAGGATATTAGAAGGTAGTAAAAATTATTCCTAACATTGTATATACTAGTTCAAATAACTTTCAATTATAAATATGTGTGAAAATTGTATGGTTGAAACAAGCCAAATATTAACTCTGCAGAAAATATTTATACTTAAAAGGTTATCAGTAATCCAACATTTTTTCCTATTAAAAATTCATAAAAATCAATAAGAAATATCTAAATTTACCATATATAGTGGGCAAAAACATTAAAATAAGAAATGTAGTTTTAAGAAAATAATTGTGATTATATTCAGTATCATTACTAATCATATAAATGGAAATGAGAGCAATATATTTTATATTTTATCAACATAATTCAGAATAGTTAAAACGAAGATAAAACCACTATATTTCTCAGAAATTGTTACACTTATTTCATAAACAAAAATTTGCATAATGCCAAGTGGAAAAGTCAGCAAACTGTATTGCATCTGCCCTAAGCAATATAATTTTAGTTTTAAGAATACACATATGTGGTTGGCTCTTTCTAGGCAGTCTAAAATATAATCCACATTCCAGCTCTATGAGATGAATCTAATATTATTTCCATGTCATTGATAAAGAAGAAATACAGTCTCTGAGAGACAGAGTGATTTGTCCAGAAATGGGCAGGAGGTTAAGAGTGTAGAATCTACAATAAAATCCAAGTAAACCTGACCCTTGGTCTTGAGTCTTGAGCTAACTCACTCCCTCTTTCTGCCTTGTTAGATGTCCCTGTCAATTCTCTTTCCCTATAGATGACATATTTCTTGTGATCCTCATTCTATAAGTAACACGTCTACAATGCACCCTAAAAGGATCACCCGCTCTTCCAATAGGTAATAACTGTATTAAGTTAGAGCAAATTCTACTATTCTCAGCCTTGTGGTCACTTCTGGTATAAACGATCCTGTTTGAGTAGAGACAATTTTTACTTCTCTACTCTGCTTTCTCCTCAAGTCACTAGCTTAGCTTCTGACCCATTCAGGGTCGATCAAGAAATGAGATCAGAGGAGATAGACATGACTTTAGGAAACTCGCTGCCAAGCTTTGTGTGGAAGTCCTGGAGGTTTGTCAGATACTCAAGCCTGAATCATCCTTTCTCAAGTGCTGGATGAATTTTTCATTCTTCCATTGGGAACCTCTATTGCAATTTTTTAAAATTTTTATTGGTGCATTGTAGTCAGACATCTTAATAGTGTACAAGATAGTAGAGGCATACATGCACACATCACCCAATTAGTCCTTACCCAATTCCCACTCTATCCCCTCCCCCCTTATAATGTTTGGCTTAGTGATTGACTTTGATATGTTTGTGTATGTACATCATGTACACTAGGAAATTTCTCTCTTACACCCTCTCATTCCCCACAGTTATGTCACCTTATTGCTCATTTATAGTATCTCCTTTTTCATGTAGAGTTTCTCCTATGACCCATTTTCTCCCTAGCTTCGGGATCCAATTCTTATTTTTTGTGACTGACTAATCTCACTTAGCATAATGTCCTCCAGTTCCATCCAATTACTTACATCCTATAAGTGATGTAATTGCATTTTTCTTTATGACTCTGAGTAAAATTTTATTGTGCATATATCCCATAGTTTGGTAATCCATTCATCTGTTGATGGACGTATAGACTTGTTCCATAGTTTGGCAATGGTAAATTGTGCAGCCATGAACATAGAATGTGCATGTATGTGTTACTCTGGTGGTTTGGTTTCCATTCTTTTGGGTAGATACTCAGAAGTGGTATTGCTGGATTATGTGGTAAATTCATTCCCATTCTTCTGAGGATCCACCATACTGTTTTCCAAAGTGGTAGCACTAATTTTCAAACCCACCAACAATGTATTAGAGTTCCCACTTCTCCACATCCTCATCAGCATTTGTTGTTGTTTGTGTTTTGAATGATTGCCATTCTAGTTGGAGTTAGGTAATATCTTAGGGTAGTTTTGATTTGCATCTTTCTAATTGTTAATGATGTTGAGTATTTTTTTATAAATTAATTGGCCACTTAAATTCTTCTTTTGTGAAGTGCCTATTTTGTTCACTTGCCCATTTTTTAATTGGGTTTTTTGTTTTCTTAGTGCTGAGTTTCTTGAGTTTTCTGTATATTCTAAATATTAGTTCTCTCTCAAAGGAATAGTTGACAAAAATTTTCTCCTATTCTAGGAGCTCTCTGTTGGGTTTCTTGATAGTTTTCTTTGCTCTTTAGTTTTATGCAAATGCAATACCCCATATTGATTTGCCTTTTAGTCTCTTGTGCCTTTGAGGTCTTGTTGAGAAAAGAGACAGCACCATTCCCAGCATGAGCTACCTTTTTTTGTTTGTTTGTTTTAAGTACTGGGAATGGAACCCAGGGGCATTCCACTTCTGAACTACACCCACAGCACGTTTCTATTCTTTATTTCAAAACAAAGTCTCACTGAATTGCAAAGGGCCTCACTAATTAGCAAAAGCTGTGTGCGAACCTAAGTCCTCCTATCTCAGCTTCCCAAATGCTGGGATTACAAGCATACACCACCACACCCAGCACAGAAACTGCTTTCTGCTTCTGTCTCAGACCATGGACTTATGGAAATTTGGTTTGTCTTCACCACCCAGTGAGAAATAAAATCTGACCACAGTCATTCAAGTAAGTTTCAAAGCAAATCCCACTGCCCCACCCTATCCTACCAGTTGGCCCTACAGATGAGACCTCAGTTTCCCTTTCCACATTCATTAATTGCAACATCATAGAATACCTAAGTGAAAGATTCTGAGCTAGGCCACACTCAATATTCCTGGCCACAAAATTATGAGACAATAAATATTTTAAGATATAATATTTAGAGATAATTTGCTATGAAGCAATAAAAATTAATAAAAACACATACACATAGAAATAAACTGTGATTCATTTATTTTGTTTAGGGAGTAAAATATATGCATTTTCTTCTTAGTTTATTTAGATTTATGTTTTTCATAAGTGCTGAAACCAAAAGGATTTTAATATAAGTCCCATAGAAACTTTTATAAACAGAAACCCAAATAAATGAGTATTTTGACTATTAAATTGTGTAATTACCAGAGGATTCAAAATATGAATACCTTAAATGTATCAAGTATACAGTTTTGAATAGGTTTTTCACATGTAATATTTCTCTAAATCGTTTCATAACCCTGTTATATATATATATGTGTGTGTGTGTGTGTGTGTGTGTGTGTGTGTGCGCACATGTGTGTGTTTATTTACAATAAAAACAAAACTAAAACTTGTGTATATATATATATATATATATATATATATATATAAAATTGGTACATTGCAGCCTCACATCATAATGTAGTTCACAGTGATGGTGACATAAATTCACACAGCAGTTGGTGAGTTTTATAGGAGTTCTATTAATTGGGAAACTATACCATGAGGGCAAAATTTAGTCTGCCTCTTATTTTGCTGTAAAGTTTTATTGGAACATAATTCTAGACAAAGAAGGAGAAACTTTAGATGAGTAAAGAAGGTGATCTAAGGAAGATGGGAGGGGAAGTAGGAAAATCCCTGATGCACATAATGTGCGTTCACAATCATATCAAAGTCAATCACTAAGCCAAACATGAGAAGGAGGGAAGGGTAGAGCGCGGGGTGGGAACTGAGGAAGCGCTAAGTGAGTGATGTGTGCATGTATGTCGCTACCATCTTCTACCTCATTAAGATGTATGATCACAATGCACCAGTTTTAAAACAGATTCTGTGCTTTTCAAAACCCATACATTATGTTTCTTGGAAATTCCTGAAACCCAGTCCTACATGGATATCAGATCTATGAAGCTTCCTATTCTTTGTTAGATGGTGATTTCTAATTTAGGTTAAGGAAGAGTTGATAAGAAAAACCACCAGAAAACTTATCCTCTAAATTTCTCATCATGCTTCAAAACCAGGTTTTACTCTAGCTTCTTCCTCTCAGTTCATCTCTGCGTTCCTAACACCCCTACTGTTAGGAACCCAATGTTTGCGCCAACCCCTAAACTTCAAATATACAAGACCTACTCCAAAATATGATACTAATAGGAGGTTGTGTCTTTGAGAGGTGATTTGGATTAGATGAAGTCAGAAGACAGATCCTAATGAGATTAGTGCCTTTATAAGAGTCCTCAGTGATCTGGCCCAAGGTTAAGGTTATGGTCAGGCTTAGTAGGTATCTCTGCTCTCTTCCATGTGAGAATACAATGAGAAATCAGCAGTCTACTACTAAAGAAGTGTGCTCACCAGAGCTCAGACATGCTGCCATCTTGATCTTAGATATTCAGCCTTCAGAAGTGTGGGGAATAAGTCACCTATGATTTTTTTTAGAGCAGCATAGTCTGAACTCACCCTTATGTAATCAACCTCAGCAGAGTAAATTTCTCCCATCACCCGCATGTGCACATGTCTTTAACAACTTTAAAAATACCATAATTACAGTCTACCAGCAGATATAGAGTATATTTGTGAAGTTAAATCTTCATTGTGATTGAGTTAACTAGGGAAAATGTCTAAAAGAACTTCTTAGGAAATAATAAAAAGTTTGAAAAATAAGTACTAAATAAGCTATGTAAAATCTCAGAGGTACGATGTGAACACAGATTTTCTGATTGAGTACATCAATATTTATGTCAGAACTTCTTCAGCAGCTAAAAGAAAAGAGAAATTTTACAGTTTTACAACTTCCATATCTTCCCTGAAAATAAAGATAATTCAGAAGCTAAATTTATATAAAAATATTTTGTTTCTTTTATGTGTTTTTATTTGATTTCTCTACATAAAAAACAGTCAAAATTTATAAATCCTTTTATTCTTTATCAACTCATGCACACACAACCAAAATTCATACTAAATTTACATAAGCCCTAATTGTATGGGTAATTCATTTTACATTATTAGCAAGCTAGTTTAAAGTTTATCTTTATTTTCCTAAAATCACTTAGAATTTTAAAAACACTCATGTAATCCAATACTTGCAGATAACCTTTTTGTTATGTAGGGAGTCAGTATTGGTAATTATCTGACTTGATTCAGCAATGTTAGTCTATGCCAAGTATTTTCAGCCTGTTAACAATCACCCACAGTTCCCAGTGCAAGTGAATCTCCCACTGTCAAATCAGATTAACACTTTTCGTAGCCTTTTTGAATCATTCCATGACAAAAAAATCAATTGGTGGAACTGCATTACAGCTGTCTGTCATCCATTTGAATCAGCTTCATCATGACCATTTGTCAAAACCAGTGCCAACTACCTTAGAAAATTTGTCAAAATAATGGTAATAGCTGTTGAACATTCAATGTATGGAAGATTTGTGCAGCAGTCTCCATCATAAAAAATCAACACCACTGAATACCTATTGTGAACTATTATTGTAAAAGGCAGAACTGAGTATGTGCTACCTGAATTCTAAAAATACATATGATCTTCACGGAACAATGAGGGAGAAGACTTATCTCCAAATTTTAGGAGCTAAAGGCTATTGTGTAGTAAATTCACATGTATATGAGAATGAGTTACAGTGATTCTTTTTTGTCCAAAGTAGCATATTCAAAAAGAAAACAAACTAAGCTAATTAAAATTATTCTTAGAAAGTTTCAAATATCCAGTATATTTTTACACTTTTATATCTCATGGCATATTGTTAATGATTGATAAATGTTTGGGGATGGAAAAAATGTTTTCATTAAACATGTGTCCAACAGTTTAGCCATTCTTCTGAAAATGACATCTTGGAGTGGAAAGGTTCAGAAATAAGTAATTTCTCATTTTTATACTATAAGAACTTTTTGTCCAGTAATGAAACTTAAGTCAAGGGATTTTTTTTTTTTTTTTTTTTTTGGTGATGGTGGTACTGGGGTTCCTGGAAGCCCTTCTACCTCCAGGCTACACTCCCAGACCTATTTTATACTTTTTTATTTTTGAAAACAGGGTCTCTTAAGCCAGTACAGCTGGCCTTGAACCTGCACGATCCTCCCGTCTCTGCCTCCCAAGCGCGGGGATTACAAGCTTGCACCACCATGCCTGGCTCGAGTCAAGGGATTTTAGAAAAATCAGCATACCAAGTGTTTAGGTATATGTAGCATCAATCAAGAAAGCATAATTTAGGGTCACTTTTTTCTCCTCATACTAGTTTGTTGGCAGAGAATTGGGCAATTTCAGATATAGAATCTCTGTTGTGGGGTAGTGTAAAATTCCAAAATGTTAACCAATTTGTCTGTTTGTCACAATGTCTTCCCCTCCCCACACTAAAATTCATTTTATCTCTTGTCCCTTCCTCTTTATCTGGGCTGTTTTTGTTTCAGGAAAAGAAAAGATGGCATAGCAAAAAGAAGAAGCAAACATTTTCTTTGCTTTTGAATTTACAAATTCATCTTCTTGGAGAAACCAAAAGTATTTTTGTGTTTGAACAATACATAGAAGTAGAAAATTAAGTGAGAATGTGAGGAAAAGACTCAAACCACACAGGTGTGATAACCATTCCCAGGAATGGAGCAGAGAAAAGTGAGAGGAGAGTGAAAAAATAAACAAAAGGTGAGCAGAGATTGTGAGCCCCTGAGAATGGATCACCTTTGCACTCTGCCTTCTACTCTGACCTTGCAATGGGACAGGTAGAAAAGGTTTGGCATGTCTGAGAGCTGTTTCAGTCAACATTCTCATTGCTAAAATAATCAAAAGACCTAACTAACCACACAACTTAGAGGAAAGAATACTTATTTGCTCACAGGTTTTGGAGTTTCCAGGATCAGTTCAGGTGAGGCAAGGAAGGGTCTTAAACTCAGGGCATGGAGGTAGGGATTGGAAAGAGGGAGAGAGATCAAGGGTTCTGCTGTCACATTATGGAGACAGGAAGTAAGAGAGCAAGCAAGCAAAAATGATTTAAAGACAACAACACAATCCCTACAGCCACAGCCCCAAGGACCCATCCAGAAAAGTCCATTGATAATATTACAGTCCTCATGACTCAATTACATCAACCCCACAAACCAGTAAATGAACTTTTCAGTGTACATTCTATATCTAACCATAATAAAAGTAGAAAGCATCTATTTTAAGTTGTTTGGTCTGCTCTAATAAAATTCATGAATGATAGCTTATAAGAAACAGAAATTTATTTCTAAAGTCCTGGGGACTGTAAAGTATAAAATCAATGCATGGGCAGATTTGGTGTCTGGGGAGTAGCCCCTGATTCACAGATGGTGATTTCTCACTGTGTCCTCTCATGGCAGAAGGGACATGCTGACCCTCTTGAGCTTCTTTTACACAGGCACTAATTTCATTCATTACCTCTCCATCCTCATGGTCTATTTCACTTCCCAATGACCCCACCTCGTAGTAGCATCACATTGGTGATTAGGTTTAAGCACATTACTTTTAGGGAGAAGCAAACATTCAGACCATAGCAGTATCATTCTCTAGCTTCCCCCTTTCCAGGATTATATTCTGGGAAATAATAAAAACCCAGAATATAAATGCCTATAAAAGTATCACCACTAAGAGACATGAAGGGTCATGTCTAAGCAGAACCTGAAAAACCATATTATTTTTTCTGCACCTAAGTGTACTATGAAATGGACACAGTCATTAGAAAATATCACAGAAGATCTTGAATCCCAGTGTATGAAAAGGGAAAAGAACCATCTTTTTGAACTGACAAGGAGTCCATAAGAGACTTTACAAACAAAATGAAAGACATAGCAATGACTTGTGTGGATGAATGGGTTCAATGAAGGGCAGGTGATAGCAGAGCACTAGACATCCCATCTGTGTTTCTTTTCTGTCCCACATACTTTCCTGTTATCAACCAATCTCTTCTTTATAAAAATTTTCCCAGTTATTTCACAACACGTTCTTTCCTTCCCATGACTAACCCCATGAGTAAAAACGGGGCTCTTTCCTCTCTTCTCAAGTCCCCAATATAAATGGGGAGCTTCAGGTAGAAACATTTTTTTTCACAGCAAGTTCTCTAATTCATGCTACATATAATGGTCATCCTGCCCTCACCTGCAAAGGCTGAACAATAACTCAGAAGAAAAAATAGGGGGTGGTTAACATTGGGCATGCTTTTTAGGTGTGTTGTGTACCTAAATCTCACCTCCAGTGTCATATCTGTTTATCCCCTCATTATCTGTTAAGGAAAATTTCATGTCACACCTTAGTGAGTCTGCATTATCTCTATTTCTTCCAATTGTGAGGGGCTCTAAATGAGGCCCTGCGAGGTGTTTAGCCTTCTGATATGCCTGTAGTTTTCTAACAGTTGCCATTTTAATTTAAAGAGTCTCTTTAACCTCTTCCCCCAGGTGCATTAGGTTCTGTTCCATTCTAGCCTATCTGGACCTGACATCTCCATCTAACTTTTTCACAGGAGGTGAGAATAATCAAGATAGCTGGTTGTCTGGAGATGGAATTCTGTAGCGCTCATAGCTGCTGGGGGTAGAAAAAAATAATCCAAGGCTAAGCAAGTCTGATTGGATCTAGAGATGGAAAGGGGAACTCATATGCACTAAAGTAAGAGGTCTTATGGTGTGTTATAAAGTTGAAATTAGAGTCAAGAGCTGAAAGATGTGAGCAAATCAGGAACAAATGGGTAAAGAGATGGGGTGGCCCATGACGAATTGTTTAGAACTATTGTCAGTCTTTCAAGTTTCCTCTTTTAAGAGGTAGCTAACCATGTAGAAAATGATTTATTTCTACTTAACAGAAAAAAGCATATCATGAAATGTGCAATGAAATGAGCCTTGCACTTTTCCAGAGCCATTCAGTTCAATGTTGGACTTTTGGCTTTGCTCAAAACTCTCTGTGATCCCATTCCATCCCAGTGTCTGGCAGTTTCTGAACCTTTTGTGTTCATCTCATGATTCTTTTTCTGGGCTCATTTCTTAGACATCAGGGCAGATAATGACTTCTTGACTCATACTGTTCCTTATAATGTGCCTGACCTCAAATTCTGACTCGTTTCTCTCTGGTCTATTTAAACAACCTTTCCACTGACCCCATTTAATTCCCCGTGAATCTCCTGTAAAATCGAATGAAGGTGCAGTCTGATGGAAAGAGTGTTCCATGGAGATTTCACATCCTTCTAACACAGTAAAGAGTAACTGAATAAATGCTAAATCATTAAACAGAGTGCTAGTTTATCAGTTAGGAAAATATGATAATAACTAGCTTATAAAAGAACCAGAAGATATATTGATTTTAGATGTTTGATTTCTAGCTGAAAGTTTCTAGAAAGTGAGCATTAAGAATATCTTCATTTCTTTTTCTTTCTTTCTTTCTTTTTTTTTTTTTTGGTGGTACTGGGGTTCCTGGAAGCCCTTCTACCTCCTGGCTACACTCCCAGACCTATTTTATATTTTTATTTTTGGAAACAGGGTCTCTTAAGCCAGCACGGCTGGCTTTGAACCTGCGCGATCCTCCTGTCTCTGCCTCCCAAGCGTGCACCACCACACCAAGCCTAAGAATATCTTCATTTCTGATGAAAATACTTTTTCTTCTATTGGACCTCATATTGCTTATTGTAATCATTTGGACAAAATACAGATGCAATAAAGTATCATTTTCATTATATATAAATTTTTCATAAATAATATATTGGAATGATAATTTTTCATTTTTTATTTTTTATTAAATCTAATGGTCAACATCAAAAATTTTAGTTAGGGAACTTCTCATTTGTAAATATTGTGTTTATTTCATTAACCCAAATATTTATATAAATATGATTTTACTAATACTTTTGTATAGTGATTCATGTTAATTTCAAAAGTTAATCCAAAGTGAAAGCTAACCTTATTTTAACATATTTATCATCTGTTCTGCTTTCAATAAATGAAACTCCTTAAGAACTGATTTAAAAATAATGTAAATATCAGTCTGAAGGTTCTTTAAAAATCTGGGAATAGTCTTTTTTTATGACCCAGCTATGGCACTTCTGAGTATATTCCCAAAATAATTCAAGTCAGAATATTATGGTGATAAATACAAAGCCATGTTTACAGCAGTACAACCCAAAATAGCCAAATTATGGTACCAGCTTGGGTGTCCACCAACAGAGGAATGGATTATGAAATTGATATATACACATAATGGAATTTTTTGGTGTGTGTGGTTCTTGGGTTGAAACCCAGGGGCCTTCTACCTCCTATTTTTTTATTCTTTATTTGGAAACAAGATCTCACTGAGTTGTGGAGGGCCACACTAAGTAGCTAAGGCTGGCCACGAACAGTGATCCTCCTGTTTCAGCCTCCTGAATTATGAGATTACAAGTGTGTATCACCACACCCGGATCACATAATGGAATTTTAATCAGTGATAAAGAGAAAAATTATGTCATTTACAGGACAGAACTAGAAAATATTATCCTAAGCAAGATTAGCTAGTCTCAGAAAATGAAGAGTCATGTGTTTCCTCTCACATGTGGAAGCTAGATAGAAATTGAGAAACAAAATGGACTTCAAATAAATGAGGAGAGATGCAAGTAGAATAATGGAAGGGGATTGAGGAGAGAGGTGGGAAGGGGAAAAACAAACTTGATGAAGGAAACAATTCAAATAATCTGATGTACATTTGTGAAGTATCAATATCAATTTCAATATTATCAATGGAAAAAGGAAGGAACAGGGTGTGATCCAGAGGAAAAACACACCAGGTATCTATGCATATGTTTCTATTGCACTGAATCTCAATATGATATTTAATTGTGATGAAACAGAAAGAGATGGAATTTTCCCAAATTCCTTCTATGAGGCCAGTATCACATTACTTCCAAAACCAAATAAAGATACCTTAAGAAAAGAAAATTATAGAACAATATCCTTGATGAACATAGATGCAAAAATTCCAAACAAAATACTAGCTATATACATTTAAAACCATATCAAGAGAATTGTACGTCATGACAAAGTGGTTTCAACCCAGAAAAGCAAGGCTGGTTCAACAGATGCAAATCAATACACATTATTCACCACATAAATTGAACTGAGAACAAAAAACACATGATCATATCAATAGATGCTGAAAAAGTATTTGACAAGATCCAACACCCATTCATGTTCAAAACACTGCTGAAAATTAGAATAGAAGAAATGTATTTCAACATCACTCAAGCAATATACAATAAACCCAAAGCCAACATCATATTGAATGGAGAAAAACTGAAAGAATTTTCTCTAAAATCAGGAACAAGACAAGGATGCCCACTATCACCACTCCTTTTCAATATAGTCCTCAAGACTCTAGCCACAGCAATAAAACAAGAGAAGAATATAAAAGGAATATAAATAGAAAAAGATAAATTAAAATTCTTTGTTTGCATATGACATAATCCTTTATTTAGAAGACTCAGAACTTAACCAAAAGACTACTGGAGCTGATTAACCAATACAACTAAGTTGCACATTACAAAATCAATCTAAAAAAATCAGTTGCTTTTCTATATGCCAAAAATGAATCCACAATGAAAGAAATAAAGAAAACAATTCCATTCACTATAATCTCAAAACCAATAAAATACCTAGAAATAAACCTAACTAAAGATGTAAAATACCTATACAATAAAAACTATAAAACATTAAAGGAAGAAATTGAAGAAGACCTTGGAAGATGGAAAGATCTCCCTTGCTCATGGATAGGCAATATAAATATCATCAAAATGGCCATTCTGCCAAAAAGTCATTTACAGATCCAGTGCAATTTCTATCAAAATACCAATTACATTCTTCATAGATCTATGAAAATCAGTCATTAATTTTATATGAAGAAATAAAAGACTCAGAATAGCCAAAGTAATTCTCAGCAATAAGAACCATGCAGGAGGTATCACAATGCCTGACTTCAAATTATACTACAGAGAAACAGTAGTGTAAAAAAAAAAAAAAAAAAAAAAGAAAGCATGCTATTGGCACAACAGACATACAGAATAATGCAACAGAATAGGTGATACAGAAATAAATCCACACACTTATAGTCAGTTGATCTTTGACAAAGGGGTCAAACTCATAGGATGGAGAAAAGACAGCCTTTTCAACAAATGGTGCTGGGAGATCTGGCCATCCATTTGTAGAAAGATGAAACTAAATCCTGACATCTCACAGTGCACAGGAATCAACTTGAGATGGATCAAAGACTTGGAAATTAGACCACAGATTGTGGAATTATTAGAGGATCACATGGGCACAACACTCCAACATATAGGCACAAGCAGTAATTTTCTCAGTAAGACCTCCAAAGTGCAGGAAATTAAAGCAAAAATTAATAAGTGGGATGGCATCAAACTGAAAAGTTTCTTCTTATCAAAGGAAACCATCAAGAACCTAAAGAGAAAGTCTACAGAATGGGAGAAGATCTTTACCAGCCACCACTCTGATAGAGAGCTAATATCCAGAATATACAAAGACCTCAAAAGACTCTATAGTAGCAAAACAAATAACCCAATCAAGAACTGGGCAATTGAATTGAATTGACACTTCATAAAAGAAGAGATACAAATGGCCAATAGATACATAAAAAAATGTTCAACATCATTAACCATTAGGGAGATTCAAATCAAAACTATGCTGAGATTCCTTCTAACCCCAATCAGAGTGACAAGAATAAAGAAATAAAATAACAACAAATACTGGTGAAGATGTGGGGAAAAAGGAACTCTTTTACACTGTTGGTGAGAGTGCAAACTAGTTCAGCCACTATGTAGATCAGTGTGGAGATTCCTTAGACAATGGAAAAGGAATCCATAATATGATCTGGCTATACCACTCTTGTGTATCTTTCCAAAGGGGTTGAAATCAGAGAACTACAGTTACATATGCATACCCATGTTTATAGCAGCATAATTTGTAATAGCCAGAATATGGAACCAACCTAGGTCTCCATCAACAGATGAATGGATGGCAAAATTATGGGAAATACACACAATGGAAATCTATTCAGCTATAAAGAAGAACAAAATTATGTCATTCACAAAAAGATGAAATGACCTGGAGAACATTATGTTAAGTGAGATCAACCAAGCACCGAAAGAGAAGGGACATGTGATTTCTCTAATATGCCCAAACTAGGGAGTATTGAGGATACCAGAGGGACTCCAGGTAATGGAGTGGAAACCTCAGCAAAGCTAAATTGGAAAGGTAGGAGAGGAAGAAGGCTGAGGTTGATTAATGGAGGAGCTACATTCAAATATGTATATAAGTATGAATGTAGCATGATCAACCTGGACACTCATGGTATTGGCACAAAAACAGACACATAGACCAATGGAGCAGAATAGAAGACTGAAAGAGAATAGAAGAAACAAATCCACACACTTACAGCCGATTGATTTTTTTACTAAGGGACCAAAAATATAAACTGGAGAAAAAATAAACTTATCAACAAATGGTGTTAGCAAAACTGGTTAACCAAATGTAGGAAAATGCAAATAAACCCCACTTTCTCACCCTGCACAAGAATCAATTCAAGATGGATCAAAAACTTGAAATAAGACAAGAGTCCTTGCAGCTTCTTGAAGAGAGAATAGATCCAACACTGTAACACATAGGCACAGGTAAAAACTTTCTCAACAAGACCCCAAAGCTACAAGAAATTAAAAGGAGCACCAATACATGGGACTGCATTAAACTGAAGAGCTTCAAAAGGAAACTCTCAAGAATCTCAACAAAGAGCCGACAGAATGGGAGAAAAATTTGCCACCTATTTCTCTGATAGAAAATTAATATCTAAAATATACAGAGAACTTAAGAAACTCACAGCTAAGAAAACAACCCAATCAAAAAAATGGACAAGTGAACTAAATAGACACTTCACAAAAGAAGGAATTCAGATGGCCCATAACTGTATGAAAAAATGTTCAATATTATCAGCAATCAGAGAGATGCAAATCAAAACTACCCTGAGATTTCACCTAACACCAATTAAAATGACAATCATTAAAAATGCAATCAACAACAAATGTTGACAGTTGTGAATGCTATTTTATTATTTTAATACTAGGCTGCTAACTTGACACTGTTCAAAACAAGCATAAATTTAAAAATTTTGTATTTTATTTGGAAATCTCATGAAATCCTCTAATAAATTCTTAGAGTTGATATATTTAAAATAAAAATAATAATGCAAATAAATAGTCAAATACTTGAAACCAGGGCATTGAGAAAATATTATTCTCAGTTCAAATTGTCATTTTTCTCTTTATTCTCTAATAAAAATGCATTAAATATATTAGTACTAAATTATATACACACCAAAAAAAAATAGAAAAGAAAACCCACCAAGTGTTTGGGGTAAAGTTAGTATGATTCTATGCTAAAAATTGATATGGGATCTTGAGAAATATGTCTTTTACATCTCATAAGAAACTTGAAATCAGAAATGTATATGAAAATTTCTCTCCCAAAAATGAGAAGCTGGCTATATGGAAAATGAATTTAAATGCTAATTCAAATATGAAGCTTTGCTTTTGAAAATGATATTGAATATTTAGGAAATATTATTTAATAATTCTCAAAATATGTGCTTTAAACTAGTTGATAATGAGTATTCATTTTTATTATAATAAAGTAACTCTCTCTACCCTCTGAAATATTTCCTTACTCCATTAAATTCATTATATTATTTATTGAATATTGAGTACTTAGAAAAGATTTTTTAATAATTCTTAAAACATGTGCTTTAAATAAACTAGTTGATAATGAGTATTCACTTTTTATCATAGGAAAGTAACTCTATGCCCTCTGAAATAATTCTTTACTCTCTTAAATTCCAACTATATAGAATAATTTTTATTTGGACAGCATTCGTTTTCTTTCTATAGTAATACAAAATATTTTAAACTACGAATGGCCAAACATTTAACTATAAGCTTTATATATTTCTGAACTTCATAGTAATTTCTTTATAGCATTCATATTATCAAGATTAATTTTACTAAGTTCCAAAAAGAAATTTACCACCAAGGAGAAGATTTATAAAATATATTATATCCAGGAATATATGATTGTGGGTAACCATAGAAGTCAAAACAATGTATCTGCTAAATAGACACGTATTTGAGAACAAAAGCTTTATTTAAGGACAAGTGATAATAACATTTAGATGGATTTCTTTATATTCCTAGTTAGTTTTATCTAATTAAAATTATTATTATTATTATTATTATTATTATTATTATTATTATTATTATTATTAGTGGTGGTACTGGAGTTCCTGGAAGCCCTTCTACCTCCGGGCTACACTCCCCTATTTTTATACTTTTATTTGGAAACAGGGTCTCTTAAGCCAGCACAGCTGGCTTGGAACCTGCGCGATCCTCCTGTCTCCGCCTCCCAAGCACAGGGATTACAAGCGTGCGCCACCACCCCTGGCTTAAAATTAATATTTTAAATATAGTAGCTCAAATATATTTGTACATCACCTTTTTTATATGAAAGAAAATGTGTCATAATAAACTCTTTAGAGTGCCACTAGGGACATATTTTAAAACATGCCAGGCTATATATATAACTGTCTTTTATCTGTATATTGTTTCCAAAGATTTTCAACTATGAGATTCTGGTTTTAAAAATAGTTAACAATATACTTGACAGTTATTGTCAAGTAACATATGGCAAGCCTTTAAAACAAGTTTTTAAAGTGGCTCTTTATTTGACAAAGACAAAAAGAATGATATAATTAGCTCTTATGATGGTAAAAATTACAATATTATATTTTTCTAAGATCCAAGAAAGTGGATTCATTTAATATTCACTTCAAAGTAACTCAGGAGTAAGAAAGAGAGGTTAACAGTCCATATTTCTGTAGTATTTTTTAAATTTTAAATAAAGGCATAGATTGTGTTTTTTGGTTTTTGTTGTTTTTGTTTTTATTTTTCTTGAGATACTGAGGATGGAAATCAAGTGTTCCTCCTCCAGCTTTATTGTTTTATTCTTTATCTTGAAACAGGGTCTCACTGAGTTGCAAAGGGCTTCACTAAGTGCCTGAGGCTGGCTGTGAACACAAACACTCCTGTCTTAGCCTCCCAAATTCTGGAATTACAAGTGTGCACCACCACGCCTGGCTTAGATTGTTTATTTTTTTAAAAAGTGTCTATAATGGTGTAAGGTGATACTAATAATTATTACTCTTAATTCAACAGAAGAAATGCCTTTCAAGGGGAATTTCTTTATTCATATGTGTGCAGCTTTTAGCCATTTATGGATTGGCAATTTTTTTCATGAGGGAACCAGACTTACCTAAGGAGTTATTAAAAAAAAAAAAAAGTGGCCAGGCTTGGTAGCACACACTTGTGACCCCAGCATTTGCGAGGCTGAGACAGGAGATTGCAATTCACAGACAGCCTCAGCTACTTAGCGAGGCCCTTTGCAACTCAGCGAGACTCTGTTTCAAAATAAAAGGTAAGAAGTAGTGATAATGGACATCCTTGTCTTATTCCTGGTTTTGGGGGGTTTTCCTCGTTTAATATGATGTTGGCTGTAGGCCTATTGTAGATTCCCTTTATGATACTGAGGTATGTTTCTTCTATTCCAATTCTCTGCAGTGCTTTTAATACCAATCACTAAGCCAAACATGAGAAGGAGGGAGGGGAAGGGAATGGGGTGGGAACTGGCTAAGGGCTAATTGGGTGATGTGTGCATGTATGTCTCCACCATCTTGTATCCCATTAAGATGTATGACTCCAATGCACCAATAAAAATTTAAAAAAAGAACTTATCTCTAGATATATTCTGTGCATATTGGGAGGGGGTTGGGGGAGAGTTATATGTGGGTTATATTCTAATATATATACTGTAGAACATATCAAAATAAAATGAATCCTCTTCCTGTATGTCCCATCTGGCTTGTGGGACAAATTTGATTATTTTAAACATTAGGTGAAGTATCAATCCTGACTTTATAATATCAAGAGATTTTGTCCTAGTCCCTGTTCTGTAACTCACTGTGAAGGATTCCAGAATGAGACTGTTTTCCTTATATCTTATATATATTCTTGAAAAGGTTTTAGGAGGAAGTTGAATTTGAACAGAGTCTTCTATAATAACACTAATAATTGGAGAATGGGTAATATAATTTCAGACAGTGGGAACTATTGGAACAAAAGCATATATTTGAGGCATTGCTGAAAAACATAATATTGCCTGTTTGGCCCCTTTGTTAAAGACCAATTGATTATAAGTGTATGGGTTTGTTTCTGTATCTTCTATTCTGTTCCATTGTTCTGTGTGGCTGTTTTTGTGCCAGTGCTATGCTGTTTTAATTACTATAGCTCTGTAGTACAATTTTAAGTCAGGAATTATGATTCCCTCTGCATAGTTCTTATTTCTGAGAATTCCTTTGGCTATTCTGGTTTTTTGTTTCTCCATATGAAATCCATAACTGATTTTTCTAAGTCTATGAATAATGTTGTTGGTATTTTGATAGTGATTGCATTGCTTCTGTAGATCACTTTTAGCAGAATGACCATTTTGATGATATTTATTCTGACTATGAGCAAGGGAGATCTTTCCATCTTCCAAGGTGTCCAGCAACAGATGAATGGATTACAAAATTATGGTAAATACACACAATGGAATTCTACTCAGCAAAAAAAAGAACAAAATTATGTCCTTTCATGAGAAGATGGAAAGAACTGGAGAACTTTATCTTAAGTTAGATTTTCCAAGCACAGAAAGATAAGGAACATATGTTTTCTCTACTATGCTCAAGTTAGGGAGTATTTAGGATACCAGGGGGTTCTCCAGATAATGGAGAAGGTCCTCAGTGGAGCCAAAAGGAAAGGTAGGGGAGGAAGAAAGCTGAGGCTCATTAATGGAAATGCCACTTCCATCTATGTGCATACATGTGAATATAACAAGAGAAAAATGGGGATGCATGGGGGAGAGCACCAAGTATTGTGTGAATATGTGCCATTGTCAACATGATCTACATTATGTGAGACTAAAATGCAACAATAAACACATATATATAAATAAATAAAACAATATGTAAGATATGTAGCTTGGTGGTAGAATGTCCCTGCTAAAATGCTGGGGGTGTAGCTGGGAGGTAGAATCCCCAGTACTGAAAAGAAAAGGCTTTTCTCAAAGTTATCTTTTCTCCCACATCTAATAAATCATACTAGTAAAAGCATGCCATTGAAAATCTATACGCTCAGTAAATTCAGTTCCCACTTATTTCTCTATAAAAACAAAAACAGAAGTTCCAGCACCAATGAGTACACCTGGCTCCCAGAAGTAATTCTTTATATACCTTTCTACAAGAAGAGAGATGAGTACTTTTTGGAGAAATGGCTGACTTCAGCACTGAGGGAAGAAAAAGGCAAGATGTACCTGAAGTGCCAGAAGTGTCAGAAATTAAGAAAGTATTCAAACACAAAAGTGTAAGGGCATGCTAAAGGTATGCATGGGACAGTCTAGAGCTCTCATTATCAAAATCCATAACAATATAAAAATAAATGTGCTATTTCTTGAAAATCACCATAAAAAATGGTAGCCAGTTATGGTGGTTAATGTACAATCCCACCACTTGAGAGGCTGAGACAGGAAGATCACAGGTTGAGCTCAACCTCAGCAACCTAGTGAGACCCTGTATGGGTACTTTTAAAGGATAATCATATATTGAGAAAGAGCTTTCTTTTTTTTCTTTTCTTTCCCTGTGAAATGACAGCATAGATATGTTAAAATTTTCAGGTGTACACGCCTATGCCTATCTTATAATTGTAAAAGGAAAAAGATTTTTAAAAATAAGGAGAGAGAAGATCAAAGCTGATAACATGTCCATCAAGTGAACACCCATGGGTTTCCAACGTTATAAGTCAAATAATTCACTGTTATTACTTAAAAAAAAAACTGGTCAGCATGAACACTCACTTTTAGTATCTTATCACAATGACAAGCTATCCAAAGATGCTTTCTCCATTTGCAGATTGGCTGTCATCATTTAGCCATAATTAAATCATAAAATGTGGAAAGTTTATTTGAGGATATAGAGGCAAAAATACCATAATATTAATAAATAATTCCTTTGTTAAGACTGTAGCTCAAGGTCAGCTTGAGGGTGTAAGCAAGAGGAAATTTATCTGTGTGAACACACATCTGGGTAAAAACCATGTGCAGATCTGGTTTTATGACTTTGGGAAATCTCGTGAACCCTCTAAATAGCTTCACCTGGAAAATGGACACAATAAACTTTTCTTTTCTTTCCTTTTTTCTCTTTGGGGGGAATTAAATCCATGGGTATTCTACCTCCAACCTACACCCTCAGCCCTATTTTATTTTATATTTTATTTTAAAACAGTCTTTTTAAGGTGTTGGGGATCTCACTAAGTTGGTGCTGGCCTTTAACCTGAAATCCTCCTATCTCAGCTTCCCAAGTACTGGGGTCACAGGCATGTGTCACCACATCCAGCACAATAAACAATTTATCAGAGATTATGAGAAGGAACAAATGAAATAAGGTGCAAAACTATTTGGGAAATCTTAAAATACTGTAAAAACCTAAGAGATTGGCATTACCAGTTTATATATACTATACCAAGACTACACTGGTGTTCTTAGTCATGTGCTAGTGTTTTGAGATTCAAAATGTCCCCTCCTCCAACCAGTAGAACAAAGACACATAAATAGCAAATTGTAATGTCACTGGGGAATGCAGACAGGAGCTAAGCACATTTAAGCCTGATCAGTATTTTCAATGGCAGACTAGGTTAGACTACGAAACACAGCTTATTCATCAGAGTTCATATTTTAAAAAACTGGTGGGGATGCAATTGTAATAAACTTTAGGGTAATAATAATGTAAAATAGAAGAAGGTTGGGCATGAGTATTAACCCTCCTATTTACCACCACAACCAAGACATGAGCATCTGTCATCCCTCACATCCCTCTGTGACCTTTTCCTCTTTCCATTTCCGTCACCCTATCCCCATTTGCAAGGAAATGTTTATTACTCTGTAATATAATTCCGATTAAAATTATGGAAGTACCAGAGAAATACACCCTTAAGCAAGGTTGAGAGTTCTTTCATTGAATTTAAGCTCCTGACTTTTAGTTCTTAACATAAAAAATAAACCTACACCTATAATATATTTTCCAGATCCTCCCACATTATCAAAAACTGTGTAGTTCCTCTCTTATAATAACTACTAGAGTCCAGAGCTTCCATGGGGTTCCTAGGGCTTAAGTAATCAGTGCGCAACCTAGGTAGTAATTCAGTGTGTTAGCCTGTCAATTTGTGATAAGCGCACCTGCCAAGGGAATCCTGGATGTCACTCGCCCTGTCCCTCTATTAATATTGTCAGTATCATGACATCATGACACTTCTCTTCCCAATCTGCTTCTTTTCACTTATTTTTTACAAGCAACTGCCACAGTGTTTTCAGCTTGTTTTGAAAGGGACAACCTTTAATTTTTGATGCAGCAATGATGGAAGAAGATATAATTTATATGCTTCAGGTTGGAATTACATCTATTTTTCTTATAGAAAAAAATCATCCTAGTAATGATCTTGAAAACAAGGATCAGATAGAAAATGCAAGACATTGAAAGTGTTTTCACCATTGTAAATAACCTCTTTGACCACAAATAATGTAATTTCATATTGCTATAATGTTCTAAATTGCATGTTTTTGCTTCTGTATTTTTGCCAAATATAATTATAATTTGCTCTCCAACAACTCTATAATATGTAAATCCATGTTATTTCAATATGAAAAGTACTAAATCAGGTCCTTCACTAATGCATCAAAAGGTGTCAATCAGCATTATTCTCAGCTTCCCTGATGCTAGTGCTACTTATATCGGTGTACTTGCATTCAAACTCTGTATACAAATATCTTCTCACCTCTTCTACTTCCATCTTCTAGATATTTTACAAATATGATTTAATGAACTTTTACATTCACAATTTTCATCTATTTAGGAATTCCTATTATAAAGGCTATTGAATCCTAAAGCATGAGCTGTAACATGATAAACTTGGAAGAAAATATTTGTAAACCATATGTCCTATGGTGAATTAAATTACAAATATATAAGGAAACAGCATATTTCAAAAGAAAAGCCAAAGAATAATAAAAAATAAAGAACCTAAATAGGCATTTTTTTCAAAGAAGACCAACATTTTATCAAAAGGTATCATCATCATTAATTATTAAGAAAATATAAATCACTATCACAATAATAAAATGGATATGATGGCATACATCTGTAATCCCTGTGTTTGGGAGGCTCAGGAAAGAGGATCACAGGTTTGAATATAGTCTCAGCAACTTAGTAAGACCCAATTTTATAATATAGACGTTATAAAAAGATTGGGATGTATCTTGGAGGTTTAATGCCCTTGGTTCATTCCCCAGTAACTCCAAAAAAAGTTACAATAAGATATCACCTCACCCTATTTCAGAACATAAACAAGTATTAGTGAGGCTATGGAGAAAAGGGAATCCTTGGACACTCTTGCAATAACCATAATAGAAAACAATATTAAAGTTTCTCAAAATATTAAAGATAGGAACATTGTATGATTCAGAAATCTTACCCTACTTCCAGAGATAGACTTAAAGGAAATAAAGTTACTATCTTGAATAGTTATTTGCACTTTCCTGCTTATTGCAGTATTACTCAAATAACCAAGATATTAAAACAACCTGTCCATAAACATATAAATGACTAAAATGTTATATATAAATATAACAGAATGTGAGTCAGCCTCTAGAAAGAATAAAATCCTTCCATTTATAAGTCATAATAAAACTTGAGGACATTATGCTAAATGAGAGAAGCCAGACATGGATAGATCATTACTGCATCATCTCACATATATGTTAAATCTGAAGAAAAAAATCAATGAGTGAGAATGGAATGGCAGTTATGGGAAAAGGGAAGGAAAGCAGAGATATTGGTCAGATACGATCATTTGTAAGATGAGTAAATGTTGGAGAGTTGTATATCAGGTTTAAATAATTGTGTACTTGAAAGTTGATTAAAAAAAGATCTCAGGTATTCTCACCCACTGCGAAAACAGTACCTGTGAGGTAACGTATATTTTCATTTTATAATCACTTCATAATGTATACATAAAATAAAACATCATGATGTACACCTCAAAAAAAAGTTTTTTTTTTAATTATTCATCATTAAAGCTGTGGGGAAGTCCTGGGTTTAAATTTCAGTGACACTACTTACTGAATTTTTTAACTTTGTCCAAATTCTTCTTTTTTTCCATCTTCTTTTTGGTACTGGAGATTAAATCCTAGATGATTCTATCTCTGAGCTTCACCCCCAGCTCTTTTGTTTGTATTTTGAAACAAGGTTTTGCGAAGTTGCTAAGGTGGGCCTCGAATCTGTGATCCTCCTATCTCAGCATCCCAAGTACTGGGATATAGGCATGAACCCACTACACCTGACTGTGGCCAAATTCTTTAATGTTTCTGAACATCAATTTTCTATTCTCTAAAAAAGTAGAACTTCATGCATAGAATATCTACAAAATTTAAGAGAGATTATATATAAAAAGCAGTAACCAGTGCTTGCCAGAGAAGAGATAATTAAATGCTAACCGCACTATTATCCTAATCATAACTACAGTTATAATTATGGATTATGAACTGGATGAAGGAAAGAACAAGATCTAAACTGAGATGTAACTGTATGTTCTTATGCAGAGCAGAAACAAAATTAGAGCCAATGTTGTGTTTTTGTTTTTTAAAATATACAGCATTTAAACTGTTAGAACAATGCCGGGCATGGTGGCACATGCTTGTAATCCCCGCGCTTAGGAGGCGGAGACAGGAGGATCCAGCAGGTTCGAAGCCAGCTGCGCTGGTTTAAGAGACTCTGTTTCCAAATGAAAATATAAAATAAGTCTGGGAGTATAGCCCGGAGGAGAAGGGTTTCCAGGAACCCCAGTACTACAAAACAAACAAACAAACAAACAAACAAAAGATATAAGAAGTAGAAAACTTCACGTGTGGACATTTTTGCAAAGTTTTAAAAGGGTTTCAGCAAGTATTTATCTGAATGGAAATAGTAATGTAGGAGACCATATGAATAAGCTTTGAGTCATGCACACTTTTAAACAGGGGGTTGAAGGAAAAATAGGTGCAGTACATTCTGCTGTTCTGTCTCTCACCGCTTGGATGGATTGTAATGAGTGGGCACAAGAGAGTATAAAATAATTACAAGTCTTCAGGATCTAACGTCTTATTTCTGTCTGGCAAATGTGCTATCTGAAAGTATAATTTTTCTACCACCTACTGTGTAGCAGCTGAGTATTTCTGGCTTTATAGGTAGGGAGCTTTGGCTCACACTGTACGGAGCCTGCCCCCTAGGGTCATAGTGAATTGAACTATAATATCTCCACATCCAGATAAAAATTCTGTGCAGTGAATTTAGTTTTCTGCCTTAAGATAGGTGACTTATGCTAACTTTAAAATATGTTGTCTCATATTTGGTAAAAGAAACTCTATAGGCTAAAAATGAAGATCTTGTTGTTGAATAAGAATATAAATATTATGGAAATATAAAGATTGAACATACTGTGATCATTCCAAAAAAAATTTTCTTTGAATTCCAGTTCTCAAAGCGGTTTTCCAATTATAATCTATGATTAGGAGTCAAATTTTATTTAGAGTCAGTAAATCAGCCATCAAAGCATATATGATAATTAACCAGATATCTGAATTTTTATAGAATCACATTCAATTTTTGAAGAAAAGCCTTTAAACTATTTATAGAAAAACTTTTTAAAAAGCAGTGGTATATTCACATATAAAATCTCCCATTTTATAAAATTAATATAAAAATTTATTTTTATAATTGATTATACCTGTGAAATCTCAGTGTTTTACTTTTATTTATAATTCTAACAAGTATTTCTTTTTTCTTTTTTTTTTTTTTTTGGTGGTGGTACTGGGGGTGGAACCCAGAGGCTTTCTACCTCCGGGCTATACTCCCAGACCCTATTTGGAAACGGTCTAAGTTGCTGAGAGCCTCACTAAGTAGCTGAGGCTGGCTTTAAACCTGTGCGATCCTCCTGTCTCAGCCTCCCAAGCGCGAGGATTACAAGCGTGCACCACCACACCCGGCGTATCCTAACAAGCATTTATAAAAAAATACATATATCTTCATGGGAAACTATATTTTAATTTAATTAATACAATAAATATTGGTTTGTTCCCAGTCTTATTTTATCATCTATTACTTGGAAGCAGAGTCTTGCTAGGTTACTGAGAGTCTCCCTACACTGCTGAGGCTGTCCTCAAACCTGTGATCCTCCTATGTCAGATTCCCAAGCATTGGGATGACAGATGTGTGCCACCACCTCCAGCTGATTAGCTGCAACTTACATACCAGTCAGTTACTATATAGTTTCTTAAAATTGATCACACCTGCTAATTCTCCTTTGTCAAAATCCAAAACCTAAATAGATGAAAAAGATGGTTACAGAGCACTGAGAATACAGAGTTTAAGTTGCAGTCCTAAGGGTTCAAAGACCCAATTAAGTTTTTAACTTTATTTTATTGGTACATTATAGTTTCGTATTATAATGTGGATTATATTGGCAATGGCATACATGCACATAGTACTTGGTGACCCCTCCCCGCTTACCCTTCTATCCCTATCCAACAATGAGTGTCTTGTTGAAAAAGTTAACTGCTTGTGCCTATATGCTGAAGTGTTAAGGTATATACATATTCAAATGTAGCTCCTCCATTAAGAAACCTCAGCCTTCTTCCTCACCTAACCTTCTTTTCTAGCTTTGCTGAGGTTTCTTTTCCATTATCTGACGTCCCTCTGGTATTGCTAATACTCCCTAGTTTAGGCATATTACAGAAAACAAATGTCCCTTCTCTTTCTGTGCTTGGCTAATCTCACTTAACATAATCTTCTTGCAAATGATATGATTTTGTTCTTCTTTATTGCTTGGTAGAATTCCATTGTATGTATTTCTCATCATTTGTGTGTGTGTGTGTGTGTGTGTGTGTGTGTGTGTGTCTGTGTGTGTGTGTCTGTGTGGTACTAGGGTTCCTGGAAACACTTCTACCTCTGGGATAGACTCCCAGACCTATTTTTTTAAATATATTTTTATTTGGAAACAGGGTCTTTTAAGCCAGCAAGACTGGCTTCGAACCTCCGCAATCCTCCTGTCTCCACATCCGAAGGGCAGGAATTACACGTGCACCACCACGCCCGGCTCTTCCCATGATTTTGCAATACATTCATCTGTTGATGGAGACCTAGGTTGGTTTCATATTTTGCCTATTGCAAATTGTGCTGCTATGAACATGGGTATGCATATGTTAGTGTAGTTCTCTGATTTCAACTCCTTTGGAAAGATACCCAGGAGTGGTATAGCCTGATCATATGGTGGATCTATTCCCAGTTTTCTAAGGAATATCTACACTGATTTCATCTCCATAGTGGCTGAACTAGTTTACACTCCTGCCAACAATGTAAAAGAGTCCCTATCCCCCACACTCTCGCCAGAATTTGTTGTTATTTGACTTTTTTATTCTTGCCACTCTGGGGTTAGATGGAATCTCAGCATAGTTTTGATTTGCATCTCCCTGATGGCTAATGATGCTGAACATCTTTTCATGTATCTATTGGCCATTTGTATCCCCTCTTTTGTGAAGTGTCTATTCAATTCAGATGCCCATTTCTTCATTGGGTTATTTGTTTTGCTAGTGAAGAGTCTTTTGTACTCTTTTAAATTCCAGATATTAGCCCTCTATCAGAGTGATGGCTGGAAAAGATCTTCTTCCATTCTGTAGGTTTTCTCTTTAGATTCTTGATGGTTTCCATTGATGCGCAAAAACTATTTAGTTTGATGTTATCCCACTTGTTAATTCTTATTTCAATTTCCTGCACTTTGAAGGTCTTGTTGAAAACGTTGCTGCCTGTGCCTATATGCTGAAGTGTTGAGGCTATTTTCTCCTCTAATAACTTCACGGTCTCTTGTCTAATTTCCAAGTCTTTAACTCATCTCTAGTTGATTCCTGTGGCTGGTGAGAGGTAAGGATTTAGTTCCATCTTTCTACAATTGTATAGCTGGTTCTCCCAGCACCATTTGTTGAAAAGGCTGTCTTTTCTCCAGTGTATGAATTTTGGCCCCTTTGTCAAAGATCAACTGACTATAAGTGTGTGGATTTTTTTATCTTCTATTCTGTTCCATTAGTCTGTGTGCCTGTTGTTGCACCAATACCATGCCGATTTAATAACTACTGCTCTGTAGTATAATTTGAAGTCAGGGATTGTGATGCCTCCTGCATGATTCTTATTGGTGAGAATTGCTTTGGCTACTCTGGGTCTTTTCTTTCTCCACATAAAATTCATGACTGATTTTTATAGGTCTCTGAAGAATGTCATTGGTATTTTGATAGGAATTGCACTCACTATAGATTACTTTTGGCAGAATGACCATTTTGATGATACTTATTCTGCCTATCCATGAACGAGGGAAGTCTTTCCATCTTCCAAAGTCTTCTTCAATTTCTTTCTTTAATGTTTTATAGTTTTCATTATAGAGGTCTTTTACATCTTGGTTAGATTTATTCCTAAGTATTTTATTTGTTTTGAGGTTATTGTAAATGAAATTGTTTTCTTTATTTCTTTCATTGTAAATTCATTGTTGACATATAGAAAAGCAACTGATTTCTTTAGATTGATTTTGTATCATACAAATTTGCTGAATCAGTTAATCAACTTCAGTAGTCTTTTGGTTGAGTTTGTTGAGTCTTCTAGATAAAGGATCATGTCATCTGCAAACAAGAATAATTTTAATTCTTCTTTTCCTGTTTAAATGCCTTTGATATCCGTCTCTTGTCTTACTGTTGTGGCTAGAGTCTCAAGGACGATAATGAAAAGGAGTCATGATAGTGGGCATCCTTGTCTTGTTCCTCTTTGTAATTCTGGATATTAGCCCTCTATCAGAGTGATGGCTCGAAAAGATCTTCCTCCAATCTGTAGGTTTTCTCTTTAGGTTCTTGATGGTTTTCATTGATGAGCAAAAACTATTTAGTTTGATATTATCCCACTTGTTAATTCTTATTTTAATTTCCTGCACTTTGAAGGTTTGTAAAAGGAATGAGAAGGAAGCAAACAAACATACATAAAGTAACAAAACAGGTTACAAAAACTAATAATTATAAATCAAAGACAAAGAAAAAGAACAAAATGAACTAGCAACCGTGTTCAAAAAAATAAAAAACAATACAAAAACAACAGTCTAGCTAATTTACATATATAGGGCCCGGGCCCATATAATATCTGTAATTCTGTTCACTGTGGTATATTCTGGAGTATGTCCCAATGTCTCTCGTTTGCATTGTATCTTATTATCAGCTTTTGGACCTACTTTATGAGTATTTGTGCCCCTTCCTCACTTCTGACAGCTTTGTGCTCAGGTGTCAGGGCATCAGGTATCACTGTAAATGAATTCTGTGTAAGCTCTGTTCACCTCTGATATCTGAATATCTTTCCAGATCCAACTGCCACCATCAGCTCATAAAATCATGCACATGAACACTAAAGGGAGTTAGCAAATACATATTCAATTATTCCCTAGTTAATCCTTGCACTCTTCAGTTCTTCTCTGTGGACCACCACTTCTCCATTTGAGATTCAAGGCTCATCATATTCTCAATCCCTTTTCTCTTCCTATACAAACCTTGCTCGGGGCAGCCAGGCCTTCTGGAAAATTCTGACATAATTATGACTTGAAAACTAGCATTCACCTCTTGTGATTTGTATTAGCCAGGCATCTAGAATAACAGAATCAATAAGATAGAAATATAATATGTAGATGATCATAAAATAGTATTTACTAGATTGGCTAACACAATCAAAAATTGGAAAGCTTTGTGATGGCTATCTGCAGGCTAAAGAGCTGGAGGAATCAGTAGCTACTCAATCCAAGAAGCTAGAGCCCCAGAAAAAGAGGGACCAGTGATGCAATTTCAGCCTGAGATTGAAAGTCTAGAAACTGCCTGGAGAAACATTGATGATAGCAGACACCGGAAGAGTCAAGGAGCCAAAGTCTGAAGTCTCTGGATGACAACAGCAACAATAATTGCACCCACTACAGAAAAACTGAGCTTGCACCCCCTATGGCTTCCTCCTTCTTCCTGTGTTGTTCCATCTGGAGCCTCCAGCCTATTAAATGGTGCTGCCTATATTTAGGGTGGGTACCATTCTAAGTCTGTGCCAGTTATCTCTGGAAGCATTTTCACTGACACAAATAGAGCTCTCAATCCTAAACATTTCTCAATCTAAGAACATTGATAATAGAGATTAACCATCACACCATTAGTACTATTTGTATACTTCTTATAGCTTTCCTCTTCTTCTCTTAAGCTTCACTATCTTCCTCTTTCCTGAGTCTCAGACTTCACATGTCAACATGTAAAGTCCTTAGAAGAGATGGACCATATTGCTATTGTTATAGTAATTGTAGTAAGTGTAGGTATTACTTTAAATCATGACAAAATTCCTGCTCATCATGATACTCAAACTCTTACACCATATCTCTTCCTAGCTGATTATTTTTTATCTTGCCATATTTTCCCTTGCCATTTAAAGTTGCCTGTTATTATGCTCGAATTACTCTCCATTTTAGTATCTTGTGTTTATTATCACAACTTAAAATTATCTTATATTTAATATTTTTTGTATATTCATGCTATTATATAGCCAGCCTTATATATCTGTGAAATACACATCTCTGAATTCTAACAACCATATAATAAAAATATTTTTAAAATTGCATCTGAAATGAATATGTACAGACTTTCTTATTATTCCCTAAGCAGTACAGCATATCCATATTTTATAAAGAATTTACATTATAGAATACAGAAACATCCTGTAGGGATGCAATACTTTTAGATATGTATAAGTTAAATGCAAATACTACCACAAATTTATATAAGAGATTTGATCATATGAAGATTTTTATATCTTTGGAAGTTTTTAGAGCCAATCCATCCTGAAGCACAGATTCCAAGAGACAGTATCAGCTTTCTATTATCAGCTCTTTTTCGTGGTTTCTTAGTCTCCAATGCCTGGAAAATATCTAGACCATACTAAGTACTCAATAAATATTAATGAATAAAAAATGAATAATTTATTTGAAAAATACTTCAAGTACTATTGGCTGCTAACTCTCTGTAAGTATCCCATATATATAGACACCTTACAAACAGATGCACTGACCATCTTTCTGCAGGACTGTCTCCTAAAGGTCATTTATAGAACAGCTTTGGAAAAATATAGTATCTTCCCCTGGAACTAAGGCCAGGTTTGCTGACATCAATAGAAGATGGAAAAACTCAACAGACCATTACAGAAGATTCATTCTCCCTAATGCTGGGATTTCTCCCTGTGTACACTCAGCAGGTATTCTTTGCTGCTCTTTGTGCTATCCTGTGGTAATTAGAGATCAGCAAACTGTGATAATACTGATATTCTGACTACTGTGTTTGGTGTGAGTCTAGGAATTTTGTATCTTCTGTAAACATTTATTAAATCGTAGTTGGCTGATTCATTTACTTGAATGTAAGGTCCATTCTCAAAATCTTCAGAGTTCTTGACAGATACTACATAGTTGCTTCTTGAAAATATTTTTTAACAAATTATTTAGCATTGGCTAAATTAGTTGCAATTATATGTTAATGTAGTGTCTTACTCAGGCAAAGTTTCCAGTGTTTTCTGTCATTCTCCATGGCAACTGTCCACCGCACTTAGGCTTTACATTGTGGCTGCTTCAGTATTATGCTTTCTCCATTTTAAGCTGCTACAAGTATAATTCTGAGAAGAGTGGGCTAGAGAATTAAATAGTTAAAACTAAGTGTTTTTCCTTATAAGTGTCACATATCACTTCCTCTCATTGTCAGTGGTCAAAGAAAGATTCTCGTTCACAATTGATACTAAGAAGCATGGAAGTTCAATTCTACCACATAACTGAAAGTAATGAAGAATATTTATAAATAGTAGAAAATGTTAATGCAGCTTTTATGTTATATGTTTTATTTATATTTATTTACAATTTAAAGGTTTTTAAATTTTTTACTTTTTTATTGGTGCATTGTAGTCATACATCTTAATGAGGTACAAGATGATGGAGGCTTACATGCATACATCACTCATTTAGCCCTTCCCCAATTCCCATCCCATTCCTTCCCCTCTCCTTCCTTCTCATGTTTGGCTTAGTGATTGACTTTGATATGTTTGTAAATGTACATCATATACATTAGGGAATTTCTCTCTTTCAATGTTTGTATTTATTTATTTTATTTTTAAATTTTCTTCCTAGCTGTATTGCGATATGAATGACAAATAAAGATGTGTATACTTAAGTAATAGGACACAGTATTTTGATATATGTGTACACTAAAAACAATAATCACAATGAAGCTAATTAATACATATATCCCCTCAAATAGTTACATTTTGATATGTGTGGTTAGAACATTTAATATCCAGTCAGCCAAGTATATTATTAGGTATACTCAACTGTATATTACATCTTCAGATTTTATTTATTCTGAATTATGGGGCATTTTGCATTCCTTGATCAAAATCTCCTCTTTTCCTTCCCCTCAACTACTACCAATCAATTCATAAAGTGGTAACCACCATTCTATTCTCTGCTACTATGAGATCAACTCTTTTGGATTTGACTTATAAGTTAGATCACACAGCATATTTGTATTTTGTGTCTTGCTTATTTCACTTAACATAATGTTCTCCAGTTGTAAATGGTGTTTACTTTTTTTAGGTATAGATATAAATATGAATATAACTATAGCTGCTTCAGGGAAAGGCCTAGCTTTTCTTCACATTTTCTTTATCCATCCAGCTATAGACTCAGGTTGTTTTACATATCTTGACTCTTGTAATATAGAAGTACAAATATCTCTATGAGATATTGACTTTAAAAAATTAAAGCTATAGCAATCCTATGATCACAATCCCACTGCCATGCACATATCCAAATAAAATTTTTGAGCTTCTTGGAGGCAGAAATGCTCTTGCTTTCTTCTTGTACATTGTCTTATGTAACATAATCATTTAAGTATTCTTTCTATTAATTCTTTTTTATACTGGGGATGGAGCTCAGGGGCATTCTACTTATGAACTACACCCCAGCCCTATTCTATTCTTTTATTTTGTAATGGCGTCTCACCAAGTTGTGTATGGCCTCACTAAGTTGCTGAGGCTGGCCACAAACCTGCAATCCTCCTGTTTCAGCCTCTCAAGAACTGAGATTACAAGTGTGTACCACCAAGCCCAGCTCTATTATATTTTGTTTCAAGAGTCACCATCTGAATTGAGTTATAACAGGTAGACAGTGACAACTGAAATCAGAAACATCAGTCTTTTGAATAATATTCTTGAAGATGAAAATCTCGGTTGTTTGGGGAGACTGTGTGTGTGTGTGTGTGTGTGTGTGTGTGTGTGTGTGTGTGTGTGCATGTGTGTTGCTAGGGATTGAAACCAAAGGCATTCTACCTCTGAAATATGCTCCCAGCCCAATTTTACTCTTTTTTTTTTATTTGAAACAGCAACTCACTAAGCTGATGAGGACCTCACTATTCTCCTGAGGCTGATCTGGAATGTACAATCCTCCTGTCTCTACCTATGAAGTACTGCAATTATAGGTGTGTGCCACCACTCTCAGCTAGATTGTTTCTTCATAGCAAAAAGTAAGAAGCAGGATGAGCATTTCCTATGCTTCAGGGTGATTGATAATAACCTGAAATATTAGAAGATTATTCATGGTTGTCATGCTTTCTATATAGAATCAAATTACTAATTTTTAGGTTAATGTTTCTCAGAATATTAAGATATAAACAGACATTATGTGTAAATATATGGTGTAATATACAGTATAGTGAACTAACTTTGGTAAATGCTAGATTCCAATACCAAACAGGTTTGTTTACCTAAAGACTTCTCATGACTTGCAATATGGTTTGTGAATTAATTAAGTTACAATGCCACATGCAAAAGTATCCACAGGCACATCTTACCATGTTCTCTTTCCAAAAGCATGATTTATATATTTGAAAAATAATCTCAAGGAGCAGTATGAAGAATCATAAGAGTAGAAAAGAGATAAAAAAGACTAATACAACTTTTTATCACAATTTTATTTATCACTGTGGATAATTAGTGCTAGGTTATCTCTGGCATCTTCTGAGATGGCTTATGAAGTGAGTATTAGAACTCTACCCCTTGGGACACAGGGAGCAAGCACTTTTCAGTTTGCTCCAGACTCCATTGTTATATGACCACACATATCATCCACTCCCCTAGAGTTCAAGCATTTGCACATGAGAGAACGGAATGTATTTTCTCAATGGGTACATGGGAGCTCCACATGGAGACTTCTTTTTTACTTAAAGAAGTATCTGCATCCATGTGTGTGTTGGTCCTCACATCCTGAGGCTGTAGGGACTTCACCTTTTGCATGACCACTGGCCTGACAGAAAAGAAGGAGCCAGTATCCTTCTCTTTTTCCAAAAAGCATTTGGTCTCCTCCAATGGCTGCTGTAGCTGCTTCTCTTCTTTCTGCAACTTCTAAAGTTCTGTGTGCACCTCTTCCCCCAACAAGCATCTTTTCTCTCAATCCCAGATATGTCTGTTTTTCTACTTCCAACTCCTCTTGGTGTTTTGCTATACAGGCTACTTCTCACAGAGAACAATCTATCCGCACAGAGGGTTGCAAAATAAGATCCATCCATGGCACCAGCAAGCATGCAGAGGCTGTGTTTATCAAAGGGCCCTTCCAGTTGCTGGAGAGCCTTTTCAAGCTGGATGGGACTCCCATTCACTTTAGGACATGTCTGTAGGAGTGTTCATGCCCCCACTTGGCTGGATACCAAGAACTAGTCACTGGATGTTATCCAGCCCTCCATCCTACCCTCCATGTTAGACAGCTCCATACCAGACAGTGCTGAATCCTGATGACTATGCCAAATATTGCACAACCAACCAAGGATGGAAAGTTATGGGTTTGATCTGGTTCTTCCAAAAAGGAAGCTAGGCATGGAGAAGGGTGAGACATGACTTTATTCTAGTTACAATAGGATAAAAGAGGAGGCCATAGCCTCCAGTAGCCAGCGGCAGCTGACTGAGTACATAGGAGCTCTACATGGACAAGCCCCCACAGCACATCTGCTGATCTGTGCATCCGTGTGTCCATGTGTCCACACACTTGGGCACTGAACTTTCTCAGTGCTGATTATATACCAAATTTTTTATAAAAAGTGACAACTAACCAGGGCACAGAGTTGAAAAAAAAATAGCATTCTCAAAGACGTGCCTAGATGTTTTTCATACAACAGTGGCCTTCACCAGAGGGAGTTGAGGAAACCAAACACATACCATATTTTGACTCACTTCTTAGGTTTTTATCTTATAATTGAATGCAGTGAATCAAATAAGATAATTATTACTTATTTGTGGTACTAGAGATGGAACTCCGGGGGCATTCTATCTCTGAGCTACACCCCAGCCCTATTATTTCTTCTTTGTTTTGAAATAGGATCTCACTGAGTTGCAAAGGACCTCATTAAGTAGCTGAGGCTGTCTGCGAATTGCAATCCTCCAGTCTGAGCCTCCCAGATGCTAAGATTACAAGCATGTGCCACCACACCTGACCCAGATTATTATTACCTTTATAACTGTAACATCTGTAGCTCAAAAACTACAGAAGCCCCATTTAACGATACAAACATTCTCAAGTCTTGTAAACAATGATAAATATTCATTAAGTAATCAACACATCGAAGAAGTGCTACAAGGGGAAAAAGAAAACAATAATCAAGAAAGGCAATTTTAAAAGGAGAGGTAATGTTAAGCCAATAAATTGACTTCTAATAGTCTAACATAGGCAGTGCTTTTGGCGTTTTTTTTATACATATATTTGAAATCTTTACCATTGACTTTCCTTTGTCTTTGATTAAAATTATTTCCTTAATTGTTCAGTTTTTCCCCAAGATATTGCATTGATGTATTGTTTTCAAAATGAGCTTTGTCATGTAGTCCACTCATATGCAAGGGAAGATAGAGCAAGACCACCATAATTATGTGATTTTGGAAAGTATATTTAAGAGTCGTTTTCCTCGCCTGCCAAATTGGAATAATAAACCTTGCCAGTTCAAAGGGCCACATAATTGCCAGATAAAAGGCATTAAGTGGAAAAAATATATAGTTTCTACAAAGAATGGAAGGCAAATACTTGCCTGCAAGCAGTAACAAAGTCCTTTTCTGTTTTGTTTTTATTTTTCACTAGTGAGTTTGAGTTAAGAGCTTTTTATTGTCTTCTAACTAAAACCAAATACATTTTTTTTAACCTATGGGCAAATATTTGGCCAAAGTTTAATTTTTGTATCCAAATCTATAATATACATAAACAGGATTAGCAAACACACAAAATCTGGGATTCAAGTTTTAAAACCATGTCCAACTGAATTTTTAGTATGCTAATTTTAATGTTACTATGTTAGTGTTATTCACCATAACCACTCAATACTATCATTAAAGAAAATTCACAGAGGACAAGATGAGCAAACAGAAATTGATTTTATTACTATGCTATTTCCAATAACAAAACATAGGAACGTTTTCAAGTGCTGTGTTGGAGAGATTTTAAGCTGTGTCTGTTTGATAATTAGTTTTATCCAAGTGAAAAGCTAACTTTCTCCTGTTTCACGGCAGGAGATAGTTTAACAACTCAGAGGAAATCACCCACTGAAATCAGGCTCCTATGTTCTCAAAGGAACTGGAACTAGGGTGCTGTCTACCCCGATTGCATTTAAAAGGGGTAAGGACTTCAGGTCCTTCAGGAAAAAAAAAAAAAACAGTCGTAGGCTGTAAGCTGACAAGAGACTTATTAAATAGTAGATGAGCTGTTTAATTTTTATGCTTGCATTGGTCATTTTAATTATATATCCTAGTTGAACCAGTATTGAGAAGAGATGCCAAAATGTATTGGGAAATATATTCAATTTTCAAAATATATCTTTGGTAGTTAAAAAAAAAAAAGCCAGGAGCTTCAAGGAAAGGGCTGCAGATTTCCAGGCACTAAGGGTGAGAGAATAGAAGAAGCTCAAAAGCCTAGGGGTTTTACTTTTCTAAGAGAAGCTAACTTCCTCAAGAATGTGGGCGAATTCCAGACTCCTGATAAGCAACTTAACACATTTTGGAGTGTAATGGAAGGCATGTGGTCTGTGCTAGAGACAGAGATGGTACAGGTCCACAGGGAGGAATCTCCATATCAAAAGACTTTCCCCCGGAGAAAGGACAGATCTAGTTGGGTCAGAAGACTGGTTATAAAATACTCTGTATCCAGGAATCCTCAGTGACTTTTTTCAGATCATCCCCCGTAGATACCATAGGGCTGTATTAAACTCTCTCTTTCCATTTTTGTAATAATAAACTCATTTAAGCTTTCAGCAAGAGTTCGGACTAGTGTTTTATCTATACCTAGTTCAGAACAAGAACCTGTGGTTACCTCTCTCTCACTGTAACTGGAACAGTTTCCTGGAGCCCAACAGGGTCCACGAAACAGTTCCCTAAACTGTAGCCCTAGTTAGATTTAAAGTGATACAACAGTATATGCACATGTCCCTTGATGTATTTCCATCGCACCCACATTAGTTCCCACCATACACTTAGTGAAATTAATAGTGATACCTTCATATATGGACATAACATTATTAAACTGTTTCCTTCTTCAGTACTCCTTTTTCCCTCCCACCACCCATTCCTAATCTACTTTCACTATTCTATGGTTTTTCTCTTCATTCTTCCAAAACCCCTTTTTGTTTCCCATTTTTGTTCTATCTTCTGCATATAAAAGAAAGCATACATCCCTTGACTTTTTGAGAATGGCTGTTCTCACTCAGCATCAGATTCTCTAGTTCCATCTATTTTCCTTAAAATGACATACTTTTGTTCTTCTTTAAGGCTGAGTAAAATTCCATTGGGCGTATACACCACAAAAGGTCTTTACAGAGTTTTAAATCTCAAAGGAGCAGAGAAGGAATTTCAAATGAAAGCTCTAAGAAAAGGTAGGTCAGGGACACAAGATGAAGAAGGAACCTGTCAAAGTTTTAGTTATATACCAAGGGATGAGTACATGTACTTATGTATCAGTTTATGTATTATATCTGATATATAATTACAATGCACCAATTAAAAAAAGGTTTAGTCAAGCTGAAGGAACTGAAGCTATCTTGGTCACTGTTGATGTACAAAATTTTAAACCAGATTTACCTATTCCCTAATAGTTGATAACTTCAAAGAAAGACAATAATAATAATTAAAGATTTTATTGCATTGGCTTAGTTCTGTTCAGCTTACAAAGGACTCATAGAATTGGTGGGAAAGAGGAGTCCAAGGTCTGAGCCAGAGGAAGTAAGTTAGGTTCTATAGGTTCTATAAGCTTTTTAAACTAGCCTGTCAAACTTCTTTTTTAAGATAAAACCCCAACAGGGCAGAAGTCTGGGAAATAGAATATACATTGAGCAGAACAGGAACAATAGACACAAAAGATAGAGAATGTCTAGATAAAGTTTAGGAAAGAGACAGATTTAGTTCTAATGCACTGAATGTCTGCTTTTAGAAAAGTTTACAGAAATATCAAAAGAGGGCGCTTTAGTGCATCAAAGTTAGAAAAGATCTGCTGAAGCTAGTCCTGTTCTAAAATGTCAGAAAATTCATTTCATATAAAAATGAGCAATAATAAAACTAGCCCTTTTTTCAAAACAGACATTTTTCAATGACCCAAAAAACAATAGGAACATTAAAAAATGATACAAGATATGAAGAATCTTGTATCACCATAGAATTCCCTGGAAAGAATTAGAAATTTAAAAATACTTCCAAAGCAAAAAAAAAAAAAAAAAAAAAAAAAAAATGCAAAACAGAAACACAGGAGCAAATAAGCACAAGAGATGTACCCTAAAAAAAACAACATATCAAGTGAAGAAAAAATTTTAAGTTGAAACTTGAAGAAAGAAATTCAAAATTGTGATGTAAAGACATAAATAAAGATGAGACAAAAATCACGGACCCATATAGCAACAATCACCAAAGGAGCCAAAAAAATGAAAAAGAACATTTATTAAAACTTGCAACCAAGTAAATTATTCAAAATAGAATAATTATTGTATGAATTGAGATATGTACATTAAATAATAAGGGATTTAAAAAAAACTCAAAAATCTCAGAAACAATCATTCAGTAGATCATGGTCTTACAATACTATTTCCTAATACTAATTTAGTAAAGTGCACATTTGTTTTATATAATATCAATGATTCTTAAACAAAAGATTTCAAGACTTTAACAGGTAAGCTTGAAACATCTTGTCATACCAGATAATAAATAAAAACTAAAAAAGTAATGGCAGTTTTATCAAGAAGATGCAAAAAACAAGCTGAATGGGACAATTTTCACATCAACAAAGATTATATCTTCAGTGAGTCAAAAAACACTCAATATATTTAAAAGGTCACCTGTAGAAAGTGCCAGCAAATTACCCCTTTATTTTGAAAACTGATAAAGTATCTGACATTTACTTTGTCTTTCCCATTTTTACTGGGCAACTGTGGACAGTCAAAGATATCATGAAGTAAAGGTTTTATTAGAAAAGAGAGAGAGAGGGAGATGCTAATATTCTAAACTTAATGTATTAAATACACGAATATTTCTTGAGCTGTGCTTCAGGGAGCACTGGTATCCTGAGAACTGTTAAAAGGTGTTTTGGGGGAAAAAAGTGTTTCTCAGCCAAATTAGATTGTTCAATGTTGCAAGAAAAATCTCTGTCCTAACCATTCACAATATGCATGAGCGTTTAAACACTCTCAGTGCAACTGCAGTAAAGAAATGTGTTTAACAGTGTTCGGCCCAAGAGTTTCTAATCTTTTTGCGTTTTCAAAAATAATTTTAGTTGTCAAATATTATACAAATTCAAATTACCATACAAAACATTAATCTTAAGGATTTATATTATGTACTTCCTTATAAACCAAGACTCGGGGCAGAATATCAAACATTCCCAGGTACTTCATATACTTTACATGTGTATCCCACCACTTAATTGCACTACCCCCCAACTCCACCAAGTGACCACTTTTGGGGATTCTTTGGTAATTTATTTCTTACATTTATTTTTCACATGAGTAGCACTGCACTTTAGTTTTGTGTTTTCATATATACCTAAGCATTTTGTGTGTGTGTGTGTGGTACTGGGGTTCCTGGAAGCCCTTCTACCTCCGGGCTACACTCCCAGACCTATTTTTCTCTGTCAGTAAAATACAATAATTCTTTTCAATGAGAACAATGGATCTATAAGTCAATAGGAGAAAACAAAGTTAAGATCAACAAAACTAAAATCTCACCATTTTTGCAATTTTACAGAAGTTTTGTTATATGTTCTAAAAACAGTAGTTACAAAAAGGAGCTCACTTAACTTATTCTACTTATTGCACTTAATTATGTTCTATCACAATGTATCATCAAGTGAGATAAAGATGATAGGTTTTAAAGGGAATCTGTAAGGAATGTAGAACTGAAAGCTTGCCTTCGCACTTGCAACCAAATCCCCTGTTTGTTCCGGTGTTTTCATTAATTCTGTTTATGAGGCAAAAGAATCTCAGCATAAACCAAGAATGTTACACAATCTGCGTGGAAAATGTAAAAATAGATAGAAATGCTGAGAGAGGTAGGATGAGCTCAATATATTTTGAAAATACTAATGTCATGCAATGTATAGAAAATGAAATTAGAGAAAGGCCCTGTGGTCTAAGCCAGTCCAGCTTCCAGGAGATAGGATGCCATCAATAAAGACAAAGAAATCAAAATAGTGATTTTTTCAAAGCTGGGTGTACACTTGTGTTCCTGTCTTGCAAATAAATAAGCATATGTAAGCATTAGAAGTTTTTAGTCTGATTCTTTTTAAAATAATTGTATTGGAGCATTGCAATTATATATCATAGTGATATTCAATGTGGAACGTATATACACACAGCTCTTCATGTCTAAGATTCTTTTCCTTAACCTCAAACTGTTTGGAAAATGATTTTTATGTTAGAATTAAGAATTTAATATAAATAAATTCATGTCAAAAGAGCTCTACTAAATGTAAAATATTGTTGCAAGTACCAAAGTGGTCTTTAACATCCTTTCCTACTGTGCCACAGAATGATAACAGGCTTCTCAGCACCCTCTTTTAAAACTCTACATAAAAAAGTCTACTCTTCTTATTATAAAAGAAATTTATATAATGAAAATCATAATAAAAGTCTTGTTTGTAAAATGCAATTCATTTTATCTATTATAAGTCTCCATATTAAGTATAGTAGAGGTTTGCTCTATCACCTTGCCTGAAGAGCAAATCATGGGGGTCACCTTTACAAGCGATTGCTTTTGGTAATGAGGTCCTTTAGTGTATTTTGGTAACTAGACCCTGGTGTCAAACTACAAATGTGAGCAAATTGTAATGAGGTGTCATCTCATTTTACTCACTTAATACTGAGTGCTAATCTTAGGCAAGTGGCAGAATTAGACTGAGCTTTTGCTAAGTTCATAAAAAACAGGATTAGTAAGCCACTCAAAGAAAAACTAAAGTTTATTGAAAAAGATAAGTACTTTCTATCTAGACTCTTCATTAATAAGTATAATTATGATAATTATCAAGTATTTTAACAAGCTAAACTAACCACACTTGTAACTGTTACTGAAGCTTTTTCAGAAGAAATCTTATAGCTATGGGTAGCTATAATGGGTTGAAGAATGTAATAATTCATTCACTCATGAAACATTTACTGAGTGCCTTCTGAATGTAGCCACTGAGTTTGTTTGCTAGAGGAATTACAAGTGAATAAAGAAAGACATACTTCCTGCTCTCTGGGAATATAATATTAGTGAGAAAATCAGGAGTAAAGAGGCAAAACATTCCAATGAGCAAGTGAGTGTTCTATAGCTGCAGAAACACAGTGTACCAGGGAGGGCCATAGAAAGAGCACTGAACCAGGGCTTTGGAGATACGGGGAGGCTCCTGGAGTAAATGTATTCTAGGCTGAGATATACAGGATCAGAAGGAATTCAATGAAACCAGAACAAAAGTGCTCCAGACAAAAAAAAAAGGGGGGGGGGCAAAAAGAATGTGGGGCATATGGGTACTTGGAAAATAGATCAGAATAAAATCTATTGTGGAAAATATTGGTAGAGAGCAGAAGAGAGGAGCAGAAAACACAGGGACTCATTATGATGCTTGAAGCTCATCTAGCAATGAGGACCCCTGAAGATGTATATAACAATGGCTGATTCTCATTTTTCCTTTGAACTCCAATGATCACAGACCTAATATCTATCTGTTTTCACCCAAAATACAGCTTCAAGTACAATTCTAAAACTATCTAACCTCTTACTATCGACTTAGAAATTGGAAGAGATGTAAATGAACACCTTTGTTTTATGAAGAGATAGAAGATGGCAAGCTTAAAAGGGTTGATGAAAATAAAGCAGTAAGTTCAAAGACATACTAAGGATCTCTTCATTTGTACTTAAATCCATTTTTGTTATTACTTCATTTAATTATATGAACAGTTTGTATTTTTCTATAAACATTACTACCATATCTTTACTTCATGGATTTAATTTTATTTCTTGCCAAACTGTGTCCTTTGATTGGAAAACATTTGGGGAATTCTTTTTTTTTTTTAAGGTGTGGGGATAGAATCCAGAGGCATTTGATGTCCTAGCTACACCCCCAGCTCTATTTTTTATTCTTTATTTTGAAACAAGGTCTCACTGAGTTGCAAAGGGCCTCACTAAGTCACTGAGGCTGTCCACGAACCGCGATCCTCCAGTCTCAGCCTCCCGAATGCTGGGATTACAAGCGTGCACCACCACGCCTGGCGGGAATTCTTATTATTGAAGAAAAAATCATTTAATCCCAACATCAGCCAAATAGCATAGTTATATTACAAGTAAAACTTTAAAAATTGTTATCTCTGTATAAAACATGAAGGTGATATTTGCGACAGCATTGGGAAATGTAAGGTAAGCACATGATGTTCTCAGAAATTATTTCAATCTGCTCAATTTTTATTTAAGCTGAATTTGTTTATCAAGAACTGGTGTAAATAAGGCCAGTATCACAGTTTCAATGGGTATATGAATCAATTAGTTTCTCTGAATTAAAAAGAAAATCTGATCCAGTGCCATTACTGCACCCCAGCTTCAGGAAGGAAAAAATAAGAATGAAAATGAGCTGGAGAAAATTGATGCCTTAATTTGACTTCTATTTCTAATGGGGCTTTACTTCTCCCTGGCGCTGGAACAACATAAACAGCCTGTTCTATGAACCAGAGGGCACAGTTGGTTTTATTTTAACTAAGGCATTAGTAAATGGGTTTGGAGCTAGATCTAAGAATAAAAACAAAATCTAAAAAGCTCTAATAAGGTTGGGTTTCCATATCTCTTTTTTTTGGTACAACAGTAATTTTGCAAAACAACTCATTGATTTTATACACTAACATTCTAAGAAACATGAAGCATTTCTAAACTACTAACAATTTCTACACAAGAAAGGGTTGATCTATGCTAAAGTACAATATTTTCCTTCCTACAATTAATCTTCTAGGCATAAAAATTTCTCTTATGTCTAAATCAAAACAGAACAAAAATTTTCTATTCCCATGACAATATTTACCATTACCAAAATGTTAAATATTAATTAACCAAACCTCAAAAGCTCACTGTTTGTAAGATCTGTGCCAGTCAGGGATTAAACAAAATGAAAAAGATTTAGCCTGTGCCTTTCAGATAGTTGAAATGACAGATATGTACACACAGTAGAACAATGGATCAGAGAGTGCAGGAGGCAGCATCGCCCCAGTGGAAGAATACTAGGCAAAATCAATTTCTGTTCCTCAGTTGCCATCTATGTCAAAACTATATGACTACTATAATTCACCCAATAACTTTCAAAAACGTAAATTGCTTAGCATTATTTAAATGCCTTTATTTCAAAATGGAAAGTTACTTCTTTATGGCAAGTGGAAAACTGTCCTCATTTGTCACTAAAATGAGGACTTATACATGAATAAGTAGATACTTAAAGCAAACAGCATTCCAACTCTAAAATTATCTCATTTGCTACATTTTAAATTTTGTATAAATAAAATAAGCCTCCTTTTTCAGATGATAAGAATTAAATCCAAGATTTAAGAAGCAGTATGATAATGGAAAAATTTAGCCAGGCTCAGTGGCACACATCTGTCATCTCAGCACTTGTGAGGCTGAGACAAGGATCACGGGTTTGAGGAAGCCTCAGTAACTTAAGGAGACTGTTGCAGAAATTCTCTGGGATAACTGACCCAACACCAATTAGAGTGGAAAAGAGAAAGTTTATTATACCAGTGGGCATGGAGTTAGGATAGCTCCCATAAAGCTCTGGCCCCAAGTTCCACACAAGCTCTCGTTTTATATGGCCAAGGGCAGAAGTAGGCAGGTAGGGTAGGCTTACAAAAGTTGAAACGTGGCAGTCAGTGATTGGAGGAAATTCCTGAACAAGTTACAGACTATGGAACTTACAATCTATTCTTCAGACAGTTATCTGTATACACAGCCTTCCATTTTAACTTTTCTACCATAAGCCCCTGATTCAAAATAAAAAGGGCTAGGAGAGTAGCTTGGAGGTAAAATTCCCCTGGGTTCAATACCCAGTACAAAATAAATAGAAAATTGATAAAAATTGACCACTCAGGACAATAGTAATCAATTGTATTTGTCTATACTCTCTCATCAGAGAAACTTAAATACAGAGAACAGGTTTATGTTACTGCATGGCCAGCATGACCAACTTTGAAACTTGAGGATCTGGTCCCATTTCCAGGGCTTGTTCTCCTGCCAGTCCTTATATTAGTAATGGAAAGTAAACCATTCCATCAATAATATACAAATATTCAAAAGACAGGAAACTAAAGAGTTTCTGTTCAGCAAAGAAAACTGTCAAGAACCTCAATCAAGAGCCAACCGAATGGGAGAAGATTTTTGCCAACTACTCCTCTGATAGAGGACTAATATCCAGAATATACAGAGAACTCAAGAAACTCAGCACTAAGAAAACAAATAACCCAATAAAAAATGGGCAAGTGAATTAAATAAACACTTCACAAAAAATAAATTCAAATGGCCAATAAATGCATGAAAAAATGCTCAACATCACTAGCAGTCAGAGAGATGCAAATCAAAACTACCCTGAGATTTCACCTAACTCAAACTAGAATGGCAGCCATTCGAAACAACAACAAATGCTGGTTAGGATGTGGAGAAGTGAGAACTCTAAAACATTGTTGGTGGGATTGCAAATTAGTGCAACCAATTTGGAAAACATTATAGAGAATCCTCAGAAGAATGGGAATGAACTTACCATTTGATCCAGCAATACCACTTCTGGGTATCTACCCAAAAGACGGGAAAATATTTTTCATGACAAAGATGACGTAAGCAGATTGCTACACAAGAAATCCTTCAGGCACTTCCACTTACTTAACCTTTAATGTTATTCATATTCCTTTTATTTTTATACTTTTATTGGTGCATTGTGATTATACATCACACTGAGGTACAGACTAATAGGAATATATGTGGACACAACACTTGGAGCGTTTTCCTCCAGATCCCACCCCATCCCTCCCCTCCCCTGTACGTATAATTGAGATTGGCATTAGTAAGGTCATATAATTAACTCCAGTGTGTTAAAATATACAAAGACAAAAATCCTTCAGCCCTCTGTTGCCATCTGTCTTTCAAAAATAATTATTCCATAGCTTACTGGGTTTTTTTTTTTTTTTTTGTGTGTGTGTGTGTGTTTTACTGGAGACTGAACTCGGGGACATTCTTTCTACTTCAAAGCTATACCCTCAGATTTATTTTATTTTTATTTTGAAAGGGGGTCTTGCTAGGCTGGTGAGACTCCACAACTTGCTGAAGTTGTCCTTAAACCTCTGATCCTCCTTCCTGAGCAATGGAATTACAAACCTGCGCCACCACACCTGCTCGCATTATATTTGGCTCACATCCTGTTTCTAAGAAGGTATTCAAGGAGAATTCAATTCTTAGGAGTTGCATTTATTTCAGGGAAACTAATTTATTAAATATATAATCTAAAATATAAATGTTAATACATATATGTTAAATATATACTTTAAAAATATGTACCTTTCTAAATTGGTCTTATTAATAATATAATTATTTTAATAATATCCTTTGTGGAACATTTGATCTGACTAGTGATTACAAAAAAACAGAAAATCACTGTAAATCGGTTGCAACTACACCATATCAGCCAGTGAACAAATTCCACTCTTATGCCACTAGTATGTGAACAGCACTCTAATTACATAACTAATTACATAAATGAGATCTATCAAATACCGTGGATCTGAGTCCAGATTAACATGTTCTGCTCAAACATCCTTATGATTTAAGGATTATTTTTATATTATCAAAAACCTCATTTTCTTTTGCAAATATTCCATAAGTTGTATTTTAAGAAACGCACACAGAGCTAGGTTTATGCTTACAAAAGCCCTTTCAGTTGAATCTCTAGTTATTAGCCTTTATGCTGTATGCTTTTAAATGAAGCATAGCACCACATAATAGCCAGATTGACCACAATTAGGCTCTTGAATTAAAGGTAAGAAATGGGACATTTTGACAGCTCTGGAACATTGCATTTCATGGGGCTCAGTGCACAGCGAGGTAACACAGGTGTTTCTGTAATTGCAATACAATAGGAAATTTCAGTGCTCAGTGGCCTTCACATTCTCTCGTGTGATGTCATATGAACTTCAGGTGTTGGTATTTTTTCTGTTATTACATGAAACACAACTAAAAACATTTTGGAGTTTTCACTATCCCAAACCAGATTAAGCATAAGCTCTGGACTTCTTTCTCATGCAGTCCTAGTTTCTGTATATGTACCTATCTTTTCACAAACAAAAAAATTTTTAAGAGATCTTGTTGACAAAAGGCTTAAAATATTTTTTTTTATTTTTACTGGTGCATAGTACATATATTTTAATGGGGTATGAGATGGTAGAGGCATACATGCACACAGCACTCATTTAGCCCTTCCTCAATCCCCATCCCATTTCTTCCCCCTCCCTCCTTCTCATGTTTGGCTTAGTTATTGACCTTGATGAGTTTGTGAACGTACATCATGTGCATTAGGGGATTTCCCTCTTACCCCTCCCATCCCCCTCAGTTAGGTCTCCTTATTTGCTCATCTGTGGTTTCTCCTCCTTCATTTAGGTTTCCTTCTCTGTTTACATTACCAGTAGGATCTTCCCCTTCTTATATCAAAACGATGTACCTAAATTCTACCACTTCCTTAGCTTGCCTGAAAAAAATATCTTTAACAATTGACAACATGAAAAGAAATATGGTTTTGTTTGTTGCTTCTTTCCCTAGAAGAAGAAATAAAGGATGAAGAAGAGGAGGAGGAGGAGGAGGAGGAGGAATCAAATCGTGAGCAAACTGTGAGCATTATGTTCGCAAACTACACTCCATTTGATGCTCTGTGATGGGAGAGCAGTTGCTGCTCAGGGATCTCTGGGAACAGAAGCTGAATCCCAAGAGTAGGACGCTGGAAAGTGCTGTGAGAACAGGAGATGAATGCCAATGACACTCCCAAAGTGCCAGATGTGGACAGACCCACCACATGCTGAAGAACTTCCTATGAGGGGGAAAAAAACAGAGAACTGTGTTTGAACAGTCAGGCAGCAATACATCCAATAGCTTTTCTTCTTCTGTCTGGTCTTGCTGAGGTCCACAAAGCTGCCTACACCTATGTGACAGGGTATCAGGTACCAGACACCCCGAGGACTCACTCCACACAGGTGCCCTTTGGCTCTTATGGTCCCCCCCTCAGTAAATCTCAAGTATTAAGAGGTTCTTAATTCTCTGGGGAAATGAAATTCTCAAATACAGTGAAAATGATGTTTTAAAGTCGATGAAAAATGAACATATTTTCCTGGTTATTTACAGGAACATGCAAGACAGTTCTCCAGGTGACCTTGGACCAACCCAGTTCACTTCTCTAGCTTGGACTCCTCAAGAATAAGCATAAAAAGTGCTGAGAAAGCAACATTCTGAGATAGAAAGGAACTGGCCAGAACAGCCCAGGCTCTTTTCCAGTCTTCCCCTTAAACTGGCCATACTCAGTGCTTTAGCCAAGAGATGCATGTCTCCAGGCAGGTGAATAATTCCAGGAAGGCTGCAGTGCAGGGAACAGCTCTGTGCTATTGACTAAGCTCAAAGAGATATCTATTGATCAGACAGCAGAGACCACACAAAAGAGCCATAAATGTGGATGTACATCTTACTGAGCTATATAACTCCAGGCAGGATGCGTGGAAGGTCCTTCATTTGCTGTGGAAATGTGACAGGCTGGGGAAAGACTCTAACCAGAATGGGAAGGATTTTTCTAGACCTGAGAGATACGTCCAATGAGTCTAAAGTTTCTGTCATTCTTTACTGAATATCCGTAAAAAAAAAAAAAAACAGTTTATTTAGCTTGTGTGTAGGGGTGGGAGGTTCTGGCTCTCTGGACTCAGACAAGGTGGTAACCAGTGCACAATGAACCTGCTTCAAAAGACATGAAGAGTCAAAGCCCAAAGCTATGGAGGTGATTTTAGGTTGCAATAAAATCATAAAGCACAAGTAATTGTCTATGGCAATAAAGACTATACCTCAACACTTTACAGCTATTACAGTCATGAATTGGAACAGGGACCTTTCTTTAAGGGGCACCTGTGTGAAACTATTGTCTGCTGCAGAGGGCAGCCTTGTACTTAAACTAAAATTTGTAGTGTGTGTCACTTTCATTTCCAAAGGTACCATCATTTTTCTACTCGACTGCCCTACCCTGAGGGCATCATCCATGCTTCTGATCCGTGAACAGGAGCTGACAAATTGAATTCTCTACAGAATCATCTCTTATCAGATAGGAAGGTCAGCAATAACCAAAATAACAGTGGTGACCAAAATAGCAACAGGCACTCTGCCACCTCACACTAAACACTAAATTAGCAATTTAATCTTACCTCGTCTGTGGGGACTGACTATCCATAATTCTGAACCATACATTTAGAATAATTTCCATAGTAGAATTATTTTATACAGCCAATATTTGTTGTATTGATTTGAGCCATTAGAAGCAGAGCATCGTGGAAAACAAAATGTCACCTGGAGAGATGACTCAGTCCATGAAATAGTCCCATTGTTACTTAAGAAATTGCATCTTCCCCACAAACATGTAATTCAACAGACTAAGCAGTGAAAAAGAGACAATGGCAATGAGAAAGATGGAAATGCTGCTCCTCTACTGCTCGGAACTCACAAGTGGCCTCAGAGACAGAAGCTGGTATTTCATTGTGGTACCAAAGGATTCCCACAATTCAGCCTTCCAGGGATTCTCTTCAGCAAACTTACCCAGCCAGTTTTTGCAATATTCTTAAGTTTACCCTGTGGTAGGAGGTATCTACTTAATTTTTTACTCCAGATGTTGTTCCTGATGTGGAGAAAACACTTCCAGCTTTAGGAATCCCAAATGGTCCTCACCTCTGGCACATTCCTTTTCCCAACAGTGAGGAATTACTTACTGATTGCTGAAAATAGCAAGAGGAATTAACCACCTACAAACCAGCTCCTTTCTCCTATCAGCAGAACACACACAGATTTCTCTTTATTGCTAGCTTCGAATTCCCAATTGTCACAAGAGAAGAGTTAATTTGATTCTGTGAAGAGTCTGGAGCAGTTCCTAGTAGGTGAGTGAGAGAGAAGAGCATAACTCAGGACAGGTAGGATCCTTAGCTTGCATTATAGAAAAGAATTTCAACAGGAATCAGACATAAATTTATATATATATATATATATATATATATTCTCTAGAAAATGTAGACCTTCTCCAGAGTGAAACACATTTGGGGAATTAAGGGCTCCTCCATTGTAGGAGACTTTCCTGAGGGGTGGGTAGAATGAGGTACAGTGAGGATGACATCGCTTACTTAGTCACAAGATAATTTATAATGCTATGGTCATCTGCAAAGTCCTGATGGAGCCTTCCTTAGCTTCTCAATAGGCATCTCTTTTGTTTAAGCTATTCAAGAGCAGGTAACAGGGCCAAAGACAGTGATCTTTTGTGTGACCTCTGTCCTCTGACCAGCAGATGTCTCTCCTGTTTCACTATCCCAGTGTTGAATAACTAACATTTCCAGCTGTTTTGTAACAGTTCAAGGCAGCCAGCATTGTGTCTGGCCACCTATCTGGATATTTTGTGTGGTCTCTGTTGTTAGATCTACTGATATCCCTTTGAGCTTAGTCGACAGTACTCAAGGTAATTAGTAAAAGACTTATAAATTCCTCAGAACTTTGGGATTAACAGGCCTGACTGAGGAGAAAGGATATTTGGAAATTGTGCCACCGGCTTCCATATTAAAGTTACATTTTTCTTGTCTTCTCTTTACATCTTCTTTCTACATATGATTCCATTTCTTCTGTCTTCCCTCACAATGGCCCTGCTCCCATACAGAGAAGTAGTGGATGGGTCTGGTCTGAAATGGGGTGGCTTTATCATTGATGACTCATTAAAGGATGTTAGTTTTAAGAAATCCTTAACCACAGGACATTTTTTGTTCCTCTCTGCCGTAGAACTTTTTTTTCTCTTTTGGCTCAGGACACACAGAGAGAGCAAAGATGCTATTTAGGGGTCGCCTCAAAAACCACAGAACTATATTCATCCACAGCTTCATGTCCCAGAAGTTTCTGCCATCTGGAAAGTGCTTGCTCACTCATTTCACCTTTTTCAAGTCATGCATCATACAAACCCTGTTTCAGTTCTTAACTTCAACCACAAAATGTTCTACAGAGCAGATGTGATATTTAAATACTGTAATATGTGTGAACGCATCCTGCCTAGAGCAGTAGCTTTACACTAGTTGTGACTTTTTTTTTCCTTTTTAGTCACTCACATCTATGTTAACCTTTACCATACACTGCTGGTTTGAGTACCAAGTGGTGCAAATTTCTAGAAATCATTGTGTCAGTATAACTCAAAAGCCATAAAATGAACTATGCCCTTTGAGCTAAAATGTGGCTTCTGAGAATCTATGCTGACATAAAGCTTAAACCGATAAATGTTTATGTATCCAGGTATATATGGTATGATGATTAATAAGGAAATGACTAAATTAATCATAGTATAGCCATAGAATGTATTATTATACAATATTTGAAATTATGCTTCCAAGTTTTTTAAGATAGTACAGAGTATTTCTATATTTCGTGATGTTGCTTCAGTGGTAATCACTTTCTTGAAATACTGATGCATAATAAGTTTGCTGCTTTATTTTTCACTTTCTTTCTTGTATCATTTTTTAATATTATATTTTAAGATTTTAAAACATTTTCTATTGTTATAGCCATCTTCATTGTCATCATTTCAAATCACAAAGATACATTAGGCCTCCTATCATGAGTATTTTCTCTTAAAGTCTGCCACCATATCACATAGTAAGATTTCATTTGTGGAGACACTAAGTGAATGTTCTAGACTAATGGATGGAAGAAAGGTCTAGTTATTAATTCCTTATTCATACTCTAGCAAATAATTGAATGATTAATAAATCATCTCCAATTATATATAATGAAGTAAGTTATCAGATCCTGAGCATAGAAAATATTCATTTTTCCCATTTCAATAGATATGCCTCACCATTTTTATGTACAGTCTACAAAATTAAATTCTCTTCTTTGAGGCCCCATCAGATAGACCACTAACCTCCAAAATGTTTACACAAGTTTCTTCTTAAACCAAGGTGTCAGGAAACCTAGACAACCAGTTTTTATTAGTTTGTTTTCTTATAGTTAACATAGACAAAATAGTTACCACAAGTAAACAATTCTCATATATAACATGTGATAGAAGTCTAGTTTAAAGAGATTGGAAAAGCTGTTGGTGCGATGCCTACATCACAGTAATTTGGGGGCTGGAACACAAATATCTCATATTTGAGGCCAGCCTTAGTAATGTAGTGAGACTCTCATCAGCCTAATGAGAATCTCTGAGGGTAGCACACACAAAAAGAAAAGGAAGAGAAAGAAAAGAAAAGATGGAAAAGTTAATCAAATTTGCCATGATTCTTCCAGTCAACTATACTAGTATCAAATTGGCATTAATCTTAGAACATTTACATTTACTGTTTTCTATTTGATTGCCAACATATATGAAGAATCAAACTAAGATGTAAACATAAAGGACAACAAATTTTATTGACCATAAAATACTACTCTTTTTTTTTTTTTTTTTGGTGGTACTAGGGGTAAAACCCAGGGGCTTTCTACCTCCGGGCTATACATCCAGACCTATTTGATATTTTATTTGGAAACAGGGTCTCACTAAGTTGTTGAGGCTCACTAAGTAGCTGAGGCTGGCTTTGAACCTGCGCGATCCTCCTGTCTCAGCCTCCCAAGCACAGGGATTACAAGCGTGCGCCACCACGCCTGGCACTACTCTATTTTTAAATCTCATTGAAACTCTTCATATTATTACTGCTGCCTCCTCTTCAGATCTAAGAAAGCATAAATTTGAAAATATACAGGGTCACCTGTCAGTTTGTGTGCGTGCTTTTGTTGATGCATTATAGTCTTGCATCATAATGTAAATCATGTTGACAATGACATACATGCACACACCCTTGTTGCCCTCCTTTCCATTTCCCTCCCCCCCCAATATAGAGTACCCAGATTGAGATTTAATGTTTTGATGACTACCAGAATATAGGACAGATGCCAAGGTCTATGTAATGAGGTCTAAGGTCTCTTCTATGGTGCAAGTATCAGAGTTTAGCTCCCTGTTTCCAGGTCAGGAATACTTTATCTGACAGCTAATTTGTCATTTGTACTTCACAGCTTCTCCTCTATAGAACCCCATTAGTTATTAACGTTAAATACTATAGAAAAAAATGTCGTTTGTTTGTTTGTTTGTTTTTAGATAAAGGAAATTTTCTGGAAGACCAGAGCATTAGACTAAAATACTAATTTCTATGTGTCCGGGATTTTGTGCAGCTAAAATAACTGACAACAGCAAATTAACATTCACTGTTATGTTACACAAAAATTCGGTGTCTTGAGAAATGTTTTCCAAATTTTAACCCAATGGATTAATCTACTAAACCACCTTCAAATCCTAAATCTCTTTCAGAATCCTAAGAGCTGAATGGTGACCTGTATACATATTCTCAGCTTTGAAGAAGCTACCATTCTTTTATTGGTACAGTACAATTACACATTATGAGTTCAGAGCACATAGTTTTTCCATGAATTAGATTATTCTTTACAAAACAGGAAATATTTTGAAGTAAAATTTATTAATACTAATTATGAGACCTTGAACAGTTTACTTGACATCATGCTCTGTCTTTGATTTGTGTTTTAAGTAGAATGGGCTTAGACAAGAAAATGTCTTTGAAACAGACTGATATTAGTAAAGCCAAGCGTGGTGGCACACACTTGTAATCCCAGCATTTGGGAGGCTGAGACTGGAGGATGGAGATTTGAGGACAGCCTCAGCTCCTTAGTGAGGCCCTTTGCAACTTAGTGAGACCCAGTTTCAAAATAAAGAATAAAAAATAGGTCTGGGGGTGTAGCTCAGAGGTGGAATGCCCCTGAGTTTCATTCACAGGTCCACAAAGAAAAACAAAAGACATTAGTCAAATTCATGGAAGGATATCTAAGCCAGATTCCAATTTGATAATTTACTTTGAGAAATCCTCATACTAACAAAAGTCTCTGTTCTATCCACTATGTAATGCACTGTCTACCTGTGGATATTCATACCCACACTGAAAGACGAATTACTGTCAGAAAGTTGGTTGGTGAAGGGAGAGAAGGGAGAGTGAGTTGTATGCTATTTATAGTGGTTTCACGAGCTATGATCTTATATATACACAGTCAGGTTTTTGAGAGAAGCTTTCTAGAGATACACTGAAAAGTTAAAATTTCACTTTCAAGATTAGCTTATTAGTATCTTCAAAGATAGAACAATTTAATGAGTTATATTTGAGATTTTGAAAAATTCATTAGGTTGGTTTGGTTTTTACAAACACTTTCTAAAGTACATTCTTGCTGTATCTTGGAACTATCTTTTACTGGTAATGATGCTGGGATCCTTCTGCAGATGGATGGCTTTTTCATTATATCAGAGATTCTAAATATTTTATATCTTTATTCTCTGATGACCTTAAATTACAATAACATTACAAATACATTTCCCAGAAAAACTATCGTTCCCCAAGACTCCGACCCGCAGGGACTCAGAGAACGACACGACACCTCTTCAGCTGGAACAAGAATCCTCCTTTATTCACGCAACCACCTGCATATGTACAACTCCGAAGGCCCTCCCCCCTGACCTTATAATACAGTTTCCCATTGGCTACTCTACTGATGGCATGATGAACGCAGGCACTGATCACGCACCTGACACATGATCAGTCGCACTGCGCATGCGGCTATCGCCAGCAAACAGAGAGGTGCGTGATCTGGCGCCTTGCCACGGCGCCATCTTAGAGCTGCTGACCCACCTCGGACCAGCCGAGCGGGCTCCAACAAAAAACAAATATAGTATTTAATATACAGAATTTTGCACACTCCTTAAAGTGTTTATCAGGAATCCTAAATTTCACTCGAGTACCCAGATATGTCAAACTGGAGTGATCTGTCTGGACTAGATCATTCATATATATATATATATATATATATATATATATATATATATATATACTTTCAAGCTAAAACAAAATTTTAGGTCACAAAGTCAAGCATACAATTCAACTTTTGCATAATTTATCAAATGCAGCACCAAGCTCACTGCTGGATGTCATCTGAAATTTGATCCAGTCAGAGATGACGCCTGGTCTAAACTGCAGACCTGTCTTTGTTCTCATAGAGGGTGGGGCAGCAGGTGGCAAGGATTTTATCTGCAGCTCCAGTAAGGGGAAAAGGTACTTTATTTTTTTTTATTTTTTATTGGTGCATTTTAGTCATACATCTTAATGGAGTACAAGATGGTGAAGGCATACCTGCACATATCACCCAATTAGCCCTTGCTCTCATGTTTGGCTTAGTGATTGACATTGATATGTTTGTGAATATACATCAGGAACATTAGGGAATTTCTCTCTTCCTCCCACCCATCTCTTCAGTTAGGTCTTCTTATTTACTCATCTACAGTTTCTTCTTCTTCATCTAAAGTTCCTCCTATGACCCATTTTCTCCCTAGCTTCTGTATATTAGGGAGAGCATCTGATTTCTTATTTTTTTGTGACTGACTAATCTCACTTAGCATACCATTCCATCCATTTCCCTGTAAATGATATGATTTTGCTCTTTTTTATGGCTGAGTAAAATTCCATATTGTATATATCCCATAGATTTATAATCCATTCATCTGTTGATGGACATCTTGGCTGGTTTCATAGTTTGGCAATTGTCAACTGGGCAGCTATGAATGTAGATACGCATGCATTAGTTTGGTAGTTTGGTTTCTATTCTTTTGGGTAGATACCCAGAAAGAGTATTGCTGGATCATATGGTAAGTTCGTTCCGATTCTTCTAAGAATCCTCCACACTGTCTGAAAGAGAAGAAGTTTATAGTCATGATAACTCACCTACTTTGGAAATCTAAAGAGCAAGAAAGGGCAGGTTTACCCTATTCTAAATAAAAAGAGAAGGCAATAAGACATGATCTATAAACAGAGATGTTTTAAAGAGTCAAGAGATAGTGCAGGTTACCCATCCCAGTAGCAGTGATGCAGTCAATTTTTAGAAAGAACACAAAAGCCTTGATACATCTTGTTCAGGGAAAATAAACAATAGTTACTGTCCCATTTACCTCCCAGGAAATAGTTTCAGGTCTCTGGACCCAGGTTGGAGAATTTTCTCTCGGTCGGCCACAATAGTACTCCCTCACATAACCTGTCTATTAATTTTACATATAGACTACAGGCATAATTCCAAATGTGGGGAATTCCTTATTATTATCCTTGTAATTCCCTTTATTTTCCATTTATTAAAAATGTAGGTGATATCACCTAATAATATTTTAATGCTGTCTAATTTCAAAATGGTTAAGGTAATAACTTTCAGATTCTTCATATCATTCAAGGAAATAATAAAACATATTTTTCTCTCCTAAAATAAAATTAAATTGAATTAAAATTCACAGCACAACAACACAGAACAGCCTTGGTGTATAGGGCAATGAGATATATTGAGAAATTATTTGTAAACATTCCTTAGAGAGCTGTATACGAGCTTCTCTTCCTGTATATTTCCTATCAAACTGTCATACTTATAGATTACTGATTTATGCTTGAGTGAATTTTGTTACTTGAAACTATATCGTTCCATCTGTTTGCCTATTAATTCTGTGACCACTTTTTCTTCCATAGTGTCAGAAAACCATGCTGTTTCAATTTCACATTTTCACTGGGACTGCTTTGTTATTCTTTTTTAATTTGCTTTGCTTCTCTTCCCTTTAGCCTGGTAGACCTAGCACCAGGAGAACTCTGGAATTATTTAGGCAATATATTTGTTTGAAAATAGTCTGGGATACTGCTCACTTTAGATTTGTTTGCCTGTACTTCTATATGATCAAATTATATTTTTAAAATAAAATATGGTCAAATGTTGGCAATTTAAGATGCGTCATTTCTCATGTATTACCTATATATGGAAAAATATTGGGAAATTTGTGAAATAAATATGGGCAAAATGCTTGACCTATAAGATCATTTTACATGTTATCTTTGTTGCTATTATTATTTAAAATAATTGAATATAGCCGTGCATGGTGGCACACACTTCTGATCCCAGCATTCGGGAGGCTGAGACCAGAGGATCGCAGTTCGCGGACAGCCTCAGCTACTTAGTGAGACCCTCTGCAACTTAGTGAGACCCTGATTCAAAATAAAGAATAAAAACTGGGCAGGGGGTGTAGCTCGAAGGTCAAATGCCCCTGGTTCCATCCCCAGACCTGCAAAAATAAATAAATACATAAATAAATGAATAAATAAATAAAATAATTGAATACTGTCTAAGAGTCAAGACATAGTTCAGAGATTCTTCTCAAATGTGCAGTGCTTCAGTAACCACTTTATATTGAAATCTCTGGGAATAAAATTGAACACTCTTATTCATTCTAAACTTGTTTTTAAATTGCCAGGTTTCAATATTTATCATCTTCAGTCTGTTGTTTTATATTTATATCGTCATATTTTCATACCAATATTATACTCTTCACCATAATATTCCCCCAGATGTTATCAATTATCAAGAAAACAAGCTTGCAGAATAGGTGAGGATCTAGATGAAATAAGTACTATACAATATCATCCTGCAAACCCATCAAATATTCTAGCTTCTTAAAATATCTTTGAATTGTACCCATATTTTATTAGCGAAACATTATTTTATTTTTGCAGAATTCAAAGGAAGTATATAATTTTCTATTTTTGTACTGTTTCTTTTTTACATACTTTTATTGATAAATTGTAATTACCTATCATAATCAGTAATAAATAGAGTGATAGGAACACACACACACACATACACACACACACACACACACACACACACACACACACACACACACACACAGCCCTGGAGTGTTTCCTTTTGGATCCTACCCCACCCTCCCACCTTCCCTGTACATGTTATCGAGATTGCTATTCACACGTATGAAGATGTAAGTACTCATATCTTTAAATTACCTCAATGTCTTTGTCATTTTTAAATAGATCTTAAAATACAAAGAAGTAGAATAGCTAATTTTCTCATTAAGCTGCTGATCATTTCCCCCATTACGATCAGTTTCGGGCGTTAGGTTCATGATCAGGATTCATGTTCAGAGTTGACTTGGACAAAATTTCATTCAAAGGATAAACTAATTTAAGAGCTAAATTAAAGAGTTTGCTAAATAGATTGCTAACTCATTTTTTTTTATTTGCAACTTTAATGATTGCTTCTGTTAACGCAACGTTGTCATAGAGTATGGGTAGCTTTGACAGCGCTCTCGTCATTCCTGTAATTAATTTTCCCTTGGAACAAGCATGGCATTCATCACGTTTTAGATGGTGCTCCAGCACACTGTGTCAGAACAGAAGGAAGGCGGTGATTGACAAAATGTTTATGTGGCAGATACGCTCACATATAAATACACATCTGATGAACTCGAAAATTAGCTTGCTGTTTGGAACAGTGGCGCATATTTTACAAGACAAACTTCACAGAAATGCTATTTTCCACTGCTCATTTCAGCTAAAAGGCGAGTAGTAACATAAAGCTCATATACCAAAACAAAATGATTTACTTTATTCAGCCATTTCAAACAACTTATGGCAGGAAATAGCAGGAAGCTTAAGGCCAGACCACTTAAATTCCAATAACATGAAAGAAGTGAAATTTCTTTCAATGGAGGGGGAAAGCCAAACACTTTTGTCTAATACTAATATGTTCTAGTACCTTATATTGAATCTTAGATATTACTTTTTGCTTACCAAGTTAAATATTAATGCATGTTTTAATTATTCTATTCTTCAGAATTAATCACACATACACACACACACACACACACACACACACACACACACACGCGCGCGCGCGCGCAAATTAGTTGAGCTTCATTTCCAGTTCACCTCTCCTTAGTTTTCAGTCCTAAATTTTGTCTCTTTTCTCTCCTTTCCAGGGAATTGCGCCACTTTCTTGCTTCTCCATGCAGTGTTCAATTTTCCTGATCCTTAGCTTTCATTGCTGCCTAACTATTTCTGTGTAATAAACAATCTTAGAAATAAATGTCTTAAAACAATAGCCACTTGTTGCTTATGAATCTGGATGTCAGATTCATATATATATATATATATATATATATATATATATATATATATATATAAGCTGATATATAAGTCAGCTGGATGGTTATGCTAAACTAAGCCCTGTTGTATGTACATGTCATCTGGGGCCTGGCCATTGTCAGATCACCTCACTCTTATGCCTGGGCTGTGACTGGATTATGAGGAGTAACTGGGTCACATGTCACTCAGTACACTGCAGCCTGATCTGGGCCCTCTCTTAAAGCAACTGGGCTAAGAGAAAACAAGATTCAATATCTCCTGAGGCTTACAAGGAGACTTGGCCCAGTTGAATTCTATCGTGTCCCTTTATCCAACACAAGTTACAAGGCTAGTCTATACCCAAAAGAATGGGAAATAGATTTAGACAAAAGAAGCTGCGAAGTTTATGAAAAAGAACTGAAGAATGGGTAACACATTTGCAATTAGTCAATCACACCCTCTCACCATTGTCCAAGAATATTTGCTCTACAACTTCTTTTCAATGTCCATATCCCATAAAGTCAAATGGATGTGATGCCTAATTAACAGAGAAAGGCAAACTGAAATCCAAAGTCAAGGGACCAAGTCAAAAGGTACGATAAAGGTTGTCATCTTGTTCGTTTATTATGAGTATCTTCATTGTCAAGAAGGCCAAAGTAAAGCCCTTTCCATGCTGCCGGATTTGAATAGACTTCATATAAAATTGTTGATTCTTTGGGACATGATCTTTGGAGATTTTTTTATAATAGTAACACATATAACACATAGACATTTGTAAATGAAAATAACATTTGTTTTCTAATACCCTTTTACTTCTTAAAGAATTTAATTGCTCCACGAAACAAAACATACAAAGTGTACTGTAGTGGGGGATTTAAGCATGGGTTTTGACATCAGATAGACATAAATTAAAATTTTACTTCTGCAACTCTCTATCATGGAACTTTTAGCAATTGGTCAGCCATTCCAATTTAACTTCCAACTCTCCTTAAAGACTCCTTGTGAGAACTTCACATGATATTGTATATAAAGTGAAAACACACAGTAATCACCAATTCTACTTTCCTTTCCCTAATGAAATAACTCACATGTTGACAAAAATGAGAAGATGAAGAGAATATAAAGATAGACAGGCATATTCTACACAGAGGTCTTCTACTGAATATAATTTATTTATTATTTATTTATTTATTGCAGTATATGGCTTAATAGAAATTCTTTTTGTGTGTGTGTGTGGTACTGGGGATGGAACCTAGGGACATTCTACCTCTGAGCTACACCCCCAGCCCTATTTTTTAGTCTTTCTATTTTTTTGAAACAAGTTCTCACTGAGTTGAGAAGGGCCTTGCTAAATAGCTGAGACTGTCCACAAACCATGATCCTCCAGTATCAGCCTCCCAAATGCTGGGATTACAAGCAGGTGTCACCAGGCCCGGCCCTTAATAGAAATTCTTAATCCTGTATTTTAAAACTCCTACGACTTCCGGGAAGATGGCAACCAAGAAAAGTGAAAAGCGGGGCTTAAGAGCCCCGCTAACAACAAATCTCCATTATCACAAAATCAGCGCCTTTCAAAGCCAGAAAACAACATCACCAGAGAAACAAAAAAAATCACCAGGCTCCAGAGAGAAATCAGACTGAGAACAGAGCCACAGAGGAGATCCTCACGCACGAGGACGCGGCAGCAGTGCCATACTGCCTGCGGCACCAGAGAATTAACGGGACAGCCACAGCAAGCCGAGGGGAGCCGCTGCGGAACAGCCAGGCGGGATTTCTCGGCGCAGAGAGCACCTAAAGCTCCCAGTGGCTGAGCTCAGCACACGCTGCAGGGATTCAGAGAGGAAATCAAAACCAAGAAAAAAAAACGCCATCCCCACAGCCGAGGGCATAGCAGCGGTGCTATATTGCCACCAGCGGCAGCAGCAGAGGATTCACCGAATCCAGTACAGCTACATCTGCATACTCAAGAACAGTGAGTCAAATTGCGGGCCACAGAGGAGAAATCCCAGTACTGTACTCACTGGGACTTGACCCAGTGGGAGAGGGGCGGTGGCAGAGATATCACACCATAGGAGAACGTGCAACCTGGAACCCCACACAGTCTAAAGCAGCCTCTATCGACTCTCTGGGTCGGAGACTCTGTGATACAACCCAGTAAAGGAGTAGTGGGGTCTGAGATACTACTGACTCGAGATCCAGAACACCTTAAGTGAAGTCATAGTGACCCAAGGGAAGAACCCAGAGAAGGCACAAACTTCCTAAATCATGGGAAAGAGGAATAATACTGGAGCAATGAATGCTCACAACCCCACAACATCAGAACCCGATAAAACAGAAAATCAGAGATTTCTAGAAGATCAAATCAGGAAAATAACTGTAGAAATAATAGAGGTGCTTCGAAAAGAACTCAGAGAGAGCCAAAAAGAGATAAAGGATGCAATTAATGAAGTAAAGGCCTCAATTCAAAGCACAAACAACCGATTAGAACACATGGAGAACAGAATCTCGCTCTTAGAAGATGATCATTCCAAAAATGAATGCATAGTTTCTAATCTAGAAAAAAATATCCGACAGCAGGAATCTGATATTGAAGAAATATGGGCCCATTTTAAGAGAGCTAACCTAAGAATCATTGGAATAGAGGAGGGAAAAGAAAGTGAAACCAAAGGGATCAACAATCTCTTCAAGGAAGTAATAGCAGAAAATTTTCCAGACATAGAGCAAGAGGTCGATACGCAGGTCCAGGAAACTTATAGAACTCCCTTTAGACAGGATCGGAGAAGAGGATCCCCACGCCACATAATTGTCAAAATGACCAATGTGGAAGCCAAGCAGAGAATCTTAAAGGCAACAAAAGCAAAGGGCCAAGTGACATTCAGAAGCAAACCAATTAGAATCACTCCAGACTTCCCAAACCAAGTCATGAGAGCCAGAAGGGCTTGGAGTAACATATTCCCAATTTTGAAAGAAAACAACTTCCAGCCAAAAATTTCCTACCCAGCAAAACTTTCTATCAAATTAGATGGAGAAATAAGAAGCTTCCATGACAAACAGAAACTGAAGGAATTTATGTCTTCAAAACCAGCACTAGAGAAAATACTCAAAGAGATTAACTACAAAGAAGAAATAGGTAACACACTCCAGAACTAGAGAAACAAGATTTTCCATCCAACAGACAACTAAGATTGGTTATCTGTGGAGATTCATTACTTATGTTAGTCTTTTACCTATCTCTAAAGGGTATTGTTTGCCTTTATTGTTGTTAATTTTTAGGATTTCTAGTTGGAATATTAATATAGCTTCAGATATAGCATTTGGAAATATTTTATCCCATTCTATTAGTAACTGTTAACTCTGTTTACATTGTCTTTGGATATACAATATGTTTTTTATTTTTTAGGGAGTTTGTATACTCTTCTGTTGCCTGTGCCATTGAAATCATAACCAAGAAATCACTGCCAATTTCAATGTTGTGAGGTTTAATGACCCAGATTTTCTCCTAAAAGTTTATAGTCCTAAGATTTATATTTAGGTCTATTATCTATTTTGAGTTAATATTTGTATATGGGATTAGGTAAGGGTCCAATTTTATTCTTTTCCATGTAATTATTATTTTTTAACAATATTTAGTTAAAAGATTATTATTTCCACCACCAAATGTTCGTGGAAACCTTGTCAAAAATAACTTGACAATATAGGGAAGAATTTAGCACTAGGCTTTTATTTAACTCCAATGGTTTATATATCTGCCTTTAGAATAGTACTACACTGTTTCAATTATTGTAGCTTTATATGGTTTGAAATCAGAAAATATATATCTTCTAGCTTTGTTCTTTTTCAAGATCGTTGTGGGTACCTAGAGTCCATATTCCATATTAGGATAGATTTTTTTTCTGAAAAATAAATATATAAATATATGATAGTTTCACCTAAGAAATAGAAAAAATAGATTCTCTGATAAGAAAGAAAGCAAAAAGAAATATTGAAATGTTATCTTTAAGTCATCAAAAGCTTGGTATCAGACAAATGAAACTGTTATGTGAGATTATCATTTTTAATTTTTGATAAATTGCTATAATACTAGATGTCAATCACTAAGCCAAGCATGGGAGGGAGGGATAGGGAGAGAATGGGGTGGGGATCGGGTGGGGGCTGACTGGGCAATGTGTGCATGTATGTCTACAAAAGTATGTATCCCACTATGATGTATGAATACAGTGCACCAATTAAAAAAAATCTTAAAAAAACAAAAAAAAAACAAATAAAACATAAACTACGTCTGGGAGTAGAGCCTGGAGGAAGAAAAGCCACTGGGTTCCACCCCCAGCACCAAAAAAAAAAGAAAAAGAAAAAGAAAAAGAAAAAGATCAGCCACATTTCTCCAAGTTATGAGGAAGTGATTGTGAGAACACAGACCCAGGGAGACAGAACTTTTGAGGCATACTCTCTTGTAATTCCCAGTCAATTCAAAGGAACAGTAAGAGATTGTGTATCCTTACTCTAACGATGAGCATCAACTCATTTGAGCTTCTCTGGGAGGCTTGTTCTCTTTTCTTCCATGCAGATACACAGTCTATACAATAAACATCTTTTCTGGATTTAAAAAAAAATTAAAAAAATAAATAAAACTCCTAAAGAAAAATAATTAATTAAAGATAGAATATCAAAAATTAACATGATTCATTAGGTTTATTAAACTTTTAGCAAGTTGTGTTAAATAATGCCCCTTTCCCAAACATGTTTTTATGCATAAACTATGGAAGCATTTCCTTGAATCTGACTACCTTCTTTAATCTACCATAAAGAAGTCAAAACATATATACTTCTTTAATCAAACCTATCTAATAAGTATTTTGTATATTTGCTTTCATTAAGATTTATATAATGACTAACAAATATAGATGTTCATCTTAATCCCTTGAAAACTGTGACAAAAATATACTGACAATTTTAACATATATGGTCAAAATAAATAAATAAATAAATAAATAAATAAATAAGCAATGCTGTTGTTTCCAAATATGTTTTTCTGTAAGAAGAAATGAATCAGTCACTAGGCAATTCAGAATAAAGTTTACTTATATCTTCAATACCCAAAATGAAAACACAAATCACTGTTTTATAAAATTAGAAGGCATCTTTTACCATTTTGTAGAAATCTCAAACAGCCAAGTCCCTAGAGTCATAGTTAATCTCATGCAGCTTGTAGGTGTTTGGCACTGGTTATATACTCTGCACTGTAAGATTTTTTAATTTGCTTCAAAGAATTCATTGTACATGTTTACCTCCCTCTGCCAAGTTCAGTGATACACACTGATGATGCTTCTTCCCTGTGGGCAGAGTTTAAAAATGTATCTCTGGAAGAAAGAGTGGTTTGGAACTCGAATTTTCAAAGTGGTCATCCCCACAAGGAAAATTGCCTAGAAGGGATCAACAATCTTTAATTCTATAACAAATTTAATCTTGTAATGAAGCCTGAAAATTCTATTTTTGTTAATAGAAAGAGAACCAGCATGAAGTGTAGTGAACAAACCATTTACAATGGCTGTGAACACACTGAATCATCACAGGCCTGGCATAATAAAATTGATTTAATTATATTGAGAAGAGCGTAAGGATAGGCTGAATTGGCACAGTCAGCCACATGCAACAAGGCACACTCGAAACTGCTCTTGGGGAAGTAATTGCTTTAAGCGTTGATCTGAAATGTCTGTCTCTGATTGCTATTTTCAGGTGTCGTGAGAGGTAGGAATGCCACTCTTATTGAAAAGCAGCTCTCTCTTTCTAAATATCTTATACATTTATCTATGATTTCTTTGGAACAGAATCTCAATGGTACCAAGACAAAAACCAGTCATCTGCTGTGTTCATTCTTTTGCTGCATGTTTTAATGGCCTTAGAAATTAATTTGCTATGCTCTAAATGTTTATGTCTCCTAAAATGTTATGTGGTAAATCCTAACCCCAAAGGTGTGCCATTGAAAGGTGGTGGTTTTGGTGTATGATTGTAGCATGAGAGCTGAGGCCACACGAATAGAGTTGGTGCCCTTATAATAGAGGATCAAGGGAGCTTGTTTGCCTTTTCTACCATGAGATACAAGAATAAGCCACCAACTATGAATCAGGAAACATGCTCTTCACACACACTAAATCTGCCATTTTGAATCTTGGACTCTGTGGCCTCAAGAACTGGAAAAAACACATTTATGTTGTTATAAGCTATCCAGTTTATAGCATTATTATACAGTAATTGGAATGGACTAAGATATCATTCTTAAAAATTAATCTAAATCATCCTTCCCTTATAAGGTCCAAACACAATGCACATGGACAATACACATTACCATTTTCCGTAGTGTTAAAATTGTTATCGAATTGTTAAAGTAAAACTATATATATGCACAAACACATATATATGTAAATGTAGTTTATTTATAATATATACTATTTCAAATATATATATATGTAATGCTCATTCCAAGAACCCAAACACACTTTCATAGGCCTAGCCATCAGGCCAAGAGCTATGCATCCATTTCTTGGCCCAGTAGATCAAGGTGTCAGTGTTGTCCATAGGGCCCAGGCTCCACTGGACCCAGGGTCTAGACTTCTACCTTAGACCTATGGTACAATCTTATCCTAATAAGTCCTAGTGCCAGGTTAATCCCCTTGGACTGAGATTCCAGAGCTACCTCTACAGATTCAGGATCTAGGCTCATCTCAGTCATTGAATAAACTCTATGGACACAAGCTTCAGGCTGTCCCCTGTGGATATGGTATGGGCTCCTGACCCAAATCTGCATACCCAATCAACAACTCCAACCTCATGTATCAAAACTCCAGGCCTAATCCTACATATAAGTTGCCAAGCCTTCCAACCTGCTGCCCCAGGATCCCGGCCATCTCTAAGACTCCAGCAGCACACCTACTACTGACCTGCGTGGAACCTTTGGTCAGGCTGATTAATAAAGGGGTCTCCTGGACAAAGTTAAACTGCAAAGAATGTAACACAGCTCTACTCTATCAAATACATAGACATTAAAGAAAGATAAGTAGTAATATAAAAAAATCAATGAGTCGTAACACCACCAAACAATAATCTTCCTGTGGCTAACCTCAAAAACAAATAAAAGGAAAACACATGCAGTGCACTTTCTGACAAAGAACTTAAGTTAACTTTAATAAATTTGAGAAAAAAATTCATTGAAATCAAAAAATAGGAAATAAAAATTAGAAAATTAACAGAGAGGGCTGGGAATATAGCTCGGTAACACAGTGTTTACCTACCATACTTGAGGTCCTGGGTTTGATTCCTGGTACCATACAAAAAAAATATGTAGATATATATGGTAAATATTATATATTACCTCTCCTATATGTGTTATTATATATTGACATAATATATACTACACTCATATAAATCAGAAATTTGAAGCTAACAAATGCAATAAATGAAATGGAAACTGTAATAAAGCATCAACAGCAGAATTTATTAAGCAGAGGAAATGAACTAAACACTAAGACAGATTATTTGAAAATATATAAAATAGAAAAAATGATTGGGAATGAAGACAGCATCAAAAAGCAACTATCTGAATTACAGGAGGTTGAGAAGGAGAAAAGAGACAAAGAGCGAGGAAGATTTTTTTAAATAATAAAAGCTGAAAATTTTCCAAATCTCACTTCAATTTCAAAGCAATGTATCTGGCCAGTCATGAGCTGAATCTTCTGAAACCATGAGCCACAAGAAAATTTTCCACTCTAAGTTCTTTTGACAAGTATTTTGGTCACAGTGACAAAAAGCTGACTAACATAGGATGAAAAAAACATATTCCCACAAATGGAAACCAAAAAAGAGGAGGGATCACTATATTTGTATCAAATAAAATAGAATACAGGTCAAAACTACAAAATGAGATAGAGAAGTCTCATAAAAATTTTAAGGTTTAAAAACTATCAAATTTTTTTTCTATCCACATGGTATAAAACTAAAAGTTGATAAAGGAATAACTTCTAAAAGTTCACAAATCGATGGATATTAACATGCTCTTAAAATTAACTGGTCAAAGGAATTAAAGTGGAAATTTAAATATCTTAAGAAAAATGAAAATGGACATACAATATACTAATATTTATGGAGCAAAAGCAGTTTTTTTCTTTTTTTAACTTATTACTGAATTGTAATCATACATCTTAATGAAGTACAAGATGTTAGAGGCATACATACATTACACATTTCTTTTTAAGAGAGAAGTTTATAGAATATATGCTTACATCAGAAAAGAAGAAAAAGATAACAAACTGAGCCCAAAGTTAATGAAATGGTAAAGATTTAATATAAATAATAAAATATAAAAGATACACAATAGAGATAATCAATAAAATTAAGAGTTATTTTTGAAAAGTTAAAAAAAATCTTCAGCTAAGCTAAGAAAATAATAGAAGACAAATAAATAAAATCAGATACTAAAGAGGAGACATTAAGCCCGGCGTGGTGGTGCACGCTTGTAATCCTGGTGCTTGGGAGGCGAGACAGGAGGATCGCACAGGTTTGAAGCCAGCCTCACTGGCTTAAGAGACCCTGTTTCCAAATAAAAAAAAACATAAAATAGGTCTGGGAGTGTAGCCCGGAGGTAGAAGGGTTTCCAGGAACCCCAGTACCACCACCAAAAAAAAAAAAGAGGAAACATTGAAATAGATATTTGATGCATACCAAGGATCATAAGTAAGTACTATAAACAAATACCTGTCAACAAATTATGCAACCTAGAAGAAATAAAGTGGGTTCTAAAAATGTAAGAACTAACCAGAACTGAACCTTGAACAAACCAGTAATGAAATAGAATTAATCATAAAAAAATTCCATTGGAGAAAAATTCAAGACCTGGTGACTTCACTGCTGAATTTGTCTAAACATTTAGAGAACTAATACCAATCCTTTTCAAATTTTTTCAAATAATTGAAGAGAGAATACTGTAAAATTATTTTATGAGGCCAACTTTACCCTGATTTTTAAAAATCTAGTATATATTAACATATACTTATCTTAAATTCATCAGAGAACTTAAGATAACTGATGAACTTAACACATGTTTCATCCCTGAGGAACTATATGCAAAATTCTTCCAAAAAATACTACCTAGCCAACTCAGCAGCACATTGAAAGAATAATTCACCATGATCAAGCAGGATGTATCTGAGGGATTCAATGAATATATATATATATATATATATATATATATATATATATATTTAAAAATACCAAAAAATAAATAAATAAAAATAAAAATGGGCATATGAAAATGGCCAGTAGACGTGTGAAAAAAAGATTCAACATCATTAATCACAGAGAAATGCAAATTAAACTAGAGTAAAATATCATCTAATACCTTTTACAATGGCTATTATCAAAAGGACAAGTGCTGATGAGATGTAAAATAAAGCAAACCTTAGCACTTTGTGGTGGGAATGTCAATTAGTTCAGCCATTCTGGAAAACAGTATGAAAGTTCATCAAAACATTACAAAGAGAAGTAAAACATATTCCAGCAATCCCACTACTGAGATATATGCAAGAGAAAGAAAATCAGAGGACTAATATCTAAAGTATACAGAGAACTCAAAAACTCAGCATTAAAATAAATAACCTAATAAAAAATGTATAAAAACTAAATATACACTTCACAAAAAAATTAAAGTGGCCAATAAATGTATTTTAAAAATGCTCAACATCATTAGCAATTAGAGAGATGCAAATCAAAACTACCCTGAGATTTCACCTAACTCCAACTAGAATGGCAATCATTCAAAACACAAACAACAACAAATGCTGGGGAAAATGTGGAGAAGTGGGAACTCTAATACATTGTTGGTGGGATTGCAAATTAGTGTAACCACTTTGGAAAGCAGTATGGAGAATCCTCAGAAAAGTGAAAATGAATCCACCATATGATCCAGCAATACCACTTCTGAGTATCTACCCAAAAGAAAGAAAACCAAACTACCAAACTAATGCATGCGTTATCTATGTTCATATGGCACAATCCACCATTGCCTAACTACAGAACCAATCAAGATGTCCATCATGAGATGAATAGATTACAAAACTATGGTATATGTACACAATGGAATTTTACTCAGCCATAAAGAAGAACAAAATTATGTCATTCACAGGGAAATGGATAGAACTGGAGAACATTATGCTAAGTGAGATTAGTCAGTCATAAAAAATAAGAAATCAGATATTCTCCCTAATATACAGAAGCTAAGGAGATACTCTAGACAAAGAAGGAGATTCTGTAGATGAGCAAATAAGGTGACGTAAGCCAGGCATGGTGGCCCACGCTTGTAATCCCAGTGCTTGGGAGGCTGAGACAGGAGAATTGCACAGATCACAAGCCAGCCTCAGCTACTTAGTGAGGCTCTCAGCAAATTAGTGAGACCCTGTTTCTAAATTAAAAAAAAAAAAAAATAAGGTGACCTAACTGAGGAGGGAAGAGGAAAATTCCCTAATGTATATGATGTACATTAACAAATATATCAATGTCAATCACTAAGCCAAACATGAGGAGGGGGATAGAATGAGGTGCGATTTGGGTAAAGGCTAATTGGGTGATATGTGCGTGTATGCCTCTACCATCTTGTACACCATTAAGATGTATGACTAGAATATGCCAATAAAATAATTTTAAAAATTCTCTGTACCTCCATATTTATTGGAGCATTTTTCACAATAGCCAAGAAATCAAACAAACCTAAATACCTATTGACAGACAAATAAAGAAAATGTGGTACAAATACACACTGGAAAACTATTCATTCTTTTGAAAAATGAAGGAGATCCTGTCATTCATGGGAACATGATTGTACCTGGAGGACATTATGTTAAGTGAAACAAAATGGGCACAGAAAGACGAATACTGATTGATCTCACTCAGATTCTGTAGAAGTCGAATCATAGAATTAGAAAGTACTAAAACGATGTTGGGGAGGGTGTTGGTCAAAGGATACACAAATTTTAGTTATGCAAGAAGATTAAGTTCAAGAGATATATTATGCAACATGGTGACTATAGTTAAGAACAATATGGCATGTTCTTGAAAATCACTAGCAGTGTGTATATATATTTTTTTTTCTTTTTTTTTTTTTTTTTTTTTTTTGGTGGTACTGCGGTACCTGCCCTTCTACCTCTGGACTACACTCCCAGACCTATTTTTATATTTTTTATTTGGAAACAGGGTCTCTTAAGCCAGCGAGGCTGGCTCCAAACCAGCGCGATCCTTCTGTGTCCGCCTCCCAAGCACGGGGATTACAAGCATGCGCCACCGTGCCCGGCTTAGCAGTGTATATTTTAAGGTTCTTGTCACACACAAACACACACACACACACACACACACACACACACACACACAGATAGCCAAGTGCAATGACACACGCCTATAATCCCAATTCATTGGGAGGCTGAAGAAAGGACGATCACAGATTCAAAGCCAGCCTCAACAATTTAGCGAGGCTTTCAACAGTTTAATGAGACTGTGTTTCCAAATAAAAAATAAGATAGGGCTGGGGGTGTCACTCAGAGATAGACTACCGCTGGATTCAATCACCAGCACCACAAAAAATATATGTGAGGTAATATATGTATATAATTAGCTTCATTTAGCCATTGTACAATATATACTTTATACATATTTCAAACATCATGTTATACATAATAAAAGCTCATTTGTCAAATTTAAAACACAAATCAATAAAATATGTAGAGAAAGAAAGAAAAGGAAGAAAGAGAGAGGGGAGAGAGAGAGAGAGAGAGAGAGAGAGAGAGAGAGAGAGAGAGAGAGAGAGAAGGAAACAGTAATGAGAAAGACCACTTTGGAGTCAGGAGCTGAGAAATTTGTAACTTATTTCCAGTTCAGCCACCATGGAAAAGTTAAAAATTTGTTTTCTTGTGACCTTTATGTACAATACTTTTTTCATATATAAAATTTAAAAAATGGTTGGGATCATTGACAAAGCTTTTCCAGGTCTAAAGTTCAATGGTCTCAGGGCTTCACAAGCAGTCTGCAAGTTATCTATAACCAGAGCCTAGATAACTGAAAGCAAAACCTATATTTTTTAAGTTTTATTTTTATTTATAAGTAACATAAAAATATAAATAAGAATATAGGCAAAAATTATATTACAATATCCAGTGTCCGATTCAAGAACCCGTAGCAATTTTATAAACAATTACATGTTCACAAAAATAGACTTCAGGGATACTCCATCAGCAGGTTTGTGGATTATGAAATTATTATATCTACACATGGTGGAATTTTACCCGGCCATAATAAGAACACAGTTATGTCATTTGAAAGAAAATGGATAGAACTAGAGAATCTTATATTGAGATTAGCCACTTGTATATGCAAGCAAGAAAGAAACTGAGAAACAAAGAGAACTTCAAATGAATGCAGGGAGATAGAATAGTGGAGGGATCTGAAGAGGTAAAGGGGGAGATCTGATGATGGAAACAGTTCAGATAATCATTTGTTGATGTATGAAGTTATCAATATTAATATTATTTGTGCGGAAGGAGAGGGATCAGGGTGGTTCTCAGAGGGAAACACAGGAGTGCTGTGTGCATGTATGTTACTGTCACTCTGAGCCTCACTATGATATATAATTACAATGCACCAACAAAATTCTTTATAACAAGATAATATACTTAAGAGTTCATACTTTTTCTTACCCTTTAGCTATACCCGAATCAGAGAAGATATGTGAAAATGGATGTTTTCTTTTTGTCCTTTCTTGGTTTATGTATTTTGATATTTTTCCTGATTTTCCAACACTGCATGCATCTATAAGCATTATTTACCATACCCTTGGACTTCCAAGGAATTAATGAAGTGTTGCAATAGCCAATCATAATTTGTGTTTATAGTTTATTGTCCTGTCAGGCTTATAATTATTTTTAGTACAGATCTACTACCTCAGTAAATACTTTCATTATTTTAGGAGCCGAGGAAGTTGTTGCTTATGCAGAGCTTGTCTTGCCCTGCACCGTCCTGGTGGCCACGGCTTGTAGTAAACATCCTTTTTGCTCCATTTTAATAGAGCCGCCTGCAGAAGGTCATTTATTAGGTAATCGCTTGTCTGTGAAAAATCCTAATTACTCCATGTTTGTCAAAGGGAGGAAAACAGCACTGCATTTGAATGCTGAATGGGAGCAAACAGAATGCGATAAGGAAATGAGAAGTTTCTTAAACTGGCATATAAAAAATATTAAGTGCACCAACACTTTGAGGGTTAAAAGAAAAGATACACTATCAGCTATAACAAAGATAAAAAAGCAGGGCTTATGGTGTTATCAATTTGGAGTTAAAGCAAAAGAAAAATAATTTATGAATGCTACAGGAACATACCCTTTTTTTCTTATGGAATCCTAGTGCCCCCTGCTGATACTCAAAATATGTTTTTTTTTCTTTTGTTTTATTTTTGTTTTATTGACTCACAGTGGTCCCTGGATTTCTTCATACATGGTTATTCCTCGGTCATAGCATTTTCCTTTTTAAGAAACAGAAATTTTTTTCTACATGCTATTCTGTCTCATCTCAGTAGTTGTATCATTCAGAATATGCAGGTTTCTCGTAGAGAAATAAAAATAATTAGTTAAAAATACATATTTACAGGCTCTGAAAAATAGAAGACAAGTAGTTTGAAAACACCATGTGGTATCAAAATTAAACTGGTTAAAAAGAAAGGTAAAGTCATCACAAATTAAAAAGAAAGCCTTGATAAAAGTGAATATACATATGACATTATCAGTAACCCAAACTGTATTACTGTTTCTGAGTTGGATGCTTCTTGAAACAGATTAATTGTTTGCATTCATATCAGTTCTTAACCAGACACTGGCAAAGCAGAAGATGCAATATCACCCAAGACTACTTTCTATAAATACTAATTAGGTTCCTATTTTAGTCATCTTATTTGTGAGAGAAATATTACTGAGGGGTGGGAAAAAAGACATTCAAAAATCTTTTTGTAACTTATCCAAATTTTGCACAATCATTAAAGGAAGTGAATCCTAGATTATTTTTAGGGCACAATGGAGTATAATTACATTTTCCACACCCACTCTACACTTCACTACAGATTGTTCAAAACAAATTTCAGAGATCCATACATATTTCAGCATTTACCTCCAACAGTTTCTTTTTAAAAATATTTTGTAACCTAGTAGAACTGAGGAATTTAATTATGGTTTCCACGTGCACACGCTCTCTGTTAATCGGGTCCTGTATTTTCTGTAATCTGATGCTTTGACATCTAAAGCCTTGCTTACCTCGCAGCATCTGCTCCTGGTAGAAGTAAGCAATACCAAGAGATGGACAAACAATTCAAACCAACCAATCCAGAGCTCACATTCCTAACCACTTATGTTGGGGCGCGCATAACCTGGGCACTATCCATCTATTCTAATAACTCCAGACCTAGGTACCAGACAGCTAAAGAAAATTCTGGCGCCCATGGGAAATATTCAACCTCACCAATCCTAAGTGCCCGTCTAGCCCATTTCTCCCCCTAGGAACCAAATTGAAAGATTTTTATCACAGTCCCCTCTCCATTTCCTGGCTCACCCTGCTGCTTCCTGTGACACCCCATGGGGAGGGGGCTATAATCATAGAAATACTAAAGTATCATCATTCTCAAGCACAAAACACTTTCCATAAGTAGAATAAGCCTTTTTTCATTACTTTTTTCATTTTTTTATTGCAATACTGAAAATTGAACCCAGCAGAATTCTACCTCCAAACTACACACCCTCACCCCTTTACAAAAAATTATTATTCCTGTTTGTTTTTTGAAATAGAATCTTAAAGGTTGTTGAGGGTCTATCTTTATGCCTGTAATCCTCCTGTCTCAGCCTCCCACAGACTGGGTTCACAGGTATAAATTACAATGCCAGGCTTAGAATAAGCCTTTATAATTATATAAAAATAGTGAATGTTAGTTATTTCACATAATTAAATGGTCTAATTGACCTTTCTGGGTGTCAAAAAGTCATTTCTTCCATCAATCAAGTTTGTCCAATTCTCAGCCATATTAATCCCAAACAGTCTACTCCAACAGAGCAGTCAAACCTTAACAATATTAAGATGGTTTTCAAGGTAAAAGATGCCAAAAGTAGGTCAATTTGTCTGAGATGGTGCAAGAAAAATGTAGGAGGAGAATAAAACATCCAAATTTCTGTGGCTGACTTGAACCAGTAGGGTTTTGATTCTTAGCATCAGATTTTCAGAGTGGCTAGAAGACACTGTACAAGTTTTCCATCTGCATTATTTAATATTCACCACCACCATATAAGTTAAATTATCCTCACTCTAGAGATGTAAAACTGAAGACTCAGGGAAGAAGTTTTCCTGTCACTTATCAAAACCTTCCTCCCATTTTACATACCATATTCTTCCCTCTAAGCTTCAATGTATCTAAAAATCTCAAATTCTAGTCACAATGTAGAATAATAAAGTAATTCTTGTATTTCAGACAAGTATTTTTATTGTATCTAACCTAACTTTAACAATAAAAAAATTAAAGTTAGCTGACATTTCAGGTGGTGTACAACACAAAACTCTTAATTTTCAGCTCCTATGAAGCTTAATGTCTGTAGGCAGTGGTCAATCTCTAATATTCCTATACGGTATTATTTTTTTTTTTTGTTTCTTTCTACAAAACACCAAGGCAGTATCACTAGATCTCACAACCCTACCCAGATAGTCTATTCCAGAATGAGGATCTAGCCCAAAATTAAGACACCTTCAGCCTAGAATATATTAACTAGATTCAAGGGGTGGTGGAAAAGGGAGATGATGGAGAAATATTCGGTAAAATTTGAACATCAGATGAACAGCAAATGATGTGTAAGTGTTATAAGCGTGTCCCATGCACTATTTGGAGCATACTTGTATGTAAATAAATAGTATTTACCATCTATTGGAAATACAAATTCAATTAGGTATCTTGTATTTTATCTCGTCCCCCAGCCCAAACTCTCCCAAAGAACCTAATTTCTTCTATGATCTCAGGAAGTGGCTCTGCACTGAGGAAAAAGAAAGATACACTCAGAGCACTGGTCCCCATACATTTCTGGAAATGTAAAAATGCCATGAGGCTACTCTAGACCACACTTATGAATATTTTCACTCCGGTGACCCACTCTTGATTGAAATAGAATATCACTGGGATAACTTAGAACCAGATAAGTTTCCAGAGTCTAAAAACAAGATGGCACAGTTATCTACTTCACTATCACATTTCTTCTCTCAGCAAGCCCCACTAAATCTCAGGTGTGGCATTTGTTGCCTTCATAATGGATACATATGAAGATATAAGAAAGATATCACAGAATAAACAGAGGAATCTGCTGGTGCACACTTACAATTGTGCTACTTAGGAGACTGAGACAGGAGGATCACAGGTTTTCTGTCAGCCTCAGCTACTTAGTGAGGCCCTTTGCAACTTAGTGAGATACTGTTTCAAAAATAAAGAATAAAAAAATAGGGCTAGGGTGTAGCTTGGAGGTATAACACCCCTGGGTTCTACCCCCAGTGCCATAAATAAATAAATAAATAAATAAATAAATAAATAAATAAATAAATAAATAATAGCAAAAGGATGATTGTCATTAAACCCATGAAAAACCACTAAGTTATACATAATATCATCACTAATACATCAAAATAGGTTTTACTGTATATAGTGCTCTAATTTAAATCACATTTCTTAATAATAAACAGTTATTTGGAAAAACTAGTATTTCTTTTTCAGACTGCTTAGAAAAAGCTTAAATTTCATCCAGTATAATATTTCTAAATTTATCATAAATTGGTTTCATTAGAGGATTTCAGCCTTAGCTTCCTGCCATATTATGATTTCCTAGACCTACTAGATATGGAGACATTTCTTTGGTTGATTTTTTTAATTTTATTTTTTAATGATATTTAATATTATTTTTAATGATATTTTTAAAGAAAAATATCATTTATTTATCAGAATTCAGACTGCTATTGCTGCACATTACCTGCAAATATTTTATGAGGCTTCTTTCTTTTATTTTAACTTTGAAAACTCGTACCTTGGTTCAGGTAGGGTGAGAGCTTTGACAAAAAGATGGAAATGATGAGGACAGTCTCACACAGAGTGTTAAAAAGGGTTCTGACTTGGGGGAATATTGGTGGTTTGGTGACATCCATCTTAGTATATATTTCCAGAACAGTGAATATCACATTGTCCCACTTGCCAGAACTTCATGAATTTAAAGCTGGCCTCAGAAAATACCATCAATGCTGGCTATGAAATTTCCTTTGACTTAAGTGGAAGAACAATATTACACGCTCTCTTTTGTGCAAGAACTGTTATTATTAAGGCAATTTAAATCAATGTCAGTTTTTCTGGGCCAGTCATATGCTCATTTAGAATGTCTGATTACAGACTCCAAACTAGTTGAGTCAATGAAGACACTTAAAGTTTAGAAGAGAAAATTTAGAAATTCATACTGTCGACCTTTTAAAATCCAATCTGTATCCCCATGCAAGATGGTTCCAGGTCCTTCCATTTATATGGAAGTGTTAGAATAAGGCAGTGATGGAATATTAGGGATGCATTTGCTGTAAAAATTAATTAATTTGTCAATGAGGTTATCATCACACAAAGTAATGAAAAGGAAAAGGAAATACCTTCAGGATGCAAGATAAATGGCAGGAAAATTATTTATATTCAGGAGCTTTTTGTAACTGACATCCTTTCCACTTATTTATTTGTATTTTCTGTATGTATATTTTGGCCTACTATTTTCAGAGGGTACTTAAGGTTCAAATATTTACCAATGTGAATAAACTTACAAAAATTAAAGCCAACTAAGGATGTGATAGGAGAGTTATTTGATACACAACATTATTTTTCAAATGTTTATTATCCTATTTTACTGGGTTCAAATTTTGTTATGTCTTTTTATCTTCTACTTCAATGAATAAAAATTTCAAAATATTTAGTCAGTACCAAGTAAAGTAAGCTTCAATAGAGCCATATTTAGTCACATTATAATTAATCCATTGAATAAAAATAATTTTGAAAGCAGAAAAAGAAAGTAACACATTGAATAGAGGCTAACAATAATTTTATAATAAAAAACTATAGAGACCAGAAGCAACTAAAATGAAATCTTCTACATACTAATAGGAAAAAATCTTCAATCAGAATTTTAAATCCAGTAAAAATATACTTCAAATATAAAGGCAGATGTTTTAAGAAAGAAGAAAACCCTGACATTTGCAACATCATAGATGAACTTGAAGGACATTATGTTAAGTGAAATAAGCCAGATATAGAAAGACAAATATTGTGTGGTTCTCACTAATACATGGAATCTCAAATAGTCAAACACATGGAAGCACAGAGTAAAACGGTAATTGTCAGGGACTGGAAAAAGGAGCAAATGAGACAGTCTTGGTCAATTGCAAAATAAGCAAATTAGGGAGATCTGTTGTGCAACATGGATCCAATTATTAACACAAATTTTGCTAAGAGGATGAATTGCATGTGATTTTACCACAGAAGGTATAGAAGGAAGGCAGCCGTAAACTTTTGAAGGTGATGGGCATGCTGATTGAATTGATAGTGGTAGTAATTTGATGGTTGCACAGATGTGTAATTATCTCCAAAAATATCAGGTTGCATTCATCAGATTTATAGAGCTTTTTATACATAAATCTCATCTCAATAAAGTGTTTTTAAAAAATAATAAAAGCAGAATAAGGATATTCTTACCTAAAATAAAAACTAAAAATTGCTAACAGCAAATATGTTAACAAAAAAATTGATAAAGTTTATTAGGCTTAATGATAATGATATCATATGGCAATTAAAATGCTGAGAAAGGAATAAAGAACGGAGGAAACAGTAATTACCAGGGTTAACAAAAAGAGTCTGCTTTGCTTTTTCTCTTTTTAAGAAAACCAGACATTTTTTATGAGAACCAGACATTACAATATTGTCTTATAGCATTTATCACCCATGAATATTTAGTATATATAGCAAATATGACATAAAAGCTGGAGGGATATGAACTAACATTGCTTCAAGGTTTCTACATTATATATTAAGTATTATAAGCTCTAAGTAGGCTACTAAAAGTTAAGGATATTTATTGTAAGCCCTCATTCAACCTCTGAGAAAAGGCACAAGATGTATAGCTTTAAAAGCCAAAGAGAAATATCAAAATGTATTTCTGACACTAAAATAATTCAAAAATACAGGAAAAAATAGAGAAAAAATACAAAGGAAAGGAATAAAAAGACAAATGAAGACCCAAACTCAAATATAACAATAATTAGATTAGGTTTAGTAGAATAACAATTCAGTTAAAAAACAGATTTCAGGGATAAAAACGTGTAAGACTAACCTACATTTGTCCATAAGAAGACCTTGAAATGTATAAATAAGTATGGGTAGAAGAAATAGCCTATACAAATGATAATTCTAAAAATATAATGGCTATATTAGTGCTATGTAACAGAGATTTCAAGTCTATGGTTATTAGTGATAAAGAAGCCTTTTCATAACAATAAAAGGACCAGTTCATAAAAGGGCATAAAAATGTGCATATTTTCAAAAGCAGAGCAACATTGAAAAGTGAAAATAACAGAAAGGAGACATAGGGAAATCAACAGAGTTGGAGATTTTAAAATTCTTCTCTTATCAATTGATAGGTAAACCAACTAAACGCTAATTCTGCAAGGACACAGAAGTCATGAACAACCCTATGAAGCACGCTGACCAGCATACTTCTGACTAAATGTACATTATCAAGATGAAGAATGATATATCAAAAGCAAATCTTAATGGTGGTCATACTAATTGGTGGTAGTTTATTTCTAAAGACAGCAATTGAGTACATACTTCAAGTATTACAAAAGCATGTTAGGCATATTCAAGAATCAGAATTTGTCCATTATATCAAGAAATGAAAGATAGCGTATTCTATAACTCAGCATTCTCCCACGTAGTACAAGAAGCAGTGAACGATGTAGATTCTGAGGGGAGAAGGACCTGAGTCAAATTCCACCCCAGACTCTCCGTGGTTGTGGTTGCACGGCCTGCAGTGTGTTACTTAATCTCCCAGAATCCTACACATTCTCTTCTGATAATGGAGATAATGATAGTGCATGACTCCTTGGGATAAACAAGATACTAACATCCAAGTCTAATCCCTGTCACTGCATCATTATCAAAAATAGGAGCCAAGTTTGCTTTACACCTCAATAAATAAATACATTTTGATTTGGAAAGTGCAGATAAATCAAGCTTGTGATGATCACAAGGAGCCTTTGAACATCCCTGAAGTCACTGGAGATTTATTCTGCAAAGCTGCTGAGATCAGATCTGAAAAGTTCAAATCTTTACACCAAAGCGGAACCCCTATGGTTCAGGAGTCTTTGCCTGGAAATACATATGCCTGAGCACAGTTTTCAATTTGTTTCTTTTTGAAATTTGTGCAGTTTCTCCTCCATTGTACCCAAATACTTCTTATTTTCTTCTCTGGGTTGATGAAGTATATTTATTTTCTTAGGGAGAGAGTTCTCTCCAGAGAGAATAAAGGAGTTTATAACATTTTTCCCCTTCTTGATACTGTCTACTTTAAAATGTCATTTAAGCTGTTTGCTTTTCTGGGCTGGGCATTAAATTAAAAAATTATCTAGAGCCAGCAAGAGATGCTAAAATATTGATAAACACGTGGAGCTCACTTGCCTCCTCAAGGAATTGAAGTTTGAAGTTCATTTTGTGAAGAGAACTGACCTTTCAATCAGTCAAGTCCAGTTTTAGTTTTTATATAATTGTCCAAGAATCTTAGATATTTCTCAGTAAGTTCTTCCAAACTGATCAAATTTAGAGTAAAAGCTGCCTATATTTTAGGAATAATATTCACATTTATACTATTCAAGAAAGTTTATTTAAATGAGATAAAGTTTGAGAATGTGTTTTTTTAATCTAATGTGTTCTTATTATGAGCTTATTGGAGAAAAGTATTCAAATTCAACTTTCAGGGGAAAGAGGATAATTAAATGTGTTCAATTTGGGGAGCCCCTTAAAATTGTCTTCAAACCATATGAAAAAGATGTGCCATACCAATCTTTCTTATTACAAATAAGATTTCGTAATAAAATTGCAAACCCAGGGAATTGATTTCTTATGTTATAGAACAGAAAGGTCTGCACCAAATGAATGCTTACCAATGATGTACCATGCTAATTTGCGAACTCTTAAAACCAAAAAGGAAGGCGACTGAGGTCTGGCAATTACGCCTTGTAATCTTACTCTCAACAGGCCAAGTGTAAGCCTTCAGGGAAATGGCTGTGTTAAAGACAGATTTGACTTCACTTTTACTGGCAGTCTGAAGTCTTTGAAAGGTCTCTTGGGTTTGTCTGTTGGTTTTTTTTTAATATAAATGATTTCAAAATTACTTGCTACCTTCTAATCCCACAACAGCTAAATGATAAATTGTGATGTAAATGAACATGAACATAGCCTCAAAGTGCTGTAGGTGATTACAAGAACCACATAAGTGAAGGTAATACACTTGTGGCTGTTCCTGTCTCATGACTTGCTATGACAGCATCCTACATCCAGATGCTAGACTGGGTGTTTGTCAAGTATTCCTAACACTATCTCACCTCTGTTAATGAAAGGCCTAAGAGAACAAAACTATACTTACAAACCAAGAGGCATTTTTATTTAATTGTAGTATGTAACATATGTTAATATTAATTTATGTCATGCATTAATTTCAGATAGCAAAAAAGAATTATAGTTGATGAAGAATTTTGCTAAGTTTCAATTCTTAATAAATGAGAAAGGGTATCAAATGGCCATGGTTGTATTGCTTAAAAATAAAAGGCTCATTTCTCTGCACCAGTAATGTACTTTATTCAAACTTTTATTTCACAGGCTTAACTGATTAGCAGCTCATGGAGAACTGTGAAAATTATTCAAAAGAACACAAAAAATTAAAATGGTATGTTGTGAGAAAGTCACATAGAGAACAGTGAATTATTCTTAGGTACTTTGAATCCTAGAGCTCATAAAATGAAAAAAATAGTCATTGCTTTTTCTCTCACTTCAAGGAGAGGGACACTATCAAACATTTCTTAAAGACATCCCACTGATTTTATTTTATTAAACAGGGAACAAAACACATTATTGGAGCTATTTCAAGAATGCACCATATTCTGAAGACCATCCACACAGAAATCAAAGAACTGAAGGAAATTGCAGCTGCTATATCCCCCCCACACACACCAAAATATACCTGGCTATGATTAATGTACAGTTGAAAGTCAACTGGTAGAAATATGCCTAAATTGCATGCCCAAGTTATTACATATTTAACTTTCTTTTAACTATAATATCATGATTATCATAGTCATTGAACAATTTATCTTTCTCATTAGATAGTAACATGATAATTGTTGGAAAATGACTTCTGAGTGTTTCAACAACTCTTAGTGAATCATATACTGGATGTAAATGACTTTTCATACCAGGATTTACTTTGTAACACCCAAACCTCAATCTTTACTTTATTCAGCTAAGTTGCAAATGTGAAACCAGGCAAGAATGAGTTCAGTCCATTGTTTTCTTGAAGCAGTAAAGAATTTTGAGCAGGCAGAAGATACCACGTTGGGCACTGAAATGACCAGCCAGATCTTAGTTCCCAAAGGCAAATCCAATGTACTTCCACAACCATGGCTGCTCAGCTATTTCCATGGATACTGGCCTTGACCATGACCTTCCCAGTCTCATTCCAGTAAGCCCCAAGCCTTGAGTGGGAATTAATCTGCCATTTTCTTATTTTCTTTCTGCTAGATATAGGTTGAGGTTTTAATTCAGCATATAAATATATAATAAAATAATAAATACTTTCATTTTTTACATATTTTATTTGACCTTGGGACCATAACCATAGTATGGTTAAAATATTTTGTTATGCCGGGCGTGGTAGCGCACGCTTGTAATCCCCACACTTGGGAGGCAGAGACAGGAGGATCGCGAAGGTTCGAAGCCAGCCGCACGCACTGGCTTAGGAGACCCTGTTTCCAAATAAAAATGTAAAAATAGGTCTAGGAGTGTAGCCCGGAGGTAGAAGGGCTTCCAGGAACCCCAGTACCACCAAAAAAAAAGCCAATAAATAGATAAATTAATTAAATAAATAAAATATTTTGTTATACTGAGTAGCTATACAATGTTTTTGTTAAGAAAATAAGAAGGAAGGAGCAGCAGGAATAGAGTCAAGAGGGAAGAACTTTTTAAGAGATGTTGCACATATTTTCAAATGTATTACTTTGAATTTCATTATGATGTATAATTATATTACACCAATAAAATTCCAAAAATTTGAAGAGTATAGGCTCTAAATTCACAGACATTTAATTACCTCTATCATTTATTAGTTATGACTTTTGTAGCAAGTATATTAACCTCTATATGCTCAGTTTCTTAACTTGTAAAATAAGACCATAAGACCATCTTTTTAGAGACATATTTCCCAGCCATCCAACCTGCTGTAGTTGACTTCAGTTTCGGAAGCGCTCATGAATATAATTGCTGGAAAAGAGAAATGGAGTTGAAGAGAAAGAAAGCATGGGCTATCATCTCAATACCACAAACTTTTTCTTAGACTTGGATTCAAAATTTAAGAAATGGGCTGACAATTTCTACTGCATTTGGTGTTCCTACTACTCCCATTATATGTTCTGTATTGCATTTTCTCTAATTTTACCTCTGATTTATTATTTTTATTCATAAACCTACTATCACCTGCTAAAAAGAGAAGAATACAAATTCACAAATCATATTCAATTAAGATTATATAAAGACATGGTACATGCTAGACAATAGACATCCCAACTTCTCAAGTGGTAAAGTAGCCTCTAATTTCACAGCCTCAGACATCTGGTGAAGGTGAACCCTAAAGCTCATCAGGAAGGTGAGGAGGTATTGGATTTAGACTGAAAACTCCCCTTTGTTAACAAAAGAACTCAATCAAGGCTATGAACAATGCTTGCCAGTACAGCCATAAAACAGCCTCAGTGGTCAACTGAAGTATTATCTAGTGTTCCCCTTGGATAATGACGATACATAATTTCTATCCCATTAGCAACATGAACTATTTCAAGTGTGACACACATAGTCTCAAAAAACAAGTGTACCTAACTTTAAACCAATAATAAACTATCTTACATCATAAGTCTAGCCTTAAAATCTGTGGGATGGCTTTGGTCACACATTCCAGAAATGAAGGACATATTCATCAAAGTAATAATGATAATTTATATTTCTTGAATTTCTCATGGTAACTCATTTTTCTAGATCTTCTTTGATTCACTTTCTTTAAGATGACATGTGAGCATGACATGTGAGCAACTTTTTTTTTTTTTGGTACTTGGGTTGCAACCCAAGGGCATTCTATCTCCAAGCTACATCCCAAGTCCTATTTTTATTCTTTATTTTGAAACAGTCTCAATGAGTTGCAAAGGGCCTCACTAACTAGCTGAGGCTGTTTACAAACTGCGATCCTCCTATCTCAGCTTCCCAAATGCTGGAATTATAAACGTGAGCCACCATGCCCTGCTTCCAAATTCATGATTATCTAATTTATTGCCAATCCAACCTGAAATTTAAACAAACAAACAAATATATATATATATATATATATATATATATATATATATATATATGATATTTAAAACAATCAAACACAGAAATTGATCATTGATCACATAGCTATCTCAGCTCAAGATAGCTTTAGCCAGCTATAGATAGAGAGACTGGTGATAATTTGCTTCTGCTTCGTAGCAGATTTTACTTCAATAAAACAGTACAATAAGCAGATAAGCTTTTAAATATACTATATGATCTTTCAAGCTGTCCTATATTTTTGGTCCAGTATTCTTTTCAATATTATTTGTGTTAAATAAATTTTATGTGAGGCTATTGTTTTAGACTAACATCCTACATAGACCTCAGTAGACTAAACCAAACCAGAATGGAACCACTCAGGATAAGTGCAATGTAGTCACACTAACTTATGAAACTAAGCCTGAATATTAAGGCCAAGTCCTCTACTTTAACCCTATTAGAAAAGTAATTTTGAAGTGACCAAATCCACATTTGTTTTCTGTTTCTGTTTATTTCGGTCTTTTTCTGTCTATAAAGCCAAGCTCATCTCACCAGAATACTTATTCTTTTGTATTGAATTAGATCTTGCCCAAATCAAGAACCCCCAAATTAAAGTCAATTAAGATTTTTTGTGTGTGGTACTGGGGTTCCTGGAAACCCTTCTACCTCTGGGCTACACTTCCAGACCTATTTTTACATTTTTATTTGGAAACAGGGTCTCCTAAGCCAGCATGCGCGGCTTGCTTCGAACCTGAGTGATTGAGTGATCTCTGCCTCCCAAGCGCGGGGATTACAAGCGTGCGCCACCACTCCCGGCTCAATTAAGATTTTTAAACTACATTCATTGTGATTTTAGTCTTTTGACAACCATGATATTTAACAATAACAAATACATTATTTCCAACCACTCTATGTTTAATGACACTAAGAAATCAGTAAAGAGATGCTGAAATCATAGACCAGGAACATGCTCATTTTAAAAATAGTCAAACACTGAATGATAATGGTTTTTGTTTGTTTTGTTTTGATTTTGGCACTCAGGAGCATTCTACCTCTGAGCTACACCCTCAGCCCTTTTTTTATTTTTTATTTTAAAATAGCTTCTCACTGAGTTGCAAAGAACTTCATTAAGTAGCTAAGGATGCCGGTGAACCATGATACTACTGTTTCAGTCTCCCAAATGCTGAGATTACAAATATGTAGCACCCATATATGGCTTGAAATGTTTTTTGTTTGTTTGTTTGTTTTTGTTTGTTTGTTTTTATTTAGGCAAATGTTTAAAGCCCTCAACACAAGGAGCAGTTAAGACAAGGTTTGAGACAATTCTTTATCTATTTAGCTACCACTGGGTATGTAAATAGCTATTGGTCTTGAACCTAACTTGTAAATAAATAGCACAAAAATATAACCTTGATAAGTAAGATAGACTTGGAGGCCTAGGATGCAATAATTGAATAAAATGGAATAATTAGAGATGAACTGTTGTATCTGTTCTTGCCAATTGAAATCAAACTTATAAGTTGTGAGAGGAAATGACAAGGTGAGAAATTATGATAACTGAGGTAGTGTTTATCATCCCCTCCATATATAGCTTTTTGCATAAACAAGGAGCATCCAATGTGGGTTGAAAATGTGTTCTGTGAGGGAAGAAAGGGCAGTCAGCAGAAGGGGTGCTCCCAGAAGAATTATGCATAAGACAAATTGTGAAAACAATACCACCTAAGAGCTTATGCTTCCCCATTCTCCTCTCCCATTCCTTCTACCTCCCACTTTCACCCCCCCATGCCAACATCTTTATCAGCTTTTGTTTTCATTTTCTGTAACAAAAGCCAGGAAATAATAGTGTAAATGATTACGTAAATGCAAAAATGTCTTTTTTTTTTTTTACCAGAAGTGATATTACTCTCCACATTCCAACTGGATCTTATTCAAAAAAACAAGAGGAGAAGGGGGAGAAAGGAGCTTAATTAAAACATAAAATGAGGAAAGAATATAAATTACACCTTTTCTTTTCAACAGGAACTTAATTTACATTTTTAAATTTTTTTCAAAATGAAATAGCTAACATTTCAACTAACAAGCTGTTTCTGTTTTTGTCCAACCATTCTAAAAATCAATGCAGAGCAGAAGTTGCTTTCTGTATGAAATATGGTAGGTTGGAAAATGTTTACAGTCCAAAAGCATATTCCCAACTACCATTATCCACATTTACTTAGTCTGGAGTTAAAGATCCTGAATTCTCCTCTCTGCTACTATCATTGACTCAGAATGTTCTATACTGCGAAACCATTCTCTTGTTTACAAGTTAGTCATCTTTTAAGCTTCATTAACTCTTACGGGCCACAAACAAAGACTGTCTTTCTCATTAATCTTTTAAAAGGCAGTATAACTCAGTGTTTCAGATCTATTATGTTGTAATGATGGATATTTATGTTTGACTTCAGTTCTATCACTTAATAGCTATATAGTCTTACCTATGCCTATCTTCAAGTCTTCAACTTTAAAATTAAGAATGTTATTGTATGTATTTAATTGTAAATGAAAGGTAATAAATTAATAAATTGCTTCTACATACTAGGAAATTGCCATGGCCCCGCTTCCCTTGGTGTCTGTGTGATTACTGCCTGCATGACATGGCACATGCTTAAAGAAAGCAAGCCCTGATGGGGCATGGTCCCTAGTCAAACTACTCGTTGCTCTTAGATGTTCTTTTATAAGCTATTGTTCTTTTGGTAATGATTCTATTAACTTTCTACACAACTTGCTCTGGTGATGTAAAATCAGGACTATGAAAGAAACTGAGTCTGTGGAAGATAAAAATTCTGGTAACATATGTCTGGGCCCTTAGACTCCCCCTGCCTTGATCCAAGCTATAATAAAATCTAGTCAGAGCTTAAGTGCTGTGAAAGCATTCAGGCTGCAGTAATTACAATGCAGAGTTTCTCTCTATCTTTGCCCTTCATTCTAATCATTAACCTATAGTAAAATTCTTAAGAGTCAACTGAGGCCATTAGCCTAAAACTACAAGAAAGGCAACCGGTGCCTCTGTTTACCTCCTCTCCTGGTGATCCAGCCTGGATATAGGAAAGGTAAACTTTGTGTGCAGCTTCAAAGCACTCTCGTCGATGAACAACCAATACTGCCCAATACAACAGAGCCAAGGGCCAGGTAGATTATTGACCCTTGCACTTAGTACGTGCACTGTCCGGAGACAAAGAGGCGCCACCTAGCTAAGGAATAAATATGTCAGCACAAAAGACAGATATAATAAGTGTGCAGGTATAAAGTCTTGATGGAGATAAAGAAAGGAACTCTTGTGAGAATAAGAAAGCATTTTGTATGAAGTAAAGTTTTATCCTAAGATTGTCCCAAATGGGATAGAAAGGACCAGGATAAAAAATCAGAAGATTAAAAGCAGGTTGCAGAAAGGTTTGTGGTATGTGATGAAGATAGATTATTAAAAGAGGAAAAGGTTTCTAATAAGCCTACCGCTTGTGTATTCCCAAGAGGAAAGTGCTCAGCAGCAGGATAGTAGAGGCCAGAGGAGTACATCTGACAATTAAATCTAAAGACTCCAAAGTCTGCAATGATATTTATCAGAGAATAATTACAGGAATCAACTTGCCTGTGTCTTCTTGTCATGTTGCTTTTTGGGCCCTGTCTGCTAAAATGTATTGTGAGTGTTGTTTCATAGGATTGAAGCTTTCAGACTTCAGATGGTGTTATAGACAGGATCTGACAGACATCTATTGCTGCCCTTTGGATCATCATAGACTTACATGGCTTGGACCCATCTGATTTCCCTATGCCAACTACCTGCATGAATGTTACCCTAAAGCTGGGACCTCCAACTTCGTCCCCGTCCAGCTCAAAGAAGTTACTAGACAGAGGACATGGACAAAGCCTAAGAAACGGAAGGTTCCAAAAGGGTTAAAGGAGATTCTAAAGGCCGAATTCTCAAAAAAAACTCTGGGTGTGACTCCTGTCCTTTTTGGAATTTTCCCTCTAAAGCCGCCCATCTGCAAGGCCAAGGGACTGGCCTCAATCACAAGATCCGGGGCTAATCTTAATCACAAGACCAGTGATGTTACAGGTCTCCTTTTTGTCTTGTTTACCTGTCCTTCACTACTGTTCTTTGCTGTTTACACTTTTTTACTAGGAATTTCACTGGGGAAGGATATAAGAATCTTGGTTTTGGGAAATAAATTTTGTCAGTTGCACGAGAGGCAATTGTCCGTGTCCAATTATTTCAGATTTCTCCCTTCCAAGTTCTGGAGACTGATCTCCACAGTTTGGACCATGAACAAGGACTTGAAGGAGTTTATTTCATTAAGGGGGAGAAATCCCTGCAGAAAAACCTCTGCAGAAAACAGCCGAATTTCTTTGCCCATCTTCCAAGAAATCTGTCCCAGCAGTCTCCAGTGCTCCGACCGAGCTGGTCCGTCGCAGGAAATGTTCTAGGTACTTGCAGCACAGTCATTGAAAACATAAGCAAGTCCTTTCCCTAGAAACCGAGATTTCAATAAACAAAGAAGCAAACAAGTATGTTCATAATATGAAATGTGTTATAATATAATAGAAGAAATGGAATGCTGAAGGGGGCATTGTAGATGACATGGTTGGAGATGGCCACAAAGAATGATAATTGAGATCTGGCACAAATGAATGGAGAAAGGAAACAAAGCATAAATTCTAGAGTAAAATGTCTTAGGCATGTGTATCAGTGAGTTCAGAGGATCTAAAAGTCATGGGAGGTGTAATTTTAGGAAAATATAAAAGGCCAGAACAAAGTTAGCAAAGAACAAAAGTCATTGATCCTAGTGCTAGCTCTGGACTGTGTAAACTGAGCTTTGCTGTAGACTGAGCTTGGAGACTATGGGTGCCTTTTCTTTGCCTCTTTAAATTGCTTTACTACCCATCTTCTCCCTGCATTGTGGCTGACTTTTACTCCAATGAAAGAATCCTTTTTACTTGGAATGGTCCGTAGAAGCTACTAGTGAGAGCTCAGATTTAGAGACTGAGGAAAGGTGTGTTTCAGCTGCTTTCTCTACTGTAGCTTTCTCAACTCTCACTAGTGTTCCCTTCCACACAGTTCTTCTCTCTGAATTTCTGTAAACTTTTTCTTCTGCTTGCATTTTATTTATTTATTTATTTATTTATTTATTTATTGGTGCATTGTTTTTTTAAATTTTTTTAATATTTTTATTGCTGCATGGTGGTTGTACATCTTAATGGAGTACAAGATGGTAGAGGAATACATGCACACATCAACCAATTAGCCCTTACCCAATTTCTACCCCACTCCCTCCCCTCTCTGTCCTGCTCATGTTTGGCTTAGTTATTGATTTTGATATTTTTGTGAATGTAATCAGACATTTTGATAAAGTTCAGAGTGGTAGAGGTATTACATGCACAAAGCACTCATTTAGCCGCTTGCATTTTTTTCTCTTTCTTTCTTTCTTTCTTTCTTTCTTTTTTTTTTTTTTTTTTTGTGTGTGTGGTACTGGGGATGGAAGTTAGGGCCATTCTACCTCGAAGCTATACCCCAGCCCTATTTTTTTAGCCTTTTTAATTTTTGAAACAGGGTCTCACTTTCAAACCTTAAGCAGACAATGGTTTTAAATCTTCGAGAGTCTATAAGGTTTTGTACCATCCAGCACAGCACCACATGTTTCCCCTAGCCCTTTTTACAAGATTCAGTCTCTTAACTTCAGAGGCCCTTTATTAAGGTTTCCTCTAATCACTCAGAATCATTGTGCCAATCTCTTTTCTGCCAGAACCTTTACTTATACTTACAATGGGATAATGATTTTGACTTTAATTCTAAAGAATGTTTTAATTTAACTTATTTTTTGGGGGGTACTGGGGTTCTTGGAAGCCCTTCTACCTCCAGGCTACACTCCCAGACCTATTTTTACATGTTTACTTGGAAACAGGGTCTCCTAAGCCAGCGCGCGTGGCTGGCTTCGAACCTGAATGATCCTCCTGTCTCTGCCTCCCAAGCGTAGGGATTACAAGCATGCGCCACCACGCCCGGCCTTAATTTAACTTTTTATTTGTGCATTGTAGTCATACATCTTAATAAAATACAAGATGATGCAGACATACATGCACACATCACCCAATTAGCCCTTGCCCAGTTTCCACCCCATTCCCTCTCCATCCCTCCTTCCCATGCTTGGCTTAGTGATTGACTTTGATATGTTTGTTGAAGTACACCATGTGCTTTACAGTTTCCCTCTTTCCTCCTCCCATCCCTTCAGTTAGGTCACCTTATTTGCTCCTCTATAGAATCTCCTTCTTCATCTGGAATTCCTCATGTTACCCATTTCTCCCTATCTCAAAGAATGTAATATATGTAAAATAACTAACAGTATGTAGAGTAAGTATCTTGTATATTCCAATCCTCATTATGATTATCCTATTTAGGAAAAAAATGACTGGTTCCTCAGTGCATTTGAATATTGTATTAGTGTGATCAGAGTTGCACTGAAAAATCCTTTTTGTTTTTTCATTTTTATCCAGTAGTCAGAAGCAACCAGGACAAGATGGAGAGTTATGACCACGGGACAATACAAAGTGAATACAAGTGATGCTCAAGCAGAATACTTGACTCTGCTTCATTCTTCTAACATGAAAGCACAGAATGGCATGAATATATGAATGAGATTAACAAAGAAACTCTGATGAAGTTATTTAAGAAGAATATTACTCCATTTATTTATAAAAGGGACAAGAACTCAATGATGTAAAATTAGTTTCGGTCTCTTAAGTATCCCCTTGATAAATTTTATAAATAAAAAAGAGATATCAGTTAACTGAAAAACTAAAGTGTTTGCAGAATATACAACTATAATGATAGTTGGATTTATTGTACCTAAAGTAGTTCTTGTAACAAAGCATTGGATTCTCATTTTTTCTCCTAAAAAGAGGGTGTCTTAAAATTTGTAAGATGAAATATCAGACCTGAATAGACACCATTCATTTGATTAAATACATGGATGCTTGTCTCACAATAATTTAAGTGAAACTTCTGATTCCTTCATTGTAAGATAGAAATAGGAAGACATTTCATCAAGCTTAGGTTTTGTATAAACAGAATACACTGTTCTCCAAGGCTCCAGCAATTCCTTCCGATAGAAGTGCCTATGAGATTACACATCTTATGTCCTCCTCGGCAAACTGCAACAGAAGTTTGAGCAGGAATCTGGTGGGTTTGATCAGTAAAAACAATCAGTATGAAGATAAATATCTCCAGGCTTGCTCTTCATACCACCAGAGTTTTAGTCATTGCATTTTGTTATTTTTCTGATGATCATAGCAAAGTGACCCACTGGTAGAAAGGAAGCTTCACAATTTCCCTTTGACTCTACAATGTGTAGCGAAAATTAACAGTGTTCATCAAAGTGGATTATTTGGTCTTGAAAATAATAGCATGCCAATGTAAAGTTGAAAATTATGTAGTAGAATCGAACTGTGTACTATTTTTCACAAAGTCCCCAAATCCAAGCCCTGTCATTATTTCTTCTTACCTTAAGGAAATAATATCTCTTCTTAAAAGAGAAAACGCATCCTTTGGCAATGAATTCAGTGAAGCCAGTAAGCAAGGTTATTGAAAATGTTGTCAAATGTTAAGCATCAGAAGAGTTCTTCCAGAGGGGGAAATGTAACTAAGATTAGCAGTATTGGGAATAGAAAAGAGGTTTAACTATTTTTATTATTTTTATGTGGATCATATTGAAAATGGCACACATTTAGACAGTGCTTGGTGTCCTTCCCCTCTTATTTCCCCTTCCCCCCAACAATGAGTGTCCAGGTTAACCATGCTACATTTATTCTTTTACACATATTTGGATGTAGTTTCTCCATTAATCAACCTCATTTATTATACATCCTTCCAATGTGTCACTTTGTTTTGATTCTACTACAATTGATACTGATTGAAGTTAGAGAATGAAAATACTTTTTTTTTCATTCTACCAGAATTTGTTTGAAGAATCCCTGAGTTTCCTTGTTTTAAAACTTTCTTCTTCAAGCTGATAACTGGTTGATCTTCACTCTGTCCTATGATTTGCTCATTCTTTATTCATTCATATATAAACAGATATTTATAGAATGTCTAAGTGCTAAAAATAATACTTATAAAGAGTAAGAGGTTATTAAATAAACATAGTTTCATGAAAGATGTTAATAGCCTCTAAGTATAAGATATTTAGTATCCATAAGCTAAACAAAACCATTTCCCTACAGTTTTATAAGAATTCTGCACAAGACCTGAGCATGGTGGTGCATGCTTGTAATTCTAGTACTTGGGAGGTTGAGACAGGAAGATCACAGGTTCAAAGCCAGCTTCAGCTACTTAGTGAGGCCCTCCACAAATTAGTGAGACCCTTTTTCAAAATTAAAAAAAAAATCGGTCTGGGGGTGTTACTTATGGGGAGAATGTCTCTGGGTTCCAATCCCAGTTTTGTAATTTAAAAAAAAGAAAAAGAAAGAATTCTGCACAAGAGATGAAGAAAAAGAAGCATTACTTTTGCCATACTTTTATTTGATCTGGTATTTATATTAAGGGTAAAGAAAATTATCAGAAACAGAAACAACTGGGAATGGCATGGTTATTAGTATCCGATTTGATGTACTGAAAATTACCTATGAGGTTAAATAGACTATAGCACTGCAGAAGAGTCTTGACAAAAGGAATTAAACTAGATTGTTTTTTCCTGATCAAGGGCAGTAGTATACATGAGTTGTCTGCACTAGGTAAGCATTTCACATCTCTTCTAAAAGACACTACATTTTTTTATTCTCTAAATACTTTTTAAATTACTCACATTCTTTAGCTTTAAAAAAACAGACTACTTCATTTTCTTCCAAGGCATTTATCGCATTTAGGGTTAACTTTTCAGCAAATGACAATTCCTAATGACCCACTTTCTAAATGGAAAATGAAAAAAAGGGGGGAAAAAAAGCCTTCACAACAAATCCTCAAAGTACAAAAGCAATGGCACTTCTAAAGTAAGCTCCCATTCAGCTCCAGGGTATCCTTAATACTCACAGATCTCGCCTTCTTATGGATTTAACAACTGTGCTTTAATCTGCTTAAGTTCTGGTACTCATATCTTCCACAATTCCTTTTGATAAAACTAAATAAGCTTACAGAGACAGTGCTGTCCCTGAGATTGCAAATTAAGGAGTTGCTAATCAAAAGAAGAAGATAAAGAAGATTTGTGACATTGGCAATGCTTTTAGATGGCAATTCTGGGCTTGCTCTAAGTCAGACATTGAGTAGCAAAATACAAAAATGAGAAATCCTTCAATTCTCCATTCCAGGTACAGATACTAAAAATGGAGGAGGCAGCTACCTTTCTGCCCCCAGAAAGAGGAAGGCACCTTCAGACACAGCCTCCTCCCTACTTCTGACACTATGCCCACCGTTTGCCAATGTTATTACTGTTTGTTTGTTTGTTTTTAATCTGTAGTATTTCTAATGGATGATATCTGCAAAGTGAGTATGTTTCATAGTACTGGAAAATATTCTCACCAGTAAAAGCAAAAGATAATATTATTTACATTGACAGATACATAGCAGCCATTATAAAGATAAGGGCACTTCAATTAAAATTATTTTTAAAAATTCAATTCATATTTTAGCAAATCAGAACTTTATCTTTAAAATACATGTTATCTTTAAGAGCCATGTTAAAATAATCAAGTCACAGTAAAACAAAAACATTATAGTGTTCCAAAAATTGTGGCTTGAATTCCTTCTTATTTTGTGCAACATTTAAAACTTTAAAAAAATAATAATAATTCATCAGAAAAGCAAGAAGCTCTGGAAACCAAGTTTTAACACTGAAGATGGTAAGGCTTTTATACAGGAACTTTATGCTATTTCCACTTGTCTCCAAATTTGTGAGAATCAGGGTTTAGAAAATTATGTCAGCTTCTTGGTGCAAATGAATAATCTGCTTTTAAAAATAGCACAAGTTCTGTGACTATAGCCCACTCTACTGATAACATTTGAAGACAGTTTGTTGACAGGCAACAGGTGTGGATACTAGGAGCTTTATGTGCGTTGCAATCTACATTCCCTGATATATATCAGAGAATCTGAATTGAACTTTTATTGCTGTTTATTAAATTTTCAATGCCCAGAGTTTTGCAAGGCCTTTATTGCTGTGCCATTCAATAAGATAGCTGCCACATGTGACCACATAAACACAAATTTAACTAAAGTGACCATTTGTCACATACAGCAGGTGGCTATTGAGTTAGTGTTGATTTAAAGCACTGCTACTATTATAAACAGTATCATAGGACAGGGCCGCTCTACAGTCTTGCTAATCAAAAAAATGTGGTGCACAGTTCAGTAACATCAGACTCACTTGGTTATGTGCTATGTTTTTTAAAATTGTGGAACAAGATTCTGAAGTGATTTGCATTCACATTAAGATTCTAGACATATGCTTTTACTTGAGAATCTTGTTAAAATTCAGATTCTGGCTCAGAAAGTCTGGGGCAAATCCCAGGATTCTGCATTTCTGTGCCTCCCAGTTGAAATCAAGGCTGTTGGTCGATGGGATTACACTTTAAGTAGCAAGGACTAGAGGAAGTGAAGTGTTTCTCAGGATGTGGACCTGAGTGAGGGTTCAAAGCCAATTTCTACCAGTTACATAACTTCCCTGAAAGAAACAGAAGAAAATCTAGAAAACTCTCAATTTTATTGTCACAGAAATTTGAAAGGTCAATATATCTACAAATCATATAAGCTTTATAGATATCTACATATTTATGTATCTATAAATGGGATAAAAAGAAATTGTCTCCAGATGGAAAGTGTGTTTCCAAACATTAATCAACAAAGACCATGAGCAGCAGATTGGTTACTACAGAAAACATGAATACGATCCCAAGAAATGTTCAAAGAACTTAGGAGAAAAGAGGAAAGCAAAAGAAAAGACAATAGGAAGATGAATGATTGATCCAAATTGTTCCCTCATGGTTCATTGTTTCAGTCAGGATTCTCAGTTCTGTAATCTAAAATAACTGAGCATCACAATTTAGAAGAAGGGAAATGTATTTGCTCACAGTTCTGGAGATTTCAGGGGTTTCAGTCTATGTTAGTCCAGGTTACATCTGCAGAACTCAGGGAATGGCAGTGGGAGACTAAGAAATAATGCATACAAGGGCTCTGCTCTGATATCACAGAGGCTGGAAGCAAGAGAGAACTAGCGTGGTGAAGAGGGCCCACATATAACCCCCAAGGCCACACCCCCAGGGCCCCTCTTCAGTAACCAAGCCCCGCTCCAATATGTCTGCCTTGTCTCTTTTAGGTCTAGTGGACATTCTAAATCCAAACAACACCACTCATTAGTAATAATTTTTAAAAAATAATAATTGGGGAAGAATAGCTCTCTTCAGAAGATGAAGGAGAAGTATCAAAAGTAATACAATAAAAATTAAGGCAATTCACTGAATAGAAGTGAACTTCCATTTGGAAGGGGCTACCTCAATACCATTCAACAATATTAAGAAAGAAAAGATCAAATGAGTCTTTATAATTAAAAGAATTTAAAAAGCAACTAGGCAGAAAATAGGACAACATATAAAAGGAAAGAGAGAAAGTGAAGGATAAAGAGGTGATAATTCTCTTTTATATTTCCATTTTTCAAAAACAAACTATTCAACAGTTCTAAAGTTAAGATTTCTATCAATTTGAACTAGAAAAATCTATATCCAAGCAAGCTATCATTCATATATGGAGGTAATAAAGTATTATATCCAAGAACTTGGAAAATACCTTCTACATTATTTTATTCAAAATGAGCTATTACAGCAAACCCTAAAATATATTAAAATGCATAGATTGTGAACATCATAATCTGTAATTATTAAGATAATTTCCTCAATAAAAGTTTATTTAGTCATAACAGAAGCAACATAAGAATTCTCTAAATATATAGAATTCAACATATGTAAAGGAGTATGAAAAGATAGAAAGGAAAGAAAGAAAAAGAAAAGTAAGGGAAGAAAGGGAGGAAGTTTGAAAAGTTCCAGCCTATGAATCGTTCAAGAAATAAATTTGAGTGCCTTTTATTTAATTTTATAGTAATATATAGACTATACAGACTATATCTCTATAGACTATATCTTAGATACATAAACTCTAAGCCATTATAAAGACAGCAATAAGTATTAAACAATGCATCAGAATATAAGATAAAAGAAAAATCTTCAGAAATAAATACTTAAGAAATAAAAACTGGTATACTCATTTTATCACCATACTGTAGGTATTAATCAAATATTGCCTTATTCTATAATTACGTATATAGTCTCCTGTCCTGGGGATATTTGGTTCCACGGTGTTGGTTTGGAAATTCTTCAAAAACTCTCCCACGGACATTATCATCTGTCCACTTGACATTAATTTCTTTATTCCCACAAAGCAACTGTGGTTCAGAAGGTGCTGGCCACCTCCACCCCCAGCTGCAGGAAAGGACTCTTTTTAGCCTAAGCTAAACAATTCACTCTGCCAGCCACATTTATTTCTAAATGGAAAAATTCGGAATAGGTTGAAGGGCCCTTGCTTGAAATCGTGGAAGTACTTGCCACTTTCCTCTGAGTTCTGTCATGCAATTTACCAAAACCACAAAATCCTCTTCAATAATTGTACCATTAGCTGAACTGAACCAGGGAAAAAAGGCAAGAAAATGTGGCGTGAGTCACTAGATTGCTAAAGTTCTGGACTTGCAGTTATAGGCGCCAATAAACTTTCTCAACCTTTGAACACTTTGAAATGAGTTTTCTTTTGATTGTTCCGAAAGGCATCCTAACTGATAGGATCTCTTTTTGTTACCCTTTTAAAGCCAGAACTTCAAAGAACACTTTTCAGGTGTTAAGAGGCTCTTGATATGTTGGATCCAATCAACATTACTGTCTTCGTTCTGGTGCCCTGATGGGGAAAGAACATTTGTAGACTGAGGGTCAGGGGTGATGATTTTGAAGTTCCCTTTAGCTTCAAGTTTTCAATACATGAAAATTTCTCGGTTATATAATCTGGGAATGCCACCAAGACTTTGCAACTTCCCAAGAGCCCTAGAAATTTCCACACTGTAACCTTCTCTTCATGCAGAAAAATCCTGAAAATCCACTTCCTTATAGCAAAAGTACTTTGATATAATTAAATAGAAATAAATGTAACTACTTTGGGCCTTTAAATCACAAGAATAAAAGAAAAAGATTTAACACCAATTCATATATTGGATAGGAAGAAATATGAAGTATTTTTGTAACTTTATTTTTCAAATATTTAACCATCAAAATTAAGATGTTTGTTTGAATGAATCCTAAATGGGATGCTACTTTTAACTGTATTCTTCCACTTCAAGAAAATAACTTCAGAAGTCATTTTTTAGATTGCTTTCTCGGGAGCATAATGCCTTAATCCATATAATTTATAAACAACAGATAAGTGTTGCTCAAAGCTCTGGAGCCTGGTCAGTCCAAGATCAATAAGGGCACCAACAAATGTGATGTCTGGCCAAGACCAATTTCTGCTGCATAGATGGTATACCAGTATTGGAAAATGGTTTCAAACTGTGAAAATAACATCGTTATTAGAAAGCAAAGAGCTTAACAAAAAGGATGCAGAGGACCCAGACAAGCAAACTTCCTCAAGAATGAGGGAGATTGCCATGAGCCTCCAAGAGATCCCAGACTTTGATAATCAACTAACACATACTGGAGTATAACAAAAGGCAAGGGGTCTGTGCCAGAGACAGGGCAGATGTACAGGAAGGAATCCCCACATCAAAAGACTGCCCTGAGAAAGGGCAGATCTAGTTTGGTCAGAAGATTATTGGTCTAAAATGTCCTGGGTCCAAGAACCTCCAGTGACTTCTTTTCGAATCATCCCCCCCCCCATACTATTTCTGGTATAGAGCATTATTAAGCCTATCCTAGCTTTCCATTTTTGTCATAATAAAAATTACTTAAGCTTACAGAGTCCAGCCTAGTGTTTTCTATACCTAGCTCAGAACAATAACCCGTGGCTACATCTCTCACTATAACAGTTTCAGGAGCTCAGCAGGGCCCCTGGAGCAGTTCCACCATCGTAACATTTTCCCAAACGTAACAGATGACACCTGGCTATTTTGTCCCAGATGCAGAAAACACAAAACAAGCTCCCATGGGTCTATTTTATAAGGACATTAATTTTATTCACGAGGACTCCACCATCAAGACCAAATCACCTAAGGCCCTTTGTTAAGTCAACTTTTTCTATCACTGCGATCAGAATATCTGATGAGCACAACATAGAGGAAGAAGGATTTATTTGGGTCTCACAACTTCAGGAATTTTAGGGGTCAGTTCATGTTCAAACAGCTCACAGAGAGGAATCCTGGTGGCAGGGCCTCAGGGCATGACAAAGGAAGAAAAGCCAAAGTCCTCCGTAATCTGCTCAGTGGTAGAGGAAGGGGGAGGAGGAGACAAATACAGTTGCCAGGATTCAACCTTTCCAGCCATGTTCTATCTCTGAACCTGGATACACTGCCCACAAATCAGTTTGTCTGGGACATTTTAAATTGAACCCATGTACCCATATGTTGGGGATTAAATTTTAACATGTAAATTTTTTTGCAGTACTGGAGATTAAACCCAGGTAGACTCTCCCTCTGAGCTACCCCCTCCCCCAGCCTTATTCTTTTTATTTTTTTGTTTGGAAAGAGCCTTTCTAAGTTACTTAGAGCATCACTAAATTGCTGAGGCTGGCTTTGAAACTGTGAGCCTCCTGCTTTGATCTCCCAAGTATTGGGATCACAGACATGTGTCACCACACCTGCCTCAATGTATAATTTTTTGAAGGACACAAAAATACATACCTGAACAGATGGCACACCCATTCTTGGACATTACATTCAGTAAATGCTACTTCATCAGGTTCTGTGTTTCTTTCTCTTTGGCAGTAGACAGTATTACAACCAGTATGCATATCAATCAGTATATCTTTCCCAAGATAGTTAGACCTCTGAAATTCTCAGCTAGAGATGTACCCCTAATAGAAATTACCCCTGCTATGCTTTGCTTCCCCTAATTAGGGAGAATTGAGAAAGAAGGAAAACATATTTAAAGAAAAATAATGTGTGGCAAGACGGAAATGACAGAACAGAATAAAGAAACCTGAATTTTAGCCCCAGGAATTCCTATTTTAGTCTTTCAAAGCAAGCTACAGAATTTCTCTTCAAATTACTCTAGTGTATGCAGGATTTCTTGAGGGTCAACTGCAATAAAAGATACATGATTTTTTAATCCGGTGTGTATTCCTACTTCAGATAAGTGACTGCTACCTCCCACATTTGATTTAGGACTAATTTTACTTTCTCACAGCCACATTATTTTGCTGCCAATGTCCTACCTCAATTCTCAAGTCATTTGTGTAAGGACATTATGAAGTATGGAAGTGATTCACCGAGGAATTTTTGAAGAATTGGCTTTATAGACCGTGGTCTATTTAAGCGTAGGAATTAATATCAGATAATCTCTTGGGGATTTCCACACTTAATAAGTGTATGATTCATAAGAAGAGAAGTTTCTGAACCTTAGAAATGAACTCTAAATTATATCTCAAAGAGTTGATGACACAGTAGGTGTCTCAGAAGAAATCACTTTTTGTATAGTTTCCAAACTGTTATGGTCACTCTACGGCTCTATAGTAACCAAGGATGTGCAACACAAAGTGTAAATAAAATACTTATGAGTGTGGCCAGATGCATACGATTGCTTCCTAGAATGGCTAATGTTCAGCATATAATTTCTTCAGGTATATGTATCAAATGTATTACATATGGTATACACTAAGACAGCTTTTTCTGAACACAATCTACATTCTGCCATTTTTGAGGTTTTAACAAAAGCCTTTACAAAGCAAGGGTGTGGAGAACTGACAGATTTTGCACATTTTAGTGTTTTTTCACAATGTTTGCCATGTTCAGCAGAATATAAGCTTTCAGATTTAAAATATGTTTTCTAGCTTATTCCACTGTGCAAATCAGTACATTAAGCAATCCTAGCAGAAAACTATAAGCAGGCAGACAGAAAAGCTGTGAGAAGCTTCCCTATCAAATGTGATGGGGAAAATGAGATTTAAATATTGGTTTGCCCAACAGTGTATGAACCAGAAGTCACAAACCAGATACTGAAAAATAAAATAAAATAAAACAAAAATCACAAAGCAAGGTAACCAGAAAAATTCAATATATTGTGAAATTTGAAGAAAAAAAAAACCTCCCTTAAGATAATTCAACTTAAGACCTACAGCATTAAACATGCTGTATTAAATGCTCTGTGCTTTGATAAGCTGCTGTCATAACAAACAAACCCATGTGGAGTTTGTATTTATTGCTCCATTGTGGTCCAGGAAGGTATTTCTGGCCATCTGGCAGCTCTTCTCCCTGCAGGGATCCTGAGCTCCAGGATTCTTTTATTGAAGATACTGTCATCATCTAGGGAATTGTTATTATCTTCATTGTATAAACTGTCCTGTCATGTCCATAGTAAGTGGCTATTATGATTTACATTTGGAATATTCCCTCAAAGGCTCATGTGTTAGAGGCTTGGTCCCCATTTGTCAAATTTCAGAGATGTAGCTGACCTCATCAGGAAGTTAATCTTGTAATGGATTAATAACTTGATGGCATTACTGGGAGGTGGCATAATTGGAAGGAATCAAATCCTAGTTAAATCCATATGTCACTAGGGCATAACCTGGATGGGTATATGGGTATTGTTTGCCCCAGTCTTTGTCTTTCTTTTTTTCTCCTCTTTTTCTGCTTCTCAGTTTTCTGGAGCTGAGCAACTTTTCTCCATCACACCCTTCTTCCATTCCATGTTGTGGGTCTACCTATAAGGCATTAAAATATACATATCACTTTTATATTAGTAATTAAATTTTTTTAATTTAGCAAAATCTGTTCAACAATAATTTATCTCACAATACATATCTCTATGCTTTTCTGCCTTACCTCAGGTCCCAGAACAATAGAGTCAGTTCACTGTGAACTGAAATATCTGAAATTATTTTCCCAAATAAACCTGCCCTTTTTAAGTGACTCATGGCAGGTATTTTTGGTCATACAACAAAAGCTAAAAGTGCAGAGGAGAAAAAGCATGGAAGAGAAACACCTGCTGAGATATGGGCCCCAGTCTGGATGTGCAAAGTCTTTCCACTCGAACTCCATCAAGATCTCAGTCAAAGGACCACACTGACTGCAAGGGAGGAAGGAAAATAGACTCGTTAAGTATCTATAAAGAGGAGGAAAAAATTTGGTGCCGAACAAATAGAAATGAGAGTGTAATTTTCATTCCATACTCCAAACTTTACCTTCATATGAGGATTCTAGCAAATTGAGTTGTTGGAAAAATATTTTAAAATATCAAAATGAAGTTAGACTAAATTACAAAGTAAAAAAAGAAGTTTAAAGATAATTATAATTAATCATTTTGCTTTCCCATTAAAAAGATATTAGTTTAAGAATGCAAGTAGCAACAAATTTCAAGCTCCTAATTTTGTGGCCTCGAGGTACTATCACCCAAATATGACATAAATGTGATTTAAAACAATTCAGCAACTTAATGGAAAACAGAGAAGACGAAATGAATTTTTGAGGACTTGCAAGTCTCATTATTAAAAATATGAGATTAAGTGTTAACCTTTATGTATTCCAATTTCTCTGTTTTAAAGAGGTACTGATGATATTTTCTCATAGCTATTCTAAAGATTTCTGTGATAATCACACTTAAAATGAGATAAAATAGAAAAAACAATTTGAAATATTGTAGGGCTACCTATAAGGCATTAAAATATATACATCACTTTTATATTAGTAATTAAAATTTTTAATTAAAAAAATCTGTTCAACAATAATTTATCTCACAATAAATATCTTTATGCTCTTCTTTAAGGTTAGTATTGAAAAAGAGAGGATTTTGAGCTGTCTTATTTCACTATATTGTAGGTCCACTGAAGAAAATGAATATATTTGATTTTATTCCTAGGTGTAAAGAAGAATTTACTTTTTAAAAAATTTAGTTCTATGAAAAAAATGTCTAACCTTAAAATATATATATATGTACGTGTATATAAATAAATATATATGTATATGTATTTATAAATATGTATATAACATAATGGGAATACTTTCATTATGGAATTAATATATGCATTATAAAACTTGTTTCAGAAAATATAAAAATAAAAATATTTAAATTAATTTTAACCCATTTATAAAAATAAAAATCCCTTTATTCTTATTAAAATTGGAAAAATATTTAATAATTAGTCAAGAATTTATAGTAATTCAATGACATTTTAGTGAGAACTCTGTGGTTGATTCTGTTTGCTTTGACACTTTGAGATCAACTATTCAAAGGTGTAGCTTTCAGTACAGTTCTGTTTATACTGATTTTAATTGAAAAAATAGTACATAAAACTGCAATATGCAAATATGCAACTGGGATGGTTATTATTGATGGTTATGGATGCAAATCCATAGTTCAATAATCATGATGAGTCCTAATTTTTATTGCGTTATTATAAGATTTGATTAGATCATTATGTGGGTTTTGTTTTGTAAGGCTTATAAAGATCTTCTACTTGCACTAGCAGAATTAACAGCTCTGAAAATATTGCTGTTCATTTCTACTTGCATTTTAGAATAACCTTTGAGAGAAACTTTCAAAGTTCATCTATTGTAGAGAATTCATTAAAAGATTTATTAAGTTAAAACTATATATCTCTACTTGAGGAGGCACAGAGAAATTGCACTTCATCACAACACAAAAACATGGGGTCGGGATGCTCTCAGGATGTCTTGGGTGTAGGGAGCCATTAAGGCTTTCCCCTAAATTAATATTTCTGATTCAGCTGACTGTCCTTCGCCCAGAGTCAACAGGTTTGGGGTCATGGAAAGTTCAGAGTAAAAGGTCTGGGATATCAGATGGTGATGGCATGAGGGTACTGATTAACCTATCTGTAATATATGTGCTTTGGATTGGTCTTTATTGTATTCTGGTGGTGGTAGCACGAGAATGTTGATTGACCTGTATCTGTATAAATACCTCTGGAAAAACAAACACAGCATTGGCACAATAGAGAATACTGACCCAGGAGTAGTTGTCAACCAGTAGGAAATATTGACCCAGGAGCAGGGGTCGGCCAGTAGAGATAGTAGGCTGGTGGACCCCCATGCTAGAATAAATTAAATATTCTGAGAATCAAATTTTTAGAGTTAAATTATTCATCCTCACGCCTCTTTTCAGAAACCATACTTTTCCTGGCTGGCTCCGGCACTGGGGCATCCTTGCTACCTTATAGCAGACCACATGGGGGCACAAAAGTCAGCCAATATTGTAAATTTTCATGAGCTTAATTCCATTCTTACATGTTTCAAATAAAAATTCAGTGTGCCACATGGACACTACCCTGTATGTGTTCACCCTACTTTGAGATACTGGCTGAGACTGCATTTAAGTTATTTGAGGATCTCTTTAGAATGTAGGTTCTGATTGAATAGATCTGGGGTGTCTGGGAAGGGTCCTTAGATTCTGCATTGTGATTTCATGATACATTGCAGAAGTTTTGAATAAAACTGCTTCACCAATCTAATTACATATAGCAAATGTATTGTTCAAGTTCAGGACACATAAATCCACAGCTTAAGATCTGTTTATATAAATCTGAAAGAGAGAAAGAACCAAGAAGAGAAAAAAGGCAATCAAAATTTCACTCTAATATTTTCTTAGAATGGAATTCCATTGAATCACTTAATAGACCTTTGGACATGTTTCATACAATATTCTGGAGAGAAGCAAGATTACACATGTTAAATTTTCTTAAAGTTGTAGGTCAGTTCTATAGCAGTGAATACAATAATTTTACAGCCTTTTTAGTTACTTAGTATTTGATAAGAATACTGATCTTGGAAGTGGTATCACAAAGATTATAGAAGACAAAGTAGTCAAGAATATCTAGTTTGAACAATTTCTGACAATCCTCTAGGAGTTGTTATGATTAGGGATTTTGCCATTGCTTTCTTCTTTTCCGTAACTAATCAAAAATATCTTAGGCATGGTGGCACACACCTGTAATCCCTGTACTTGGGAAGCTGAAACAGGAGGATAATAGGTTCAACGATGACAACCTCAGCAAGTAGTGAGTCTCTCATCAATCTAGTGAGGCCTTGTTTCCAAATAAGAAATTTTAAAAATTTGGGCTGGGCTGTAGCTCAAAGGTATAATGCCTTCTCGTTCAATCCCTAGTACTACAATAAAAATCCTAACTTCCCCAGGAGTTAATATATTTTACATTTCTCTAGAACATTTAGTATAAATGTGGATGGAAAATTACTATGGAGAAAAGCAAACAGTGATTAATTCCCAAGTATTTTGTGGAATAACAAAAACAAAACAAACTTACATTACTCATTCCTGTATACACATCCTCAAAGTTCATGACTACTTTCTCTGATTTAGTGTGCTTGCAGAAAAAATAGCCAGCCTTATCAAAGAAGCTCCTAATGTTTATTTAAGAATATTATAGAAGGAAAAAATTTAACAATTAAAAGGACAATTTTATTTTAAGAAGTGCTAGTCTAGAGAAGAAAAAGAGGTAGAATATAAGGGTGTTCTTATTGTAATTTTGAAACACAAAGAAAGCTTATTACTATTTTTGTATAAAACTATAATATAAAAATATGCAAGAAAAACTAATTCAGGATTATACTACATATAAGTAGTTAAACTATAAACATTCACTCAAATGAGTATTTTTATAATTCTGCAATCCTGATATTTATAAGGATAAAAGCTTTTCATGTATTTGAATAAAATATGAAACAGGTTGTTTTATTATGAGAGAAAAAACTTATAGAAAATCATCTTTCTAAAATAAATAAAACTGTGTGCTATTTGCAAAAGGACTTTTAGAATTATTTGTCCTTAAGGTCTATTGATCTGTTTAAATGATATGAATCTTCTTACACACACACACACACACACACACACACACACACGCCTTTTGTCTTGCAAAAACATACATATAATTGAACAAGTAAAACTACCCTCCAAATTCTTCCATTTGATGTTACTAAATGACTATTTAATAACTACTAAGTATTTACTATGTAAATAAATGTTAGCAGCACTGAAAATCCACTATTGTGAAATCATAATGAAAGGTACTAAAATTTTTTTTCTACTGAAATAAATGATCAAAAGAAAAACTGGATTAACACAAACCTGTTCCTCTTCATATTATTATTATTATTATCTTTAGTACTGGGGTTCCTGGAAACCCTTCTACCTCCGGGCTACATTCCCAGACCTATTTTATATTTTTATTTGGAAACAGGGTCTCTTAAGCCAGTGCGGCTGGCTTCGAGCCTGCACGATCCTCCTGTCTCTGCCTCCCAAGCGGGGGGATTACAAGTATGCACTACCATGCCCAGCGCTTCTTCATATTATAATATTAATAAAAGTTGCAAGTATTTCCTATATCCAGTGTATATAAAAGTAAAACGTAATCTGCTAAAGGTGTGTGTGTGTGTGTGTGTGTGTGTGTGTGTGTGTGTGTTACTAGGGGTGGAACCCAGGGGAATTCTATCCCCAAGCTACATTCCCAGCCCTATTTTTTATTTTTGCTTTGAAGCAGGGTCTCACTGAGTTGCAGAGGGCCTCACTAAGTAGCTGAGGCTTTCCTGGAACCACAATCCTCCTGTCTCAGCCTCCCAAATGCTGGGATTACAAGCGTGCGCCACCACCCTGCTTTAGGTATTTTAGTGTATTCTTTCAACATAAGAAATACAGACATCTATGGAGCTGATTTGTGTAGGATTCTATGCTAATGTTTTAGATATGTATTTTATTTAATGCTTTCCAAAAGTATAGGATGAAGATAGAAATGTTGCTACTTTATGCAGAGAAGAGATGAGGTTCAGAAAGATCAATGTCAGTGTCAGAAAGCAAGTAAGTTTCAGAGAAAGTACCAAATCTTGGAAATATCCCACTGCAAAGCCATGCTTTCTCCCTGGTAAAGCAATAATGAATGCATTTGGTCCAAGGCCAAAGAGGATTGGGAATCATTTCCTACTGCAATGTTATTACTGCAGTTTTTGGTAACAAGGAGACAAAAGTATGGGGCAGGACACGGTGGCAGCACATCCTGACACCTCTTCTGTAAAGTAGTCTTTTTTATCAGGAGTTTAATGTGTTCATGGTGACTAGCAAGTCCCACTCTGCTCCACTCCACCCCTAGGTCTTTGTTTCAATTTGTATAGTATGCTCATTAAATTAAGACATCTCTTATGGCAGCAGCATTTATTTAACAGACAAAAATGTCTCATATGGGTCAATTGCAATCATTCTGCTAAATTAACACCGTAGCCTCTTATAAGAGGGTCTTGGTAGATATTGTTATTAACAGAGTTAAGACACAAACTGAAATACAATTTTTTAGGCTTTGCATAGACAGAGTCGATTTATAATGAACAAATCTGTGTAGATAGTAGCTGACCTTTCAAAACACACCTTACATTTTTTTATCTACTCAGCCATTTGCTAATTTGTACAGTAGTAAAGAATATGGCTATTTACCTGACTCAGGATATGCATAATAAGGCACAGGAAAGCACATATGGCAAGTTGAAAAATGCATATTACCTGACATGATTTCACCTGAATTTCTTAAAGGTGCTCTATATCTTTAGGGTGAAATATGTTCCTGCATAAAAGGTCTTAGCTATGGTTTGAATGTTTACTTCCTCTCAAAATGTTTATGTTGGAACCTAATCCCCACAGTGATGGTATGGATATGATATACATACATAAATGTATCAATGTTCATCTCAATGTTATGCACAGGGAGAGTGAGGAAGAGGGTTCATGGAGCTCAGAGTGCTATGTGTACATAGGTCTCTATCACTCTGAACTTCATATCTGATTACAATGCACCCATTTAAAAAACAAAGAGAAAGAAGAAGTGGGACCTGTGGGAAGGCAACTAGGGGCATGGATCTTTCTCCTCACGAATGGTGTTAATGCCACTGTGAAGAGACCCCAGGGAGCTCCTTCCACCCTTGTGCCATCGGAGCACCCCGCTAGAAGGCACTGTCTGAGGAACAGGCCCTCACTGGGCACTGGAGCTACCAGTGACTTGATTTCGGTCTTCCCATCCTCCAGAACCATTAGCAATAAATTTGTATTGTTTATAAAATACCTTGTCTAAGGTGTTTTAGTATAGCAGCAAAGAGACTAAGACATCTTCTGTTTCATCCTTCAGAGAATTTCTCGTTCTATCTAACTAAGATCAAAGCACCTGGTTCCAACCTGCACTGGCTGACACAGTGTGTGTGACCTTCTCTGGTTGGCTCACTGTCCAGCTTACATAATAGAAATAAAATTAATCAGTGGTGCTTAACTACTACTGACACACTCGCCTCTCCTCCCTTACTACTTGTTATAAAGCCTTGAACAAGACACAGGCTTTCACAACCCTGTGTTCCCAACTTTAAGATCGACCCTGACTCAGTCATTATGAATATTTAATATATTAATGCAATACATCCTCATAAAATAAAGGTGTGTGGCAATAGATTTCACTTGTAATGTGACCCTTATACATGTGCAAACACTGGCTGTCTTGAGCTCTTGAGAGCAATTTCCTGCCTTCCTATACGCAGTTTTCCCTGCCTTATGTTTCCCAATGAATCCACCTTTCTCAAAGCACTACCCCAATTATATCAGTCACCAGTGGGAAACTTTCAGCGATGCCCCATAACCTCACAAGTGAGTTTAAATTCTGACATCTAACAATCCATGTCCCTATACATTTCAAGGATCCTTTCCCCTGTATTTCATGGATGACAGGGATCCTTATGCTAAGGGTGAGGATAGTCATTAATGCCATACTTGGGGAAATGAGAGTCCTACTTTCACATTGTTCATCTTTTCAATAAATATTTTTTCTGTTTTGACAGCTTTTGCTCATCTTTTACTGATTTCCTTCTTAATAACTGACTGTATGTGGGGCTGGGGAAAATGTCCAGAGGGTCTGGTGAAAGATCATCAAAGATCAAGACACCTTGCTTAAAAGTCCCTCACTCGCACAAAGTGTGCTTTTATTATATAATCATATTTTGTATTTGGCAATGGATGCGAACTAACCTCAATGGTTAGTGAAAAGATAAAAGATGAGCAGCAAGACCTTCTCAGTACAATGGCTCAGGGAGAAAGCTCCTACCTCACAGAAATGGACAGAAGCTCAGCACAGATGCACCCAAGGAAGTGTTCACCCAATATTCACCTAGAGACAGAAACCAAAGGAAGGGTTCTACACTTCAACCCTCGGCTACAACCTGAAGCTGTCGCCTCTGCCCAGGCTGGGAGACGTCGTCTGCACCCGCATCAAAGGGAGGAAATGATGGCGAAATACACAAGTGATACTTCTCGTTGGCACATTCCTCACCTGATTTTTCTCTCGATGATCAATTACCACAAGTTGTCGACTTACACAAATACAGCATCTTACAAACTACCGACTCTGCCCCTTCAAGATATAAAACTGGCCTTTATTCATTCATCCTCATCATGAAATTTATTAAAGGCCTGCTTATGTCAAACATTGTATACTAGATGGTAGAAATATAATCATAAGAAAGGAATGTTCTTTAAAGGAAGATATAGTCCACCTCTCCACAGAAATGAAACACAGCAGTAATATATACATTTATAATAGGTCTTTTGTCAAAAAATACCCACAAATTTTCATATTAGCAAAGTGACTAAGTCACTTCATATTTTTACACTTTATTCTTTGACTAATATTATAAAATGTCAGCGCTTAAAATAACTGTACCTTGGTGGAATAAAGGAGATAGAGGGAGTTTTTTTTAAAGGGAAGAACAGAAACGGGACTTTCCATGAAACTGTCAGATAAAGGTGGTCACATATTGTGTGATTCCATTTATAAAACATTCTCTAAATGACAAAACTTTAGAGACAGGAAACAAATTAATGGTTCTAAGGGTTAGCACAAAGGAGAACTTTTGGTGATGGGACAGTCCTGTAGCTTGATTGTGACAATTTCACATGAATATATGTAATAAAATTATATCTCAAATTGTACCAGTGTCAAATTCCTGGGCTTGATAGATGTTAGCATTTCATAAGATATAGTTATTTGTGGATACTGAATGAAGGGTTGCAAGAACTCTCTGTAACATAATTGCAACTCTTATGATTCAATATTTCAAAACTAAGAGTTTTTGTTTAAGGAAGCAAGCACCGGGGACTTTCCATGAAGTCATTAGTTAAGAAAAAAATATTCTTGGAACCAGAGGTTGCTCTCAAAGTGTGAGGCCATAAACACTGTGTCTCATTCTCTCCAACCCCGACCAGGTAAGTATAATTACATCCATAATTACACAAATTGCCTGACCAACTTGTGGGTGTTATATTCCTATGATTTGATGAGAAGAGGGATATTATTTAGAAGGGAAAAATGATAGAAGCCAGCCACCTAACATCAATTGAAAGATTATATTGCTTCTAATTTCTATTATGTGGTTTCTGGCTTATTACCTTAGATAAAATGAGGAATATCCCAATTAAAAATTCAAAAACTTTCTCTCAAAAATTGTTAAAAGTAGTATCATTAGAGTCAGACAAATTAGAATTGACATAAGAAATTTAAGATATGTAACAATTTTTCATGTTAATGGACTAAAGTACCTCTTGTGTCTTTCTTATCATCGATGTCTATGATTTTATTATTTCTGTAGAGGTAAAATTATCTACATAATGTCATTACCTAGGTCTCCTGTGTATAAGGATAATGGAAAGTGCTTCTAGACTTTGCAAATGCATTATGTTCTGAAGGGATATTAACTTTTTATCTTATATAAATTCTTAATGGGAACACTTCTAAAATAGTAAAATAATTGAGAATAGGTTTCTACTTAAAATTACAATGAATTTTGTAAAATTACAGATTTTGTAAGATATAACTATGTATTGTACTTTGCATTTTTAAGAGGTAGAAATTCTAATTCATTTTAAAGATGCATCAAGTTTTTGTATACATTCTATATAAATCTATTATTTAGAGATCAGGATGGCAAGATGGCAATATATATCATTAAATAGAATATCTAGTCCACCTCACAAAATATTATACCTGCTATATCCCAACACAAAGCAATCTTGTAGCTGTTTATATCCTGTAATTTTCTAATATAATTCTGGATTAACTAAAGGAATTGTTATATGAGTCCATTTTTATAAGTCACGGCACTTCAAACTGAACCTCTAATGGCTTCTTTAAGTGAAAATTTAGAAACAAAGTATAACGATGTTATAAGTACTGGTGTTATAAGTACTTCGGGAATTTGGGTGTGTGAAGCCAGTGGAGAAAAGTGTAAGGCTTCATCTCATTTATGCATGAGGACCGAGCTACATTCTCCAACATGTTTAGAAAATACCCTACATTTTCAGCTTAAAAATAAAAAAGAGTTAACATTGTGGTTTCTCATCATTCCATTCTGGTGTTCATTGCTTTGACAGAGAGGAAAGCAGAAATTTTTATTGATTACTAAAATGAGCACTTCCAAAGCCCAAAAACACCTTTCTTTTCCTTTAGTACAATGTATATACATAAAATTGGACAGGATATGGGAGTCATTTGAAATGTAATAAAATAGAAATCCATTCAATAAATGTTTATCATTGCACATTATTTTAGTCCTTTTTATTGCTATAACAATGTACCTGGGGTAATTTATAAAAATAAAAAGGTTTAAGCCTGGCGTGGTGGCGCACGCTTGTAATCCCTGCGCTTGGGAGGCTGAGACAGGAGGATCGCTCAGGTTCGAAGCCAGCCTCAGCTACTTAGTGAGGATCTCAGCAACTTAGTGAGACCCTGTTTCCAAATAAAATATAAAATAGGTCTGGGAGTATAGCCCAGAGGTAGAAAGCCTCTGGGCTCCACCCCCAGTGCCACAAAAATAATAATAATAATAATAATAATAATAATAATAATTAATAATAAATAGATGAAAAGGTTTACTTGTCTCATAATTCTGAATGCTGGAAATGCTATAGATACAGCATGAGGCTGAAATCCTGGTGATGGAATCAAATGTGTTTGGACTAGCTTTATAACAACCTACTCTTGCAATAACTTTCTCCATGAGAGCAGTACTAATCCCTTCTGAGGTACTGTCCCCATGGCCCAGTAACCTTTCACTAGCCCCCACCTGTTAAAGGTTCTACCACCTCCCAACACTGCCATCCTGAGGAACAGTATTCCAGCACATGCACCTTTGGGAAACATATTTATAACACATATCTTAGTGTAATAAAACTCTAAAAATGGTATTTTTATAAATAGCACAGACAGAAATTCTCTTACTAAAACCATTTTATTTGAACACTCAATAACTAGAGTAGTTCAGAAAACGGTTTAATTAATAAATGAACATTTTAAATTTTTAAATAACATGAAGTGTTGATATATGTGTACATTGTGGAATTACTAAATCAAGCTAATTAATATATCCATGATGTCATAAGCTAATCTTTTTGAGATGATAACATTCAAAATCTACTCTGAACAATTTTTAAATATCCAATGCTTTGTTGTTAACCATAATCACCATGCTGTACAAAAATTTTTTAAACAAATCTTAAATCAATTAATGAAATTAAGTGGTTTAATTCTTTTGGTGTCCCAACCATGGTAAAATGCATAAATAAAATGACATATCATATGATATATTTCTACTGAATTATTAAAACACAAAATATTTGCATCAACATGGATGTAACCCGAAAATAAAATGTGTGGAAAAAGCATATTTCCAAATATGTTAAAATTTTCTATAATTTCTATGATGTTTTAAATCACACTAAAATAATAGTTCACTCTATTTACAAATACAATATTTGTATAAAGCAATGAAAAAAAGACTAGTAGGATAAAAGTTAAAATTATGATAAAAGTTTCATTAAGAGAAGGAAAACAATAACAGAGATGGGGGTTGAAGGGCATTTCAGATTTATCTTTAGTTTTATACTTATTTCAGTAACTTAAACTATGTAACAATTTTTTAAAAAACTAAAATTCAGCTGCAGTTTATATTCATCAAAAATAAAATTTATCTTTTAAATTTTTTAAGTTTTTGGCTGATGTGTATTTATGTATTAGGTATGATATGTTTTGATTCATGTATATATTGGGTTGTGATGAGGTCAGAAATCAGCATATCCAATCATCTTAAATCGCTCTCATTTCTTTATGCTGAATACATTCAAATTTCTCTCTCCTAACTATTCTTAGATATATAATGCATTCTTGTTATGGCTACCCTGCTATTCCATACATATCAGACACTCAAACTGTATCCGTCCACCAGCCTCTCCCCAGTTGCCCTAGGTTCTGGTGATAAGGTTCTTTGTGCTCGAGTACCTAACATCTCATCTTATGCTCATTTTCGAGAATCAGTCTTTGAACATTTATAAACCAAAATAAATGATGTGCTTTATAAACTATGCAGACAAATAAGGACTTTTCTTGGACTGTATTTTTCATGAGAACACAATGATTAATCAAGCAAAAGCTAATAAACTATTTTATTCTAATTATTTCTGCCATTCTTTTCTTACTCTTAAAAGGACTCATTGAAATTGTGTATATGGAGCCGGGCGTGGTGGTGCACACTTGTAATCCCCACACTTGGGAGGCTGAAACAGGATCGCTCAGGTTCGAAGCCAGCCTCAGCTACTTAGTGAGGCTCTCAGCAACTTAGTGAGACCCTATTTCCAAATAAAATATAAAAATATGCCTGGAATTATAGCCCGGAGGTAGAAAGCCTCTGGGTTCCACCCCCAGTACCACAAAAAAAAAAAAAAAAGAAAAAGAAAAAGAAATTGTGTATATAGATGGAATCCTTACAAGTTAATGAAAAGCCAATGTTTAGACTGGTACAGGGAAGCTGGTGAGTCTGACCCTCCTTCCATCCTCAGGGAAGATCAAGTTTAACCCATGACAGTATACAACTTGTCGCCTCTCTCAGCAGATGTCATGGGTGGAGATTACGTCCACCCTGAAAAGAGTACCAGACAAGACTTGTAGCAGGCATTTCATTCCCAGATGTTCTACCTCAAGAGCAAGACTTGTAGCAGGCATTTCATTCCCAGATGTTCTACCTCAAGAGCAAGACTTGTAGCAGGCATTTCATTCCCAGATGTTCTACCTCAAGAGCAAACTTAGGCTGGGCATCATGGACTCAGACAGGAGGATCATAGGTTCAAGGCCAGTGCACCATAACTTACTGAGGCCCTGTTTCAAAATAAAAAATAAAAAGGGCTGAGATTGTAGGTAAGAGATAGGAAACCCCTGGGTTCAATCCCCAATGTCTGTCTGTCTGTCTGTCTGCCTGTCTGTCTCTCTCTCTCTCTCTCTCTCTCTCTCTCTCTCTCTCTCATACACACACACACACACACACACACACACACACACACACACACACGGCAAAGCAGGAGGACCAAAGATGCTGCAGATTAGAAAGCTGCTCATTTGAAGACAACTCACATCATGGTTTTCTAGGCTGTACTGTCTTCTCATGAACTAGTCACCCAGTTCCTAATGAACACTGAACCCATAGTCTAGACTGAACCATGAGTCCTCAATTTCTGTTTTCTGATCTGCCAGTCTCTTCATAATAAGTCGTCTAGACTGCAGAACTGCGAAATGCTACAAAAGTTTTACTCAATTCCCAAATCTTGAACAAAAACCCATTCCACAAAACTCATGTGTCATGTATATTTTACTGCGCTATCATCCTCTGAAAAGTAGCTACAATTTAAAACATAGTAAGAATTTTTTCTCTTAAGCTATTTTAGCAAAACACGGAACACTTTTTTAAAACAAAATACTGCACAAAATTATGGAACCCAAATAGTGACAGACGAATAAGCAAAATCTAGGGTAAAGCCCACCCAGTCAATTAGCCCAAATTCTCCATAAATGCCCTGCTTAGCAGTCTGTTTACTCTGAAGCTAGCCCTGGATATGACCTGGGATCTAATTCTAGAATATCCAGTTTCTATAGCATATCATATAGAGAGAGGGAGAATCTAGATATATGGCAGCTAATGTAACAAAAACACTTTAATCTGTGATTGAATATTTGAATAAGACTGAAAGGGATATATATTCATATTAAAATATGCTATGCATATTAAAATATATTACTCTACTTTTATATTGAAGGCATTTGGTTGCATCAATAGAAAGAAGGGTTTCTATTATCAAAATCCTGCTTAGCTATACATCTCTTCCTTGCACAACAACAATATATTGAGTGCCTGTGTCCCAGGAACTTTACAAATGTTATCACTATTCAGTGTGTGTGTGTGTGTGTGTGTGTGTGTGTGTGTTGATAATCGCAGTTGAAGCCAAAGACATTCTACTTCTGAGCTAAGCCCCTAACCCTATTTTATTTTTCATTTTGAAACAGAGTCTCACTAAGTTGCTAAGAATAGTCTTACACCTGAGATACTTTTGTCTCAGCCCTCCAAGTAGTGGGATTACAGCCATGTGCCACCACGCCCAGCTCTTATTATAATATTTTTAAATAGATACTGCTTTCCCTATTTTGTAGACAAAATGCTTTACCCATATTTATTCACACATACTTATGTAACATGTGCTGTATCACAAAGTTATCTGCCTTTAATGATAAAGAGAAGTATAGATAGGTAGATAGACAATTAAAGTAGAATCTGATTAGTAATATGAAGTTCAGAGAAACCAGTCAAATCTAAAACTTGAAATTAAGATTCCAAGAGAAATTAGCATCTGAGCTGACTCTTGTAGCATAAAGACACATTTTGGCTAGGATTAGACAAATGGGAAACGATGACAGCCTTGCCAAAAAATCCTATTCTAATAAGAGAAAAATGCAAAGTTGAAGTCCCATGCTCCTTATTAGAACCCAGGAATCAAACTCAGCTTTGACTTCAAAGATGATGCTCATTCCATTTCTAGCAAAGTCAAGGATGACAGTGGTCATGGATTGCTCTAACTCTCCATCCTTTCTGAATGTATCCTATGCCAGCCCCACCACTAAAATAGCCAAGACAATATTCTCTCTTCCTGTTGTTCATATTAGGAAGAAAATGCAGTGAAAATAAACTGACAATAGTAGCAGACAGTTGTGAAGGTTTTTTGTTTTTTGTTTTTGTTTTGTTCACTACTGAAGCTCACCTGATGGGAGTTGGCAGCGAAAACACTTTCTTGGTTGGAAAATCACTAATGGTAAAAACCTTATACAACTAACCTTACCTAATACAACTAACCTTACCTATGCCAAAATTAATAACTCTATATACTGATCTACCCAAGAGTGAAACATTAAAAAAAAATTTTTGGTTAGTTACAAAGTATTCTTTTAATACAAAAAGTATTGCTCCAGAGCTATGAACAACTAAATCATTCTTTCTCTATATTTTTCATGGCAAGTATTTGAGTCACTGCAATAAGAATGCTGACTAGCACAGGGGCTAGTATAGTTCTTCTGATTTTAACAATTATCACTCTTTTGTTTTGAAATACTAATTTTAAGTGATTGTTTAAATATCATGGCATGAAAAATATGTTTTGCCCTGCCACAATAATGAAAATAATTTTATGATTCAGTGTTTAGCTAATGCAAATTACCTCCTCAAGACTCACCTCAAATGCTGCAGCAAGGAATCCAAACACATTTTATCAGGGCATGACAAGTAACTAGAATGTAAAATTAAGGAACTTACAATAAAGCAAACCTTCAGTGAAATCCCTGACTTCTTTTCAGCTGCTGGATTTGGGAGTCATTTTGGCGCTGGTTTCCAGGTGGGCTTGATTAATCGTGATTCCTGCAAGGCACTAATTCATCATTAACTAAGTAAATAAATATTTTTACATCTTTAATTTCAGTACCTAAATCAACCAGAAAGAAATTAGTCTATTTACAGAGAGATGATAAATTTCTTGTATGCAATGAAAGGTCAGTGTAGAGCAGGAAAGAATCCATACCAAGTCAGGGCCCAGCACAGGAGTAGGTATCTATGAGACGAGCTCACCACCCTGACAGGTTCTGATGAGAAACTGACCAGAGCTCCTACTGTCCATAGGGGCTGCTATGGTTTGGATTTTAAATGTCCAACAGACCTCATAGGTTAGACAAGGCACCTATATTGAAGGAGAAACAGTTTGGTTACTAGGAAAGGATCCCTGGGGACATGGGTGAGGACAGGATTTTCCCTGCCAGCTGCTGCATCCTCCACCCCTCTTCCAGTCACCATGAGCTGACACAAGACCCATCTCTCTCTCTCTCTCTCTCTCTCTCTCTCTCTCTCTCTCTCTCTCTCTCTCTCTCTCTCTCATCTATCTATCTTTCTCTGTCTCCTCCCCATCACCATGTCCTGAGGACCTTCAGCTCTGGCTCCTGCTTTAAAGCCAGTCCAACATGACTGAAATCTCCCTCCAGAGCCATTAACAAATAAATCTGTCTTCCTCTATATTTTGCATGGAAGATTTTTTAGTTGTAGCAATAAGAATGGCTGACTAGAACAGGAACTAGGGACTGAGTAGGGACCTGGGTGCAGTAGGGGTTGTTAACGGCGTGTAATCTGAATAGGCATGCTGTGATATTACGCAATTTGTTATAATATGTATAAGTAGAAAACCTTTTTGGCATGGTACTGGGCCCAGTTGTTGGTGGAGTCAGATTTTGAATGGGTCATCCATGCTGCTACCAATCAAATTCCGGATTGTCTAGGACAGTGGTTCTCAAACTTGGGCATGGGTCAGAATGAACTGGTCTCTTCAGTAAAAATACAACTGCCCTTGTCCAACCTGAGCATGTCTGAATCAATAATGTAGTGGTAGAACCCAGAAATGTGCATTTTTAAAACATGCCGGGCAATTCTTTTGCATATTTCTGATGAGAAAGCATGGACTAGAAGGTAATTGTGAAATTGACAATAAGTTATCTTCAGTGTGTCAGGATAAACCATTATAAATGTGACTAATGGCACAAACAGAAGGATAAAAGTCTAGGGTTGCCACCCTCTTTCACTCTGGTTACCCTACAGGTAAGTGTAAAACCATCACTGAGTTATCTTCAATTTTCAGAAGCTATTTAGAAATTGCTGAAAAACTTTTCATATTTATTTCTATTAGTGCATTTAATTACACCAAATAACGAGTTTCACTGTGGCATACTCCCACAAGCAAAAATTCATGTTAGTACACTGAGGACATCCTAGGAAGTTATATTACAGTTTAAAGGATATTGGATAATACAGGGAGAAAAACAGATTCAAATACCAGGTCCATTTCTGGCTAAATTTGTCATATTAACATGTTACTAACCCACTCAGCATTTCAATATTCTTTACTAAAAAAAAAGAAGATATCACCGTTGGAGAGTGGTTGTCAAGAGAATTAACTACGGAACACATGAAAACCCTGATCATAGCATCTGGTACTCAGAAAATCTTTGTAATGCTTTTTGGCCTGATGGATCAATAAGCAAACACATTTGGGTGGATAAGAAGCTTTTTTGAAATTAAATGAAAGCTGAAAATGTTGACAAACCTGAGGTGCTAGCTTTCAAGTTAGTGACAAACATGAAAACTCTTTATTTTTAGTTATCAACTTACTCCCTTTTTCTAAGGTACTTTTACCCACTGGACTCAAAGACTGCATCATTCTTTATTTTTGCCCTGCTCTGCTTTGATTTCCTACATCGCCTTGGTGTAAATCATTCAAAATACCATTTAAACCATAGACCAGCAGAGCCTAGCAGCCCTCAGATTCAGTGCTGTTGAACCATACAGAAAAAAAAAATCATGCATTCATTTGGCTTTCATTTTGTATATCTTTTCCATGGTCTCCGGTGCTTTTATTAATTTCTCAAGCATGGTCTGTGAGGTGCTCCACCGAAGTCCGTAATTATGTGGTGCTGTCTTCCATGTTAACTCTTCGAATGGCTTCATTTATAGGCACAGCTGTCTCATCTTGACTTCACTGGGAGCGAGGCAGAACTGGCATTTTCCGTCTCACAGCCCATTTATTTTCAGACACGTGTTGCAGCATACATTAAGTTCAATTTCTCTGGAGTTGTTATTGAGGTGTAGAACCATGCACACTGGATGGCACCATGCCCTCCAAATGGGACAAAGATGAATAATGCAGACAAAAGGACAGGCAAAGGAAAAGGTAAATTTTCCAGTCTGTGACATCCATCTCATGCTGTGGAGATTTCCAAGTTTTCCCCAGGAAAAGGAGAAACCGCATGAATTACAGATAGATGGCACTTTTCTACCTATAAATAATTCCACACATAGCATTTGATATTCTACACTGTGACATAGGTATAATAGTCCTCATTTTAGAAATAAGGAAGAGAAAGCACAAGGAGGTTATGTAAATCACTCAAGTCACACAGTTGGCAAACTACACAGCATGGAAAGTGGAAATAACTTCTTTTTCTAACATAACATGCGCCAAATTCCTTTCAAAATGACAGCATTTCTTCACATTCAGACATGACCTTAGGGTTAGAAGGGTCCTTAAAGAATGTGGAGAGGACGATCCATGGCAAACGAAGTTTTCCAGAGATGATTTGCATAACTAGATTCAAAAAATCTTTCCCACCATGTTCTGCTCAAAGATATTCAGTGGGAATATAATTCTTTACCACTTACTAACCGCAGCAAATTTGCTTTTTTCAGATGGTCACTATTCCTTACTTTCTTGTGTTTAACCACAGACATCTGACAGCTGCAAAGCAAACACCGTGTGCTGGGATCATGGCTGATTGGAACATTCCTTGGTCTCACTTGAGCGAATTCCCTTAGATCTGAATGCTCAGAACTTCATTAGGCTCCAGCAATTACTTTTTACAGAGTAGCTGTTGTACACAACTGAGACTTGACTTAGCAGATAATAGCATTGCCTAAGTAAATTTTGAATAATTTCCAGGTCAAATTATTCCACAGATAAAAAGATTCGGAAATTTAAATCTTCTCCCCCACCACACACACACACACACATACCCAAAAAATAAATAAAAAGGTAAGATAGATTCATTTTTATTTTGTAGTTCATGTAAATGACATGCATGTGCCAAAATAGGAAAGAATTCACAGGAAGAATTATGGGCTCTGCCGTCTTGTGTAACTCTCAGAGACTTGTTTATTTTACTGTGGTCTGACAAGGTGCTGCTGTAAATTAACTACAGGCTTGTCTATCTTCAACTGGGACTCCCTTACTGACCATTTGATTAAGTGTCTTAGCTATATTTTCTAGGCTCAGAATATTGCTAAACATGCCAAGCATGATGAGCTTGAGCCAGAGACCAAGTATCTGTGGATCAAGATGAAACCTCAAAACACACAGGGACACTCAGGAACCGCTACAGTGTAGGTCAGGAAACATCTCCTCCTCTCCCTCCTCCTGCCCTTGCTCTGCTGCTGTGTCCACAGCAAGGATATGTTCTGGTTCTTCTTCCCATCTCTCTCCCACTAACTCCTGCTCCCAACATACCAACTCATCCATAAGAAAGGAGTTGCTAATGGTCAGAACTGAAGGTGTTTGTGAGCACACATATATACTATGTGCCTTGAAACTTCTTTATATTTTATTTTAATTGGTGTAATTATACATATTTATAAATTATGGTGTGATATTTTAATATATGTGTAAAATTTATGATATAATTATTATTTCCATCATCTCAAATATTCATTTCTTTGTGCTAGAAACATTCAAAACCCTTTTTTCTAGCTATTTTAAAATATATAATGAACTGTTATAAACTAGCCTTATAACATTGAATTGTCCATAAAGAGAATCTGTGAAAACTGCTTTTTTCTCCTACTTTCTGGATTTGTGTCTTGTAAATACCCAAGAAAAGAAAAGCCACCCAAACTGACACTCTAGGATCTCTAGAATTCATATTCATAATCTCTCTTTCTCTCTTTCTATCCCCCCCACCCTTCTCTCCTGAGCATGCATGCAATTCAATTGCATTATGTTCCAGCAAGAAATCCATCCTTTGGTTTAACTAATGATATTGTATTAATTGAAAGAGGTTACTAAATTGACACCTCACTGTCAATGGATTGGTATTCTCCTTTTTTGGTTACTAATCCTTGAGTTTATTTCCTTCATCAGATGTGTATTAGAGAGAAGCTCTAGATGACAAAGCTGTATCCACTCATTCTTGAAACTCCAATTAATACCATCAAAATACACACCAAACTAATAATCTTTAGCATGATTATGATTAATTTTATTCAGTTACTGAACCAACTGCTAATGATGAAATTCCAAAATAAAATTTTAAAACATTCTGATGGTCTAATGGGAGCTCACCAGGCATTGTTAAAAGGCAATTCACCTGCATCCTAAGAACAGCCTTTTAATTTCAACATCTCCATGTTCACTTAATTAAATTAAACACACCATGATGAGTACTACCTTTGCTGCCTTCTTTCCAATGTGCTATTTCCATCAAAATTAACTCACAGGATTCTCACAGGATTTTCATCTATTTCTTATTCTGTGTTCCCCCAGTGGAGATCTTGAGACAAAGTCTTGAGTGCAATATTTTATTTAGGAAGTGATTCTCCTACAGAGCAGGAATGAAGGACAAAGGAGATAAACCAAGAAAGAAGGGAAATTCAATACAAGGTTTATTGAGTGGTACTTGATGTTCGATCTTCTAGAGCCTTCTGAGGATTCTTAGAAAATGTATCTCAGAACTATCTGCCTGAAAGAGAGAAAAAACATTAAGCATCTGTCAATTGATTTCCATCCTCTAATGGGCAGTAGTGTTCCCTGGGACAATATCTCCCTGATTCAGGTTGCATATTCAGAAGAGCCGAGCTTCTTTCCAAGAACATCCAATGCAAGTTGATAGAGAAGCCCTCAGCAGGAAGTTAAAGGTGCGAGGTGAAAACTCTGTCAGATGGCATCTGTGCAGAGCTAGTTAATCCTGCATGGAACTGGTTGTCACAGAAGAAGGTGTAATAAAAGATTTATGTGTCAGTATAGTTCTCCTTGGGCATTATATAGTTCCTTGGCATGCTTTCACCATAAGTCCAAAACACTGCAGAATACCCCTCCTGCTGTGCATATGAGGACCAAACACAAAGGATTGATGAGCCAGTTCCTGCTGCTACAACCAACTTCAGGCCATAACTGATACCCATAAACCTTTGCCAGCATTTTGGCAGTTCTTAGTGGATTCTCTATTCATATGATGCAAACCTTTGTCCTGTAGAAATCGTGGCCTTTATTTGTCTTGTTCTAATTAGGCTACGGTTGCTCCATTTCCTATTTATGGTTGTTAGTGGTTGTGGAAGGTCCTAAAGACACCATGGTAAATTCCCGAATTCCAGAGATCTTCCTCCCTCTTCACATTATATAGGTCATAGTGATAAACTAGACTCAATCTCCTATCAGTAGAGTACCTTCTCTCTTTACCTGCTAGTCCTCTGATGTAAGGATACAGCAGTGACAAGGCGTGACATAGCTTCATTCAGAAGAACACTTACTGTGCTCCTTAAAAACATGGTTCTTCTAAATGAGAACCAGACTCCGTATTCTGGAAGACTCTAAGATTATGAGGACAAATCCTCTCCCTAGTCACTGGGAGTGATAATCCTCCTCCAATCCTTTGGTTCCCAGACCCCTGTTTTTTAGTCATATACAAAAGAGCATTATATACAATATTGGCTGAGTCCCAATACTGAAAAAAGAAAGCAGAACCTAAGACAGAGGCTCATACAACACTTCCAGAAATTTCTCATAGCCTCAAACTGAAACTCCATACCCATTAAATTATGATCTTCCTTATACCTTTCCAACACCCCTCTAGACACTCTTCCACTTTCTTTTTTATATATAATTTTTATTGGTGCATTATATTCATACATCATATTGGGGTAAAAAACATGTGTGTAGAGACATGTACACATCACTGATTTAACCCCTACCTCATTCCCTCCCCTTCCCTCCCTCCCTTGCTCAGCTTAGTTGTTGACTTCAATATGTTTAAGTACATTGTGTGTTTTAGAGATTTTCCTCTCCCCCCCTCCTTTCTCCTCATTTAGGTTGTCTTGTTTGCTCTTCCATAGGATTTTCTTTTTCATCTAGAGTTCCTCCTATGACCCACTTCTCCCTAGCTCTCACATATTAGGGAAAGCATCTGATTTCTTATTTTTTGTGACTGACTAATCTCACTTAGCAAAATATCCTCCAGTTCCATCCGTTTCCCTGAAAATGATGTAATTGAGTTTTTTTAATGGCTGAGTAAAATTCCATTGTGTACATATCCCACAGTTTTGTAATCCGTTCATCTGTTGATGGACATCTTGGCTGTCTCTGTACATTCAACTAGTCTAAGTGCTTTATATGAGTATAATTATGCCTTTTTTCTCATTATCTAGTTCCTATTCAACATCGTTTTGTAAGGTCTAGGCAAGGAAGGGGGAAAAACGGCAACCAAATTGAAAAGGAAAAATTAAATCTATGACACAATCTTATTTTTAGAAAACCCTAAAGATTCTATAAGAACATAAAACCTATGAGGTGGTGATGGTCATGTTACAGTGTGATTGCACTTGATGCTACTGAACTGTATACTAAAATTGGCTAAAACAGTAAATTTTACATATATGTTTATTTTATTTATATGTAAATATTTTATTTCAGATTAGGAATGTCCTTCCCAAAGGCCCATATGTTGGAGGCATGCTCCCTAACTGGTGGTGCCATAGATAGGTAGTAGAAACTTTAAGAGGCCTAGTGAAGAAAACAGGTCACGGGGTTGGGGGAGAGTAGATGCTTTTGAAAGATATTCTGTCCTCTGCTAGAGCAGTCCTCTCATTCTCTCTCCCCCCCCCTTCTTTCTCTGAGCAGTTTTGTCCCACCATGTTCTTCCTGTCATGATTTTGTGCCTCGCCACAAGCCCATACCAGTGATGCCAAGCGCCTATGGACTGAAACCATGAGCCCAAGCAAATCTTTCCTCCTTTAAGTTTGATTTTCTCAGCTTTTTTTTTTTTTTTTTTTGGTCACAGCAACAGAAACCTAACACAATGAGCTTGTTATATAATATCTTAATTATACATATTATAATTACATAACTTGGATTCTGACAGCTATATGTATATTTCAGTCTCTTTCATTAAACTGCAATTAAAAAAAATACTACTTTTGATTTTCTTTGCTGCTAAGAATTGGGAAAATTTCCAGATCAATAGCTATAAGCCAGTGTCATAGGTTGTGAAACCAAATCCGAACCACATTTCTATTTAAGAATACCACCTACTGCACTCATGGCCATGGGTGTGAAAGGTACAATTTAACCCAGAGAGTCAGGAAAAATGTCCTGGAAGTATTACCACGTGATGAGAACCTTGAGGACAGAAGGTATTTCTTTTCTTTTCTTTCTTTCTTTCTTTTTTTTTTTTTTTTAAGAATTTCCATAGTAGAGACTGGAGAGGAAATTAGTCCAGGCTTTCCACTGCAGGAACAAAGACATTGCTTCCTCTGCCTTAGGAATGTTGGAAATCTTGATTCAATTATATTTGGGACCTACTCTGAATAACTGCTAAGGCAATTTCTGTTTTTAGGATTACTAACAAACCAAAAAAGAAAAAGAAAAAAAGAAAAGGCTCTTATCTACAAGGTGTATTTGATATTTGGGAAGAAAAATGTGCCCAATAAAATTCAAGTTCTCCCTTTCACCCCTCAAGCTCTCCTGAAAGTCTTTCTCCCTGTTACTCAAGCTCATCAAATGGACTTCAGAACCCTCTAATTTCCAAGTCCAGAATACAACTATAAGATTTAAATCTAGAATTCAAGATATTTATTACAAAATAGTCATATTTAAGTTAAATATGTATATATACAAATATTAATAACATGTAGTTTACATAGATATTATGAACAGCAACACAAATGTCCTGAGTTTTTACTTACTGTCCCTCTTATCCAGGCCTTTTTTAGAGACCTGTGTTTTAGCATCTTTCATGCCTAAGATCAAATATACAGTGATCCTGAAGCCCTTCCAGTGTTTATCCATCAGTGTGCCAAGCACCCTCATAGTACCAATGCCAGCAGCCTTGTCCAGAGTACATACCTTTATGCCTCCTTTTGTAAGCAACCTCATTCTTTCATAGTACAAAAATGAGGAATCTATACTGCAGCATCATCGTGCTTCTCACATAGACCCAGGTTAGACAGCCTCGCCTGCCTGTCGGTCCACTTGCTGTCTGCAGAGTAACATGGTGAGTTTCAGCCTGTGCTGCCACTTTGTCAGCTCTTTAGCAAATTACATTCAAGGATGAAGAGGACGATGTTGTCTGCTGATAAACCATGTTCTTCACTCTCCTTTTCCTACAATGTCGTGAATATCACCAGAGAGCATGTCATCACACACCTTAGATAACAAGCATATCATCACCACACACCAAGCCAAAAAACAAGCTGCAGAGAATATCGTTTCCGAACAGAAAATGGAAAGATGTTTCAGAAGAGCAAACACAAGTTTTAGACCCTGAAATCTTTAAGCATCATGTTGTTTTGGAACGTTTGAGCCAAGTTTCCATTCAGCTAGCTTTGTGTGCATTTTAGGCTTCTCTCGTGCATTAAAACACAAGTCACAATTAACATTAGAAAAACTCTGGAACCGAGAGATTTTTATGTACTTTTTAAATTCTGTACATATAAAACAATTTGCTTATGACATTGTTTTTGACTCTTTGCAGCAACCTTATGGAGTACATTATTACCTCCATATTACAGCAGAAGCTGAGAGTTGCTAATAATCTTATTCAAGGTCAACCTCTGAAGAGCCGAATCCATATTCATACAACACCTGTTTGAGCCCAATAGCCTTTGACTCTTCAAACTCCAGCACACAGCCATTCATTGAATTATGATGTATAAAATTACCATTAGTGATTTTGACTTCCTGAAAGCAAAAATTTAAGTTTTTCTTAAGAATACATTTAGAATAAATAGTATGTACTAATAATGTATCTGTAAAAATCTATGCTTTAAAACTTCTTTATTAAATGCCACAGAAATATTGTATGGTTATTTGACCTCCCAATGTTTAGTTTTATTCAGTAAATCTCAAATCAAGTGATCTAAAAAGAAGATATTTAATGAGACTAATTTTGGATAAATAGTTCACTAACATGATACTCCAGACAATTTTCTTTCCTATAAGATTTTCATATTGTAGTCTTTTTAGGATGTTAGCACCCGCTCTTTTAAAGCACTTAACTACATATATTTTCAAACCAATAAAATAATAAAACTCAAGGAAAATTCAGTGAAGAAAAAAAAATAAAATAAGGAAGCAACTGAGATGATTACAAGAATGGAGTTCTTCTGCCACCTTGTGGGTGTTTTGTGTTATACCCAGAGCTGCTTTAAAACATTCAAGGCATTGATTGTTGATTTTGCTTTTGAAGAAATGTTTTACTGTATATTTTTTTCAAAAGATAGAATATTCAGTGATTTCTCAAAATGGATGCTCAATGTAGTCACTCAGAAAACATGTATGAGACCCATCCTTCATATTTTAATCCTGCATGTGTGAGAAATGGCTAGATATTAAACCTATTGTTGATGAACATTCATTGAGCTAATTCTAGATTAGACACGCGAAGGTTTGCAAGTTTTTCATAAACCACCAGCGTCCCCTTATCTCTGGACCCACAGCTACATGGCAGTTGTGCTTATCTTGTGGGAGTTTGGCCCCATGACTGAGCCTAGACAAGCGGAATCTGGCTCTCTTCCTTATTGAATGTGGCTGTCCTGTTTCTATTTTCTCCTGGACTCTTGGCTATTTTGGGTTTTGCTCACAACTTCTTTCTTGAAATTTTTTGTCTGTTCATTTTAAATTTTCTCTCCTCTATTTTCTTCTACAAAAAGAAAACTATCAGAATCAAAGTGTAAGACCTCTCTCCACCTTAGCTAAGCGACCTCCCTACTTCTTCAACAGTGACACATTCCACCCCTCACAGCCTCACACAACCTACTGATTCTGCTTGGAACACTCATTCCTCTCATACCTACATGGACCTGTCCATCTCTTTCAAGTCTTGCTCAATTATTTTTCTCACCAAACCCCTCATTTATGAATGCAGCGTCCTCCCAAGAAACTCCTTATTGTCCTTATCTCAGTCTCCTTTTTGTCCATGGAGTTCTAACACACAATAAGATTTTAAATCTTCTTGTGTTAATTGGCTTTTTTTTCCCATAGAATATAAAATCTATGAGCACAGAAATTTTTTTGTTTACTTCTTCACTGCTGTGTGCTGAAAAGCAAAAACATTTACTGGTATATTGTAGATGCTCAAAAAATATTTGTTCAATGCTTGAAAGAAAGAATGAGCAAATGAATAAATAATGACCCATTCTGTCAGTATGTAAACACACGGGACAATGTTCAGCCTCACAAGTGTTCAGACACATAAATTAACACAAAATGCCATTTTTTTATATTAACTGGTCAATTTATATGATGTTTCGATACAATTTCTAAACCAACTAAAGATGCAGTGAATTATATACTTATACATAAACTAGTAGTTTTTTTAAGCCAACTTGCACAGTCTTAAAATTTTATTATCTTTGACAGTAATTTCAGTTTTGGAAACATGCTATAACAAAAAAATGCAAAAAAAAATATAGGTTCCATGTAACCATCTATTATAGCATTATCAATAATGATAACCAAAACTAAAATTTAATAATAAGAAAATAATAAATTGAATTTAGTAATTCTATGCAATAAACTATTTCTCAGTTATTACAATCATAAGGATGGTACTGCAACCTAAAAAATAGTCCATGGCAAATGCTGTCTTACAATAATATCTTAAAATACATCATTATATGATTTTATACCTATTTTGGAAAAGACTATAAGAAATTGCAAAAATAAAATTATTCTGTATGATTGATGGATTAAATCTTATTTTTGTTCCCATTTAACAAATATTTCAATGTATTACCATAGTTTTTATAGATCTTTGGTATTTGAAAGAAAAATATCTGTCTTATTTCTGAGTGCCTACCTTATGCCTGATGTGTATTTATCCTATGCACTAAGTAGTGATTACTACTTACTTTCATTATGCTCATCAAGAACAATTTATATCTATATAGAAATACCTTTAGTTAAACTGTTAGATTTACTTAAAGTCTAGTCAGATTTACTTGTCTAAAAATAAGCAATTTACACAATAAATCCAGGCTGAATTTAACATTCAAGATTTAAGGTGCTCTGTTCATTTTTTAAATGTGTCTGTTCTACCTAACTGCCTGCACTAGTTCACCTAGTAATTGCTGTGTTTATATAGATATGATTATGTGTATCATCCTGCCAGGTTTCATAAATAATTTTCTCTTTTTATACATATTAATGAGTATCACTTCAGAGCCCATTCCCCAGAAATTCATGAGGGATAAGGACTTAGACAAAAGAATTCAAGGCCCTAGTCTTACCCTTCAATTATTGTCCCCAATACCACCCTTTATAACTGAACTGACCTTGAGCCCTTCCTGTCTCCTTGCTAGGTTTATCCTTTCCTACTGGCTCCTACACAAGGTTAGACCAGCTCTCATCAAGTTAGTCCATGGAGTCTGTCTGATGTGACCTGATTTATTGTTGAGATTGTTTTCCTCCCAGATGCCTTGGTTAGCAGAGATTCTGGATGTGTGAGTTATAAACCCACACACTGGGATTTTGTTTTATTTGCCCTTTACTCAGTTTAAAATTTGGCTGTGGCCTACTCCTACTTTCACTGGCCATTGTGATGAGTAGCTGCTCTTAGTTTCATGGTCTCCCATTTGCATGACTTCTACCTTGCCCCTTCCTCACCTTCTACTGACAGCCCAGGAATTAATGTTAGGAGTCACATCATTAACTACTAGCATTAACTCCTTGCTGTGAAACAAAGTCAAACAGATCATTCATCTGTTTTCTTCTTTGTAAATCTAAAAACAACTCCGTCCCATTTTATGGATATTGTGGTGCTCTGACACCAACATTAGTCATTCCATGCAGGAACATCACACTCATTGCCCCATTGACAGGCTTGCCATACTTGCTCTGGACAAAGAAACAAGAAAATGATGTGTTTTGTTTTGGACTTTCAAAGTCTTCTTCCATTAATTTTTATTTCATCTGCCAAAAAAAAAAAATAAAACCTAACAATGTCCTAGATAGGAATGCTTATTCAACTCAAGCCCAGGAATAAAACAGAATAAGAGTCCTGCACTAAAATCCTAAAGGAAATAATTTTCTTATCAGCCACACTCCATCTATCTATAGCTACCACCCAGTAAATCCATTCAAATTATTAGTGCATTAAATGAACCCTTCCACTGAAAAAGTCATGATTCAGTTATTTCACCTCTAAACATGGTTACATTGTCAAGCACATGAACCTTTTGGAGGGACATTCTAGGTCCAAACCATAATGCACAAGCATTTCCTTCCTAGGATCTGCCTTTTTCAAATCTGGTAACAGGTTTCTAGAAGTTGGATTTTAGTTAGGCTATTACCTTGATAACTGACATGAGCTCAACCGATGACCCTTTTGCTGGTTTTTACTTCCTGTTTTATTCTGTGAACGTCTAATTGACCAAACAGCCTTTTTTAAAGGTACAATGGCATTCCGCCCTTTTTAGTGATGCTTATTCATGTCCCATAGGCAAGAAACAAAATAAAAATTTCTAGCATTGAAGGACCCCTTGAAATCTACTTCCCAAACTACCTTTCTCTATTCAGAACTAACACTCCAGAGGATCAATATCAAGACTTTTTAATCCCTATACAGTCATTTGCCCCATATTTCCAAAATTACAACTCCAAAACTCCATGGAATCAATATATAAGATCCCTGCTCCCTGAAACAATCTCCAATGCAGATGTAGCAATGCATGTTAATATAGGCTAAGAGACTGGTCATGAATCATTTAAGTTCTTTAAGTTGTCAGAACTGCTCAGGCCCTAGAAGTCCTGACTCAGATGCATAGCTCATCTATGACGGCCCTCATCAGAGCCTCTTCTACCTCCACATGAGCTTGAGCTGCCAGGTGATGAGCCACTGCTTAGGCCAGGCGCTGAAACTGAAAAATTCCCACAATTCTCACAGTGCATTGTCCCTAATTCAAATTCCTGTATTGAAATCTTTCCATCTTCTCACTTCTACAAAAATTTAAGCTGCCTTAGAAACTGTGGTATTCCACTAGGCAAAAGACAGAAGGAACCTCTGCTATATATGTGTTCCTCACTGCTCACTGCAAAATCCCTGCTCTATATCTAAAAGCATTAGATTTATTTCTCCCTTATGCTACTCAGTAGTCATAGTGCAAGTTGCTGTCTCATCATTAAAGTACTTATCTACCCACTGGTAAAACCAGAATCAAGCCTGAGAGAATATCGAGAATATCAAGTTGCCTGGGTTATTCTTCAAAATTCCAGCCTAGAAAGAGAGAAGCTCATTTTTAGAAGAAATAATACTTTGGTGTTCATAACTTTATACAGAAAAAATATCCAAGGCTACCAGGATTTAGAAAGACTCTCTCTGAGATTGGTAGTGATACCTTCATATATGGGCATAGCATTATTTAAACTGTTTTCTTCCCAGTCTTCCTTCTCCTCCTATCTTCTTTCCTCCATCAATCCTCTTCCACTTTTACACTGGTCTCTCTTCTCCCTAGTTGAAGTCCCCTTTTTTTTTTTTTTTTTTTTTTTTTTTTTTTTTTGCTATTTTCTCTCTAGAATTGGAAAGAAAAAATTCAGCACCTGACTTTCTCAGACTGGCTGATCTCACTTAGCATAATATCCTCTAGTTCCATCCCTTTTCTTGAAGATGGCACAACTTTGTCTTCTTTATGGAAGAGTAAAAATCCATTGTGTATTTGCACCACATTTTCTTTGTCCATTTATCTGTTGATGAATACCTAGTTTGGTTTTATAATTGGCTGTTGTGATTTGTGCTACTATAAGAATGAATATGTAGGAAGGAATGGGGAGGGAATTGGGAAAGGGCTAGATGAGTGGTGTGTGCATTTATGCCTCTGCCATCTTGTACTTCATTAAGATGTATAATTACAAGGAACCAATTTTAAAAATGAATAGAAGAAGCCAGGTGTGGTGGCACACGCTTGTAATCCCAGCATTCAGAAGGCTGAGATAGGAGGATCGTGGTTTGCAGATTACCTCAGCTATTTAGTGAGGCCTTTTGCAACTCAATGAGACCCTGTTTCAAAACAAAGAATAAAAATAGGGCTGGGGTATAGATCAAAAGTAGAATACCCCTGGGTTCCATTCCCAGTAGTGAAAAAACAAAAAGGATATGCATGTATCCATGAAGAGTGGTCTACCTGGGGCATATGGTGGATCCATTCCTAGTCTTCTCAAAAACCTCCATACTGAGCCCCATAGTGGTCGTACTAATTTACAATCCCACCAAAAGTTTAATAGTTTCCATTTCCCCACATCCTCACCAACATTTATTATTGCTTGTGTTCCTGATGATTGCCATTCTAACTAGAGTTATATGGAATATCAATATAGTTCTAATTTGGATTGCCATAATTGCCAATAATACTGAATATTTTCTCTTGTACAGAGAGGGGGGAGAACAAGGTCAGATGCAGAAGGAAATATACCAAGATTTGTGTGCATATTCGTTAGTATCACCATGAACCTTGTTATGATATATAATGACAATGCAATGCACTAAGAAAAGCATAAAGAAAGCTAAAGGGAGGGAGGAAGGAAGGAAGGAAGGGAGGAAGGAAGGAAGGAAGGAAGGAAGGAAGGAAGGAAGGAAGGGAGGAAGGAAGGAAGGAAGTACTCTCCTTGACCTAACTCTGTGCTCACCTAAATTTAAACCTATATGCCTGGACTGTGGCATGCCTCTTTTGAGTCCACATCACCCAGTTGTAGCAAGAATCTTGCCAGAACAATTGAGTGAAAATCTCCCACCCTCAATATCTGATTAAATTCCATATGCCCAAGGGTCTGACAGGTTATGTCTAATCACCCTTGCCTGGCTTCTCTAAGAATCCTATCAAGTGTATTTAACACAGATTTCCTCTAACCCCTGAATATACCTCTTAGAAATGTTCCATCCACTGGCCCCTCTTCTTTTCCTCCACTTGTCCCTGATGAATTCAGAATTGAACTCAGTTCTACACGGAGATATATTTCCCCTATTGCAATAGTTTCTGAATAAAATCCACTTCCACCATGTAAGCATCTGCTGGGTTCTCTTTTTCTTGAACATTGCCAATGAACTATCTCCCAGTACCTCCTTTTCAAGGCCAGTGATTCACAGAGCTCAGAAGTAGCCCGGAGAAATAAATGGCAGGCTGCTGATTTTTACACAAAATCTCTGGTGAATTAAAAAATGGCATTTAGTTTTAAAATTTTTCTAAAATTTTCTTTAAGCAAAGCATGGTGGCAAATACCTGCAATTTCAGTACTTAGGAGGTTGAGACAGGAGGATCACAGATTCAAAGCCAGAATCAGAAACCTAGAGATGCCCTTAACAATTTAGTGATATCCTGTTTCAAAATGAAAAGTAAATAAAGTGGGGGCCATAGTTCAAACATAGAATATCTCTGGGTAGCCGGGCGTGGTGGCGCACGCTTGTAATCCCCGCTTGGGAGGCAGAAACAGGAGGATCGCGCAGGTTCGAAGCCAGCCGCGCGCGCTGGTTTAGGAGACCCTGTTTCCAAATAAAAATGTAAAAATAGGTCTGGGAGTGTAGCCCGGAGGTAGAAGGGCTTCCAGAAACCCCAGTACCACTAAAAAAAAAAAAAAAAAAAAAAAAAAAAAAAAAAATCTCTGGGTTTAAAACCCAGTAACACACACACACACACACACACACACACACACACACACACACATTGCTTTAATTGAGCTGAGTGTGGTGGCACATACCTATAATCCCAGTACTTGGGAGACTGAGACAGGAGGATCACAGGTTGAAGGCCAGCCTCAGTAATTTAGCAAGAACATTAGCAACTTAACAAGACCCTATAAAATAAAAACATATAAATAAAAAGGTCTGGGGGTGTAGCTCAGAGGTAGAATATACCTAGGTTCAACTTTCAGTAAAAAAAAAAACTAATTGAAAGTTAAGATAAAATTTGATTACAATTTATCATTTGACAGGGAGATGTTTATTTTAAAGCAAATTTATCTAAAACAAACATACTCATTCAAATTAGGATTTCATATGATAGATGAAGTGGTAATTCAGAAAATATCCATGCTGGGTACTGTGGCACATACCTGTAATCCCAGTACTTGGGAGGCTGAGAAAGAAGGGTTGCAGATTTGCAGCCAGCATCAACAATTTAGCGAGACTCTCCATAATTTAGTGAGAGTTTGTTTGAAGATTTAAAAAAATAAAATAAGGCTGAGGGTGTAGCTTAGAGATAGAATGCCCCTGGGTTCACTCCCTAGTACTACAAAAAAAAAAAAAAATAAGAAGAAGAAGAAGAAAGAAAGGAAGGGGAAGAGAGAAGGAAGTGAGGGAGGGAGAGAAAGAAAATACCCATGTCCAATCAGGTGTGGTAATGCACGCCTGTAATCCCAGTACTTAAAAGGATGAGAAAGGAAGAATAGAGGCTTGAAGCCAGCCTCAGCAATTTAGTAAGGCTCTCAGAAACTTGGTTAGATCGTTTCCAAATAAAAAAATAAATTAAGCCTGGGCTGGATTTTTTGCAAAATCAGTTTTAGCTTGAAGGTAGAATGCCCCCGAGTTCAAATCCCAACACCACAAAAATAAATAAGCAGAAAGAAAGGAGGCAAGAAGAAAAAACACATCTCAAATCATATTATTATGTTAATAATAGACAAAATGCTTCATAATCATGTAGAAAATGATATCAATTTATCACTCATGGCTTTCTTTCCATGTAATCAACATACTGAATGATTTCGATTGCATTAATCATGGCCAACATGGCCAATAAAAAGCTACTAAAATCACTTTCTCTACTTTATTATTAATAAACACAGGGTTATTTGGAAAGCTGAGTAAAAGTTTCCAGCTAAAGGATCTAATTTGAAAGGCGTCATATCTGTAATTCTGCCAAAACGCAATCAGAAGAGAAGCTCCTCTTTCACTTCACCCTATTCCAGGTGTGCTCAGTGGTGCAATCATAAGCATCTCTAGAATCTAAATTCAAATTCTGTACTCCAGAGGAAGATCTGAAGTTTTCAATCTGTTTACTAATAAATAACACAAACAAATTCATTCCCAGTCTTATTTCTCAGCAACACACACACACACACACACACACACACACACACACACACACACAGTGCATCTAGCATACACCTTGCCCTTAGTAGTTACTGAGTACTCTGCATTATGTGACAAAAAAAATTATCATCTGTGTTCTAGAATATTCTTCATGAGCTCTAGATGAGGCAAAGTGTCTAATGAAAACAACAGTAATACCAATAAGAAGTAGGAAAATGACTAAAGGAACACAAGTTATCATTATGGGACATAAATCTGTGCACATTTTTCAAGAAATCTATTATTTTCAAGAATTTGAAGAAAAAGTCAAAATGAGATCATTTTCCAGGGGTTGTCAGAGCATCACAGGGAGGTTGTAGTGGGGGTAAGTTTCAAGTAGAAGATGCATACGAGAGCCCAACGTGCTCTAAAGGAAGGAGGAGGAGACAGTCCTGCACAGAAGTCACTCTTGGATGCAGGTTCCTCAAAGATGGTCCAGGTTCTTTGTCTCCTCAGGAAACAGCATACCAGGAATGCTTTGGAGACTATATTTTAAAGTTTTTGGTAGATCCTTAAAATGTCCTATTGTACTTAGCTTAAGTAATGTTCATTGAATAGTTTTTTTTGTTAAAAAGGAAACTCTTCGTGCTAAGTGCAAATGAACCATAACCATGACAATAATTCTTTGCTTGACTGAGATTTTCTCAGGCTTCTGAATCTTCCTTCTCCTAGGACCATTTGTGCATTTTTTGCAAAAATCCACCTTAAGCCGTAACTCTCTCCAGTCAATTTAGTAAAAATTTTTTGCCTTAGATATCTGATGAGGTTCCTCCCACTCCATCATCTCCCAGGTGATGCCTCATCACCCAAGCCTGCTTTAACAAGAATTATATTAGATCAATTTACCCAGAACTTGCCCTAGTCTTTGTTTATTTGTTTGTTTTTATACTGCTTGGCACCATAACCAAAGCCCTGTACATACTAAGCAAGTGTCCTCTGCTTAGCTATAGCCCTAGCTCCTGCCTTACTTGTTTTTTTTTATTTTTTATTTTTAATTTTTTATCAGTGCATTATAGTCATACATCTTAGTGGTATACAAGATGGTAGAGGCATACATGCACACATCACTCTTGATATTACCTCATTATAAATTTATACTCATCAGCCTCCATGCTTGCTGCTCTTTGGCTATAAATTCCACTTGTCCATGCTATATTTAAAGATGCCTCTACTTTTTACCTCAAGGAAAAATCCCATTGAATTGTTCCCTATACCTATTGCAATGATACTTAATAAAATCTTCCTTACAACACTTTTAACAGTACCACCGGAGAATTGTATCCTTTAACTATTAGTAGGGAAATACACCAAAATACAGATGTCTGTAGTGGATGGAGTTATTGATTTATTGATTACAAGTCTCTTGCATAAACTACAATAGAGTTATGATGATTTTATAGAAAATTATTACTATTAGAGAAACAAGACAGCAGAGGGGCCTGGGGAGGAGAGAGATATCTCTCCTCCTACTGTCCTTCCAACAGCATTTTAATTTTATTGAGTTTTTAACCAAAGTAGTGTAAAAATGATTGATCAAGGGAGATGGCAAATCAAACATGGGGTGAGTCAGAGAAAAACAACAAGGTAGTCACAGATGAATCAGGGAATGAAAGGGTAAACAAGGGTCTTTACCTATCAATCAGGGCCCCTGGGTATCAGAACAATTTTGTCCTTGGAAACTTGTCTCCATGCAAACAATTCCCACTTGGGTGAGCAGTTTGTGCCCCTCCCAAGCCAACCAAGGTGACTACAAAGTGGATGACTAACAAGGCCCCCAGCAGTAGTTCTTTACTTTTGAGAATTCAACTTAATAATTTTGGTCACTAATAGTAGTGTTAAAGTCACACATAATCAATATAAACTGTACTTCAAAATTTGCACTTTGATCTCTTCCTAAGTGTGCAAGATGTATTATTCTCCCAATATTAGGTAGTACTAGTGAACTGCAGCTCCCAGTTAGTGATCCTGAGGAAGACAACCAACCGTCTACAGTGTGCAGAGTTGCTAAGCAATGATGTTTAGTGGGCTGAGTGCACTCACTGCATTTTCAATCTACAGTGGCTTTCTGAGCAGCACCCTTATTTTAAGCTGAAAGGCATCTATATTAACATAGGTGATATATATTTTTCTGCTTCTATATACTTTTCTTTATACCAAATGATCTCTAGTGAATGTGTGTTGAGAGTTATAAATAAAAATAAAATCTATCTTGGTGTGGTGGTGCAGGCTTGTAATCCCAGTACTTGGCAGACTGAGACAGGAGGATTGTAGGTTCACAGCCACCCTCAGCTACTCAGTGAGGCCTTCCACAACTTTTTGAGGCCCTGTATAAAAATAAACATTAAAAATAGGACTGTGGGTATAGCTTGGAGGTAGAATGCCCCTGGGTTCCATACCCAGTACTACAAAAGAAGAAGGAAAAGGAAAAGGAGAAGGAGAAAAAGAGGAAAGAGAGGGAGGAGGAGGAGGAGGAGGAGGAGGAGGAGGAGGAGGAGGAGGAGGAGGAGAAGAAGAAGAAGAAGAAGAAGAAGAAGAAGAAGAAGAAGAAGAAGAAGAAGAAGAAGAAGAAGAGGAGGAGGAGGAGGAGGAGGAGGAGGAGGAGGAGGAGGAGGAGGAGGAGGAGGAGGAGGGTGATCTAATACAAAAAGGGGTTGCACAAGTATCCTGGGGCAGAATGTATGGGATGAATAAATTCTGATTAAAAGTAAATAATTAAGCCATGTGTGGTGTCTCACACCTATAATTCCAGTATTTGGGAGGCTGACTGGAGGATCACAAATTTAGGACCACCCTCAACAACTTAGTAAGATTCTCAGCAAACTAGCAAGACTCTGTTTCAAATATAATAATAAAATAAAGACTGGGGTATAACTCAGAGGTAGAATGCCCCTGGGTTCAATCTCAGTACCACAAAATAACTTAATAATGAATGAATGAATAAATAAATAAATAAACCAGTAGTTTACTTTAGTTGAATAGGTCCCTGGAATTGAGAGACCTATTTTTTTTTCTTTTACTCTTCCAACTTTCCTATAAAAAGTAGCTATTACTTTTATCATGGTGATTAAGGCAAGTCCCCCAAACCTTTTGAATTTTAAAAAAAGATTTGAAATACAAGCTAGCAAACCTAGGCAGAGAAGCTGACCTTGAGTAGCCTTATACTTATCTGAGCTGAGAGGAATTGACCAGCCACACAGGTGGGACTAAAGGTGCCCTGGAAGGAAGCACAGGTCTCCAACAGGGGCAGGACACAGCAAGATATGGGGTTGGGATGAGGGCTCCAGCAGAGTGACAAGGTATTATTTGGGGAATTCTCAAGACTTTTGGAAATGAACATGCCCTGCCATACTGGAGCTCCATTTGAAAGAGACATCAACCTCTCTTTCTTCCATGTGGGGGGGGGAGGGGATTGGGGGAATCAAGAGCATCATATTAAAATTTACAGCAAGTGGCTTCAACTTGAGAGTCCTGCTGACACCTCCCACCTTCAAAACGGTTTGTGAGATATGTAACTAGAGGTTGCTCCAGTCTTTCTTTATGCATTGAAATGTATAGTAGCCACCTTGAACCATGGAACCCCAGGCTGGGCTGTGCAGCACTATTTCACCTCATGGTTTCAGAGACTGATATAAGTGGTCACAGGATTAGTTAACAGTAACTTGACTGTACAGGGGGGAGTTTTCCAGACCTCATCTCATCTCTCAATTCCAGAGACCTCATTTGAAAAAGAAACTAAAACTTCACAAGTACTGTTTCTGTAAAGCCAAAAAAAAAAAAAAATCACCAAGGTAGGAGGCAAAAACCTGGTGTCATTTCAAATGCCAAAATATCATGACTTTCCCGTCAATGCAATTGCATAGCTATATTCTATCTGTCTCATTCAAATTATGCAGCTGACCCAAAGAGGTAATTTGAATAGGAATGCCTTCTACATCATAACGCGCATGAAATAGAGATCCGAGGAATTCTTTTCTTGAACCTTGGAAACTTGTAACAAATTAATTACCTCTAAAACATCTATTTCAGAAAGTTATTATGTCTAAAACTCTCCTAGGAAAGAATTCTCAACCTATGTGGTTATCTATGTTTGAAATTTCTGAGTGATTGTACAATGTAATCTTTTAATAGTCCTACTTAGAAAAAAAAAGTTCATTTCTTAAGAAAAACTGTCCTTTCATTTATTAATTCAAGAAATTTAATCTTCTTATAACTTAAATATTCTAAAAAGCATTTTAATCTATTATCTGATTTTATAAAATTAATTTTTTATTTAACACAAATTGAGACTTGATTTATTTCAGGAAGAATTATCTGACTATCATTTAACCCTCAAATTAAAATTCAGCTAGCTCTATCCTCTAGACGCCTCTCTGTGGGGAGACAGAGAATCCCATCTATGAATGAAATCTAGTGATCAAATCTTAAAGACCTGGCCTGGAACAAAAATAGGAGATTTCTTATAATTGAAATGAAAAATTCATTCATGAAAGTGTTACATGAGCTAAGATATAATAGGAGATGTTCTTTAGTTTTCATAGATATTAACTCATATTAATTGTACAAGTCAATGGGTGTAACTGGGACATATTCAAATACATCTATATTATATTTTAATCATATACACCCTCCCTACTCTTTCTTATCCTCCCAATTTACCTGCTTCCTCTAGTTCTCTTCCTTTGGGGATATTCTTTAATGAGATTTGAAAGAAAATTGTTTTAGAATATATGCTTGCAGAAATAGAATTTGGGTCTTCCAGTGGGACTGTGAATTATAGACACTATGCACAGGCAAAGAGTTTCAGAAGAAGTAAAACAGTCCTGCCCATAATGTAGGTGATACTACATGAGAGTGGAGGAGTTAACCCAGGTTTCAAAGTTTTCTGTTAAAGGAGAGCAGTGCTCAACTTAGGGCAAGTGCCAAGTAGTGTTTATTGTTAACAGGTCAGGAAACAGGAAGAAATATTAGGCAGCAGGTGGGTATTACATCACTCTTAAATACTCGAGGTCTATCTATAGCCAATTTTGCTGTAAGAGATACCTTAAGATATTAGTTTGGCTGTGGTTCACTGCCTAGACATAAAGTAAATACAATTTCCAGCCATCTGTTTTTCCCCACTTACATTTGTTATTGTTAGTTGGGTGAAAGTCATTCATGGCATAGATAACAGAGCATGTGGTCAGTCCGGCACAGAAAGACACATACTGCATAATCTCACTTATAAATGGAACCTGAAAAAATCCACACTCGTGGAAGCAGAGGGTAAAACGCTAGTTACCAAGAGTTGTGGGTAGAAAGAGAACAGGGAAGATGTTGATCAAAGTTATGATATTTCAGTTAGGACACATAAGTTCAAGATACCTATTGTATAATATAGTGGATATACTTAATAACAATGCATTGCATACTTGATAATAGCAAAGAGGGTAGATTAAGTGTTCTCATCATAGACACACTCAAAATAAGTATATGGGCTAATTCATATGTTGATTTAGCCATGCCTCAGTAGTACTTATTGCAAAACATCACCTTATATACCATAAACATACACAATTTTTATTTGGCAATCAAAAAATAATACTCAAGAGCATTCAATTAACACAAATTCTCACTTAAGGTACTCTTCAATAGAAATCATAGTTGTTCCATACAATCTTGAGGTTTCACTATAGGCTAAGGAAAAATGAATTCAAATTTCAGAGCCACAGACCCCTGGCTTGCTTAAAAGCCCATGAGGGACCTTGGATTAAACAGTGAGCGCAGCAGAGCCAAGGAGTCGGAGGGGAAGATACACACAGCTCGAAAGAACTACAGGCGAGGCCAGGGATTCGCTTTAGTGGGAACCTCTGATTAAATCCGATAGCATGTGATGTGACCATAAAAGTAGGAGAATGATCTGTGATTAAAATCAGGGTGCATGAAGTTCACTTTATGTTCAAACTTCTAGGTATGATATTAAATATATTTATTGCTATTTTCTCTCTACAAAAGAGCAAGGAACCTCTTTTTTATGAACCTGCTTAAAAATATATAAAAATCCAAGGCTGCTTTCTTGGTATGGGGGTTGCTTTATAGCAACTGAATAGAAATGATCATTTCAGCGGAAATTCTGCACACAGGCAAGTTTAAAATTTCTATTGAGGGCATATGTAAAATAAAAAAATGTACTCTTATGTATTATAATCCTCAAAAATGTAGGTGAAATTGAGAAAAATTGTAATAATATGGTTCTTTCCTTGGGCTGGATTATGTTTAAATATTTAAGTGTCAGTTAAAAAGGCAAACTTTGGGAGGATTTTAAAGAAAGATACTGGTCATGCATCTTTAAGAGTGCTTAAAATTTTGAGGAAAATCTTAACTAAGTTCTATTGCTGCAAAGATATTACAGACTCCTCCAAGAATGAAATAGCAATCTCTGTCAAATAAAAGTTCCATGTTTCAATTTATTATATCATTTTTCTCTGAATTCATTGTTTCACTATTTCAAGAGTAAGAATTATGTGATGGTTAATTTTATATGGCGACTTGACTGAGCTATGGCGTGTTAGAGGTTTAGTCAAACATTATTCTAGGTGTGTATAAGAGGGTGTTCAGGATGCAATTAGCACATAAACTCAGAGTAAATAAAGAAGATTAAATCACCTCATGTGAGTAAGCCTCGTCCAGTCAGTGGACAACACGGATAGAACAAAAGCCTGAGGATCCATCAATGAAGAGAGGAAGAGAGAGCTCCCCCTCTTGACTGCTGTAAGCTAGGACCTTGGTCTTTTTTTTTTTTTTTTTAATTTAACTATCAGTTCTTGAGATTGCCAACTGCATATATGGGGGCTTCTTGGTTGCCTGAGCCAATTCCCCTGAAGAATCCTTACAAACACAAAGTGGGAATCCCATGATCATAATGAAAAATACCGGGCATATACCCAGGTGAATTGTCTAGCCCAGGTGATGTAATGCAATGCCTCAGATGTTCAGCATTTAGGCTATTTCTTGAATGCATATGCAGATAACCACATGGATCCATGATCACATGGTAAGTGAACAATTAATGTGCAAGTGCCAAAGTGATTTCTAACAATAAAAGTCAGTGATTCTTCACTCATTCCGAAGTGGGAGTTTTTCAAAACCAAGTTTTCAGTAAACTTTCTACATAAAAAAAAGAAATGCCAAATAGCTCAGAGAAGATTCTGGAATCCTAGGATTCTTTGGTTAAGTCTATCTAAACCAAATACCCAGTTCAAAATATACCAGTAGACACTAGGCATGGTGGCGCACGCTTGTAATCCCCGTGCTTGGGAGGCAGAGACAGGAGGATCATGCAGGTTTGAAGCCAGCCTTGCTGGATTAAGAGACCCTGTTTCCAAATAAAAAATATAAAATAGGTCTGGGAGTGTAGCCCAGAGGTAGAAGGGTTTCCAGGAATGCCAGTACCACCAAACTATGTAGATAGGTAGATAGATAGATAGATAGATAGATAGATATAGAGATATATATTCAATAGAAACTATCTTCCAGATCATTGGTATCAATTAAGAGCACCCATTATGTTCCTACAAAGAATGAGTCCCAAAGGCAACATTATTCAAAGTCCGGACCTCCTTAGTCAACTTACATTCTCTCTGTTTTGCTGAGAACAAAGCTAGCTTGTTACTATTCTCTTGCAATACTATTCTTGCAGTACTATTCTACTATACCTCTTAGCTCCTGTAAGTAAGATCCAACTCTTAAAATCTCAAAGGCTAAAACCAGAAATGGAAACACAGGGAATAGGAGGGGGAAGAGGGAAATTCCCTAATGTACATAATGTATATTAACAAACATATCAAAGCCAATCACTAAGCCAAACATGAGAAGGAGGGAGGGGGAGAAAAATAGGGCAGGGGCTGTAGCTCGGAGGTCGAATGCCCCTGGGTTCCAACCCCAGACCTGCAAATAAATAATTAAATAAATTTAAATAATTATAGAGCGGGAATTCAGTATGTGCTAATTATGTGCATGTATGCCTCTACCATCCTGTACGTGCATGTATGCCTCTACCATCCTGTACTTCATTAAAATGTTTTACTATAATGAACCAGAAATTTTTTTAAAATGGAAACATACGCCCACACACATACACACACACACACACACACACACCATAAATACTTAACATTTCCATCATACCCAAAACCTAGAGGCAATGACATTTATTATTTAAAAAGTAAAATTTTAAATCATGCTTTTTTAAACTAAAATTTAGTATGAATCTATATTGATTTAAGTGTGTTAAAAATGGCAATTTCTAAATACACTCAGCCCTCTTTATCTGTAGGTTCTGTGTCTTCATATTCTACCAACCCAAGAATAAAAATATATTTAAGTTGTGATTGTACAGAAAAATATGCAGATTTTTCTCTTGTTATTATTCTCTAAACAATGTGATATAGTAATTATTTGCATAGCATTGTGTTAGATTAGGTATTAGTAATCTAAGTGTGATTTAAAGTATGCAGGAAAATTGCATAGGTGAAATGTAAATACTGTACCATTTTATATAAAAGAGTTGCACATCTGTAGATTTGGATGTCTTAGAGGGTTCTGGATTCAATCCTCATAGACACTGATGGATGATGAGCACTGAAAAAATTATCCTAAACGATTCCAAAAGTTATTAAGCTCTAAATATATGTCAGGTAGTTTTATACTTCTTTTCTCAATTCCTTTTTAAGACAATACTTTAAGAAAGCTATTATCTTCATAAGGAAACTGATATTCCAGCAAGTTTATTAACTTATCAATATTCAGACTTACTGGGTGCTAGAATCCAAATTCATCATTGTCTCTTTGACAGTAAAAATTTGAACTACATCATTTTGATTTTATTTTTAATACTTTTATTAGTACGTTATAATTTTATCAAATTATGCAGTTCACAGTGATAGTGACATACATGTACACAACACTTGGTTGGGCGGCCAATACTGGAGGTTCACAGATGCATTCTGCCTTTAAGCCGGGCGTGGTGGCGCACGCTTGTAATCCCAGCATTTGACAGGCTGAGACTGGAGGATCGCGGTTCGCAGACAGCCTCAGCTGCTTAGTGAGGCCCTCTGCAACTCAGTGAGACCCGGTTTCAAAACAAAGAATAAAAAATAGGTCAGGGGCTGTAGCTCAGAGGTCGAATGCTCCTGGGTTCCAACCCCATACCTGTAAATAAATAAATAAATAAATAAATAAATAAATAAATAAATAAATAACATAGTAATCCCTATGGTTAAAGTTCTGATCCAAATGCAACAATGATTCTGATCATCATAGATGTCCCTACTGACATTTTAACAACTGACCACTTCTGAGAGGCCTTCTGGGTTAAGCAGTTTGGAATTCTGTGTCCCTGGGAGTTTTCCAGTACTTCTGATGAAAGCCCTGACACCTAGGATTCCTGTGGTGGAATACTAGGTGAATGATCCTAACCACAAGACTAACAGCAAACACAGTTGGAGGCAGAATTCATGAGTCTCCTTCATCATATTCATCATGTATTTGAGTCAGGAAGAAAATACAAAAATAAAATCCAAACCTTTCAAATGTTTGGAAATTCAAATGTTTGTCTTCTTGAATTATGTCACTTTTGCTGCTAACCTTTATGCTACTTCATAATTTATAACTTCCTGGTTTATAAACAAAACCAGGCCTTCACACAATCCTGAGATGGCTCCAAGTATTGTACACATACACCCACACACAAAGACCCACATAACACATGTAATTGCTGTTCAACTCTTTCCTTATTGAATTGTCTAAGTGTGTGATCTCCAACTTGAGGACACCTTCAGGAATGTCAAGCAGTTCTTGACTTCTGAGTCTTTGTTCGCAAAGCACAATGGAACAGACCACAGTTTCCTGTCCCTGGCCCTTTACCACATGGTATTGGTGTAGTGCCTAGCCACAAAATGCCAGATGGCTCTTAGATGTCAACTACTGAAGAATAACACCATAAACACTCTAAATATAAGTGTATTTTAACAATGTCTCTGGCTGCTATAAATAAAAGACAAGATGTCCTATAACTGCTTCACATTTGTGCTCTTACAACTCACATAGATCCCAAGCCCCTTTAGAAACTTTTTCCAAAGGGCCATCCTGCTATCAATTATGAATTCTTCCACTTAGTACCAAAGGTTAATGGACAAATAATGTGATTAAATATTTATTTGGACATTTTAGAAAATAATAATGAATTCGCATATTATGAGTCTTCACTTTGATAATTCCCAGTCATACTCTTTTGCTTCAGTGAAGATGTTAATGCTAGAACATATCCTACAGGTATCTCTAGGGGATGCAAAACTACCTGAATCTCAGAATGAAGAGGATATCTAGCTGTGAAACTACCTGGGGAACAAACAATCACAAGCCCATATAACGCTCCTTAAAATAGATACTTCCAAATGGAACTCACTATTGTGAGTTCATTGTGCATAGCAGAGATCAAGGGATTTATTTCTATGAAAGCGTTAACTAAAAGTGGAAATCTACCAACATGTTCATTTCTATTTAGTAAAATTCTAAATAAATATAGATGGTATATGTTTTGCTACTTAACAAAAACCTGCCCCGAGTGGTTTTATATCTTTGAGAAGTGACCAAGAAAACTTCACAGCAATTACTATTGAATTAACAAAATAAGCTACAAGACCCATGGCGCTTTATATGCTGCCATTATGATTTAAAGTTTATGATTGCCAAAACTAACATCTCTGTCAACTAATCTGAATTTTCACCAGTTGAAATGTAAATATTTGTACAGAAGTTTTTCCCAAGCAATGAACATAAAGAATGCACGTGAAAAAAAAAAATGTGCAGAAGTATACTGCCAGAGGAAAATAACAGAATAAAATGGCCAATGTAGGGTCTTTACTCATTTGCACTCTGTGTAGCAAATTTTAAAGTAATGCCTTTGTCATTATTCTGAAATATTGAAAGAATTTTTTTCTGCATTTTCCACTTTCTCTTTCCTACCTGCTCAGCCAACTCAGACCAATAGCCCATTCTGTTATTTCCTAAGGATATGGATGTAACAGGGTTGAAGTGGAGGGAAACCAGGGCTTTCTACAAGTCTCTGCTTTATATGTTTTCAATATTAAAAGACAAAAATGAATCAAGGAAGAAATTATCAAGAGAGACACAAGGAGAGATTTTCCCAGAGGACTAGAAAACTACTGTACCAGGTTGAGGCCAAAAGAAGAAAAAGTATGGGGATTTAGAGAGAGAACACTTATTGACTATTTTCCAGCTTATAATTTCAGTGAGAGAGTAAACTCCAATGTGGTTTAGAAGATAGAGAACAAATTTGTATTATGATAGCATAATAAAGCCTGACTTCTCCTAAACCTTTCCCAGAAACCATCATTTATTGTACATAGACCATATCAGAATCTTCCCAAGACCCTTTCTTTACAAACAAAAAATTAAAATTCAGCACAATGACCCTCATTGTACGGACAGAAATTACAAGCGTGGAAAGGATAACTTATTCAAAGTCGAGGTCTTTACAAGAGAGGGAGATGAGCTTCAAAATCTTCTCTAACTCTAAACCTCCAGCCTAAATAGTGCTTTAGGTGGTAAACATATGAATGTGTTGTTTATTTTAACCTTCAATGAATACAACTTACTTTTCTTTTTTCTTTTTTATAATGCAAGTAGACTCTTATTATAACCTTCATTGCTACGTACTAAATTTGCCTTTCAAACCGAATCAGAAATAATTGCAGGTCATGGATGAGAGAGCATTTTGGAAAAATTCTTTTCTTTATTTTTATACTTTCCCCCAAGGAATAGTCTCTTTCCAACAATATTTAAGTCCACCAGAGTCTCTCATTCTTTTTAGGAGATTTTTTAAATTTCTTTTTTCTCCTCAATGCATCTCCCATCCCTCTTTTCTCTACAGCTAAGAGTATCTGTCTGCACTGTCTGTATTTCCTGTCTCACCTCCTGCTCACTCCTTCATTCACTACACTCTGACTTCCTCTCTCACTAAGCTGCAAAGGGTTCTTCTCAATGTCACCCATGAATTCCTTGCTGCTAAACCCACGGAACTTTTTGGTCTTTATTTTGCTATTTGTGCAGAAAAATATAGTTAGGTAGGAACAAGAGTGATTATCTGCTTTGAAAACCTTTTCTCAGAGTGAAAAATTTTAAGGATCTATTACTGAGGGAATATGGTCATATAATTGGGGCATTCAGTAAATTCAAAAGTGAAAAAATTTAATTATTGGTAAGGTAATAAGGTCATATAACTGAAACCATTGTTAGAAAGCATTGATGCTAGCAAGTCAAGAAAAAAGTATAAACATTAGAAAGCCAGACACAGAAAGGAGAACATTGAGGGTTTGCTCATTTCTGAACAGCTGATTCCCCATTAACTAATTACAACAGTCATTGACAATTGAAGTTGGTTGATGTAAGAACTTGGAATCCTCTTAAACTTTCTTGACTCTGGGACACCTCTCAACACGAAGTCTTCTCCAGGTACAGCTTCCACTGCCTGGACCTCTGTTGTGCTGGCTAATTTCTATTCATATTTCAGGTCTTCCCTTAAACATCTCTACATTACAGAAAACCTTCATTACTCTATAGAATGAATTAAATTTCCCTTGCTTTAACAACTTTACAACCTCTTCCTTAAAATACAATGTTATTTTAATTTTGTGTCTTTGCTGACTGTAGGTTTCTTCAAGAAGACAGATGAAGACCATCTGTTCTGTTCACCAGCATGTCCCCAGGGCCTAATAAAATGTTGGACACATTACAGGTGCCTGGTAACTGTTCCTTCAAATGCTTAATTGAGTGGAACTAAATTAACATTTCCTTAAATTGATTTTCCCATCACATCTTTCAAAGTTTGATTGTGATATAGGGGGCATGTTTGGTCAGTTTGGGCTTCTGTAGAAAAGTATCACGGACTGAGTGACTTAAATGACCAACATGTATTTCTCATAGTTCTAGACTCCAAAAGTGTGAGATGGGATCCCAACATGATGAGGTTCTGATGGGTACCCTCTTCTGGGCTGCAGACTGTCAAATTTCCCTTATTCCCTCATGTGGCAAACAGAGAGAAAGATAGTTCTCTGTATTTTTCTTAGAAGGGCACTAACCACTTTCATGAGAGGTCAACTTTTATGACTTAATCACTTCCCTCCAAGAAACATCACAATGGGGATTGGATTTCAACATAGGAAGGAAGGAGTGCACCAAAATTCAGTCCTTTAAAGGGAATGTTGAAGGAAGAAGAAAATTACAATGGTAAAGGCCTAGAAGTATCATCAATATGTAATAGTTGAGAAATCTGGAAATATCTCACCTACAGAAGAAAAAAATCATTTAAAGCGCAACATATATACAGAATTTGTGACCCATCAAAGGTTACATTTTATTTAAACCAGAACAGAAAGTTGGCTATTATATGATCCATTATAAATTTCAAAGTTAATAAAAGTTTAAGTTTTAAATGTTTTACCACAAAAATGATAAATATGCATACATGGATTTGATTAGTTTGATTTAATATTCACAATGTACATATATACCAAAACATCATGTTGTACCCCATAAATGTATAATATATTACTTATTACTTGTCATCTAAAAATAAAATTTATCTTTTAATAAAAAGAGTGTGTAGGGACAATTGGAGTACTGTAAAAAGACTGTATACTAGAAAATAGTATTGTAGCTAACAAAGGGTTTATTGAGTTTGATAATTGTATTGCAGAAATAAGGAGAATATTTTTGTTCCTTTGAGGTACTCATCTAAGTATGTTGGAGTGAAGTGTCATAAAGTATGGAAAGCTTAAGCAACAAATCTTCAAATGATTAAATAAAAATGTCTATATAAAAATAAATAAATAAAACCCATTAAAGAAAAGTGATATGGGAAAATAACTATTTCCCAAAACCTGAACATGTAGGAAAAATTTGGTTCAATATAAAAAGAAAAAGACTTTCCACAGATTGAGGATAGAAGAAAAAGGGTCATGCATCAAAGTGAGAACCTTTCCCTGCCCCTGCCTTGGTTCAGAAAGATACAACTTTGAGAAGGAATTTTCTCACTGGACAGGCAGGTGGAGGATAGGAACTTATTCTTTCCACACTTTCAGGCTTTATTCAGTAGTGAAAAAAAAAAAGAATACATCATCTTTCTTTTCCTAGAGCTATTCCAAGTGTAAAGAGGAAGTTGCACAAAGAGAAAAGGTAGACATAAGCTCTTCAGGTCAAAGAACAGTGTTTAACACACACTGTTATCATGGTTCTTTTCTTCCAGGTAAACTGCACTTGTTACAACGTACAGTGAATTGTTTCCTGTTGAATCTCTTTTCAGCTGAGGTTTCTTTGACTGGTTGACTGGTTTGTGTTTCTTGTTGTTGTTGCTGTTGCTGTTGTTGTTGTTGTGCTATTGTTGTTGTTTTGTATCTTTGGACACCTAATCCATGACATGATTTAATGTATTTTGTTCGTTCTTCTGAATTCCTTTGCTCCAGTTTGTGGCTCAGCTAGAAGCAATTGCTCAACAAACATAAAAATGATGATTGCTTATTGTTGGTATATAATCTTATTATTCAAAAACTCAATAAACATTTTTATAGAGGTTCAAAATTTCCAGTCACTTCACATCCCTTGAGACCTGGTTGGTAGCAAGATGTAATGTGTCAAAGACAGTTTAGAGAGAAAAAATTATTTTTGAAAGACAACCATGAAGCCATATTACTGTAATTGCTACTAGGGTTATGGGGTTGAACACACTTTCTTCATTAGTAGCCATTCTATTTGCCATTCTTTCTGTTTTGGCCTTTCTTGACTCTCAATACTAGAAGCAGTAACTATGGTGAATATTGAGGGGTCTGAAACTAAAAATAATTATACAAGCAGTTTTTTCTAACAAGAAAGAGACAGCATTTAAAGAGATTATTCACGTTTCACTATTCCCAACTTTATTTACTTTATTTAGTCTTTACTATTCAAACAATATAGAACACGCATACACACACACTCTTTTTCATATAAAAAGAATAAAAATATTTAAAATATTTTGAAAAGTTCAAATAAATAATTGGAAAAAAATTATAAAATAAGTTTAAATTTGGCATGAACAAATAGCCAAATTATAGCATAATTGAAATTAATTTTGTCACAATTAAGACTCATTCCTCAGACTATAAAGAATTTCAAGTCATGAACAAAACACTGGGAAAGACACAAAAGACATACCTAAAAGATACAGACCTTGCACCTTGCAGTAAGACAATGGAGTGGAAGTACAAGTTACTTTATTGTAAAATTTTGGGCAGGAAGAGGCACAGCCTTTATAAATCCAGTTAATCTTTTGTAGCTCAGAATTGGCCTAAAGTAACTACCCAGGTTCCCAAGTTTTTTAACCAGATAACCAGTCACTATGCAAGTTTTGTCAAAGCCTATTGAGCCTCCACAACCCCAAGGTTAGCTAGCTAGAGAGTGTTTTAGTCAAAGGGCTCCAAAGTATTCTATCTTTATTTTTTAAGCAAGTTTTATTCTGAGAGAAAGGAATGTATTCCAATTTTCCTATCAAAATATAAACATTGAAGGAATAGATAGAAATCTTTATACTATGGATAGAGTTCTTTATACTACATATCAAAACACACTTCAAACTCTTTATAATTAAAATTCTGTGTCCCTGATACACACTCAGAGAAACTAACGAAACAAAATTGAAAGAGCATAAGTAGATGTGAATGTAAGAAAAATCAGTGCCTGATATAATTGGAATTTCTAATTACTCAGCAAATAATAGACATTTATTTTTTACATTTTTTATTGGTGCATTGTATTCATACATCATAGTGGGATAAAAACTTGTGTAGACATACATTCACGCATCGCCCAGTTATCCCCTACCCAATCCCCACCTCATTCCCTCCCCATCCCTCCTCCCCATGCTTAACTTAGTAGTTGACATCGATATGTTTGTTCAAGTACTTACGTGCTTTAGAGAGTTTCCTTCTTCCTCCCATCTCCTCAGTTAGGTTGCCTTATTTGGTCCTCTATAGGATCTCCTTTTTCACCTAGAGTTCCTCCTATGACCCATTTCTCCTTCACTTTCACATTTTAGAGAAAGTATCCAATTTCTTATTTTTTGTGACTAACTAATCTTGCTTAGCATAATGTCCTCCAGTTTCATCCATTTCCCTAAAAATGATTACAAGTGTGCGCCACCACGCCCAGCTTCGCTTATATACTATATATTAATTATATATCATATATTATATGTGTTATTGGTACATTGTAGTCTCCCATCATAATGTGGTTCCGAGTGATAGGGACATATATGCACACAGCACGTAGTGAACTTATCCCCAGATCCCTCCCCACTCTCCCCCTTCCTCATATATGATATTGAGATTGGCACTGATAATTCCATATGTGTGCATATTATTAATGAAAGTGTTTCCTTTACTAATTCTTTCTCCCTGTACCACAACCACCTTCTCCTAAACCCCCTTCATTGCTTCACTGAGGTTTCTACTACATTATCTAAAAGCCCTCTTGTATTCCAATTACTCCCTACCTTCCACATATGAAGCACTTCACTTATAACCTATAAGCACCACATATAACCCTTCACTTTCTAGAGACTGGTTAATCTCACTTATAATGTTCTCCAGGCCCATTCATTTTCTTGCAAATAACATACTTTTGCTCTTCTTTATTACTGAATTCCATTGTGTGTGTTTTCCATCGCAATCCATTCATCCACTGTTGGACACCAAGATTGGTTTGTTCCATAATTTGGCTATTGTGAATTGTGCTTCTATAAACATAGATATGTATGAATCACTATAATATTTTGCTTTCAGCCCTTTTGGAAATATATCCAGAATAGTACAGCTGGATCACATAGTGGATTCATTCCCAGTGTTCTAAAGAATCTCCACAGTGATCTCTGTAACAGCTACACTAATTTGCAGTTCCACCAACACTCTACAAGAGTTTCTATTTCCTTACATCCTTACCAGTATTTATTGTTCTTTGACTTCTTGATATTTGCTATTCTAATTGGACTTAGATAGAATCTTGGTATAGTTTTGATTTTCATCTCCCTGATTGCTAATGATGTTCAACATTTTTCATATATTTATTGGCCATTTGTATTTTTTTTTTTTTTGTCTGCGAAGTGTCTGTTTAGTTCAATTGCCCATTTTTTTTATTGGGTTATTTGGTTTGGGTTTTTGTTTTCTTATGATACTGGGGATGGAAACCAGGGGCATTCTGCCTCTGAGTGATACCCACAGCCCTATTTTTTATTGTTTATTTTTGAAACAGGGTCTCACTGAGTTGCAAAGGGCCTCACTAAGTAGCTGAGGCTGTTCACAAACTGCAATTCTTCTGTCTCTGCCTCCCGAATGCTGGGATTAAAAGCATACACTAACACATCAGGCTTGTTATTTGGGTTTTTAGTGTTAAGCTTTTTAGGTTTTGTACATTATAGATATTAGTACATTTGTATGTTCAAGATATTAGATTAGTATATTCTAAATATTATATTATATATAATATCTAGATATTAATATCTAGATATTATATTATAATACTAGATATTAGCATATTTGTATATTCTAAATACTAGATTAGAAAATTTGATATTCTAAATATTAGATATATTCTAAGTATTCAAAAATCTTAACCCATTCTGTAGGCTTCTCTTTATACTCAATCATTTTCTTTGCTGAACAAAATTATTTAACTTAAGGCCATCTAATTTATTAATTCTTGTTTTAATTTCCTAAACCCTGGGGATCTTACTGAGGAATTTTCTACCCATCACTTTATGTTGGAGAATTGGCACTATCCTGTTTTCTACTAATTTCAAAAGTATCTGGTCTAATTTTCAGGTCTTTGATTCATCTTGAGTTGACTCCTATGCAGGATTAGATGTGGGTGTTTATTGATTACTTTTTTAGAGGGAGGTAGGAGGTTCTTTGCATCTTAATGAGGCACCTCAGCCCTTCTACAAGAGTGGAATCAGAAAAGGCCTAGGAGGAAGTAGAGATTTTTATTATTCCAGGCAATGAGAAGATCCCCAACCCATCCTCTAGACTTCCACCTTGGCCTCTCTCCTCCCTACTGGGTGGTATCAGAGGAAACTTGGAAGGGAGTTAGGACTTTCATCACTACTCAGAGGTAAGGAGGCATCCTTGAACTCATGGTGATGTTGGAGGCCATGTGCAGATCACTCCTGGAGAGCACTCCTGCCTCTCCAAGACAGTGTGACACTAGCAGAGAGCAAGGTAAAATCATGAACTATAATACCCTCCCCACCCCCAGCAATGAGGAGAATCCTGCACTCAAGGAATCAGAAGGGGCTGCATGGAGAGTCAGGACTCACACCACAACCTGGCTGTATGGAGGCAGTGCCCCTCTCACCACCAGAGTGTAGCCTGTTATAGCATCAGATTTAAAGAATAGCCAGAGTCTCAAAACATGATAAACGAACTCCAGGATTCCACTCAAAACTCACTCATTGTAACATTTGTCATATTCATCTTTCTAGACACAAATGAGAAAAGATAATCATCAAACACCAACGCCAAGATGACAGAGGTTAGAATACCTGATAGTGATTGTAAAGCAAGATTCATAAATTATGAATGTGCTTCAGACTAATGCACAATAGAAAATCTCAAAAAAATAAAACAGAGATAGAAATTATAAAGAAGAACCAAGTGGAAACTTTAGAATTTAAAGATATAATAAATAAATTGAACAAAAATGAATCATTCCAATAGTAGAATAAAGAGAATGGAATAAAGAATTGGTAACGTTGAAGATAGAACAATAAAAATTTCCCAAATTGAGCAATAAAAAGCAAATAAACTGGAAAAAAAAGAAATTAAACAGATCTTCAGGATCTTTGCAATGCTCCTGCCTTATCCTCCCAGGTAGCTGGAATTGCAGTTATGTACCACACTATACTAGGCCGGTTTGTCTGAGAAAATATATTATTACTTTTGTTACAGAAGGCATAGTCTAGTACTTGGGAGGCTGAGACAGAAAAATTTCAGGTTTGAGGCCAACCCCAACAACTTAAGGAGGTACTCTTTCAAAATATTTATTTAGAGAGATGGAGTATAGCTCAGAAGTAAAGTGTCTTTGTGTTCAAACTCAGGTATAGAAGAAGAAGGAAGGAGGAGGAGGAGGAGGAGGAGGAGGAGGAGGAGGAGGAGGAGGAGGAGGAGGAGGAGGAAGAGGAGAAAAGGCATAAATTTAGAATAGAGGCTGTATTGAGAATTTTGAAAATAGGAAACTAAACTACTCTATTTAACAGATTACTAGCAAATTCTACAAACAGTCACATGTCCATTTTAGGTTGTTCCTGATATGTGCTACAATTTTTTACCACTGTCACCAGGCCTTTAAATAAATTTTTATAACCTCTCCGAGCTGGTAATGGATGAAGAATGAGGCATGAGATGCTGTTTTCTGGCTTTGAATGAACTCATGTGGACCAGGATCAGAAAAGTAACAGATGTAATAAAAGTAATAAAAGTGAAATAGGAAACATATTGGAAAGCAGGGCTGAATATATGAACCAAGCGCAGCCCATATCTACTTCTCTTCACAGCCTTAGTTGGGGAAATCATTTTAAATAATAATTGAATTGACTACATCATTCATTGAATTTGAATTCAATATATTGAATTTCTGTTTGAATGGACATGGTAACTGCAGATGGCTGAGGACTTGGGAATACTTAGCTCACACATTTCTTCTTCTGGAGAATTCTTGACATCCTTTAATTTATAGTCCCCACCATTGAGCAATAAAAAAGTTCCCAAGAAGATCTGGGTGACCTTGTCCCTTAGGCTATTACATGTGCTTATGCTCACTTCCTGCCCAGGGTTCTCTGTCTACAAATTAACCAAAAACCAAAATTGCATAAATTTTTGAATAGCAAATAGAGAAAAAATTCTCTAAGACAAAAAATGGTGTGGATATTAAGCTTGTCTTTGGCTGGTCATAACCATCAATAAGGTGCATGCAAGCTGTAAGGGAAATCCTATGAGCAGATGGTACATGGAATTCTAGAGCAGGAGAACACTGGTCACATTATATTACTACTTAAAACCTTGCTGCTAAGGTTGCTGTCTTGGTTTGAGTCTCCCTCAGAGAAGAGCCTAAGATGAGAATTTAGACATGAGTCCAGGAGTCATTTGGATAAAGATCTCAGGAAGCAACAATAAAGATATGGAAAAGTGAAGTGGAGGGAAAAAATGCGTAAGGCTGTATCATAATAAATGGGGGTTGGATTCTTCCAGACCTCCTGAGAAGCAAACCAATACCCACAAAATCATCCCCCTAAAAGACAAGAGGCTGGGACATTTCACCAATAGCGTCCAATGTCCCTGATTAAATACTGCCTCCTGGAACAAAATCCCTGTCACTTCCTATTTGCACTTTCCTGATCAAATTCCCAGAAAGACAGGAGACAGCTATCAACAACAGGTAAGTCTGAACTCTCAGGTAATGTCCACCAATGTTATGGCTGAAATCAGACATGGGATGAGAGGGAGAGCAGAATACCAAAGTTATCTGCCATAGCCCAGGATCTGAAACAGCCATCCAAATTCATGTGATGTCCAACTTTTCAGTTCCTACAAACTAAGTAGAGTTCAGTCTTTTTGTCCCCAGAAAACTGAAAGAAAGCTATTCATCTTGCTTCTTGCAAGAATTCAGGCTTCAGCCAGTCAACTAACCTACTTATTCAATTATATCATTGTAATTAGGGTTGACAGATGGATAATGTCTGTGACTGCCCTCAGAAGTGTATTTCACAAATGGAAACAGATGCATAAAAAGAAAATTTTAATAGCATGGTAAACACAACAAAAGAGATATATCATGGCCATAAGACACTAAAAGAGAGCAGAGATGGGTCCTTTAGCAAGCATAGGGAATACAGTTTGACTCAATAGTTTCCCTGAAGGGGGCATTATAGTTGCATGAAAGAGCATTAAAAAGAACAAGAGTAAATTTGAACCACCTGCTATGGTTTGCCTTGCAAGAGTATGTGTGCTAGAAGCTTAATCTTCAGTATGGTAGAATTGAGATGGTAGAGAATTTGAGATGGGGCCTAATGTAAGGTAATTAGGTTATGGGAACTCCACCCTCATGAATAAATTAAAGTTATCCTGTGGGAATGAATCAGCTATGTGGAACTAATTAGATCTCCTATGAGAATAGGTTGTTCTAAAGTAATTTAGACTCCTTGGTTCTCTCTCTCTCTCTCTCTCTCTCTCTCTCTCTCTCTGTGTGTGTGTGTGTGTGTGTGTGTGTGTGTGTGTGTGTGTATGTGTCTGCCTCATGTCATAACACATCCAGGAGGCCCTCTCCAGAAGCCAGCAACAGGCTACTTGAACTTGCCAGTCACCATAGTTGTGAGCTAAATAAACCTCTTTGCTTTATACATTATCCCGATACTATGTTATGTTATAGCAACGCAAAACAGACAGACACGACCATGCTGTGTGCTTCTATTTTCCCCATTTGTTCTTTACTTTTTATGACTAAAATTTGTATATATGGATGGTGACATGATATAATATGGGTGTAGATCAGGGAACAGCTAAATTGAGCTAATTAATTTACACATTTTCTCTGTCAACATTCTCACTGTTATAATTCAAAGCAACTGACCACACAACTTGAAGATTTATTTGCTCAGCGTTTGTTCTGAGATCTCAGAGTTTAAGTCCATGTCAGGCTGTGTTACATCTGCATATATCAGGGCATGGCAGTAGGAAAGAGAGAGAGAGAGAGAGAGAGAGAGAGAGAGAGAGAGAGGCAAAGCCTCTGCTCCCACATTGTGGAGGCTGAAAGCAAGAGAGCAAATAAGCAAGGGGATTCAAAGACAAAAGCACAGTTCCTAAGGTTACAATCCTCTAGCCACACCCACTAGGCTAGGTAAGGGTACCACCCATTATAGTGGTTTCATCTACTAATGAGATTATTTATATTAAATCTGAACATCAATACATGAGCCTTTCAGGAGACTTTCTATCTTTAACCATAACATGTATCGATTCATACTCATCATTCATCACTTTTGTGGTAAGAGCACCTAAAATCTATTTTTAGAAATGTTCAAGTACATGGTACTTAATTGTTAGTAACTATAGTCACATTTCTGTACAATAGGGCCCATGAATTCCTACTTGAAATGCTCTTTCAAAGTTTTGCATCTGATTAAGTTTTTCCCTCACAATTTTTATATATAATAGCATTTCACGTTTAATCTCACAAAGCCAAACCATTTCTATCATTTCTGTATACCCCTGTACATACCTAGGAGACTCTCAATAATTGGTAGATTAATTTTTCAAAATACTTTTTATTGGCATAATTTAATTATACATCATATTGAAGTTCAGATTTAGTGGATTATTTATAGAATAAATGGATGTGTACTCTTTAGAATCTTTTTAAATTCTATAATCTATGAGGATATCAGGAGCATTTCTTAATAGATGACACAGAAATTATCAATTAACAACATACCCAGGAGGTCAATTCTGCATCTCTAAGCTATTTTATTATTTACTTTTCCTAAAACAGTGGGAAATTAATGTACCAGGAAAAGTTGTCATTTTATACATTTTTCAAACTCTACAGGATATGAGTTCTGAATTTTTTAGCCATTAAGATACTTGTAAATATTAAGGCTTTATCAATCATAATTTCATCTCTGTGTAAAAATAGAAGGTAAATAAAAGCCCATTAGCTCCTCTCTAAGATATCAGCCTCCTCTCTAATATGTGTCTATTCCTTCTGGCCCCTGAAAGTGTTTGGAGGAGTAAGTGATAGGCATGTCCATCTTATCAAGACTCTTTGTGCCTGGCTCATGGGCTTTGCCTGATAATTAAAAATGACAATGGCAAGTATTGTCAACAGCATGATAGAATTTCTATATTTTCAATTGAACAAGAGCCATGTGCAGTAAGCCTTGGTGTTTTATTTTCTCTCTTAGTTTTGCATACTTTGGCAAAATTTAATTTTTTAAGTGTGAATTGCTATTTAATTTGAATATCAATAGATATAAGATAAACTTTCCATATAAATAATTATTTTACAATTTTAAAATCATTTTTGTAGAGTTGGTGATTAATTAGTTCAGATACACCTGTATTTAAGAGGTTTGGGTTAGTTATGACTTATAGTAAAAAGCTGAAAAATACTCTTTAAGTCTATTTTCTCTGAGCAAATTAAGGCCAAATAATCTATCTAAAGTCAATTTAAAGATTCTTTCCATAAATAGTACCCGAGGATCTCCTATGTTTCAAACATTGTGCTACATGTTAATTCCAAACATTAATAGCTCACAATTAAATTTGCTATTTATATTAAATTGGAATCGCCTAGTCATGTATTCTGTTATACCAAAAGAAAGCAAAAACAATATGTTATATATTTGTTGGAATGAGAAACGAGGTCAATGTCATGTCCTAGTGTCTAACACTTTAAATCAGAGGGAATTCAATAAAGGATGCTGTACAAAATGGGTATTCATGTGCAGAAGGTATGAAACTGATCCTTTATGTTGTGCCAGCTATAAAGATAAACTCCAAGTGGATTGAAGACTTAAATATAAGATTCAATATAATAAAAATACTAGAAGAAAATATAGGGGTAATGCTTTGGAAAATTAGAAAAGACATTTTGGACAAGATAAAAGCACATGAGCCTGAAGCAAAAATTTTAAAAAATGGGATTACATTAAACTAAAAAGCTTCTGGATAGCAAAATAAATAACCATCACTGTTAAGCAACATCCTACAAAATGGGAGAAAGTAGTTGCAAACTATACATCTGATGAAGGGTTAATATCCAATGTATATAATGAACTCAAAACATTCAACATCAAAAAAAAAACAAGTAAGCTGATTAAAAAATAGGCAATAGTCCTAAATAGACATTTCTCAAAAGAAGATATAAAATGGCCAGCAGGCATATGAAAAAAATCTTCATCATACTAATCATTGGAACAATGCAAATCAAAATAAAATATCACCTCAGTCCAGTAAAAATGACTATTTTTATGTATCTATTGGCAATTTGTATTTCTTCTTTTGTGAAATGCCTATTTAGTTCAATTTCTCATTTCTTTATTGACTTACTAAAAGGGTATTTTTTTCAAAAGGATTTTTACTTTATTTTCTATTTATATTCATGTTTTACTTATATTTTTTCCAGCTCACTGCTGTTCCATTGCTGTGAATGTGTGAGAATCGTTGGATTTTTCAACTCTTATCACACAGTTAAACAAAAGATTATTGACACAATTTACAGAACAGTTCAGTAAAAATGTGGACCACAACTTAGAAGACAACTCCAAAGACCTATTGAGACAGCTTCACAGGATGGGTTGTACTGATGTTTTCATCATACCTACTGAATATTAGTATACAAAATTCCAGCCATAATTTCAGCTTATTTTGGTCTGGGAAGATCACTTTCTATTGTCTCTTCACGGAATTAAAAATAAACACACATGAGAAGTTTGACAAAAAGTTTTCCAAACCATGAAAATCTACCTCTACTTCTACCATTAGCTTTCTTCATTAATTGCCAAAAAATTAATTTAAATTGACATTTAAAGCCATGGAACTTTTGTTGATTTAATGTTAATCTTCTACCTTTAGTGACTCACATATTACTTCATTAATAGATTTTTTGGGGGGAGGACTCTATTAATATGTGTTTTAGGCATTGTTATTCTATCCTTTAGGTTTCTTAGCCCATCTCTATTAGTTATCATTTTTGTTTTATACTGCTTCATTGTAAGTATCTTCTGAGGTTTCTTCCGATTTATTCATTTTTTCTTCACCTATATTTAATCTGCTTTTATACCTCTAGCTAGTTTTTAAACTTAGATTGCTTTTTTTTCCTCTTTGTGAACTTCCTTTTGTATTGTATGGCATACATAACATTGAGTCACCTAGCTTACTGAAAACAGAAACAAAAAAGGGTATTTTAGAGATAAATCTTTTGAGGAGTATCTGGCAAAGATCTCCCATTCTGTCAGCTCTCTTTAGACTCTTGATGGTTTCCTTTAATGAACATAAATGTTTTCATTTAATGCCATCTCATTCATTAATTCTCCTTTTAATTTCCTGTGCTTTGGGGTTCTTATTGAGGAAGTTTCTACTCGTGGCTATATTAGTTATATGTTGGAGTATTGATCCTATGGTGCTTTCTAGTAATTCAAAACCTCTGATCTAATTTTCATATCTTTGATCCATCTAATGTTGACTCTTGTATAGAGTGAGTGGTAAGGATTTAATTCCATTTTTCTACAAATGTTTAAACAATTTTCCCAACACCATTTGTTGAAAAGACTATCTTTTCTCCAACATATTTTTGACACCTTTGTCAAAAATCAATTTGCTACAAGGGTGTGGATTTGTTTCTGTATCTTCTGTTTCATTTGTCTATGTATCTGAATTTGTGACAACACCATACTGCTTTTATTACTATAATTCTGTAGTATAATTTGGATTCAGGAATTGTGATGCCTCCTGCATAGTTCTTATTGCTGAGAACTGCTTTGGTTATATGGGGTCTTTTGTTTTTCCATATAAAATGTAGGACTGATTTTTCTAGATGACCGGTACTTCAGTAGGAATTGCATTGACTTTGTAGATCACTTTTGAAAGAATGGCCATTTTGATAATATTTATTCTGCTTATCCAAAAGCATGGAATATTTTTCTAATTGAAGATCTTCTTCAACTAGCAATCAGGGAGATGTAAATTAAAATTACACTGAAATTATATCTAACCCCAATTATAATAGCAATATCAAGAAGTCAAACAACAATAAGTACTGGTGAAGATATGGGGAAATAGAACTCTTCTATACCATTGGGGGACTGCAATTTAGTACAATGGCTATGGAGAACAATGTGGAGATTACTCGGAAAACTGAGTGGATCCACCATATGATCAAGCTATCTACCAAATGATCATATGGTGGATCTACTCAGTTTTCTAAAGGGGCTGAAATTAAAAAAATAATCATAGTAATATATACATATCCATTTTATAGGAGCACAATCAGTAATAGCTAAATTATAGAACCAACCCATGTGTCCACCAAGTGATGAATGGATCACAAAATTATGGGATATACAGCAGTAAAAATAGAGCAAAATTTGGCTATTTTCAGAAAAATGGATAGACCTGGAGAACATTATGTTAATTAAGATTAGCAATGTCACAGAAAGTGAAGGGTCCTATGTTTTCTCTCATGTGCTGAAACTAGGGGATAGTGGGAACATTAGATAGATTTAGATAATGGAGGAGCAACTCTAGCAGAGGGAGAGAAGTGTTTTGGGGGAGAGAGTCAATGCTGTGGAAAAGGGAGAATGAAGAAAATACTTCCATTGACATTATGTACCTATGCAAGAATATCAATGTCAATCTCAATATCCTATGTGAGGAAAGATGAGGAATGAGGAGTGAGCCGAGGGAAAATACGCCAAGTGCTGTGTGCATGTATGTCACTACCACTACATTATGACATGAGAATATAGTGCAACATGAAAGAATAAAATAATTTAAAAATTAAAATAATGGATACTTTTAAAAATACAAGAGAAAAAGTGGTGGCAAAGATGTAGAGAAAATGGGTGCTTGCATATGACTTGTCAGAGTTTAAATTAGTACAATCACTATAGGAAAAACAATATGAAGGTTTATTTAAAAATTAACAATAGAATTATCATATGACCCAGCAATCCCACTCCTGTGTATACCCCAAAAGTAAATAAAACCAGTTGTAAAAGAGACAACTGCATATTTATGATTACTGTAGTACTATTCACAATAGCCAAGAATTAGAAGCAGGTCAAGTGTCCATCAACTGGTGAATGGACGAAGAAAATCTGAAATATATACACAACGAAAAATCATTTCACCATAAAAAGGGATTAAATTCTGTCATTTACAACAACATGTATGGAACTAGAGATTGTTATGCTAAGTGGAATAGGCTAGGCACAGAAAGACAAGTACCATATGATGTCACTCCTACGTGGAATCTAAAAATGTAGGTCTCGTAGAAGTTGAGAGTAGAAGGGTGGTGACTGGAGGCTGGGCAGAAGAGGAAACAGAAAGGGATGGGGAAAGGTTGATTAATGAGGACTAAGTTGCAGTTAGATAGTTAGAGATGATTAGGGAGTTCTAGTGTTTTATTTCAAAGTAGGGTGCCTATAGCTGGGCATGGTGGCACACGCTTGTAATCCCCGTGCTTGGAAGGCAGAGACAGCAGGACCCTGTTTCCAAATAAAAATATAAAAAATAGGTGTCTCGGAGTGTAGCCCAGAGTAGAAGGGTTTCCAGGAACCCCAATACCACCAAAAAAACCAAAGTAGGTAGGATAACTATAAATAATGAGTTGTGCGCTGTATTCCTAAAAAAGCTACAAGAAAGAATTTTGAATGTTTTGCAATAAAAAATATAAGAAATAGTTTTATTGTAGTGGTGGTGTTGGGGATCAAATTCAGAGTCTCATGCTACTCAGCTCAGTCCCCGGCCCCACGACAAATGTTTGAGGAGACAGACATGTTGAAGCTGATAACGATATATATATAAATAAATAAATAAATATAAATATATATAAAATCATATGGTACTTCATTAATAGCACAATCTTTATGGTTTATGTATCAGTATAATATGAACTTAATTTAAAAAAAGAAAAAGATCTATTCTGGAAAGATAATTTTTGTTAGAATATACATTTCTACAAATTCAAATATGAAGACAATAATTTTTAAATTGGCACTATCTTGGCCCTCTTTCTTTAGCTACTCTATTTTTATTATTATATGAAGAGTATTTAAATAGACTTTAAATTAATTTAAAACTTTTTATACAACTATTCTGGTCTAATTCACTGATCTAATATTATTATAAATAACTACATTTACTTTACTGAATCCTTTTTTATCAACAGTATGATCAACTGGTAGGTAAAGAAAACCCAAATATATTAATGTAAATAATAAATTAATTGAGTTAAAAGTTTGTGATTCTAACTTAATCTTTTTTACTTTATGTAACCCACAAAGCTTTGAGCAGAGAAAATAAAAATATAGCTATAGAGTATTTAAATTATTGTGGAAAAATCCTACCCATCTATTTATTTCTCCTTACTATTCCCTTATACTCTTTATTTTGTTTCACATTATTTAGGCTGAATTTTATGTTTTAAGCATATATAAATACTTTTTAAAGATTTTATTGGCACATTGTAGTCATACATCTTAATGGGTTACAAGATGGTAGAGGCTTACATGCACACATCATTTATTTAGCTATTCCCCAATTCCCTCCCTGTAAGTTCTTTTTATTTACCAAAAATTCTGTTTTCCAGGGTAATTAATACATAAATCTCAGTTCTCTTAACTGTCAGAATCAATATGTTTATAACTTTAAAAATCCTGACTTACTGCCTTGAACAACTTAGAAAACATAACTGGCTTTCATCGCTATATATACATATATTACTAAGCATGTAAATGAGATTCTCAAAAGTATTACATAAGAAATGCTGGAGGATATGATTCTAAGAAGCTCTTTTTTATTCCATTGTGCTAATAAAGAGGACAAATTCATCTGATAATAAAAATGTATGTAATTTATCACAACTTCAATCTCTTCTATCTTTCTCTTGGGGCAAAGCATCATTCTCTTATATCTGCATCTAAGTTTAATTGGAATAAAATGTACTTATTGACTTTCTTTCCTCACAACTTATGAAAACATTTTGACATATATAAATGCCAACCTGTAGTCAATTAAAATTCATGTCTTGTCTATAAACTTTTTACATAAAAAACCTAAAAAAAAATCTGTGTTTTCTTCAAACACTCCTTTCTCAACTAATCTGTTTCTGTCTCTGTGTCTCTTTCCCTCTCATTTCCTCCCCTTCTTTCTGTCTCTCATTGACTCTTACGTACATATCACACACATAATCTTTTATTTGATTTTCATAATCAATGAACCATAAAATATTTTATTCTCTGTCATTTCCCTTTTTCACTTTTTAGAAAACAAATATGATGTCTTTTTCTAGGTACATAGGAAAGACAGTAGAAATTTGAAGTAATTTTCTAGATGACTGTCCATAGTACTCACTTTTTTCAAAGAATAAGAAAACTGAAGAATATGTCAGTTTTATACCAATAGTTGGTCAAATTTTACCTTCAGTATGCTTATACAAAGGGACAGTTATGAATAAAAAGTAATATCTGTAGCCTTTCTCCTCAATTATGTTCTTATTATGGAGATACTAAAGAAGAAAAGTAGTACGTTCTAGTTACTGAACCCAAATTCCTTCTATAAGTAAATTTTTTCTTAAGGGAATATTTGTTCTTAAGGCAATGAGTTTCTTAAATTCAAATGATACACAGAAAAAAAATATGCAATTGACAGGAAGAAATAAACTGTTTCAGAACTTTGCTGGGTTGTCCCAGTTCTATTTTAAAAGTCACTGAGGTGACATTATTTCAAATAAGGAAATTCCCTTCTGACAGTAATCAGAGAAATCTAGAAGAATTGAATGAAATGACCTGGACACACATCCTAGGGGGCGGCCACACACATAGTAATTCCCAATGAAAAAAATCAGGACTTTCTGTGTTATAAGAAAATGCCATTGAAATGTTTTGCCCTTCTCTCTTTCCTATCTCCAGCTTAAGAGAATCAACTGTCTCTCCTCTCCTCTCCTCTCCTCTCCTCTCCTCTCCTCTCCTCTCCTCTCCTCTCCTCTCCTCTCCTCTCCTCTCCTCTCCTCTCCTCTTCTCTTCTCTTCTCTCTCTCTCTCTCTCTCTCTCTCTCTCTCTCTCTCTCTCTCTCTCCCCAGGGGATAGAACCCAGGGGTTTTCTACCTCAAAGCTACACTCCCAGATCTATTTTATATTTTATTTGGAAACAGGGTATCACTGAGTTGCTGAGAGCCTTACAAAGTAGCTGAGGCTGGCTTCAAACCCACGTGATCCTCCTTTTTCAGCCTTTCCACTTTCTATTGCTTTATCCTAAATTTCTGGATCTTTTCTGTACAGAACAGAGACAACAAAATTAGTTAAAAGATAGAAATACATTTTTCCAATACACCCACATCCTTGGATCCCACAAATCTTGAAACATAATGTGCATGATGTACATTCACAAACATATCAAAGTCATTCACTAAGCCAAACATGAGCAGGAGGGAAGGGGGAGGGAATGGGGTGGGAATTGGGTAGGGGCTAAATGAGAGATGTGTGCATGTATGTCTCTACCATCTTGGACTCCAGTAAGAGGTATGGCTACAATGAACCAATTTAAAAATGAAAAAAAAAAAGAAATATCTTGTAATTCCTCAGGCTCCCCCCTTAGAACAAGGCCTGAGTGAGAAAGAATGTTAATAACTCAGCAAGGTTCAAGGCTCTATCTCCATCACACATTTCCCTGGTGGAACCCTCCATGGACACCTTGTGAAACGGTTGGGATTTAAAACATATCTGATAGAATAAAGGAGTGAATCGATGAAAGCACTGAAGTGGCATGTCAAATGAAGCTAATATTTGGGACAGAAATATACAATGTAGGGGTCATTTCTTTTTGATAGACTGCAGTAAAATACTGATGCCTTTACCTTTTCTCAGTTTTAGCTCAGCCCTCGAGCCCTCATCTTTCACCCCACAAAATCCCCACCAAACTTCATTAGTTTTCAATTTTTTTCTTCTTTCTCCTTATTAGATAATTTATCCTCTTTCTGATCATTCTCCTTTGAGGTGTAACAGAGAAATCATGGTGCAAAAATAAAAGTAGTTTTTAGAGGCACAGCAGGGACTCTACTACTGAAAATAATTCAGATTTGACTTTCAATATTTGGCACATAGCCTCAAATAGTATCATAATTATTATTTAACCACCAAGTGTTCTCCCAAGTGACCCAATCCAGAATAGAACCATAGTCATTTCTCAACCAGACAACACAAACAAGTCTATGTACTTTCTCAGGTTGAGCTGCATATGAGATAAGAATAAGGCAAATCGATTCTTTTTGCCCAAATCTATAAAATAATTTCCTATTTTGTGTAGATTTGTACCAAGAAGATTGTTTTTATTTGTTTTTTATTGAGTCCACTATTTATTTGAAATTTAGTTTGAATGTTCTGAAATAAAACATGAAAGTTTAAGGAAACTTTGATCAATACCACACAAAACAAAATATTTCCTCAATATTACATTCACCATTCCAGGACTTTTTAAATTGAACAAATCTGATTGCAGTAGATTTTAATAAGAGCAATTACTTTTGGAATTAATGACATTCTTCAAATTGTGAGTCTTTAAATGTTTGCTAAACGCCCCAGTTTATAGTTCCATAAAAAATTTTTCCTATTCATTTCTTAACCAGAATCATGAAGAAACATATTAAATAAGATTAAGTTCAAGTGCTAAATAATTAACAAACAAGAGAGAAATATTTATTTAGTATGTTGGTTTTTATGACCTTTAATATTTAATGCCTTTAAATCTCATATTCTAATTATGTCTATTAATGTTATTGAATAAACTTAGGCTGACAAAAAACAAACTCCCGAGTGAGTGTTAAAGCACTCCAGGGAGCAGTGTTATTTCTTACCTGATGTTTACCTATGTTTTGCTTTTCATGTATAGCACTAATATTTTTAGAAAGTAATCATAGTAATTAATTATGAAATATTTAAATTTCATACAAATATATACATATGAAACCCTAGATGAACCCTAGATGATATCATTAAAATACATACAAATTTATTTGGCCTGGTGGAGCATGCTTCTAATCTCAGTACTTAGAAGTCAAAGACAGTAAGATCACAGGTTCAAGGCCTCAGCAACTTAGTAAGTCTCTCAAAAAACACTTAGCAAAACTCTGTTTCGAAATAAAAGGCGCCGGGCGTGGTGATGCACGCTTGTAATCCCAGCATTCAGGAGGCTGAGAGTGGAAGATTGCAGTTCACGTACAGCCTTAGCTACTTAGTGAGGCCCCCCACAACTTAGTGAGACCCTGTTTCAAAATAAAGAATAAAAAATAGGGCAGGGCATGTAGTTAAGAGGTCGAATGCCCCTGGGTTCCATCCCCAGACCTGCAAATATATATATATATATATATATATATATATATATATATATATATAATAAAAAATAGAGCTGGGATTTGGCTGAGAGGTAGAATGCCCCAAGGCGCTAAATCTCCAGTAAGATTCCAGTAAGATATATATATATATATATAGATAGATAGATAGATAGATATAGATATAGATATATAGATAGATATATATAGATATATATATATTCTGTGTGTATATTGTGTGCATATGTATATATAGTGTGTTTGTACATTTGTGTGTATATGTATTATATCATATATATATATATATATATATAGTCTGTTATAGTCTGTATACTTATATATGTAGTATATGTGTGTTACTGGATATATATATATATATATATATATATATATATCTTTAGATAATATAGGTATTATTGGAGGATAATATTCTCACACAGTTTATGGATATTACTAATCTGATTGACTCAACACAAAAGAAATAAAGAACAAGAAGAGGTCCTTTGTGGCAGAAAAATACTAAAGCTCAAAAAGGGGTAGGAACTGAGCCTATCTGCCAAAGGCAATGAGAAGATAGCAGAGCTTCAGGGCTTGTAGGTTCCATATTTAAAAATATGTGGGTTGGGTATAAGTTTAAAACTCAGAACAAGGGTGTAGATGTGATATTTTATTATTGAAATTGTGGTAAAACCTTTTAAGTAGAAAAAATCCTGTGAAGAAATTAAACATCAAGAAAGGAGAAGAGATAAAGAGGTGCCGGTGTCAGAAAGACTGAGGATGCTGTGAAATTCAAAAAAGAAAGGGCTGGGAGTGGTGGCACACGTTTGTAATCCCAGCGCTTGGGAGGCGGAGACAGGAGGATCATCCAGGAGGTTCGAAGCCAGCCACACTGGCTTAAGAGATCCTGTTTCCAAATAAAAAGTATAAAATAGGTCTGGGAGTGTAGCCCGGGGGTAGAAGGGTTTCCAGGAACCCCAGTACCAACAACAACAACAAAAAAAAAAAGGCAAGAGTTTTTTCAGGGAAGGGATTCTCAACAATATCATATGCAGCTGCATCACTCTAGAGGAGGAGGATTTTAGAAGGCTATTGATTTTCACTAGAAATATGCCAATATGCCACCAGTGATCTATTTCAAGAGTCTAGGTTAAGAATCAATTTTAAAAGGTTAAAACAGAACAGATGATGAGAAAGTGAGAGTGTATATAGACTATGTATTGAAAGACTTAAGCCGGGCGTGGTGACACACGCTTGTAATCCCCGCGCTTGGGAGGCGGAGACAGGAGGATCGCGCTGGTTCGGAGCCAGCCACACTGGCTTAAGAGACCCTGTTTCCAAATAAAAAATATAAAATAGGTCTGGGAGTGTAGCCCGTGGGAGTGTATCCCAGAGGTAGAAGGGCTTCCAGGAACCCCAGTACCACCAAAAAAAAAAAAAGACTTAGTTGTGAAAAAGAAAGAAATGAATTCAAGGGACCCCCAGAAAAACCGGGGCCCAGGTCGCAAAGCTCTGGGCCCCGGGTGGGGGTCGCGCGGGGCAGGCCGGACCCCCAGAAGAACCGGGCCTGGGCCACAGTGCTACCAAGTGCCTGATCCCACAACCTCCTCAAACCACACATACTGTCATCTCTTATTTAAAAAAAAAAAAAAGGAAAAAGAAAAAAGAAAGAAAAATATCGAGAGTGGTCAAGATGGCCGTGGTGGCTGCCAGGATACTGGAGCCAACTGAACTGGAACTTCTTGAAAAATTTTCCATGAAGGAGGACTGCTTCTTCTCTACATCCTTAAGAATCCTGGACATCACCTGTAGGGAGAGAGTTTAGCGGAGACCTAGGAGGAAGGCAGTGTTGGAAGCAGTCGCCGCGATAGCGGTGGGCACTTATATTCAGGAGAGGCAGAAATCTGATCCTACCAACCTTATCTTCTGGAGAAATTACCCCAAACGTCGAATGCTACCGTCGCGCATGCTTAGGAACAGTGGACAACATGCAGAGTGGAAAAAGAGCTTGGGAAAGATTTGAAATGGTGGAGGCAGTGGCAATGGCAGTGGCCAGTACTCAGGGGAGGCAGATATCTGATGCATTACACTTGGAACTTTTGAAGAAATAACTCCAGAGGCAGAATGCTACCACCACAGACCCTTGGGAATGTGTGACAACCTGCTGGGTGAAGAGGGTGCTCAGATCGGAGCCTGCCAAGGGGTGAGGCCGGTGACAGGACAGCAAAGCTGGAATTGGAGCCTTCCGTGAGGCAGGGCCAGTGCTGAGGCCTCTGAGGCCAGGATAGGAGCCTACCAAGGGTTTAGGCTGGTGCCGGGGCCAGTGAGGCCAGGATCAGAGCCTGCCAAGTGTTTAGGCCAGTGTCGAAGCCAGTGAGGCTGGGATTGGAGCCTGGCGTGAGGCAAGGCCAGTGCTGGGGCCTCCGAGGCCAGGATCAGAGACTGCTGAGGGATTAGGCCGATGCCGGAGCCACCACAGCCAGAATTGGAGCCTCCCATGAGGCAAGGCCAGTGCTGGAGTCAGCAAGGTCAGGATGAGAGTCCTCCGGGTGGCCAGGCCACTACTGGGGCCATCAAGAGTGGGACTGGAACTTGCAATGCAGCATGCACAGGGAAACATCACAGAAAATAAAAACCAGATGCTTCCCCTAATTAGCAAAAACTTTGAGGAAAGGGGTAACAGGAGGAGGTCAAGTAATAGAAAGGGCCCTATAGGAAAGCAATTAAGGTGACCAATCAGAGGGGATGGGATTGCAGAGGATGGAACCTCTTTAAAACTCAGGAGGTACGTAAACAAATGTATCAAAGATAATCACCAATCAGGCATGGGATCAAGGGAGGGGAAGGGAATGGGATGGGGAGTGGATGAGGGCTAATTGGATGATGTGTGCTTGTATATCCTCTTAAGTCTTGTATTCCAATGTGATGTATGATTACAATGCACCAATAAAAATATTTTAAAAAAGAAATGAATTCAAAATTCATCAAAGAAACATTAAGAAACAAGAAGGGCATTGATTTGTTTAAGTTAAGTGACCTCTAGCATGACCAGTGTCAGTCAAGATTAAAAGGGAAAGACTGCTGGATATGATGGTACATGTCTGTAATTCCAGTACACAGAAGCTGAAGCAGGAGGATTAGAGGTTCAAAACCAGCCTCAGCTACTTATCAAGGCTCTCAGCAACTTAGTGAGACCCTGTTTACAAATAAAAGAATATAGGCCTGGGACATAGCCCAGAGGTAGAATATCCATGGATTCCACTCCCAGTACCACATAAAAGAGGAGAAAATACTGAGAATCCTAAGTAGATTGGGATATGGAAGCCATGTTTAAAAAGTTAAAATCACAATGAATACCAAATCGGGGAAGGAAAGTAACTTCAGGGATTAAAGTAGAAGTAACAGTGGATAACAGTCACTGAACAATGATCAGGTGCACAGAAAGAAAAAGCTGTTCTTAATGTTTTATATAAGAAAAAAAGGAACAAACCTACCATATGATTCAGCAATACCACTTCTGGGTATCTACACAAAGGGATGGAAACCAAACTACCAAATTAATACATGTGTATCTATGTTCATAGTCGCACAATTCATAATTGCCAAACTATGGAACCAGCCAAGATATCCATCAACAGATCAATGGATTATAAAACTATGTATACAATGGAATTTTACTCAACCATGAAGAAGAAAAAAAATTATATCATTTGCGAGGGAAATGGATGGAACTGGAGAACATTATGCTAAGTGAGATTAATCAATCACAAAAAGTATGAAATCGGATATTCTCCCTAATATTTGGAAGCTAGGAAGAAAAGGGGTCATAGGAGGAACTCTAGACAAGGAGGGAGAAACCATATATGAGCAAATAAGGTGACATAACTGAGGGGATGAGGGGGGAAGAAAGAAATTCCCTAGTGTACATGATGTACATTCATAAACATATCAAAGTCAATCACTAAGCAAAACATGAGAAGAAGGGAAGGGGTGGGAATGGGGTGGGAATTGGGAAAGTGCTAAATGAGTGATGTGTGCATGTATGCCTCTACCATCTTTTACTCCATTAAGATGTATGACTACAATGCACCAATAAAAAAATTTTTAATTAAATATTTCATGTATATTGTCTCTTTTGGTACTTATAAAAACCTTGCAAGGTAGGTGTCCTCCTTTCCACTTTGCCTATAAGGAAACTGGAACTAAAACAATTTACAGTATGAGGCAGTATCCAAACCCATGCCTACCAGACTGCAAGCTCAACCATTGAAAGTTTCTATTTCTAATACATTTTTCAAAGTCATAAGTCATAAAAACATAATTGCTGCATAGATTATGTTCATAGTTAAGTCTAAATGTGAAAAAGAATGATTCGTGTTCTTATGGAAACCTTCTAATGAAGAAAAATCCCCTGATTTCCTTGAGTAGGGCATACAAATAGGGAGTTACACAGTGGTACCCTATTATCTGCAGTGGACAAGTCCCCCCCACCCCCAGTAAATACCTAAAGCCATGAAAATTAAAAAAGAAAGGTTATAAAAATGTGTTTTTCTATAGATACGTGGCTAGGATAATTGGATTTTACATTAGGTACAGTAACTAATTAAGAACAATAACTGAAAAAATAAAGCTATATAACAATATACTTTTAAAAATTTATTTCTAATTTCTGAGTTGTTTATTTCTGAAATTTTCCACTTAATAATTTCAGCCTGCAGTTCACTGTAAGTAACTGAAACTTTAAAGAATGAAACTATAGATAAGTTTGGGGCAGATTTCAGTAAATTACTTAAAGAAGAAAAAAAAATGTCTCTTCTACCATGCCACCTATTTATGGATATGGAGTGGTATGTAAACCGCACGTATCACCTCTTACCCTCACCATCTCTATCCGCAATAAATAATGAGGAACCTGAAGAACAAAAGTTGTCATTCATCTCAGTCATTTCTCTGTTACTAAATTTAAAGGATGACCATGGCACAAGCCTGTAGTCCCAGTTCTTGGGTGGCTGAGACAGAAAGATCACAGTCTCAAACACTTAGTGAGGCCCTCCACAACTTAATGAGACCCTTTTCAAAATAAAGCATAAAAAGCTGGCCATGGTGGCCCACGCTTGTAATCCCAGCATTCTGGAGGCTGAGATAGGAGCATCATGCTTCACAGACAGCCTCAGCTACTTAGTGAGGTCATTTGCAACTCAGTGAGACCTTGTTTCAAAATAAAGAATAAAAACTTTATTTGGGAATAAAAATTTATCGGGGTATAGCTCAGAGGTAGAATGCCCCTGGGTTCCATCCCCAGTACCACAAAAGTAAATAAATAAATACATAACATATATACATATATACATATGATGATCTTCAGGCTTTTCTCGGTTCTTTGCAGAATTTAAACCTGTCCCCCCCACACACCTCTTTTGGAAGTCCTCACCTTCTTCCCTTTTATCCACAGTAGTCATTCTCTCCTTTCTTTATCTGGGTCCTAAAGAACTTTATTCTCTCTAATGACCTGAACCACCAAATCTCTGCTGCTAAGCTACCGAAGCACATCGTTCACTTGCGGGTCTTCTCTACGCTCCAGATTTCTGTGTGCAACTCTAAGCCTCCCTGTCTGAGTGTCCTGTAGAAGCACTGTCATATACCCAAACCCCCATAAAGTTGCTTCTTCCATGAGAGATGAAACAGAAGATCAGCCATCATCTGTGAAACTTCTTTATCTATCTCCTCTTCACATTCAAGTCAATTACTGAGTTTAGTAAATTCTGTTCCCTAATATTTCTCAAATCTCCTTTTCTTCATTCACATTATTACTGTCTTATTTTTGGACTCTTCTGGAATGGACTACTTTTTAACAGCAAAAAAAAAAATAGAACAAAATAAAAACCTAGTTTTCCTACCTACCTCCAGGCTCACCACCACCTTCTCCAGGAGACCAGAGCCCAGTTTAGGTGCCTTTCCTTATATGGCCTTGGAATCTGTGCTTCCCTTCACCATGGCCTGCCTTATAACTAACAGATTTACCAGCATAACTAGAATTTTGACCCTGAAAAGCAAAAAATAAAAACTATATGGTACCTGAAAGCAGTAATGAATAAGTTAAGATCACTAGCTACTGAATGGAATAAACTTGAATTTGAAGCCTGAAACTTATACGTAATGTTGTATGTGTAGAAGGGAACAAGCAGGTTCACCTTCTGGAAATCCAGCTTCAGAATCTTCAAAATATACTCAATAATACTTCTTTTACTCATCCATAAAGGAGAAAAAATATGTCATTTTCAGAAAAAGATGGATGTAGAAAATATTATGCTAAGTGAGACAAACCAGTCCTAGCAGGTGAAAGGTTATACGTTTTCTCTCAAATGTAGAAGCTACAGAAAAACTGGGAAACTAAAGAAACTTCGGATGAATGTGGAGAGATACCAGTAGAATAGTGGAAGAGGACTTGGAAAAGGAGGAGAAAGAAAGGGGAGACATAATGAAGGAAACAGCTCAAACAAACTCTATGTACATTCATAGAGTTATCAATACCAATTTCAATATTATGAATGGGGAGGATCCAGAAGCACATACACTGGTTGCTGTGTGCATGTGTGTTTCAATCACACTAAACCTCAAGATGATGTATGGTTACAATACACCAATAATAGCATATTTTTAATGTAATAATATATAGTAAGGTCTTGACACAGTACCTGAAATATGATAAAATGATAATTTCACTCTATCTTGCCCAGCATATAACTGCCTAACTGGCATATACTAGGTATCTAATATATGCATAGATTATTCATGCACCTTGTTGTAGCAGTACCTGAATCAAGGGAAAGCAGAAAGGGAGATGATGGAGATTTCCACACCCTATTGTACTTTTCCAATTGTAGAAGTACTGAATAAATGCAGGCATTACCAAGAAGCTATACAAAGTCTCAAGCTCTAAAGAATTCACTTTGGCAAAAATGTGTGCTTCTATTCCTTAATAAATACTACATTTCTAGCTCAATCCCTTTCCAATCACAATAAAAATCTACGTACCATAGTATGCAACCTCTTACTTATTGAGGATAAAGAGCACAGTCCTTCAAATACAATCTTTGCTTTCCTATAAGATATTGCATGTGGGGCTCTAAACTGGAGATGATGTATTTTTATGGACTCTTTATGTGATTTCTATGCTCATCTTTTATCTTTGGTAAAGTTCCAAATGGCTCAGGACCCTATTAATATCTGATACTGAGGCTAACATATGAAAACATGAAGAAATTGTTCTAAGTAAACTGAACAAACATTATAAAAGGAAATGTAGGTCAACTCCATACGTCCTTGTCCACAGATAAGGAAGTTCAAAGTATCAGAAAGCTATAAAAAAAAGCACAGCTCAGAAATAAAGTCAAACATTCTGATTTCAAATCTTTATAACTTACGTTCAGCTCAACCTTTGTTAAGGGTAATGAAGCAACTTGTAACAAGACAAATGCATTTTTAATATTCCCCAGTGTGTTCCTATATCGTAGCTGAAAATTTTCTACAAACACTTGTTTAAACAGATACAGGGAAAAGCCTTGTTGTGCAGAATGGGGCTCAAGGTGTAGGCCAATAGGTTTTGTGGCTGCATGACTAAAACCTGAAATGCAATTAGAGGTGCCTTCTTCAATTGTCCATGTGCAGCAGGAACTCCGATTGAATCCTTAAAAAGGAAAACCCAAATGAATTACTTCTGAATGCCTCTGAATTCCAAATGAACAAAGTTTGCCTTTGCACTTCTGCTTATCTAAGATAAGTCCCATTTAATGGTATATATTTCAAACCTCATTAAGGCAACATCTCCTTCTGCTTGGCTACTGGTTTTTCACAATTAGTTCAACTGGTCAACAGGAAATGCATTTTCATTCTGAAAATCAAGTCACATGAGGAAAAGAACAATCCTATTTTCAAATAGCCTTCTCTCCTCACGCTTCTCTTTATAGTCTACAAAAATAACTCATATCCATTATCCCATTTAATTCTTGTCTTGAGACCTGTCTTGAGATATTACTTAGTAATAAGGGAAAGATTTTTCCCAAATGAGGAAACACAAACATTTTTATTGAAAGACTACAAAGGCAATTACATGGCCATGCATAGGTGAGTTATGAAGTATGAAAGGACCTTTTGGAGGCAAGCTGGGGTACATACTAGAAATTCAGAAACTAAGGTCAGCTCTCCTGGTTGACATGATTACTCATTCCAGCTCTCAAGTACACTTTAAGCTCCAATTTGCTTTCTGTTCCATTGTTGTATCCATTGTTTAGCCAAGTTTACAAAAGGCTATTACTTCAGGACATTTTCCTTTCTTTCTTTCCTTCCTTCCTTCCTTCCTTTCTTTTTTAAATGCATTTTAATTTTTAAATTTTAATATACTTTTATTGGTACATTGTAATTGTACATCATAATGAGGTTCAGAGTAAGAGAAACATGTGCAAAGCACTTGCACTATTTCCCTCTGAATCCCCACCCCCTCCCCGTATATGTTATTGAGATTGGAATTGGTAATTTTATATAGTTTTATATATGTACATGGCATTATTTTAACTATCTTCTTCAAGTCTCTTTCCCCTCCTTACTCCATACCTCCCTCTTTTTGTCCCCTTCCACTATTTTATTGGAATTTCTCCTTCATCTGAAGTCCCTTTGTTTCCCAATCTCTCTCTAGCTTTCATATATGAGACAAAACCTCTAAAAGAACATTGAGAGTATGGAAGGACCTTGTTAGGTAGAGTTTAGATCTGAAACAACCCCCAAAGCCTCATGTGTTGAAAACTTTGTCCCAAATACAGCAATGTTAAGAGGAGGGACTCATAGGAAGTAATAGGATTATGATGGCTCTGCCCTCATCAGTGTATTAATCCATTGATAGATTAATGGTTTGATGATATTAGTAGCAGATGAAAACTGTAGAAGATAGGGTCTAGTTAAAGGAAGTATGTCACAAGTGGCACACTCTGGAAGGAAAGTTCTGTCACTACTCCTTTCTCTCCTGTCCTCTCCTTCTCTTCTTTTCTCTTATTATTATTATTATTATTATTATTATTATTCCCCTCCTCCTCCTCCTTCTCCTCCTCCTCCTCCTTCTTCTCCCCCTCCTTCTTTTTCTTCTCTCTCTCTCTCTCTCTCTCTCTCTCTCTCTCTCTCTCTCTCTCTCTCTCTCTTTCATTTTCCAGCTGCCATAAATTGAGCAACTTTCTTCCACCACATCTCTCTTGCATGATGTTCTGGGTTGAAACTATAAGTCTATAAGTCAAAATTAATCTTTTCCCCTCCTTTAAGTTGTTTCTGACAGGTATTTTGAACACAGTAACAAAAGGACTATGACTAAAACAGTCCATGAAACTCCATGAATTCCTTCTTCCTTTTTAGTACATAATACCAACTATTCCACAGCTTCTAGGTGGAAAATGGACAAGCACATATGAATGAGAAGAGAAAAGAATCAGCATTCCATTCAGCAAACTCAACAGATCAGCCTTTGTTCTGGTCAGCATTATCACAGCCATAAACTAAAGACCCAACCACATAACTTAGAGGCAAGAAGATGTATTTTCTTTTGGCTTTAGATTCAGTCCATATGTGGCAGGGGAATACAGATCTCAGGGCATGGTGACAGGTGGTGGAGAGAGGAAAAGCACATGGACTGTGCTCCTCATACCATGAAGGCTAAAAGCAAGACAGAGAGCAGGCCTCACCCCCATGGATCCACCTCCTCTAGTGGCACCCTACAAGCTAGGCCACCAATCCATTGTCATGGGGTAACAACTTTCATGACTCAATTACATCAGTTACAAACATTGATAGATGAACTCTATATCTAAATATAACATTCCACCCCTGGCCCATGAAGAGATTATGCCCAGCTAAGAATGTAAAATGCATTTAGTCTCACCCAAGAGTTTCCAAAGCCTTAACAGTTCCAGCATTGCTGAAAAGTTTCCATGTCCCAAGTTTTTTCTGAGATTCAAGATGAACTCTTGTAAGGCCCTGTAAAAGATGATGAAGATCAAAATAAAAAGCAAGTTACATGCATCCAATATACAATGGCAAAGAGTAAACCTTGGCATTCCTAAAGGGAGGAATGAGGCCACAAAAAAGAAGGGATGGGACCAAAACAGTAATGAAATTTGGCAGGGCAAGCATTTTATCTTGAAGCTCCACTCCGGCATCCATTAAATATGGTGATGAGAAGCGGTCTCCAAAGGTCTCTGGCAGCCCTGACCCTGTAGCCTGACTGATGGCAATGAGCAATTTACTATCTCTTTCAGTCTGGCTTCATGGGTCCCAGCTAGAAGCCTTACCTTGCAGTTGTTATACAATTCTTGCATTGCCAAATCTTGGGGTTTTTTTTCTTGAAACCTTGGTTTCACCATCACAATTTCAGAAAATGCCCCCAAGTGGACTTGCATGCACAGATTCCAACCCTGCCACATGTTACCTGGCTTCACAGGGACTTCATGGCCCACTTTTTCTAACAAAACCAGCATTAGGTAGCTCTGACATGGGCCACCAACATAAAAAGTCATCACCCTCTCCTTAACCAATGCCACAGGAGCTTTTTAATCACAGCCCTTTGGCCCACGCTATCCAGGTGGCCACTGGACCTAGTTTATCTGCCACATCCATCATGGCCATTGCTGGCCCTGATTCCATCACAGGAACCACTGCCTCTTTTTTTTAAAACTATCTTATTTCCTTTTATAACATTATCTCTGAGTCCCAGCTTTATACATGCTTTTTCAGCCATATTGAAAATCTAAAGTTTCTCTATTGTGAAATTCAGTTTACCATTCACTAAACACAAATAGCAATATCCATAATACAGTTTGGATATTTTGATGTTTTGATATCCTCCACCAGGTTGTTTAGCCCATTGTCTTTATTTTTATTTAATATATTTTTATTGGTGCATTGTAGTCAACATCACAATGGAATACAAGACTTGTGAGGATATACAAGCACACATCATCCAATTAGCCTTTATCCAATCCCCATCCCATTTCCTGCCCCTCCCTCAATCCCATGCTTGATTTAGTGATTAGCTCTGATATATTTGTTTATGTACATCATGTGTTTAAAAGAGATTCCATCTTCCCCCACCCCATACCCTCTGATAGGTCACCATAATTGCTCCTCCATAGGGCCCTTTCTTCAACTAGATTTCCTCCTATTACCCATTTCTTCCTAGATTTTTCATATTAGGGAATGCATCTGCTTTTTTATTTTCTGTGACATTTCTCTGTGGATGCCGCATTACAAGTTCTGATTCCACTCTTGAAGGCCCCAGCACCAGCCTGGCCACCTGGCAGACTCTGATGCCGGCCTTGCTGGCTCCAGCACCAGCCTTGCCACATAGCAGGCTCCGATCCCAGCCTCGGAAGCCCCAGCACCAGCCTTGCCTCACAGCAGGCTCCAAATCCTGGCCTCATAGGCCCCAGTACCAGCCTTGCCTCATGGCAGGCTCCAATCCTGCCTCACTGGCCCCAGCACCAGCCTCACCCCTCAACAGACTCCGATCCTGGCCTCAGAGGCCCAAGCACCAGCCTTGCCTCACGGCAGGCTCTGATCCCATCCTTAATGGCCCCGGCACTGGCCTCACCCCTCAGAAGCTCTGATCCCAGCCTCGAAGGCCCCAGTACTGGCCTTGCCTCACAGCAGGCTCCAATCCCAATCTCGCTGGCCCTGGCACCGGCCTCACCCCTTGGCATGCTCAGATCCTTGCCTCTGAGGCCCCAGCACCAGAATTGCCTCACAGCAGGCTCCAATTCCAACCTTGCTGGTCCTGGTACCAGCCTCACCCCTCAGCAGGCTCCGATCCTGGCCTCAGAGGCCCCAGCACTGGCCTTGCCTCATGGCAGGCTGATCCGGGCCTCACAGGCTCTGGCACTGGCCTCACCACCCAGCAGGCTCCTATCCTGGCCTCTGAGGCCCTGGCACTGGCCTTGCTGTCGGGCTCTGGTCTCTGTCACTATGAGCAGGTTGTCTACAGATGTTCCCCTTTTTCTTCTTTTTCTTCTTTTTTTTTTTTTTTTTTTTGGTGGTACTGGGGTTCCTGGAAACCCTTCTACCTCTGGGCTACACTCTCATAGACCTATCTTTTTTTATATTTTTATCTGGAAACAGGGTCTCTTAAGCCAGCGAGGCTGGCCTCGAACCTGAGTTATCCTCCTGTCTCCGCCTCCCAACATGGGGATTACAAGCATGCACCACCACACCCAGCATTCTTCCTTTTTTTTTTTTAATATGAGAAAACAGTACATGTCTCTTGCAAAAGCTGGGACCCCAAATACCTAGTGGCAATGAATTTTGTCTTCCCTCCAAAGGCAGAGGTCCACAGCTTCACTTCGGAGAGCAGGCTCCGCTGCTCCACGAGCACCCTGGCCTCCTGCTCTGTGCAGAGGAGTTTGGTTCCCATGAGGGCTGATGACTCCCTGAACACGCAGCATGGCAGCCCATCCCAGCTATGCAAGGATCCCTCTGATACCCCCCCAAACCCTTTTACCACTTAGTATGTTGTCCAGAATTTCCAAGCATGTGTGGCAGGAGCAGTCAGTCTACTTTTGGGGAGATTTCCTCAGAAGTTAATGGTGGACTGGACTGGATCTGTCTGCCCCTCCAAATACAGATCACCACCACTGCTGCTGCTACCACTGCCATCTCGGTTCTCTCCTGAACACCTTTTCCACACAGTTTGTTTTCCAGAATTCCCGAGCATGTGCAGCAGCAGCAGTATACGTTTGAGGACATTTCTTTAAAATTATGAGGTGGATTGGATTGGATCTTTGCCTCTACCAAATACTGACCACTGCTGCCACTGCCACCTCCATCTTGGTTCTCTTCCAAGCACCTTATTCACACTGCATGTTGTCCCAAATTCCTGAGCACATGAGGCAGTAGCATTCTACCTTTGGGGTGATTTCTTCAAATGATCAAGGTGGATTGAATCAGATCTCTGCCTCTCCTGGATACTGGCCACCACCATTGCTGCTACCTCCACCATCTCAATTCTATCCCAAAAACTTTTCCTACACTGCATGTTGTCCAGAATTCCTGGGCATGCTTGGCGGTAGTATTCTACCTTTGGGGCAATTTCTTCAGAAGGTCAAGGTGGGTTGGATCAGATCTCTGCCTCTCCCAAATACTAGCCTCCACCTCTGCCACTGCTGCCGCTGCTGCTGCCTTCCTCTTAGTTCTCTGCTGAGCTCCTTCCTTACATGATATGATGTCCATAATTCTTAAGCATGTGCGGCAGGAGCTGTCCCCCTTCACGGGGATATTTTTCCAAAAGATCCAGGTGAATCAGATAGGATTTGTCTGCATCTCCTGAATCCTAGCTGTCGCCACCACCATCTTGACCCCTCTCCAATATTTTTTTTTAATAAGGAAAGACAATATGTGTGTTTTGAAGGGGTTGTAAGACCAAGCACTCAGCAACAATGAATTTTATCTCTTTTCCAAGAGTGGAGGCCCACAGCCTCACCACATAGAGCAGGATCTTCTGTTCCAAGCACAACACGAACCCCAGCGCATCACAGAGGAGCACAGTGGCCAAGCACACTGAGCTCCCTGGGAAGCATAGCTCACCTTCCTGTCCGGTGCTGCTGGGCTCCCTCCAACAGGCCTGGATCATTTTTCTTACAAGGTATGTTGTTAAGTGTCTCCTGCATGCGTGGCTGAAGTGGTCTTTTCTCTAATACCTACTGGGATGTTCTTCCAAAAATCTCTTTTCTTGCGTGGCATGCACCTCCTTGTCATCTTGCTTCTAATACCACCGTTATCCACTCTTTCTCCTGTATTTTAGATAGGAAGTCACAGCTGGAAATGTCTACTTAAATTGTCTCAATCCAATATTAAACCAAAATCTGGTGTTCAGGGCTTCTCCGAGGAATGCATGTCCTTTTCAGTGGCGACCATGGCCGCTGCCATCTTCCAGCTTCCTAGCCTATTGTCTTTCAATTCAGCCTCACACACAATTTCAGGACATGAGCAAATTACAGATACTTCAGGTTCGAGGCCAGCCTCGCTGGCTTAAGAGACCCTGTTTCCAGATAAAAATATAAAAAAAAAGATAGGTCTATGGGAGTGTAGCCCAGAGGTAGAAGGGTTTCCAGGAACCCCAGAACCACCAAGTGTAACACACATGGCTAGGGAGTCTTCTTTGCCAACAAAAATCTCCTGAGCACATTCTCTACCATCTGCTTTTCTAGCCACAGTCTGGCCCTTCCAAGTTCCTCTCACAAACCAGTTCCAAAGAGTCACAATCCATATGGTCAGACATAGACATAGCAGCAAGCTCCCATCTTTGGTACCATTTTTTGTTCTAGTTAGCATTCTTACATCCATAATCTAAAGACCAGACCATGTATCTTACAGGAAATATTTATTTTCTTATGGTTTCAGGTTCAGTCCATTTGAAGCTGGGAACCAAAGATCTCAGTGCATGGATGCAGGTGGTAGAGAGGGAGAGTACATGTGCTGTGCTCCTCCATTGTGGAGGCCAGAAGCAAGAGAGAGAAGGGAACCATATATGATCCCAAAAGCTGTACCCTCAGGGATACCCTCCAGCCACACCCTAGGCCACCAATTCATTGTAAAGAGGTTACAACCCTCTGTCCAGTACGTTGCAGACCTGTGTGAAAGATGTCCTAGAGAGAGATCATACAGTGAAAGTAGGGTTATAACTTTCATTATATAATTTTGTTCTTGATTTAAACAATCCTGTTTTTTTCCTTCTCTATCTGTGTGTGTATATATCGCATATTTTTGTGGTGCTGGGAATTGAATCCAGGTGATTCTAACTCCAAGCTACACCCCAAGCCCTATTTTTAATTCTTTATTTTGAAACAAGGTCTCACTAAGATGCTGAGAGCCTCACTAAGTAGCTAAAACTTGCCATGAACCTGCAATCCTCCTGTCTCAGCCTCCCAAATAACTGGGATTACATGTGTTCTCCACTATGACTGGTTTGTAAATATATATATATATATATATATATATATATATATATTATGCTACATATATTAAATATATATGTTGGAGCACATCTGGTACAGTCTTTTATGCACTAATAAATATTTTTCTCAATTTCCTTAATCTAAATATTTATTATACTTAATAAATAATGATAAGAGTTTCACGGTATAGGACTATAAGGAGTTATTATCTCTTAATCATATTTTATTAAAAACTAGTAGTGTTTCTAAGACAAATACTGAAAAGCAAATGCCTAAATGTCTAAGTATGATCCAGTAGCCAAAAAACAAACAAAAAATAAATAAATAAAACAAGGTGGAGGTGGTGGTGGGAGTGCTACTATGGTTCTATCTCCTCAAGCTTATGAGAAAGAAGGTCTAAAGTACAGTGTAGAAGAGCAAAATCACATGAGAGGACTTCAATTCCAAATTCTTTTCCCTTCTAGTTTGACAGTCTTAGCGATGCTTAAAAATCAACTGAACCACTCTGTCTCTGAGACTGGGTGTTTGTGAACATTGACTGAGACCAGGCATTTATTTTTCCAGTTTCTATTGTATGTCAGAATCTTGCAAAGGAAGAAATATAATAATGAGGTGAAAGAAATACAGGTCCTTTGGGACTTCTTGCCATTCATGAACTATTGGGTGGACACAGACAACAATAAAAATGATCACACAAATAAATACAAATTATGGTAAATTTCCTGAAGAAAAATTGTCCTCTGAATCTAAAGGGCACATAAAGCAGATAGAGGAAACTTGTGAATAAGAAATTAGATGAAAGTGAAAAGTATGTAGGGAGCTAATTCAATGACTCAGATGAAAGATCATGCCAGCTTTCAATAAAGTGGGGTAATACTGTTAAAACTTAACCGGTTAGAGTTGGAAAATAGAGAAAAATAAGACATAACTCAGTTTTCTGGCATTGTAACAAGACACAAGTTGGATACACTGAAAAGAAACAAGAAATGTGTGATGGGGGTAATATCATGGTTTAGATATAAATTGTCCCCTGAAAAGTTCATGCATTAATGTATAGAGTTGATATAATTAAGTCATTCATGTTGTAACCTCATCAGTGGATAAATCATTGTAATTGATTTACTGAGTGGTAACCTAGGCATATGGTATGTGGCTGGAGGAGGGGAGTTCCTGGGGTATGGCCTTAGGAACTGTACTTGTGTCCTTGAATCACCTAACTGACTTTCTTTCTTCTGGCCTCCATGATATGATGTGAGAGCAGAGCGCTCTCTCTCTCTCTCTCTCTCTCTCTCTCTCTCTCTCTCTCTCTCTCTCCCTCCCTCCCTCCCTCCCTCCCTCCCTCTCTCTCTCTCACACTGCCATGCCCTGAGCTCTGCAGAGCCAGTCTGATAATAACTGAACCTCTAAAATCTCCAGAACTGTAAGCAAATAAATCTTCCTCTAAATTTTGTGGTCAGTTGTTTTGGATTACAGGTGTGATAATGTTAACTGAAATAGAGGAGCTGAGAGATTTAATATGCTTGAGGACTTGTCAAATAAGAGATGCCTTAAAGACATACAAGTTAAGACTATCAAGGAGACATTTTATTATTTACTCTGGAGCTCAAAGGAGCCCACCACTGTGCCAGACATCCACTAAATGGTACATGAAGTCAATCAGGCTGGATGAACTCTTAGTCACAGAATATACTGAGATCCTCCTATTGGTCTTATTATATTAACACAGAACTCAAAACCCTGGGAAGAGAGTTTTATATTCCCTTCACCAGAAACCATCCCTTTTCCCTAAGCCTTTGAAGATCTATCCAAGCCCTCGTCAGTCCAGATTCTACTCAAGCATCGCCTTTTTTAACTATTCTAAAACCTTGAATGTATCAGATCATGAAAGCTTTACCATGATCCCATTCAGAAAGTTTAATTATTCTTCTCTCCTTTTTTAGACAGGAAGAAAATGAGGAAAAAAAGAGCTTAAGTTTCTTGTCTTAGGTTGCCATTCTAGAAAAGTGACAGAGCAGAGACTTGAACCTAGGCATTCTGGCTTTAGGCTTAGTGCCTTGCTCATCATTTCTACAAAGCCTTCTCCAGAATCCCTGATCATATGTCCTCATCTTTCCAGCATGCGTCTTGGTACTTTATGCATAAATCTTTTATGAAATATGCCTTCTATTTTAATAAATGCCTGCAGCAGTATTGTCTGATAAAAACTAAAATGTGTAATACATGTGAATCGCATATGTGACTTTAGTATTTCTTTTTTATCCATAGTTTTAAAAAGTCAAAGGAAATAGGTAGAAATAAATAAAATAATATATTAAGTTAAACCCAACTATTATATATTCAATTTCATATCGATTTGGTAAAGCTATGGTGCCCAACATTTTTGTCAAACAGCAATCTATATGTTGTGGTGAAAATATCTTTTAGATGTGCTCAAACATTCAACTCATCAAATTTAGAGTGGAACAGCTTACCCTCCCTATTATAGGTGGACCTCACCCAAATATTTTAGAGCCTTTAGAGCTACAACTGAGGTTTTTCAAAGAAGAAAGATATTTTTTTTTGCTATTATTTGTGCATTGTAGTCTCCCATCATAATGTAAATCATGGTAACAATTACATAAATGCACATGCTCTTGGCACCCCCCCTTCCTCATTTCCCTCCCTCCCAATACAAAGTACCCAGATTAACATTGGTAGAAGGAATTTAACCTCAAGATTATTACATAAAAATTCTGCCTGCCATGTTCTGAGGCTGTCAAAACAAAATACTGATGACCAAGAAACTTAAACATCAGAAATTTCTGTTATCACAGTTCTAGAGGCTGGAAGTCCAAGTTCAAGGTGTGATCTCTCCTGAGGCCTCTCTCCCTGGCTTGCAGATGGCTACCATCTCACTGTGTCTTCACATGGCCTTTTCTGTAAGGTGCCAAATTTCTCCTGGTACTGAAAGACCAAAGTGATGTAATGACAGGCTTCAGTTAAAGCTTTAAGTCAAGTAGGCCTAAGTTTTCTTTTTCTTAAAAGTTAAGTTTCTATAACTCATTGCCCCACCCCTGAAGAAACTGTAACTATGTTAATCTGATCCTTCCCTAGCAACAGCCAATAGGTGCTGAGACCTCTGTGTCTGGAATTTGTAGATAACCAAGCAAGGTCACTCTGGTCTAAGAAAGAGATTCCAACTCAACTTGAACATTTTTGAGATAGGTGCCATGGGCCAGACCAATCAGCTTAAAGGTCACCTTAGATGGCTGAAATTTCCCTGAGGACAGCCCTTTCATATGGCGCAAAAGCTAAACCAATCAGGGGTTGACAGCAGGTGCTTGGTTAAAAAAACAACCAATTAATAAAATGGTGGGAAGGGCGGCCTTCTTAGGGGATAAAAGCTTTGTTCTCAAAGGACAAAGGGTTATTCCTCTGTGACCACTGCATTGGTGTACGTGGAGAGCCCAAGCTCAAGTTTGAATAAAAATTCCTTTTGCTTTTTTGCATCAGAACTTCGGCTCCTGATGTTCTTTGGTGGATAACAGACTGGCATATCAGTACCATAACGGATTAGGGGCTTATTCTTAGGATGTCACCTAATTAACTTTCTAACAGTCTTATCTCCTATAGTGCACCAAGAAAAGTATATAATTTAAAAAGGTCCAATCTCTGCAAATACTCACATTGAGGGTTAGAATGTTAACACATTAATTTAGAGGGAACACAGTCTAGTCCACAACACTACATTAATTGACATCCTGCCAAATCTGCCCTACAGAAACTGAACTCGAAACTGTAATAATTTTTATCTGAATCTCCACCCTGCTGACCTGTTTGACAAATTTTAAAATTGCCAGCCCATTAGGCCGGGCACGGTGGTGCACACTTGTAATCCCCACGCTTGGGAGGTGGAGACAGGAGGATCGCGCAGGTTCGAAGCCAGCCTCTCTGGTTTAAGAGACCCTGTTTCCAAATAAAAATATAAAAATAGGTCTGGGTAGCTGGAGGTAGAAGGGTTTCCAGGAACCCAAGTACCACCAAAAAAAAAAAAAATTGCCAGCCCACATAATAATGATTCAGTTCCTCTCCTCTCCTTTTCCCCTTTCCTCCTCCTCCTCCTCCTCCTGCTCCTCCTCCTTCTCTTTCTCTTCTTATTTTTCATCTTCTTCCTTCTTTATCTTTCTCTCCTTATCTTTCTCTGTTTCTCTTTCTCCATATACACCAATATATCCAAAATGTTATAATTTCTACACTGAATCAATGTAAAAATTATAAGATACTTTGTGTTCTTTTTTTATACTTAGACTTTGAAAGATGATTTATATTTTGTACTAATAGCACATCTCAAATTAGACTGGCCACATTTCAAATGCTCCATAACACTGAGTGTTTCATGTGGCAGGAGGCCCTTAGACATTGGGGCTCAAGGTCACAGCAACAAAGTGAGTAGAGAGGTGTGAAAAGCCATTCAGAGCAGGATTTGAACTCCACTCTTCCACTGAGATGCTATTTCCTCATACATAAAAGAGAAATGATAGTATATACCTTAAAAAGCTGTTAGGAAGATTCATTAAAACTTTCCTACACTATACTTGGAAAAGTATAAATGCTCAGTACACATCAGAAACTTTTCTCTCCCTCTGAGTCTCTGTAGCTATTTTCCTGCCTTCCCTCTTCAAGGGAACAGTTTGTGTTGGTTTCATCTTTCACTATCCTAGGACATAGGTAGGTGCTCAATAAATGTCTGTGGGATTCGTGAAAGGTCTAGTGTTACTACAGTGGAGTTTATCCACTTTGGGGTCCATATTTTCCCTTAATAAATCAACCTTTAAAATATCATGGCTGGACTTGCAAGTTGTGGAGCATTTAGCATCATGGTGGGTGGCCCAGTGAGGAGATGAGTCAAGACTCAAGTCTGGGGACTTGAGGGAATAGCCTGTTAGGCTGAAGGAAATGTGGCAGCATTGCTAACAAAACAAACCAGAAAAGATGCACCACAGACATCTCTGACATAAGAGCACACCAGAATTTTAAATTCATTTCCATGTGTAATTTTCCATTACTGAGGATAAATTTGACAAGTGTTAATGAAAGGGGATGTATCCTCATTAAAGGAAAGGAAGAAAGAAGAGAGGAATAAAAGAAAGGAAGAAAGGAAGAAAGGAAGAAAGGAAGAAAGAAGGAAAGAAAGAAAGAAAGAAAGAAAGAAAGAAAGAAAGAAAGTCCTCCCTGATTCACAAAACAGCTACTTTAAATGAAAACATTTTCCGCTGCCATACATTAAAGGCCTCATTCATTTACAAAAAAAAAGTCTCGTAGTATTCCATATTGTAAAGACACATGGTTCTCCAAAACAATAGAACCAACTGAATATATTAGATGATGTCATAAAGATATTTATTATATGAGAACGGCGCATGCAATTACAAGGGCTGCCAAATCTCAATATCTGCTGTCATCAAACTAGACACACAACAGTGGTGATGGTATAGGATAGTTCCTTCTGAGGGCTGGCAGGTTTCAAAAACTCAAGAAGATCCAATGTTTCAGAATCTGAGAGCAAGAAAAAAATAATTGTAATATCCCTTAGATAAGCTATTCTTAGATAAGAATATCCCTTAATGCCTTAATTTCAAAAATTGGTAAATATGAAACATAAGCCCCAGAGGAGGGTAAGCAGAAAAACAATTCTGGTCTAGAAATGGGAGATTTGAAGCAAGTGGGTTAATTTATTTTTAGGAAAAGACATAGTGACCCATAAGACATAATTGTTAGTAGGAACTGAAGTCTGATGACAAGCAGCCCACACCCATTCAAATAAAACTCCAGGAGGCATGAGGCATTTAGCCTTCGACCTAACACCTCATGACACTAAATGTCACTACCTTAAGAATCCCATAAGAGAAATTCATAAAATTCTTGATACTTTGTGATTACCAGAATGCCAACACCTAGAACAGATATTCTTTCTTGCAGATTTCCACAGAAAGCCATGAAGTACAAGAACTGGTCTTTCAGCTACTGTATTCATTTACTGAACAACTGTTTGCTGAGAGTTGCCATGTGTACAGGAAACACAGCACTGAGCAGACAACCCATGCCCTACAGTGACTTACAGTATGCACACCGGCTCTCAAGCCTGAAGCCCACCTGGACTTTATACATTTTGTCTGTCTCTCTCTTTCTTTTCATCCATCATCAGATTACTACTGTAGTGCAGTGATTAAGAGAACAAATTCTAGTGTTAAAATGCTAGTGTTCATGAGCCAGTTCCACTAAGAAAAAAGAGTTTTTAATCTTGTTTTTGATTTCTTTCAGCATGTATTTAAGATTCATATGTGAAGCAGAACTCTCTGACAATACTTACATCCTAGGATAACTCTCTAATGGTTTTTGTTGCTGTTGTAGTGTTTGTTGTTTGGGGAGGGGTCTCAACTGCCTTGTTTTTCCTTAAGAATTGGTTTCTATGATACTCTCAGACAAAACGCCGTAATGGTATAGTATATCATCCCTACCAACTCTGCTTTTTCCTCTCCCCTCTGAACTGCTGGCCAAAAACAGTTTCATTTTCACTTTTTCAAAATGATAGTATAAAAAAACAGAAGTGAAAGTATGAATCATAATATAATAAGGAGTTCAAAGCAAGATATCCATTTATAACTCAGAAAACCATGGGGTATTTCCAAACTGATGCCATTCATAGAAAGAATGCCATGTGTCGTGGAAGAAAAAGAAAAATTACCGAGGCCAATAGGGGGATTTAGAATGCATGTGGGATATTCCCAGCTAATTATTTTTATTTTAAAAAAATTTTGGGGCAAGGACCAATATATGTTACAAATACTCATACTGATGGTCATCTTAGAAAATTACAAACTGTATTCTGGATTATAGTTTTTAATTTTGATAAACAAGACAATGTACACTAAGATTCTACTTTAGAAAATATAACACTAAATTCAATTTTTTCTTTTATTTTTCTTTAAGAAGTTTTATAAATGCCAAAATTATCATAAGATCTCATGTAATTATTTTACTTAAGAGGAAAAAATTATATTAAAAAATGGCTACCTCTGCTCAAATTATTAAAATTGATTGCTTTTATTTTATCCTTTTGGGAAGTAATAGACACAGATCTTGTTTTTTCTAATCAAAGAATTAAAATAGAATTTTCCCCCTCTTCACTACATTCTACTACATTAGAGTTTTGTGGGAGGGTTGGTTTTTATTTTTGTACAGGGAAGTCATGAGATTGAACCCAGGGGCATACTCCCTTTGAGCTATACCCTCAACCCTATTTTATTATTATTATTTTGTTTGTTTGTTTGTTTTGAAAGGGTCTTGTTAAATTGCCAAGAGTGTTGCTAAGTTGCTGAGGCTGGCCTCAAATTTGGGACCTTCCTGTTTCAGCCTCTCAAGGAATGGAATTACAGGTATGCACTACCACACCCAGCTAGAATCTTTTAAAAATTTAAAAGGCGATGGTAAATGGTAAATGAATTAGTGATATTATAGAGAGGAAACACTTCCCAGAGTGTGTTTTCCTTTGGGCTCTCTACATTTTCTTAGGAAACACTTTGACTGTTGGTTCTGCCATATTTGCTGCTATGTTTACTGGTTAGTTAGTTGCTTTGCCCCAGATCCTGATATTCAGTTTTGAGGCTAGACTAACTCTATCTCTTTTCAGCCAACAAATGTCCCTGCCCCCCCCACCCCCCAGTCAGTCAACCATCCCTGATGAGGAAGGCGTCACTCCATTCACTAATCCTGGTAATACTCTGGTTTGCCCTTTGGTTTCTGAGCCTTACCTAGGAGTCTAGTGGTTAACCTCCAGAGTCCTATTCTGATACCTGATATGAACTACTTAATCTTTCTGGATCTTTCAGTAAAAACACAGGTGACCATGCCAAAAAAAAAATTTGTTCCACAGTCCAGATGACTGAGGAACATATTTTAAAATATACCTGAAAATTAAGTTCTTCCTCATTCTATAGCGTAATCAGAAGTTCCACACTCTTTGAAGACTTAAAAACTAAAAGTGGCCCCTAAAAGTTTTAGAAGAAAGTGTAGAGGACTCTATCAACATACTAAAGTAAAAAAAAAAACTATTTCTTAAGATATTAAAAGGTTCACCCATTTCAACAAATGTATGACTCTAGTGTAATGTAGAATGCTAAGTATGGTAAAGCCAGGAGATATGGGAAATCTCTTTATTCTCTGCTCAATTTTACTATTAACCTCTGTTAAGAAAAAGAAATAACAGAGCAAATCATTAAGTATAAACTAAAAAATAAATAGATTTGATGACATTAACATTTTAAATTCCTATACAAAAATGCCATTAAAAAGTTAAAACCAAGCTAGAAATCAAGAAAATATTTACAAAGCATTTTAGAAATAATTGCAATCTAAAATACATAAAAAATATCCTATACATAAAGAAAAGACAAAAATCCCAGAAAACAAGATATAAACCTTCAGTTCACAGAAGAGATGTCCTATATGACCAATAAAATTATAAGGAAGAAAAAAACGCTATTGACTTGGTGGTAGCAGACACATAAAAATAAAAATAAATTATTCTTCCATATCCTCCATACTACAAAATTTTCAAAAGTCTGATGACAAGTCATGATAAAGAATTAGGGAAAACAGAAATTTTTAAATTCTTAATGTAAATTACTGGTGATTAATGAACATTGAACTTCCATTGTAGGAAATATATTACATATTTGAAAAGAAAAATGTATGGGGTTGAGAAATTAAGTTTGTATAATTTTGGGAGCAGTTTGGCACTGTCTAGCAAACTTTGATGCTTAGGACCCAGCAGGTCAATTTCTGAAGTAGAAATTCCAGAAAAACTCATTCAGAGGGATATAACAGTGTTAATTTTAGGGTTTTTTTTTTCCAATTCTGAAATTTCTGCCCTTGGTAAAACATTTCTCTTAGTTTCATTTGTGTCAATACCAACTGCATTTCCTTTCTGGGATTTCTCAACACCTTCTTTCCATAACTGGAAGTCATGGCACTGACCCTATCTACTTGGTCCCACTGATTTCCCTTTCTCCTCCACCCTACACTGGCTGATCCATGAGCATCTCTTTCTAGCTTGGAACACTCACATCCTATCATGTGTCCAGCCCAGACACCTGGTTTAGGCCACAATTTTGTCATTTCTGACAACATTGTCTAACTTCCCCTTCAAGCTTAGGTTACTGGGAATTAATAGCCAGAAATATTATCTATATCCCACTTTCTAGGGCCAAGACCAACTACCTAATTGAAGGAGAAGGAATAGGGAGAGGAAGTCCTTTATAGGGAAAAGAAAAAGCACAGGTTAATAACTTCAAACATTATAGTACCACAGTCTTCGCCTAGCAAATTGTTGGACAGAGACATCCCGACATGCAAATTTATATTAGCTCCAAGGGTGGGTTAAGGAAAGGAAGCCTGAACATCTAGAAAATGTTTTGATGCATCTGGAAGTTTCTACCCACATCTAGAGTATCTGCACCCTCCACCCATCAACAACCCTCTACTTTCCTCATCCTTCCCATCCTAAGAGTTTGAGTTTGTCACAGGAAAAGGCAGAACTTCCCCTGCAGAATATTACTGCAGGCTTGCACACAACCAGGATAGCATTGCTCTGACCCACTTTAAGAGAGCTGTACAAGAGGGCCTATCAGTGACTACAGGTAAGCTGGCTGCTCCAGCACCAAGCTTCCATGTAAGGAGAACATAATAAATCTTACCATTTTGGTGTCTGGCCACTCTCTCACCTAGCATCTTTCAACAGAATGGCATTCCTGCCTTTTCTTTTCCCCTTTATATGTTACCTTTTCTGATATAATAAATGAATAAATGAAAAGCTAAAAGCCTCCCCATAAGTCTTACAAGTAACAGAAAAAAATCATATATATACATATGTACACTTAACCATATTTTTTCTTTAGTCCTTAGTCTCTTTAGTACTTTTAGTCTTTAGGTCTTGATTTTTTAACATAGCAATGTTGTTCAATTTACTCTGAATTTTCTTTCCTCCATCTCATTATATATTAGAAGCATCACTCCCTTTGGGGATATTTGTATGTCCCAATACACACATAATGGAAAATTGATACATTTAATTTTCCATCAGGTGTGTTGAATAAATCATGATTTATTCAGCTCACTATTACTAGATGTTCAGATTGCTTATGGTTTAATGGCATTAAAACAGTGCTATAAGTAAATTAATGTCTGTGTATGTCCTTTATCATGTTACTTAAAATTAATTTTATTGATTCATTATAATTATACACAATAGTGGGATTTATTATAACACATCTGTACATGCACATAATTTGCTCAATTTAATTCTCCAGTACAATCCCTTTTCTTCCCCTTTCCTCCTTCCTCTATTTTACTGATCTCCCTTTTATTTCCATAAAATTTCACACACACACACACACACACACGCACATGCACGCACACACACACCCTTTCTTTCTCATTTTTTCTTTCTAGCTTCCACACATAAGAGAAAATATATGACCCTTGACTTTCTGAGTCTGGGTTATTTTGTTTAACATAATGCTTTGCATCTAGTTTTCTTAAAATGACATAATTTCATTCTTCTTTTTTATTTAATTTCATTTTCTCTCTAGATAAATGAAACGCCATCAAATGTGATTTTTTAATAATTTTTTTGGTACTGGAAGTTTAACCCAGGGGCTTTCTACCTCCAGGCTGTACTCTTGGACCTATTATATGTTTTATTTGGAAATAGTCTCACTAAGTTGCTGAGGTTGGCTTTGAACCTGTACGATCCTTCTGTCTCAGCCTCCCAAGCATGGGGATTACAAGCATGCACCACCACACCTGGCTAAATATGACTTTTAAATATAAAAGTTATAATTCAAAAGCTAAAACTGCTGTATAATATATAATAGTTTTAATTCAAGTAGTTGTTGCCAGATTTAGTTGCCAAAACAAATTGAGGAATTCATACCTCCTACCAGCAAAGTATGGGAATGTTCCTACTCCTGGATATTTGCCAGCAGTAGTTGTTATTGCTGATTTAAAACATTTGACAATCAGATAGGGGAAAAAAATTTGTTATTGTTTCAATTCAATATGAGGATAAGGTCAGGGCAATAATGTAAATCCCAGGCAAAGAGAAGAATGCCTAAGAACATGAAATATTTTTTGCTTACACTGATATTTCTCCACCTGACCCCAGTTTGTGACCTACATTCCTCCATATAGAGGTCTGCAAAAGTTGGAAATATCTAATGTTTTCCTTAGAAGTGTTTTCTTTCATTGCAACAAGATTATGTCAACTGTTATTATAAGGAAAGGCCATCAGCACTCCAGTATAAAAAGGAAAAGGTGTGTCCACTGGCTAAAGTAAATAAAAGAGCAAACTCACATAGAAACAAATTCTAAACCTAAGCCATAATAGTATTAAGGAACTGGTAGGACAAAGCCGAGCTCTGTGCTTATAAACTCAGGGTGTCCCCTGGACCTTTACATTCCAACCTGGGAAACTAACCACAGGACATCCTCGAAAAGTTTTGATAGTTTCACTGATATAGAGGGTTTTAAAATTCTTTTAACTCTGATCCTACTTTTAGCCATCGTTGACACCAATGATTTTAGAACTAGTGACCAAGCATAAATTGCACAGCACGCTGATATATGGACATGCCTCATTTCATCGTACATCAAGACAGAAAAAAGAGGCAACTGTAAAATGTTAACTCTTGCTTTAGTGTAATTCAAAGACGTGAGAAAGACTTCCTAAGAGGCAAGTGATTGTATTCCAGTTGAAATTATTCCTGTGCTGATGTGCTCCATGTGAGGAGCAATAGATCAACTCTTAGAGAAAGTGAGAAGCATCTAATCTTTCAAATCTCATTGGTCATATGTGGAGGAGAGTAAAGGTGATGCCACAGGAAGGTCTTTGCTGCACTGACTCAAATGAGTAGAAATTTCTGTACAAAATCCTAAGGCAGTTCAGGAATAAAATGCTTGACCTACACCATAATGGAGGTATTGGTGGCTCAATAGATAGACTTTCTATATAGAGATCAAAGCAGAAAGTAATGGTCTATTACCATTATGTTTGGCTGTGTTTGGGGGGAGAAGGCATTGGGGACAGAACCCAGGGGCATTCTACCTTCAATCTATACCCCCCAGCCTTATTTTCTTATTTTTATTTGGAAACGAGATCCCACTAGATTGATGAAAGTCAAACTACTTGCTGAGACTGTTCTAGAACCTGTGATCCTCCTGTCTCAGACTCCCAATTATTGGAATTACAAGTGTACACTACCACACTCAGCTAAAAAAAAAGTTTTTAATTACAAATTAAGATGTATTAATGGCCAAAGCCAGCTTTGGTGGTGCATGCTTGTAATCCCAGTACTTGGGAGGCTGAGACAGGAGGATCTGAGTTCACGGACAGCCTCAGCTACTTAGTGAGACCCCTTGCAACTTAGTAAGATGCCGTTTCAAAATAAAGAATTTTTTTTAAAAAATGATCAGGGTGTAGCTCAGAGGTAGAATGCTCCTGAGTTCCATCCCCAGTGCCTCAAGGAAAAAAAAGATGTATTAATGAGAAACACAATATATAAAGACATTCATCCTAGAATAGCATTTGCACACTTCTATTTACTTTTCACATAGCATTATGATGTTTATGGGTATTGCTGTCAGTCTTGACCATCAAACTATAAAGGCAAGATTTTTTTTATTTATTTATTTATTTATTTATTTATTTATTTATTTATTTATTTTGGTGGTACTGGGGTTCCTGGAAGCCCTTCTAACTCCAGGCTACACTCCCAGATCTCTCTTATACTTTTTTATTTTTGGAAACAGGGTCTCTTAAGCCAGCGTGGCTGGCTTCAAACCAGCACAATCCTCTTGTCTCCACCTCCTAAGCATGGGGATTACAAGCATGCATCACCATGCCCGGCCCTTTTTTATTTTTTACTGGTGCATTGCAGTCATACATCTTAATGGAGTACACGATGGTAGAGGAATATATGCACACATCACTCATTTATAAATGCCTTAGCCACAGAGCAGATGTTCTGTGATTGCTGATTGTAGAAACTGAAATGCAGTACACAATGCTAAACCACTGAAAATTCTGACATAGTTAGACCTCTTGATGTCTCAATGTTATGAACTGAATTGTGTTCCCCTCACTAAAAAAATTCATATTTTGAAGCTGTAAACTCTAGTGAGGCTGTATCTGGAGATAAGGTCTTCAGAAGGTAATTAAGGTTAAGTGAGGCCATATGGGTGGGTTATAACCCAGTAGGACGATGACCTTAGAATAAGAGGGAGAGAGAAATCATTTTCTCTTTGTCTCTGTGAACAAGCACCTGAAGGAAGGCCATGTAAGCCCAGAGGAAGAAGAAGATCACCTGCAAATCAGAGAGAAGACCTTCATAGGGACCAAATGGGTCAGAACCTTCATCTTGGACTTCCCAGTCTCCAAACTACAAGGAAATATATTTCTGTTATTGAAATTATCCAGTCAATGGTAATTTGTTATGGCTGCTTGCCCAGACTAACACAATAAAAAACAGTTAAAATATCTGATGCTTCTCACTACTTTAATGATAATGAACAAGATCAAAGAATAGTAACTTTTTAAAGTTACTCTGTGCCATAGTGATTGTCCAAGAATAAATTCTAGCACCATACTTGGCAAGCATGCATTAAAAAGTAACCCAAAATTTTAAGAGTAAAATTAAACAAAGTAAAGAGAAAAATCAAAGATATGTCAAAGATATGTGCCATAACTTACATTTAGAAGAAAGGATTTTGTTCTACAGTTATGTAAAAACTTTTAGCAAGTCTGCATCTCATGTGACAGAAAAATTTTTAAATATGATTAACTTTGATAGTTTGAGAAACATTTAAACATAATGCAAATGTTCCACACCCTTCTTAAATTTCATCAAAGATCAAGCACATAAAAAATTGCTTTTGAGCCCCAATGTGTTTTCTAAGTTTGAGAAAGGAAGCCATCAAGTGTGCTTTATGGAACACAGTGTCTCACAAAAAAAAATTATTTATTTCTCATATTTGTCCTATGAGATGACATGTTTATAAAAACTTGGTCATCAGAAATTTGCCACTCCAGTCTAGCAAGAAAACAGTGTGATATTAAACTTATTCTTCATTCTTTGACTGAAGACTGCCTACAGTGTAAAACTTTACTAAGAAATTTGATTTACCCTTTATATCAAGATGCCCCAAATGAACATACTAGTGTAAAATCAGAAATTCAGATCTAAGACACTTTCTAACATTTGCTAACTTTTAAAGTAATAGAAAGATTCCCTAAGTAAATAGCCCAGGAAAGCCTGATATTTTCATAGCAATGCAAGCAATTTAAGAGAAACTTGTCTCTTACAATGGTTTGGATCTTCTAAGAATAACAACTCTCCCTTCCCTTCCCTTCCCTTCCCTTCCCTTCCCTTCCCTTCCCTTCCCTTCCGTTTCCTTCCTTTCTCTTCCCTTCCCTCCTTCCCTCCCTCTCTCCCTCCTTTCTCTCTCTCTCTCTCTCTCTCTCTCTCTCTCTCTCTCTCTCTCTCTCTCTCTCTCTCTCTCTCTCTCTCTCTCCCTCCCTCCCTCCCTTCCTCCCTCCCTCTCTAGTACTGCGGATTGAAACCAGAGGCATTCTACCTGTGATCTACATCCCCATCCCTATTTTTTATTCTGAAACAAGGTCTCACTAAGTTGCAGAGGGTCTCACTATGTAGCTGAGACTGCCTGTGAACCTGTGATTCTCCAGCCTTCCAAATACTGGGATTATAAGCATACATCACCACACGCACCTTTTCTATCTCTTTTCTTTTTTTCTTTCTTAAGAATTTAGATTTACCTCACTGAGTTGCTGTACTTATAACTCTTAATTTATAGATAATTCTGATATACTTTTTATCATCATTTCTTCAACAATTTCTAGGGAGCATCCCTACAATAAGGAAAATTTTGAAAACTAAAGCTCAAAATTTGATTCTGCTATTCTTTCTGTGCTTTTTTACTCATCATTTTTAAGCCTCATGAGTTGATTTGTCAACTTTTCCTGTGACAAAAGCATTGAAGGTAAAATGTTGTTTTACTTTTTATTAAATTATTTTACTCTAAATCAAATTGAAGAAATTTTTCTATATTGTACAGTATTGTACCATGTGGATAATTTTTGAAACTTTTGTAGCAGATCAACATACACTGTTTCTAGGCACCACAAAGCACATAATTTTGTTATGACCATAATAGAATATTACCAGAGTAACAAGACTAAAGTGACTCATGAGGCAAGTGGGGTACTCTGGATGCTCTGTGCTGCAGCTGCTGCCAATGGAGGGCTCAGAAGGTGGCGAAAGTCTCCTTTGAGATGTCAGAAGAGACTCTCTTTCAAAACACAAACCATCAAATGTGACAATCTGTTGGATCTGGAGAAAGGACACAGCCTTTCTTTCTCGCTGAGAATGGTCACATGGTTTAACTAGTCCTTGGGTCTTAGAGAAAGCAGAAGAAACTAGTCCACACAAGGATGCCTTCTACTACATAATCTAGAGAGGTAAAGAATAACCAGTTACTGCCTGTGAACTAGACCAAGAGTATGAGAATGACAGTGTTATATTTGAGAGCTATCAACAGCTAGAAAGAAAAAATCCACCCATCTTCTACATTGCACCTGAGAAAAAGGATTTACATATATATATCAAGAACTTAATAGGATGGAAAAAGGGGCTTTCCGCTTCACAGAAAAGCTATGAATATAGCAGGTTTTTTTTTTTTCATTTTCCCAGTACTTCTTATTGCTGCCTGTGAACTAAATACTAGAAAAGGATCCAGCCCTAAACAAGCAAAGATGGTTCCAGTCCTCATACAGCTGACTAGTGAGGAGGTGTAAATTTTCTCTCTATTCTAACCCAAATCTGTCACAAAATCCTGCTTACTTTATCTTCAAAAAACATTTCGCTTTCAATTGAAACAACTTGGTCCATGACACAATTACTCATGCCCCTATACTATTGCAATTGCCTCTTAACTGTCATCATTTACAATGGGTTTGTGCAGCTTCAGTACATTTTCCAAAGAACAGTCAGGGAAAATCTATTAAAACATATTTCCATCTAGAGTTCCTCCTATGACCCCCTTTCTCCCTAGGTTCTGCATATTAAGAAGAGCATCCAATGTTTTACATTTTCTGACTAATCTCACTTAGCATAGTATTCTCCAGTTCCATCCATTTCCTTATAAATGATGTAATTTTGTTCTTCTTTATGGCTGAGTAAAATTACATTGTTTACATATCTTATAGTTTTGTAATCCATTCATCTGTTGGTGGATATAATAGATGAGCAAATAAGATGATCTGAGAGAAATTGGAGGGAGAAAGAGGGAAATTTCCTAATGTACACGATGTACATTTATAAACATATCAAAGTCAATCACTAAGCCAAACATGAGAAGGAGGGGAGAGGGAATGAGGTGGGAATTGGGGAAGGGCTAAATGAGTGATGTGTGCATGTACGCCTCTACCATCTTGTACCCCATTAAGATGTATGACTACAATGCACCGATAAAAAAAATTTTAAAAAACAGTCCCATTATTCACAACCATACAGTAGCTCTTCACCTCACTAAGAATAAAACTAAATACTAAATGTCCTTACCATGATGTACAGGGACAAACATGATCTGACCATGTCTCCTTGTATGTCTCCCTTACTGGTTCCTCCTTAACTAAACTCATTACTCTTGCAGGGAGGCCCCTCCCACAGGACTTGGCTATTAATGTCATCCCTGCCTAAATGTCATTTGCTCTGGTATCCAGACCATCTCAGAAAGCAATAACGTGGTCACTAAAAAGATTAAAATTTTTTATTTGTTTTGAAATATCTTATAACTCAGACTATTTCTTAGTTGATATTGGCATCATGATCCATTTGGTTATATTACCAAGATTCTCTATTCAATTACAAATGCTATCAGCTAGCTTTAAAACTTTTCCCCCACTTAAATGCATGTATTATGGTTCAGGTTCTACTCATCAACACCGTATAGTTAACATAAATTTTTGTCAGACCTCAGTGTCAATACAAATTAAAATACAACCTGTCATCCATGAAACTCATGAATGCCAAAGTGAATTGGTTTTCTCTAAAACTCTTCCAATTCAAAGCAGCAGGCTTCGCATGCCGATTTGTCTCCAATGCAAAAGCCTACTGATAAAAAAATTGTAAAATTATAAAAAGAAATAAAATCATAACAGAAAAGATAATGCAATAAGAAAATCTTTCACACAAGAAATATCAACACAGTTCTGAAATATCACAAAATTAATGGAAGCAAGTGTGTGAGACAAGCCAGGAAAGAGCTTGAATTAACTGCCAAGTAGCTTGCAAAGGTAAAAGTGAATCATAGGGATAGAACATCTTGTATCATGATTTTCCCAGAGTAACTATTAATATAGCTCCCTATTCCTCCCCCAAATTCCCAGTTTTTGAAGATAATTAAATGACTAGTATGTCTGGGGACTCCAGAGAAGTTTTGGTCTTTTAACAAGCAAGAAAACCAGTGTGCCAATTATAGTACAGGTATTCTAGAAAGAACACTGGCAGACTTTATCAACTTTCTTTCTACTCAGAGTCTGGGAAGAAAAACTGAGAAGCATAAACATAGATTTAGAAGCCATTTACCTGGGAACTCAAATCAAAGCCAAAGGATTAGATTGCCCAGGAAGAAAGCTCAAAAGAGTGAGAAGAGGACACAGCCAGGGACAGATCCTCCTGAGTGGTGTATTCTATGTGAATAGAGAGGAGAGTCCTTGGAAGAGTGGCATAAGAACAAAAAGATAGGTACACACAATGGAATTCAACTCAGCAATAAAGAAGAAAAAATTCATCATTTGTGGGAAAATTAGTGGATCTGGAGAACATTAAGTGAGATTAGCCAGTCACATAAAGTGAAGGGTCATAAGTTTTCTCTCGGATGTGGGAGCTGGGGAATAATTTGGAGAGAACAACTTTAGATAAAGGACTCAACCCAGTGAGGCAATAAAGGTGGTCTAGGGGAAAGTGATGGGCAGGAGAAAGGAGAACCGATGAAGGAAATACTCCCATTGACAGTATGTGTATATGTGAAATTATCAGTATCAATCTCAATATCATGTACGGAGAAGGGAAGAGGAGTGAGAAGGGAGCCGGGGGAAAGCTAGCATGTCTGTCCCTATGACTCTGAACTACATTATGATGTAAGACTAAAAAGCACCAATAAAAGTTTATTAAAATAATAATTTAAAAAGAACAAAAAGATAAGTAGGCATGGAGATTCATGCCTGTAATCCCAGGGACTCTGGAGGCTGAGGCAGGAGGATCACAAGTTCAAGACCAGCCTCAGCAATCTAACAGGACCTTGTCTCAAATTTTTTAAAAAATTAGAAAAGGCCCAGGATATACCTTTGTGTGTTAGAGCACCCCTGAGTTCCATCCCCAGTACTAAAAGGTAGAGGAGGAAGAAAAGGAGAAGGAGGAGGAGGAGGAGGAGGAGGAGGAGGAGGAGGAGGAGGAGGAGGACAATCAGGAGGAGGAGGAAAAACTGTCCAAAGTTTTGAGATGATGTATGATCTAAATAACATGAGTTGATCAATACACAATGTATTGAAACATCACACTGTACTTTTATAAAGATGTATAATTATTATCTGTCAATGAAAAGGAAGAAGAAAATGTTTTCAGAAATAAAAAGAGTCACAGAAAAAGTGAGTGGATAGATTCATGAACAATGTCAACTAGTACAAGAGGTCAAAGAATAAGACAATTTAAAAATGACTATTGGATTCAGTGAATAGTAAATTACTGGAGATTTGGGAAATGCAGTATAAACATGAAAAACATGTAACATGATTTTAGGATATAAAATAAATTCAAAAAAAAATTAAAAATACATAGGTGAAGATGAGGATGGTACTTAAGGTGTTCACTGATAAAGGGGGGAAAGAAATAATGCAGTATCTCTTAGCAGGGAAGTTGTATGTACATAAGTTAGTGTGTAGCTGAAAGGAAGTGATTGAAAATGTAGAAAGGTGAGAGAGTTTGGAATTAAAAGCACAGGCATTTAATTAGTTTTGAGGAATATACCACTTTCCAAAATAGTAAAAAAAAAAAAAAAAAGAATGGGGTAATGACGTGTGGTGATAAATGATAAATTTGAAGATGATTCTCTAATAAATAAAGAGTTTACATGTAACTTAATGTAAAAAAGTTGTTCATGAAGAGAGGAGCTCTTTTGAGTAAGATTTAAACAGGATTTCCCTATTTATGGCGACACTGGGGAAGGTAACCCTCTTTTACCAATCCAGAACCAGTTGTTCATAGATTAAAAACAAACTTCTGTGATGTGCTTTGTTTTTCTCTTCACACTATAATAATCCAGAACATAATCACATGCTCAGTTAAGCACAATATGAAAACACAGTAATGTTATTTTTGGATCATCCGTAGATTTTGGTCTATTTATATTTTTATACTATATAATAATGACAAGTAATATGTTATTTTAGTTAAATTTATTTTTAAGTTCTACAGCAACTTATCCTTCAGATATCCAAGATTTAGCATCAAGATCAACAAAAAAATAAGCATCCATGAGAAAGATCTTGTATAACTCTGTCTTCATTTCTTAAATGTTCTGAGAAAAAGCTGACTACTGCCCCCAGTCCTTCATATACCAGCATAGAACGAAATGGGAGAATTTCATGTCGTGAGACCACTAATATAAAATTCCAGTAAATCATAATATTAATTATGTAGGTCAGGCAAGATTTTAATACCCCAAAGGTTATTTTTCACCTAAATTAGAGAAAAGCAAAAGTATTCTTTTTCTGTGAAATTAGTATTCTTTTGTTCTTTCATTTGCATCTTATGACAACTAGCATTACAATTTGAAACCTAATCAGTCCTCACAAATGAAGATACTCTCTTCCATCGGAAGATACTCCAAAACAAAAAAGCAGTGTGTGCACAAATAGATATATCAAGATTAGCATAATATTAATAATTATTGAATTTGGGTGATATGTAGACCCCTTTATACTGTTAACTTTATTTTCAGAATATGTGAATATATTCATTTTTATTTTGTTTTGTTTTGTTTTGTGGTACTGGGATAGAACCCAGGAGCAATCTACCTCTGAGCTACACAACTTGCCCAATTTTTTTTATTCTTTATTTTGAAACAGGGTCTCACTGAACTGCGAAGGGCCTCACTAAGTAGCTGAGGCTGTTCGCGAACCACGATCCTCCGGTCTCAGCCTTTCAAATGCTGGGATTACAAGCACGCGCCACCACGCCCGGCTTCGCTTTTAAATAAGTAAATAATGTGCCACACATGGCAGAGCATGCTAGTAGTCCCAGTACTTGGGGCACTGATACAAGAGAATCACAGTTTCAAAGTCAGCCTCAGCAACGTAGTGAGGCCCTCAGCAAGTTAGCAAGACTCTGTTTCAAAATAAAAATGGCTGGAAGTGTAGCTCAGAGGTAAAATGTTCCTGGGTTCAATCACCAGTGCCAGTCAATCAATAAATAAATGGTGATTTTTTTTGTGCAGATGTTTGTGGTCTTTCACTCAGCCCTAAAAGACAAAAAACTCATGTTCTTAGCTCTAGACATGAGGAAGGTGCTAGAAAGAGCAAGCAGTGGAGGTTTTGTACAGTCATAAGCTGGATGGAGCTGAGCACCCTACAGAAAACCTCGCCCTCTGGAACCAAAAAATGTGTCTCGGATGTAGCAAAAGGTATTTTGCAGATGTACTTATGTTTACAGGTGTTAACATAGGAAGATTAGCTTGAGTACTCCAGATGGGCACTATCTAATCACATGAGTCCTTAAGAGCAAAAACTTTCTCTGGCTCAGGGCAGGAGAGTTGGCAGAGGAGAAGTGATGGAGATCCAGCATGAGAGTATGACTTGAAGCACAGTGGTGATTCAAAGATGGGAAATTCAGGCAGTCTAAAGGAGCTGAGAGGCACTGGGCTCACAGCCTGCATGGAAACGGGACTTCATCTCTGCAGGCCAAGTCACTGGATTCTGTCAACAACCTGAAATAAGCCTGGAAGCAGATTCCCCTCAGAGCTTCCAGATAAGAGCTTGGCTTTCCAGAAACTTGGTTTCAACCCATGAGAGGCAAGCCAGAGAAAACTGCGGAACTCATAAGACTTCTGACCTGCACAACTGTGAGATAGTATCTAAGTAGTAGTTTATGTAGCCGGGTTTTTTGTAAGTGTAAGTTAGCAATATATAAGAAATACTTTACAGAAAAAAAGAAAGCCCTGAATGCTTAACCATGTTTTAAAAGGCTTAACTCAGAAGGTAAGATAATGAGAAGTAATTATAATTAATGGCTTACCTGTCACATGGGGAAGGTATAGGAAAAGAAGTTCTGGTAGAAATACGTGTTGCTTCATGGTCCTCAACATATCCCAAAAGAAGAGACTAAACAAGCATTTTTCTAAATATCACCATCTGACACAATCATAAATATAATAAGATCCTAATTTAGTTTAAACACACAGGAAGGCCTGGATTTTTTTTTTTTTTCGGGTCTGGGGATGGAACCTAGGGGCATTCTACCTCCAAGCTACACCCCATGCCCTATTTTTTTTTTCTTTATTTTGAAACCGGGTCTCACTGAGTTGCAGAGAACCTCACTAAGTAGCTGAGGCTGTTCGTGAACCGCGATCCTCCAGTCTCAGACTCCCTCCAAAATGCTGGGATTACAAGCGTGCACCACCACCCCCGGCCAAGGCCTGGATTTTAATACAGGTGTTGATACCCAAAGTAAGTCAGATGAGAAACTTCCTGTCACTATAATTTATCATTATTTAATTTCTTCATCATTATTACATCTATTAAAAGCATCTATTTTTAAAAATAACAATATCCATAATAGGTGAGGCTTCAGGAAAATAAGAACATTCATAAACCCCTGATGCATTGATTAATTGAGTCAAAGTTTGGGGACCATAATTGGTGATTTATTTAATAAATCAGGATAACATATTTGAACTTAGACTTAAAATTCTACATCTAGGCCGGGCGTGGTGGCGCACGCTTGTAATCCCTGCGCTTGGGAGGCAGAGACAGGAGGATCGCACAGGTTCGAAGCCAGCCGTGCTGGCGTAAGAGACCCTGTTTCAAAAATATAAAATAGGTCTGGGAGTGTAGCCCGGAGGAAGAAGGGCTTCCAGGAACCCCAGTACCACCAAAAAAAAAAAAAAATTCTACATCTAGTTTTTAAGAAAATAATTTTACTAGTGTTTCTTATCTTTGACCCAGTAATTCCACATTAATGTACTAAGAAAATAAATATAGCTCATGTAAAAATATATATTAAAATGTGAAGAAAAGTTAAGCTATGAAGATGGTCCTCACAGCACAATATAATAGTGAAAGTTGGTAACAACCTAAACATCCAACAAGAGACTATTTAGGATAGGGTACACACACACACACACACACACACACACACACACAATGAAATTCTGTGAATCCAATTAAAAGCATGTGGTAAACATATACTTATTAGTGTGCAAAATTATCCCAAAGGGGAAAAAAAGGTAATGACACAGGATTAAGTATATTATCTAAAATATTTTGGACCAAGATGTCACCTACTTTAGGTCATTTCTGCTGGTCTTAAACTTTCTGTATTTCTATTGTGATCACAAATTTAGTAATAATAAACTAACAAAAGAAATTCTATTTTTTTATAAAGTAAGTTTATACTTGTGTGCTTTTATATGAACTTTCATAATGCTGTTTATTCAATTAGGACAAAAAGAACTATATATATTTCAGTAAAAAATAAAATAATTATTTTCTTAATTTGGGGCAAAAATGAAAACAAAACAAAAAATATTGTCCTTTTAATTCTTGGATGTTCTGGGATATTGAATAAGAACTTATTACTGGTATTATCATTAACCAAAAAATGTACCCACTACCCCTCTACCACCATTTCTTTAATTCTGTATAAATTACATGCCAAATTTCATTAGCCAGACTTATTTACCTTAACATAAATGTTACACAGGTTAAGAGCTTCCATAAAACTAAATTTCAAATTAGACATGCAGTCACCCATTTAATCCTCACCTCTCCCTTTACCACCACAGAAACTGTAGTTGAGTTTTCTGTCCAACCATTGTCCAACCAAAGATGATTCTACTGACTCTAAGCACATCAAAGTGATAGTAAAAATTGGCTTCAAGGGACAAAAGAAGTGAAGATGTACTTTGTGGAGATAAGTACTCACCTATCTGAGACACATCTGAAACTTCTGAGTATCGTTCCAAAATAAAGTCGAAATATTATAGCGACACCTGCATATCCATGTTTATAGAAACACAGTTCACAATAGCTGAACTATGGGGCCAGCCTAGGGATCCGTCAGTAGATGAATAGATTATGAAACTAAGGCATATATATATATTTTATAGTATATATAATATAAATAATAAGGCATATATATATAATTTTTACTCAACCAATAAAGAGGAATAAAATTATGTCATTTTGCAAGGAAATGGGTGGAACTAGAGAATATTATGCTAAATGAGATGAGCCAGTCTCAGAAAGTGAAAGGGCAAATGTTTTCTTTCATATAGAAGCTAGGGAGAAATTGAGAAACAAGGAAGACTTTAGATAAATGAGGAGAGATGCCAGTGAAATAATGGAAGGGGACTTGGGGAGGGCTGTGAGGAGGGAAGAGCGGAGACCTAGTGAAGGAAAACTTCAAGCAATCCTATGTGCATTTGTGAAACTATCATACCAGTTTTAATATTATAAGCAGAGAAGAGGGGGGATGTGGGATCCAGAGAGGAATGCACCAGGTATTACATGCATGTTTGTTTTTATCAAACTAAACTTCAGTATGATGTATGATTACAGTGCATCTATTATGATGCATAGTGAAAATGTGCCAATAAAAGCATGTTAAAAATAAAAGAATAAGCCGGGCGTGGTGGTGCATGATTGTAACCCCAGCATTTGGGAGGCTGAGATAGGAGGATCGAGGTTCTCCAACAGTCTCAGCTGCTTAGCAAGGCCCTTCGCAACTCAGTGAGACCCTGTTTCAAAAAAAAATTTTTAAAGACTAAAAAATAGGGTTAATGGTGTAGCTTGGAGGTATAATGCCCCTGGGTTTAATCCCCAGTGCTACAAAAATAAATAAATAAAATAAAATAAAAAATAAGCCAAAGGGATGGCGCACACTTATAAACCCAGCATTCAGGAGGTTGAGACAGGACTTAGTGAGGCCCTTTGCAACTTAGTGAGAGTTGTTTCAAAATGAAGAATAAAAAATTGAGCTGGGGTTGTAGTTCAGAGGCAGAATGACCCTGGGTTCCATCCCCAGTATTGCAAAAAAATAAAAAATAAATAAAAATAAAAGAATAATCAGAGAAAAACCTAGTGATGCTAATGATTGTGTTTTAAATATTTTGTACAACTATTTGTTGATACATCCCTGTTACTGAAGATGGGGAACAAGACTTGAGACTCCACCCTCCTGACTATATCTAAACTTAACCACCTCCATAGGCCTCACCTTTATTTTTTGTGTGTGGTACTAGAGATAGAACCCAGGGGCTTTCTACCTCTGGGCTATACTCCCAGGCCTATTTTATATTTTATTTGGAAACAGGGTCTCATTAGGTTGCGGAGAGCCTCACTAAGTAGCTGAGGCTGGCTTCGAACCTATGCAATCCTCCTGTCTCAGCCTCCCAAGGGTGGGGATTACAAGTGTGAGCCACCACACCTGGCTAGGCCTCACCTTCTAACGTCATCTCATTGGGGATTAGGGCTTCAACATTCCAATTTGGAATGAAAGGATGGCACAAACATGCAGTATATAACATCGATCTTGGAAGCTTGTTTGAGAATTCAATTGGGCAATACATTTAACCTAGACATGATCTAATAAGAGCTTCACACTAGATTGTGAGGATTGCTGCCAGAGATGGTCAGCAGATGAAGGTAAGCCAAGAAGGCTAGGGTGAGATAGGCAGAGAGATGGGCAATAGGTCATGTGTCTGTTAAGAAAATGCAAGCAGCCAGGGTGCAATATTCATGTTGGGGAAAGGAGGGAGATATCACAGTACCCAAATGCCAGCTGGATAGAACCCTAGATTTTCTTGGGTACCTTTCTTCCTATTATCTAAAGTTTCCAGCAGTTATTGGCCTGTAGTTTTTCCAAAAATGCCTACTCTTTCTGGAAGAGTGATGCAAGTAGAATTCTCAAATAAGCCAGCAATCATGAAAGTGGAAATAACTTCGGCTGCTCATTCAGAACACATCCTAAGTATAATTGCTCAAAGGGCAATTCAGTGTTCCCAAGTCAGAAGAGCAGTGAAACTTTATCCAAGATCTTATTAATGTCTCAAGAGGACCCTTATGATGAGGCTTTGCAGAGAGCTCTGTTACAAAGCAGTGCTTAAGCTTCCTTTTCACCACCTCAGACAGAGCTGCCTACCCTTTTGCTTTGACTTGGGCCCAATTGATTTGTAGTTTATAATTATTTGGACTTCGAATATACCACTAGCCCTTCCAGAAACAAGGTAGCAATGTTGGAAGTGGCTTAGTAGCTAAAAAGGAATCCTTGGGAGCATGAGCTGGGGATTATATAAGACCCTCTTCTCTCCTGCTTCCAGCCTCCCTGATGTGAGAACAGAGATCTGTATGCGCCCTCTCTCTCTCTCTCTCCTCTCCTCTTCTTTTCTCTCTCTCCCTCTCTCTCTCTCTCTCTCTCTCTCTCCTCCCTATCAACAGGCCTTGACTTCCACAGACTGAACCCCTAGATCTCCCAAAACTGGGCAAATAAATCTTCTCTAAGTTGTATGGTCAGTTGTTTGGGATTATACCAGTGAGAATGTAGACCAAGAGTCAGTTAATTTTGGAAATCTTCTATTTAGTAGAAAAATCTACTCTTCCAACTTTTTTTATTTATGATGTTATGAATAAACTTGAGAGAATGATGCAGTAAACAGACCAGGTATGGCCACTGAGTTTCAAGTAGCTGAGGCATCAAAAAATCAAGTAAATTGATAATTAGAAAATCAACACTCTGTTAATGCACTTGGCTTGGTAATGGTGTTCTCCATTCTTGCTACTCAAAGTACTGAAAATTTTCAACTCAGCAGCAACATCATGTGCTCATTATTAGAAATGCAGAATCTCAGGCACCACTCCACACCTACTGAGTCAGAATTTATATTTTAATAAAATATCCTTGGTGATTCATATGTACTATAACATTTGAGAACTGCTATCCTAATCACTCAGAATTTTATTATCGCTTTAAGGAAGTCTTCCCAACATCTCCTTGTCTTCTCCCCTACATGTGCACATACACACATACACATGCATACTCTAAAATTAGGGTTTGTATATAGCTACCAATTAACAGTCCCAAGTGTCAGTGGCTCAAAAAATTAGAGGTTTTATTTTTCTGACGTAATGAGAGGTCAGTAGTTAGTGCAGAGCTGAGACAAAAATCCTATAAAGCCAAAAGAAACTCAAGTTTATTCTATTTGTATACTCACTAATCCAGAGCATGTGTTTGTCACCTTGTGGCAGGAAAAAACTTTCATTTCATGTCTGAGTTCCAGGCAAAAGGAAAGAAGTTGGAAGTCAAAGCACCTGATTCTGACTGCCTCAAGGATTCTCTACAAAGGCAAGACCTTAACTTTCATCTCACTATTTCACAGTAAAACTTCATAGGGTCATTGTCCCCCAAAACAAATCTGTTTCCTGGTAAGGAGGAAATGGTAAGGAGGAGAATATAGTAGGTAAAAGCACTGTCACCCATACAAACCCACTTCTTCATTTTATAGATTAACAAATCTAGTACAATTGTTGATTCCAGAATACATTTTCTGTTGCTTTACATAGAACACTCTAAAAACAAGATCCTCCAGTCTCAGCCTCCTGAATGCTGGGATTTCAAGCATGTTCCATCACACCAGGCTAGGCCAGGCATAGATTTTTTTATAGAAGATATAAACTTTATCTTCTTCTGGTAATTTTTATGGCTACTCTAGGAAACTCAGGCAAGGATCAAGAGACTAGATTTCAACAGTAGTACATTTATAGAGCAATTCTACATCTATGTGTGTGATTCAAATTTGGAATTACTTCTATTTCTACCAACTCTATCTATTCAAAGATCTATCTACTCGTACTCTTTGTACTTCCTAATCTCTGATCTCACAATACTCTCAGTAAACCAACTGATAAAAAGTAGGGGCTTGCTAAAGATTTGCTGAATAAACAAGTAAAGGTTTCACACTTTTCTCTTGTGATGCTCAACAACATCCCAGATTATCCCCACCCTCCCCATCTATACATTGACATCTTCACAAAATATATCCTGATCCCCTGAATTCAAGTTTTCTCTCCTTTCTGCCCCCATGAAAATTTTTAAGACTATTAAAACCTTGCTAAATTCTTCATGATCAATGCTTTATTTCCTCTGGTGATGAGGAAAAACATTCCTGCATCATAATCAACAGAAGTTGATTTTTTATGTGTTCAAAGGGCATCTTAACCTACAGACAAAATCCTTCAAGGCTTCATAACCTACATGACATTATTTTCTTTGCTTTTTTTCCCCAGTGGGTGTTTTTTGTTGTTGTAGTTTTTAAGATAAATTTGAGAGCCTCTTAGAGGGCAAGATGGTGGCAGCCACGGTCGCAGTGGTGACCACGGCTACCAAAAAAGACATGCATTCCTCGGAGAAGCCCTGGACACCAGATTTTGGTTTAATATCTGATTGGGACAACTTAAGGAGACATTTCCAGCCCTGACTTCCTATTTAGAATACAGGAGAGTGAGTGGATAATGGTGGGATTAGAAGCAAGATGACAATGAGGCGCCTGCCACACAAGAAAAGTGATTTTTGGAAGAGCATCCCAGAAGAGATTAGAAAAAAGACCACTTCAGCCATGCATGCTGGGGAACTCTTAACAACATACCTTGTAAGAAAAGTGATCCAGGTGTGTTGGATGGAGCCCAGCAGTGAGGGCGGGAAGCCCAACTGCACCTCCCAGTGAGCTCAGTGTGCCTGGCTACCACGCTCCTCTATGCTGTGCTGGGGACCATTGTGCACTCGGAACAGCAGATCTTGCTCTATGTGGGGAGGCTGTGGGCTTCTGCTCTTGGAGGGGAGATCAAATTCATTGCTGCCGAGTGCTCGATCTCACCTCTTCAAAACACACATACTGTCTTCTCTTATTAAAAAATATTGAAGAGGGGCCAAGATGGTGGCGGCGGCAGCCAGGATTCAGGAGATGCAGACAAATCCTATGTAATCCACCTTGAATTTTTGGAAAAAAAATCTCCGCAAAGGGGGGCTGCTCCTATCACACATGCTTAAGAATTCTGGACATCAAACTATGTAAGGAAGGTGCTCAGCAGAGAGCCAGGAGGAAGGCAGCGGCAGCAGGGGCAGCAGCAGCCAGTATTTGGGAGAGGCAGAGATTTGATCCAGTCCACCTTGATCTTTTAAAGAAATCTCCCCAAAGGTAGAATGCTACTGCCGTGCATGCTCAGGAATTCTGCACAACATGCTTTGTGGGAACAGTATTTGGGAGAGAACTGAGATGGTGGTAGCAGTGGCAGTGTGGCAGTGCTAGTGGCGGTGGTGGTAGCAGTGGCAGCAGAGGCCAGTATTTGGGAAAGGCAGAGATATGATCCAATTCACCTTGATCTTTTGAAGAAATTGCCACAAAGGTAGAATGCTACCGCCGTGCATGCCAAGGAATTCTGGACAACATGCTGTGTGGGAAAAGTGTTTGGAAGATAACTGAGGTGGCAGTGGCAGAGTCAGTGGTGGCCAGTATTTGGGAGAGGCAGAGATCCAGTCCAATCCACCTTAAAATTTTAAAGAAATCTCCCCAAAGGTAGACTGCTACTGCTGCACATGCTCAGGAATTCTGGAAAACATGCTGTGTGGGAAAGGTGTTCAGGAGAGAACCGAGATGGCAGTGGCGACAGCAGCAGCTGTGATAACCAGTATTTGGAGGGGCAGACAGATCCAGTCCAATCCACCTTGAAGTTTTGAGGAAATCTCCCCAAAAGTAGACTGCTCCTGCCACACATGCTCGGGAATTCTGGACAACATGCTAAGTGGTAAAATAGTTTGGGGTGTATCAGAGGGAGCCCCGCACAACCGGGTTGGGCCACCACACTGAGTGTTCTGGGAGACATCATCCCTCATGGCCACCATGATCCTCTGTGCAGCGTGGGAGGCCAGGGAGCATGTGAAGCAGCAGAGCCTGCTCTCTGTAGTGAAACTGTGGACCTCTGCCTTCAGAGGAAAATTCATTGCCATCCCAGCTTTTGCAAAAGACATATACTGCTTTCTCATATTTAAAAATAAAATTGAAGAACTCCAGGTGTGGTGGCGCACGGTTGTAATCCCTGTACTTGGGAGGCAGAGACAGGAGGATCACACAGGTTTGAAGCCAGCCTTGCTGGCTTAAAAGACCCTGTTTCCAAATTTTAAAAATATATATAAATGGGTCTGGGACTATAGCCCGGAGGTATAAGGGCTTCCAGGAACCCCAGTACCACAAAAAAAATATATATAAATGGGTCTGGGAGTGTAGCCCAGAGGTAGAAGGGTTTCCAGGAACCCCAGTACAACAACAACAACAAAAATGGGTGAAGATGTAATCTCTTTAAAACACACAATGTACATACACAAATATATCAAAGTCAATCACTAAATCAAGCATTGGGTCGAGGAAGGGGGAGGGAATGGGATGGGGATTTGATAAAGGCTAATTGGATGATGTGTGCTTGTATATCCTCACAAGTCTTGTATTTCATTGAGATGTTTGACTACAATGCACCAATAAAAATATATTAATGTAAAAATATAAAGAGATTTGGAAATTGATAAAACAAAATAAAAAATAAATCTGAGAACCATTTCATATGTCTATGTTTAATTTCTTATTATAGCTCTTGGTTTCAAGCTGTGTATTTGTATATCTCCCTACCTATGTTGGACTTGCATTAGATCCATTCTACCTTTTTTCAAAATACATATTTGAATCTCTTTTCAAATGTATGCATTTGCTTATTTGTGAATACAAGGGCTTCCACCATGTTAAGATCCCCCAAAAAATGCCCAGAAAGATGAAGAGTATACTGATCTTGTATCCATTCATGAAAAGAGAATCTGTATTAAGAAGTTTAATCGTCTTTGGCTTGTGATCAGTGGTCAACCTCCCTTATTTTGCCTTATGTTCAACTGTATGGTGTAGCAAATAGATCTGGAACAATATAATCCCTGATGACAATGGAGTGGGTTGTAGGAGGCATTTACGTGGGTTTTTAAGACATCTGGTGTCCTGCTTTTGTGGTCTCCTCTTTATTTCCATTCACTGCTAAGGGGTTTCAGAAATAACTTCATCCCTGTGCTGTTTTCAGTTCAGAAGAGCTGTTGCCCTTTGAGGTGGGATTATGATTAAGCCCCTATGTTTGTGTAGGGAAGGAAGGAAGGTCAAAATGAGAATGTATTTTTTTTAAATATGTTTGAATCACATATTGACAGATTTATTGTTTCAGAAAATAAAATAGTAAAAGAAAAAGCAAATGAGCCATGTGAATTTGTAGAATCCACAGAGGCATGAAATTCTGGGACACCCGCTCTAAGAGCCCACTTTTACATGTATTTGACAACCTCCCACTAGGCTTTAAGGTCTGTGAGAGTAGGGAGGCTATCTTAATAATCATAACCAGTGCTTACACAGTTTAAAAGAGAGAAAGCATGAGGAAGAGAGGAGAGGAGAGGGGAATGGCAGGAGGTGGGAGGAAGAAAATGAACTGTTATTTTGTCCTCATCTATATTGAAAGCAATCTTTTCCTTTGAGTAACAACCACAATAGACCCTACAGCACGAGACCAATCTTAGATAACTATTGTAGACTTTGTAAGTGCCTGTTTTATAAGTCTTATATTCATATTGATCTTAACCAACTTCCTTGTAGTTCCCTCTCTTTATATTCTTTATTTCCTTGAACATTTTAATATATTTATTCATATTTACTGATAGTATTTCTAAGGTGACCTCAATGTATTCCCGAAGCTCTCAGACACTCTTAAAAATTCTTCCCTTCTCACTGTGAGACTAAAAGGAAAATGATAAAAAAATGTTCATAAATTCTTCCAAGATACATAGACTCTTATTTAGAAACTCTTTCTCTGAACAGAAAAACTTAGTTTTCAATGACTCTTAACTGCATGTCATTATGGCTTTGGAATGTATATATTTAGAATATACAGCTTAAAAGGCTGTTAGTTTAAAAAATTCCTCTTTAAAACAGAAAAATTACATCAGTCATTTGAAATACAATTGGTATTACTAAATTATTATTTTCTCTTTCCTAGAGGACATAAAAAGAGTGATTTTTTTCTCATTTCCAATTATAAATTTTACAAGTACCAAAGATAAATATCTTTAAATGTAGAGCCTCTATACAGAACACAGTGAAAATTTAAGGCCATTTCTCTCCTGAAACTTAAACATAGTATATCACTGTACTTATTTAGGTCTTTTATTTCTCTTAATCATGTATTGTAGTATACATTAGTATATTAGTATACATTCATTCACATATTTTGTTTTCATGTATATATGTAGTTGCAAATGATGTTGATTTAATACCAGTAAGGAATAGTTCATTCTTAGTCAACAGAAATATGACTGTATTTAGCTTATTGATTTTGTATTCTATAACCTTACTAAACACATTTATTACTTTTATATCCTTATTTTTAAATCCCTTCTGACTTTGTATTTAAAAAAATTAAGCCAATTACAAATGAATACAGTTTTACTCCAAAAAATTAAGCCATTTTAACATAAAGAGATACATAACTCAGCAAGACAATTTTACTGAAACAGTCTAAAACTTTATTGTCAGTTTTTTACAACTTGACCATGTCAACTCACGAATTTGTTTTTGATACAGTCCTGAATCAGCACAGTACTATTTTGAATAACAACGCAGACCAAGACTTATCCTGAAGCACATAAAGCATTTTTGACACATATGTTCACAACAACAGCCTTCAGAAGAAAAGGGAACAGTGAAAGTTCTAAGAAACTGGGCAGGAATACTTCCTAACGTTCAGTGGTTTAGATGAGTTGCTAAATTCTTAGTTGCAACAGTGTATGTAGTTTGCATGAAAAAAAAATAATTTTATTCCCTATGCAGACAAAAAGTCCCTTTGAACATGCTGTATTTGGGGTAATTTTATGACTCAAAGCATTTGTCATATTTCCCCAGGGATGTTTTAATCATTTCTCCCTTTTACCCTCTAAAGACCTCAAAAACTCCAGTTATGTGTCATAAATGCACATATGTACCAGATACATTCAGAACATACATTTCCCACTAAATAATTAGGAGAGGAAGACCAGGTCTCTGTAATCTGAATAATAACTTCCCCATATATTTGAGGACAATTTCTTAAAACATTATTTCACAATAACTTCTTAATATTTATTAAAGAATCAATGTCTCAGACCAAGTAATATGATTCTGAGGGATTCTGTCCTTTGCACAGTTCAGCCAAAGGGCATTTTTTGGAGAAATTGTTGAAATCTAGAAATGTTTAAAGGAAAAACATATAGTTGTTAAATAAACTAAGCCCAAAACTTCACAGCCAAGCCACACCAGGAAATATCTGGATTTAGACACAGTTAATATCATCCAAATGGGGTATTTATCAAAAAGTATAAGCAACTTTTGTATGCTCTTAAGCAGAAGTAATTTACAATATCCTAGAAGTCATTCCCAGATGAAACAACCACCTTCTCCTGTATTTGTCCTTATTCTTCTGATAGTTCCTTCTCTCATTCTCCATATTCCAAAGAAATGAAAAAAATCTTCCTGTTACAAACTCTTTTAATTATTTAATTAATTTAAACATATTTTAGTCTGGAAACATTAACTCATGTAAAATGGCATTTGTCTATCTTCATCTTAATTCCCTGAATTTGCTGCTGCTTATAGTATTTACAGTAGAAAAATTATTTCACTGAATAGAAAGGCTAGAAAGAAAAATGGTAGAAATAGGTTTGTCTTCTTTCTGACAACTTTTATATGCTTCTAACTTGCATAAGTATGGAGAGGTATTTATTCCTTGTTAGTGCCCTTTTTTTTAACCAAAAGTCTGAAAGCCCTTTTGGCTGTTTATATATATATTTATTTTTTTTTTTTGGAGGGGGGTGGTACTGGGGTTCCTGGAAGCCCTTCTACCTCCGGGCTACACTCCCAGACCTATTTTTATATTTTTATTTGGAAACAGGGTCTCTTAAAACAGCGCGGCTGGCTTTGAACAAGCACAATCCTCCTGTCTCTGCCTCCCAAGTGCAGGGATAACAAGCGTGCGCCACCACGCCCAGCTTGTTAATATTTTTCTAAGCCAGAGTTCCTGCTGATTTCATATGATTATTAAAGTTTATCTCCCTCTTCCTCCAAGAGCATGGTCTTGGAGAAGAATATCTCTCTCTATATATATATAGAATATAGAATATATATATATATATATTCTATTTTCTGTTAATTTTCTTTTGAAATCTAAATAGATCCAAGAGCATTATGGGTTCTTCTTCTTTCTTGTTGGTAATCTATAGATATTGTCTAGGCAGATTCTTCATATCCCTCAGGATTCTGTTATGGTTTGAATAGAGAATGTCCCCTGGACCAGCTCACATTATTAGAAATGCAAAAATGTTCAGAGGTGAAATAATTGACTTAGAGCTTTAATCTCATCAGTGGGAAAACCTGTTGATGGATTAATAATTTGAATAGATTTATTGGATGGTAACTCAGAGGTAGGTCACTAGGGGCAATAGCCTTTGGGAACATATCTGTCCCTGGACACTTTGTAACTCACTCTCTGCTTTCCAGTAGATTAACTGCTATATCTGCCTTGGAGTTAGCCAGATATGGACTGTACCTCTGAAACTATGAGCTCAAATAAACCTTTCTTTTTTTCTATTGTTCATGGCAGGTATTTTGATCACAGGCACAGAAAAGCAGACTAAAACAAATTCCTGACATGGAATCACACCATGTATTTTTTTTCTTCCTCAGGTCTGTTTAAAATTTGCTTTAGAATGAAATTTCTGAGTGCCTGGAGCCTGCATTCCCTTTATTGTTTGGATTTTCCAAGTATGTGCTGGTCATATACTGTTTCTATAACCACAGTGACCTTCCCCTCTTCTCTTTCTGACTAACTCTCTATCATTCCCCTAGGAGACTTACTGTGCAATTCCCTTTTCTCTGAAGACTTCCAGCCCTCCATCTCAGTTCTTCCACAATTTACATGTGCCTCTGCTATAGCATTCAACACATTAAACCTGATCTAATTATGCAAGCTGTGAGTTCTTTAAGGAAACTCTGCTGACAACTAAATTCTACTGTCCTCAGTACACATTGTATTTATTTATTCATTTGTTTACTTATTTTAATCACTTACTTAATAATATTTTTTAAGAGTACACTACATGCCAGCACTCTTTTTACCTTGAAAGTAGTGACTGACATAGTAAGATCGCTTCTCTCTTTGAAGCTTTTATTCATCCATTCATTCATTCATTTTGTGGTACTGAGGATGGAACCCGCAGACATTCTACCTCCAAGCCACACTCCCAGTACTTTTTTTTATTCTTTTTATTTTGAAAAGGTGGTCTCACTAAGTTGCAAAAAGGGCCTCATTAAGTAGCTGAGGCTGTCCAAGAACTGCAATCATCCTGTCTCAGCCTCCCAAGTACTAAGATTACAAGTGTGCACCACCAGGCCTGACTTGACACTTTTATTTTAGAAGAATGAGGCCTGACAATAAGCCATCAAACAAGTGAGTGAGCAAGTTTTCCATTAGCACTCTTGCAGCTATAATCTAAAAAACTGACCATGTAACTTAAAGGAAAGGAGATTTACTTCTTACAATTTTGAGCTCAGTCCATGTAAGGCTGGGGGCCATAGATTTCAGGGCATCGCAGTGGGAGTCAGGGAGAGGAAAAGCACATGGGCTGTGCTTCTCACATCATGGAGACTAGAAGTAGAGAGAGAGCAGGAGGAGGAGGGATCATTTATATAATCCCCAACACCACACCCCCAGGGACCTACCTCCATCTACCACCCAGAAATATTCATTACATTGCAATGGATGCATCACTGCTGATTGCAACCCTCATGACTCAACCAACTCCAAACACCAATTCTTGGGCTATTCACAAGGGATTCTATGCCTAAACATAACAACAAAATAATTTTATATGCTGTTGTCAGTAAAATATAAAAATAGACTATGTGATAACCTAATAAAAGGATGCTAAAGACAAGGTAGTGAAACGAAGTCCCTGGGTAGTGGTAGTAACATTTGAATGGCAGTCCAAACAAAATAGAAAACTAGCATTAAGATCTGTACCTAGAGCCAATGGGCCATACAGTAGCTGGAACAGGCTTGACAAGCCCAAGGAACAGTAGAGGCTTATGTAAGCAGGTAATGGTAATTATGAGAGACAGAGAGCTAGGCAAAGGATAGACTATGTAAAGCCTTAAATGTCCTGGTGAGGTCAGATTTTATTCTAATAAATGAAAACCACTGAAGTGTTTTAATTTGCTGAAGTGAGTAATTCATTCTATCTCTGAAAGTAGAATGCATCACCTGGTTGGTAGATGATGATATCCTTCAGTCCATAGCTATTGACAGAATGGAGAAAATATTCCAAACCTTCTATTCATAAAGTATTTGGGATCTTTCTGCCCTTTCTTCCCTTCTTGCATGCTATTTCTTCCTCACTACCCCCAAGAACAAGATATCAATCTTAGTTGCTGATGCTTTACTGATAAACAGTCCATTAGATGAGCTCTCCCAATGCTTGGATTGGGGCCCAGGGTGAGTAGGTAAACTGGTCAGAAATTCCATCTTCCCATCTATCTGAATCTCATCTCATAACTTCTTGATTTAGAGCTAAAGAAAACTGGTTTCTGAAGTCTCAGCAAGACACAGTGTGACATGGTTGAGGATACTAAATTGAAAGTTTGAGGACATGTTAGACATCTGGTTGTAACTCTACTGCTAACCAAGCATGAAACTTTGTATCAATCATTCAAAACCAATAACTAACATTATATGTCAAAAATTGTTCATATATATAATTTTATCTCTAACACAATTCTGAGATAGACACTATTATTATCTCATTTTACAAATGAAAAACTAGGGACAGAGAATAAATCTGACACTAGAATTTATACTCAGCCTGACTCAGCCTCTGAATGTTCCCATAAAATGAGAAGTTCTGGAGGTACCTTTCAAACTCTGAATTTCTCTGATACTTACTCCAACTAACTCATCTGCCTTCTCAAAGATAAAATCTCAATCTTCATTTCTAATTTTGACAAAATTAGCCTCATTTTTCTGTCATTACCTTGTGGAAGGAATGGAACCTCTTTCATGTGCATAATATTTTTGCAAACCATTTATGGATGGCACACCATTTAACTTAACAGTTGTAGGGCTGGGATGTAACTCGATGGAAAATCACTTGTCTTGCAAGTGCACTGCCCTGGGTTCAATCCCTACTTTCAAAAAAACAACAAAAAAATGTAGCTGGATATTTGCCCTCCTCTTAAGATGAGTGTAAAGCTAAGATGACCTGTCAACAAGTCTGACCTTTTTGCCAATATTCTTCATTTCAAATTTGTCTTTTGCCAGAAGATGGTAAATAAAAAAAATCAAATCCTGTGAATTGGCAATCTTTGTATCTCCAACTATTCTTTCTTCAAACTTCCTTTATTCCATGTCTAAACTTCAACTGGAAGAATTTCTTAATCCCCTACATTTAGTTTCCCACCCAGACTTTAAAATCACCAGAAGCCCACTGCACTGTACTTCCCATTATATTGCCTGTCTCCATATGAGATGCATGCTGACTGCATCCACCTTTAATTATTTGAAACCATAGTCACATACTTCTTACCAACTGTCTGTGCCCAAAATTATGCAATGTATTCCACACTCAACTTTTTGTTATATGGCAAAGTGGATGGGTGAGCCTTAACAGACTCTTCACCTCAACTCAAGAATACCTGCCAAAAAAATTAGCACATCTCATGAGTCTGCTACTGGCCATGCATGGTCCTCACCTGAGAGCTGTCATCACGATACTCATCCACCTAGAAACCACAGCAAACCTTCTTCTACCATCCACTGTGCAATATCTATTGGTCCTTCTTTTTATTCATAAAATATAGGATCCATCTGACTTTTTTGAAGATATAAACTCAAGCAATGTCAGATAAATCAGAAGACTGCTGATTAGCTTTACTAAGGCCTGTTCATTTTTTTCTTAGTTTTGTCATATTTTCTCACACTTGGCCTTAGTTTATAATACACACTAGCAACTCAGGATCTTGACATACTGCTAACTAAACCATGCTGTTGTATTGTCTCTAGTGTATATAGTGGTTAATAAAAACAACACTTGCTCAACACAGACATGTACTAGAACATTTAAGACAATAAGTGTTCCAAATGGGAAACTACCCAAATGCCTGTCAACAGTAGCATGGATAAGTTGCTTGTGATAGGTTTATACAATGTACTATAATAAGAATGAGCAAATTTAAGTGCATTCAACAATATGGATGAATTTCACACAAGTAATTTGAATGAAAGAAACTTCACATGAAAAATTAAAACTCAATGCTTCCATTTCTATAAAGTATAAAATAAGTGAAAGCAAATTGAAGCTACTGGCAGTCAGGTTAATGTTTACCCCTGAGGGTATGTAGATAGTTATGAGAAGAGGAAAATGGGGTTTTTAGGTCCTGTCAATGTTCTATTCTTGATCAGAGCTTTAATTACATGAGAATGTTCAGCTTGTGAAGTCTTAGCGAGTCCTATGCTTTAGGATATGTCCATTTTGTATATAATTGAGGTGTTAATTTATAAAAGTTCAAAAACTTAAAAACAGTGTAAGGCAATAATTGAAAAAATGCTGAAAAAATAATAGTTTAACCTTTATTAAATATTTATTTTTGTCCCAAGTGATATATATCTATGTGACTTTTATGTGCTAACTCAGTCTGCAGTGATGGATCTAAGTCCAGTATTCCAATGAAAACAGGCTGGTGCCGGAGTTTGTGTGCTTGTCTAAATCTCTGCTCAGTTTTTGATGTTTTGATTTATTTTCACTGCTTGTTTAATCTTCAGTGTTCATCTCTTTAATCCTCAGTTGGCTCATTCATTAAAATAAAGCAATAATAATAGCTACTTCATAGGTCATGGTTAGGATTAAATGAGCAAATTCGTGTCTGGTACTTAACATAATGCCTAATAAATAGTAAGTGCTCCATAAATGTTTATGCAATTACACTGTCTGGCTGGGCGTGGTGGCATAGACTTGTAATCCCACTACTTGGGAGGCTGAGACAGGAGGATTATAGTTCGCAGAGATAGCCTCGCTATTTAGTGAGGCCCTCTGCAACTTAGTAAGACTTTTTTCAAAATAAAGAATAAAAAATAGGGCTAGGGGTGTAGCTCAGAGGTAGAATGCCCCTGGGTTTCATCCCATGTACCACAAAAAATGAAAGAAAAAAGAAATTACAGTGTCTGAATTATCTTACTAGAAACATACACCTTTTATAAAGTGAAGCATTGTTAGTCTACAAATTTGTATGTGTGTGTGTGAGAGAGAGAGAGAGAGCAGAGAGAGAGAGAGAGAGAGAGAGAGAGAGAGAGAGAGAGAGAGAGAGACTGAGGGCTCAACATGGGGCATTTTACCACTGAGCTGCACCCCAGCCCATTTTTGCATTTTGAAACAGAGTCTTGCTAAGTTGTGGAGTCTCACTAAAATGCTGAGGCTGGCCTTGAACTTGAAATTCTGTCTCAGCCTCCCAAGTACTATGCTTGCCGCAAGGCCCAGGTTCAGCTTTATATTTTAGAATCTAATGAAAGCAGCAGGTAATGCTCTGACTGAGTATTAACAAGTGAATTTTGCACCAGTGAAAAATGTCACCCTGCATGTGAGAATGAGGATTAGATAGCAGTAAGAATGGGCACAGGTAAGTATAAAAGCCAAGATGCACATCTAGGTCATTGCCATCAGGTTTTCTAAAAGAAAAATTAGACAAAGAATAAGAACAATTGCACTTCTCTCTGAATCCTGACATTCATTATAGTTTTATCTCAAACATACATGGCAAGCAGTATTAATGACCCAATTAAAATTGGTTGCTCAGAGACAGAACACTTAGATTCAAGTTTTAGCTACTGTCTTAGTCTGTTTCTGTTGCTATAACAAAATACCAGAGGCTGAGTAATTTATAAATCTTCTTTGGTTCACCTTCTAGAAGCTAAGAAGTCCAAGCTAGTGAGGATCTTTTTCCTGTATTATAATATGGCAAAGATACATCCCCTGACAAGATACAATGAATGTGCTATCTTGAGTCTCTAATAATGCCAACTTGGGTGCCCCACCCTCAAAGATCTCATCTTACCTCTCAAAGACTCTACCTCCAAATGCCATTCACACATGAATTTGGAGATTAAGCTTCCAAAATAGGACCTTTGTATACTTCAAACCATAGCAACTACTTATATTTCTTCTTTCCTCAGTACTCTTCCTTCCTCAGATATGGTAATAATATTATTAATAGTGTACACCTTACAGCTTGAAGTTTAAATCAATATTTATAAAGTACTTTATATTATTTGCATATAGAAAACTTTTTATGAAATATAGTAAATGAATTAAATATTTAAGGTTTACTCTGGTCAAAACTGTAATGTCAAAACTTGGTTCTATCCTTCCTCGATTTTTCTCAAAGGGCTTCTACCTCAATCCTTTCGGTCCTCTAATGTGCACAACTTTGCCTCTCATAACTCAAAACCTCCTTGAAAAACACTACCCCAGTTTAGGTCCCTAACCCTAAATTCTCTCCTTGAATGATTTTTTAAAACTTACTTGTGTTTCATTGTACTTACTGAAAAAAAAGTGCCATCCTCTCTCATAGATAAAAATGAGAGTATTTTTCTCAACTAACATTCTAATCTTAAAAAATAAGCTTTCTGAAATCTGTTTTATCATCTACATCAAGTGACACCAAAAGGTTGAAACTTGTATACCCATCTTTTCCAGCCAGGGGACATTTTCAATCAGAACAATATCACTATTCTAAATCATCACAAATATATGACTGCCTATTATTCTCAGATTATTTAGGAGCTGTAAATTGTGAAATAAAGAACAATCCTCTATTTTCTACTCTTTCATGTCCAAATAAAGGAACAAGAAGTTGGAGAGCTGAGAGGAATGTGTTATAACTCTTCTGTTGAACTTTAATTTCCCCCAGGAATAGCCAGGAAGCTACAATGTACAATCCATTCTTCCCCATGTTGAAAAACTTTCTATTTCCCAATAATCTTTAAGCCTAGCAGATATTTACTCTCCCAAGCCCTGAGTGTCACTGATTACTTCCAGTAGCAACCCCATGTCATACATATATTGGCAATCTGTACATCTGCATGAACACATCTCATGAAACTATAATACTGTTCCTAGTACCAGCCCTGCAGCTTATTTTCCTAAATTAAACAAACAACAAAACAAATTACTATGACCCAAGATTCAAAATTTGGACCTTGGTAGCCGGGCATGGTGGCGCACACCTGTAATCCCCACGCTTGGGAGACGGAGATAGGAGGATCACACTGGGTCGAAGCCAGCCTCACTGGCTTAAGAGACCCTATTTCCAAAAAAATATATAAAATAGGTCTGGGAGTATAGCCCGAAGGTAGACAGGTTTCCAGGAACCCCAGTACCACCAAAAAAAAAAAAATCTGGACCTTGGTAGTATTCTTGAAAATTAATTCTGAATTGATTCTCAAGAATACCGCCAGTATGAGAATTCAGTCATAAACAGATATAAGTCTATGTTAAAGAATCATAATTGTTATTAACTGTACAATGTATAGGCATCACAGAAGTACAGTGATATCCCAAGCTAGTTTTGGAAGACTAGCTACCAAGGTGATATGTGGCTACAATCTTTAGAATGGCTCAATCTGCACTTGTATATTACTTCAAAATGGCAGTAGAATGTGTTATAAGTAGGCAGAAGCAAGTCCCATCTGTGATCTTAGAAAATTATTGAGCAGCCCAAATCTTTAACATTGGACCTTCCAAGTAGTGTTTATAGCATGGAACCACTGGGGCTTAACCCTCTTCCCTCTGGTTCAAAGTGTTCCAGGCATTTCTTGATACTTAGGGACACTTCCCTAAAAGCCAACATCAATACATCCATATAGAATCAATACCAACTTTTCTTAGAGAACTCACTTTGATTATAGGCCAAGGAGGAAGGTAAGCTCTCACCATAACATAACCCCCGGAAATGACTAGAAACATTCTGAAGGTTGGTTTAAAGGGTATATGTGATGATGGAAACCTGCGCATACCAATGGTAAGTTCCAGAAATAAATGACTCCTCAGGTATGGAAAGCATTTTAAACAAAACTGAACCAGTTCAAGACAGAAGAATATTTAAAAACATCCAGTATAGTGCTTTCTCTACACTGACAGGGGCCTGTCTGCATCTGCCCCCTAACTCACTTCTGGCAGAAGCCCGCAGCCAGCCGTGGCCATACTCACCACATCCACTCATAGATCTCAGCACTTCGCAGCTCTTGCCCCCCTCATTGAAACCCTAAGTCTCACTCTTTTGTGGACCTCAGTAATAGAAAGAAAAGTACAGGATAGAACTCTAGCTGCTGAGCCTATGAGAAACAAGAGAGAAAAGAGAAAACAAAGGTATATTCATCAAGGTAGGAGAACAGAGCAGATTTTATTTTAATAGATTTTATTTAATAGATTACTGACTTGTGTTATAATTTTTAAACAATCAAACATAGGGTTTTCAGTCCTTCATTTGTACTCTTGTTCTAAGGGCAATATTATGGACAGGCTTACTGAAAGCTATATTTGCTTAAAGTTCATTTTCCTCAGAGCCTAACTTCTACAAGAAATCTACTTCTGAGAAGTCCAAAAGTGAACTCTTTGGGACTTCTCCAGGACCAGTAACATTGCTCTTCAGAGAAACCTGGTTCCCAAGAAGCATCATCAATACTGAACTAGGATGGACCTCAGGCAGTGCCTAGGATTTAGCCCAGAATCAGTCACCTTTTCTGCCAACCCTCTGCTTTGTCACATTCTGAGAATCAGCTGGTGCCATATGCAATTAAAACCAAAATCAACTCCCATGGTGCTGTGCACCACACAAACAGATATAACAGGAATAAAGTTAATAATCACATCAACTCTCCAAACATATACATTCCCACCAGGAAGCTTCTTGTTAAGATTTTTGAATTCTATAATTTATTATGAAGATCAAAGTAATAAGTAAGGAAGACATACTAGATAAATTTTAAAAAGCTATCTGGGAGGGCTTACACTATAAAGGACAGAAATGCACTAGGATGATGAAATGTGTGCAAGGAAATTTGAGAGAAACAACGTGAGAGACAGAATTGGGAATAGGATGGAGCCAGGAATGAGAGAGGAGGTTTGGAGAGGCTGCTGTTCAGGATAAAATATTGATTGGCTATAGCAGATTAAAGATGGCTGTAAACGTTCCTAATACAACTGTCAACAGATATAGTGTCTCAGTTTCTTCCTGCTACTATAACAAAATACATTAGACTTGATCATTTGTAAGCAACAGAAATTTATTTTTTGCAGTTCTGAAAGCAGAGAAGTTCCAGATCAAGGTGCTAGCAGCTTTAGTGTTTTGTAAAGGTCAATAGCTCATAGGCAGCATCTTTTTGCAGTATCTGCCCATTCTAGAAGGGGCAAGGGGTCAGGGCTCTTCATTCAACCTCTTTTATAAGGCTACCAGTCCAAGGAAGTTCCTTTATGACTAGGTTGTTTCCTAAAAGTCCCCACTACTTAATATTACCAAATTAGGTCTTGGGTTCTGACACAAATTTTGAAGGGACTCATTTATATTACAAAAGAAAGTCTCCTTTGACTCCTCTGAATATGGGCAGCCCAGTGAATTGATATGGCCAACAAAATGTGATAGAAGCCAGGTGTGGTGTTCCTCACCTCTAATCCCAGTATTTAGGAGGCTGAGGCAGGAGAATGACAGGGTGTCCTGTTAAACCAGAAGTTAAACCAGAGACTGTGAAGCTATGAAAGGAGGGCATAGTTTTAACATTCCAACATATAGACACAGATAGAAACTTCCTTAACAAGACCCCCAAAGGTCAGGAAATTAAAACAAGGATTAGTACATGAAATTACATTAAACTAACAAGTTTCTGCACATTAAAGGAAAACATCAATAGTTTTTTTTTTAAAAAAAAAGCCTACAGAATGGGAGATCTTTACCGGTTATCCTTCTGACAGAGGACTAATGTCTATAATACGCAAAGAACATAAAGGGCTTTATACTCAAAAACAAATAACCCAATCAAGAAATGGGAAACTGAATTGAATCAACATTTCACAAAAGAAGAGATGCAATGGCCAATAGATATATTAAAAAGTGTTCAAAATCATTAGAAATCAGGGAGATGAAAATAAAAACTATACTGATAATTCATCTAACACCAATCAGAATGGCAGTCATAAGTCAAATTAATAAATGTTGGCTAGGATGTAGGGAAATTGGAACTCTTCTTCACTGGTGGTGGAAACTACTTCAGTCACTATAGAGATCAGTTTGTAGATTCCTTAGAAAACTGGAAAGAGATTCACCATATGATCTGGCTATACCATTCCTGAGTATCTTACCAAAGAGATTGAAACCATAGAACTACAGTAATAGATGCTTGTCCATGTTCATAGCAGCACAATTCACAACAGCCAAATTATGGAAATGACCTAGGTATTCATCAACAGATGAATGGATTACAAAATTATGGGAAATACACACAATGGAATTCTACTCAGCAGTTAAGAATAACAAAATTATGTCATTTGCAATAAAATGGAAGTAACTGGAGAACATTATAAGTGAGATTAGCCACTCACAGAAATTAAAGGGTTATATGTTTTCTTTAATATGCACAACCTAAGGAGTAATTAGAATACAAGAGACTCTCGGTAATGTAAGAGAAACCTCAGTTGAACAGGGAGGAAGCCTAAGGGAAAGAGAGGAGTAAGACTGAGGTTCATGAATGGAAATGTTACCTTCGACTATGTGTATATATGTGAATATACCATTGTCAATCTCAGTACTCTATATTGGAATGGGGAAAATGGAGAGGCGGGGGACCACCAAGGGCTGTGTGTGTATATGTCATTGTCAACATAATTTACAATGTGATGTGAGGATATAATGCACTAATTAAACACACATTAAAAATAAATAAGAAGAACGTGATAAAGAGGGTTACATTTCAGAGAAAGAGCTGAGTCATGTCCAAGAGGGATTCCTAAAAGAGCCTCTCCTCTGAGGTAAAAAATGGCAAGTAAAAAAGAAATTCCACTCTAGAGAGAAGATTGGAAGTGGTCATTTCCTGGGAGTGGAAAATGATGTGGGCTTTTCCATCTGATAAGTTTTATTCAACCTGGAAACCTTTCCCCTAAAGCATATGTATTCGGGGAGGTCACAATACCTTAATGTGTCTGTGCTGTTTTTGTCCTGTTGGAGACTTTCTCTGGGGAATCTCAGAGAAACTCTTGTTGGAGGAATGCAGGGGCAGCCTCTAAAACAGCAATTGCAGATATTATTTCTTCTCATGAGGCCTGCCCTAAATTTTCTGTTCCATTTTTCCCTGCCCTGATCATCTCTAATCTAGTTACCTAACAGCTACAGTAAAGAAAACTTAGACATTCTGACAGAGGATTTCAGCCAAGAACCAGTAGAGACTGCCAACTTTATAAATGAGCCATCTTGGGAGGTTCAGCCCAAATGAAACCTTCCAATGACTGCTGACCCTACGAACAGCACAAGAACAGAATCATCGAGCTGATCAACCCAAGAATTACAAGAGATAATAGCCTATTTTTGATATTTTCAATCGCCAGTTTGGGATGGTTTACTGTACACCAAGATATAATCAAAACATGAGAAAAGAGGATTTTTAGACATGTCCCTGGACACTTATAGATATACTGTCTACCTTGTGTTCCTAAAAGATTATACAAAAACAATGTGCCTTTTGAGTATTTCTACATGCAATTTAGTGTTGAGATGGAGTAATGAGACAAAGGCCTTATATGGATTTTGCACGTAATGTCAACCAGAAGCTCTTAATATTTATTGCCAAATCATGCTTCTCATACCCATGGGGAGGAAGGACAATAAAGCCATCATTCATTGTAGCTTTTTTGTCAGTGCATTAAAATTTAGCAACTAAAATTCCTCAGCTCTGTCACTTTATAGATTTTCATGCTAACAGATCGAAAGCAAAATTTTAAAAATATAACAAGGAGCCAGGCATGGTGGCTCACGCTTGTAATCCCTGCACTTGGGAGGCGGAGACAAGAGAATCGCACAGGTTTGAAGCCAGTCGTGCTGTTTTAAGAGACACTGTTTCCAAAATAAAAAGTATAGAAAATAGGTCTGGGAGTGTAGCCTGAAGGTATAAGGGTTTCCAGGAACCCCAGGATCACCAAAAATAAAATAAAATAAATAAATAAATAATATAACAAAAAAGTAAAACTTGAAAAATTCTCCAATGATCCATTAAATTTGCCATAACTAAAAAACGCCCCATATTTCATGGTTAGTTACATATTCCTCTTCACAAAACATTGCCTAGCAATTGTTTTATTATAAAGCGTGTAGAAACCAAGGAGCCCCAAGAGGTATACTATCCTTAACAGAACACTTTAAGTATCTCCAGACTGATGTTAACAAAACCTGGGCTCTTCAGCATATGAGTCTCTTAAAAGACTGTGTCGGTATATCTGAGAGCATTTTGAAACACACGGAGCCATGCCATTCAAATTTACTTGACTATTGTACACTGAAGGATTCCTGCCCCTCTAGCCAATCTTTCTGACCTCTTGTAAATAACCACAGCTGCTGTGAGTCAGTTTCTTTGGACAACAGTGTGCAATGCTTCTAAATTTGGACCAATGAAATTGTAATTTTTATCTGTGTAATTGAGATCTTTGACTCTTTTGCATCCTAACTGTCCCACCCATGTATTTAAAAACCATGTGATATTAGTCATGGTGGAGCCAGCTAAGCTCTTAGCAATGTCTGCTTTCAGGTAGGAACTGTGTTAATTGTTGACTCAATATATTTACCCACTTGGTGGTGTAATGGAAGCATAGTCTCTCTTCTCCATGAGAATGGCCAGAATCCCCAACCTATTAACTCTGTATCATGTAACCAGAGCCACCACCCTCTACTTCCTCAGCCAAACAGCACAGGAATCAGCTGGAGTCCTGGAAGTCTCAGATATACTGCCTCATGCACAGATTCCTGTGAAAAATTAACCCAATCCCTGCCTCACCCAGCTCCAGGAAAGCACCATCAATAGCTGGATATATGTCATCTAACCACACACCAAACTCTCTTCAGATGTTACAAATGCCTCAATTTATTCTGTTGGCTTTAGCGCAAACCTTAACCTAGTTTCAGAACAAGGCTAATAGTTTGGTTCTTTTTCATATGAATATTATTTAACTATTTGTTCAACACTTCCTTAGCAATAATGTAGAGATACTAACCTCCCACCCTTTAAATCATATGCAATTTATTCACATGTATTAATGGTATTGTTCTAGTGAGAAAATTTGAGAAACAGATAAAGACATATAATATGTGAATAAGAAAATAAAACACATGTTCCTGGTAAATTGCTTTATAGTGTATCTTAACTGGGAATATATAGATATAGATATCCACCATTCATTGCAGCCTTCTAATCAATAAATTAAAATACAACAACTAAAATTTCTCAGATCTGTCAGCTTATATATCATTTAGGACCATATTTGAATGAATGACCTAATTACATTGTGCTATCTTTTTAAAAAAATAAGTAAATGAAGAAGCCACTACAAAGTGGTTCAAATTATTAATGTGCCAGTTAATCTCAATTTACCTACACCATTACTACTGTCTTCTCTGTAGTATGACCTCAGAGGCTGAACGCCATGCCCAGCATCATCCAAGCTCTCCTGCTATAATGGTTTGAATGTCCCCATATTCCTTACAGAAATCAGGCAGCCATGGTGAAGGTGGGGTTTCATTGCCAAGGAGAGAAGCCTGGGGGTGTGGTCTTGGCTATTATATAAGATCCCACCCTCACCTTGTTTATTGCATTGGCCTCCATAATTTGAGAGCAGAGCCCTTGCTCTCTCCCTCTTTCTACCATCCACCACCATGTCTTAAGCTCTACAAACCCAGCCTGATATGGACTGAACCTTTGGAATCTCCAGAACTGTGAGCAAATAAGTCTTACTTCCTCTAAATTGTGGTGGTTAGTTGTTTTGGAATGCATCATTAATAATGTTGTCAGAAACATCTGCCCATTTGCTTAGGTTAAAAAAAAAAGGTATCACATATTCATTTTTCACCATATCCCCCACCGCCACACCCACCGCTCACCCTCTATTTGCATAACTATGGTTCTAAAAGTCACTATCCTTGACAGCCACAGGCCATATAAGGCCATTCCTCTTCTCTTGACTCAGGATATCCACGGCTCCCTTCCTTAAGCGTTTAGACACCCACCACTGAATACTGCATTATCTCTTGTTAGTTTCTATAATAGCTAATAGCATATGTCAACTTGATTGGGCCACAGGGTGCCCAGATATTTGGCTAAACATGATTCTGGTGTTTTCATGAAGGTGTTTCTGGACAAGACTACCATTTACGACGGTAGACTGAGTAGATTTCCTCCTTCTACCCCCACAATGTGGTGTGCGAGCCTGATCCAGTCAGTTGAAGCCTAAATGAAACAAAAGGCTGATACTCCCCAAGTAAGAAAGAATTCAACCAGATATCCCTCAAACCCAAACACTGGCAGGCACTTTCTAGCTCTAGAGCAGAACCTGGGACCTTGGCTTAAGCGATTTTGGATTTACCCGCCTCTATAACTGTGAGAGCAGATTGCTTATCTTAGGTAGTGATATAGAGATGATCAGATGGGTTAAATTGGGACAGCACCTACGTGAAGAGGTTAAACAGGCCTTTTTTAAGTTAAATTAGGTGTTGTTAGAGAACTGTAGGGTTATCAGAAAGCTAAGTCATGCCCGGCCCATTTTAGACCCCCTTTCCTGAGGGAAGGAGCAGAGACAGAGCAGACTCACTAAGGTGTGGTGCAAAAAAGACAATAGAACATCCCAAATAAAATATGCATGAGCAAAGATGTGTCCGGAGGAAATATAAGGCTTTTTATGTGAAGAGCTTCATGCCATTACAACTCCAGAAATCACATAATTCTTAAACATTTCTTTTTAGTACAGGCTTATTTTTACTAGCCCCCGACTTCCTTAAATAAACCTTTACATTCCCCTATTTGTGCTTTCAGATCGAATTCTTGCTTTTGGAGGAATAACAAGCCAAGGCAGAAATTATTGCCCATAACACTTAAATCATTTTGTAAATATTCTAATGATTGTTTTTCTGGTGAACCCTCACTCATATAGTTTCCTAATCCTTGATCATATCTCTGTAAATAATCTCTTCATTAAATAATTTTAAAAGCCTTTTGCTATACTGCCTGTGTGTGACAGAGGGCACCTAATGCTTTTCTTTTGCATTCATGTAACAATATCCAGAGGTGGATAATCCAGGCTTGATGCAAGAATCCACAAAATTGTCCCTTCTGTCTCCCTAGTTTACCATCCCCAGTACCACATAAACAAAAAGAAAGAAAAAGTCTTGTTCCTGTGACAGTGGTTCCTATGATTCTTCTGATGAAGCGCACCAGAGCCCGCAGCTATGGTGTCATTACTTCAAGGGAGCTGGAGGTGCTGAACATTTTATTTCCCAGTCTTGATTCTAAGAGACAAGCACGGAGACAGGGTGTCAGTCTCAGGAACTGCTGAGTTTGCACTTACCTTTCTTTCTTTCTTTCTTTCTTTCTTTCTTTCTTTCTTTCTTTTTTTTTTTTTTTTTTTTGCAGGTCTGGGGATGGAACACAGGGGTATTCGACCTCCAAGATACACCCCCTACCCTATTTTTTTATTCTTTCTTTTGAAACAGGGTCTCGCTGAGTTGCAGAGGTCCTCACTCAGTACCTGATGCTGTACGCGAACCGCAATTCTCCAGTCTCAGCCTCCTGAATGCTGGGATTACAAGCGTGCGCCACCACGCCCAGCCTGCGCTTGCGTTTCTTGCACCTCGCATCTACTTTCCTCGAACGCCACAGCAGCTCCCATATCTCGTTTATACACACTGACCTTACGAAAGGAGAAAAAGAAAACTTTTTCCCCACCCACCTAAAAGGCTAGTGTTCTTTCTGTCATCTACCCTTGCCTCCTGACTGTGCATCAGGAAAGCCCAAAAGAATCCTCTATCATCCAGGCAGCCCCTCTATAAGATCGCAGTTGGGCACTTGATGGACCAGAGAAACCAGAATCCCCTCAGCAGGTAGAAACAGATGAAATTCCAGGAATGTTTATATATAAGGAATGTGCATAACATCATATATTATTTCAAAATTTGAACTACTGACAACTACCAGCTTCAGGCAACTCTCCACTAGTGGTGACAGGTGATACCGTGTTGGCTATATTGTATAATTTTCACTTGCATTGCACCAAAAGTAGAAACAAAAAAAGAAAATAGCATATCACACACACACACACACACACACACACACACACACACATATAATACATATCATATATATGTACTTTATATATGCATATATAAACTTATATATGTATATATAGACACAGATATAAATGTATATATGTGTATATAAACATATGCATGTATATACCTTTTTCTCAAAATATCTCACATCGTGATGCTCACAGCAGGCCCCCTCGCTCTCCCAGCATCACATTCATGTTCCAGATAGGCTTTGTTGAACTTAAGAAACCTTCTCCCACTTCCTGAAAAAAGATATAAATGTATACATTAGCAATTATTACCTACTAATGATTTCCAATGTGGTCTACAGGCGTCTGAGGTAAGTGGCACCAAGTTTCCAGCTTATTTCAATGACCACTGAGTGTCTTTTAGAATCAGCTCTCTGGCCAGGAGCTCTCCATCACTCAAGGAATAAAAGAATACCCAAGAACAAAAAAGTGATACTCAAAAAGAATGCAAGACAACCAGGGAAGGAAAGTGGACCTTCACATTGAGTCTGCTTCTGACTGTGATGTCCTGGTCAGACATCTCAGCTTATTTATACATCTCCTCTTAGGCGCCTCCTCAATGCTTAGATGCCAGGGATGAATAGCTCAGTTGATGATCCTGGGCCAAAATAGTCTGTGATCAGCACTATAGAAAAAAGCTTCCTCCATTTTCTGGGAATTGAACCCAAGGCATTTTACCTCTGATCTACACCCCCAGCCCAATTTTGTATTCCTTATTTTGAAACAAGTTCTCATTAAGTTGCAGAGGACCTCACCAAGTAGGTGAGACTGGGTGCAAACCCGGATCCTCCAGTCTCAGCCTCCCAAATGCTGGGATTACAAATATGTGCCACCACGCCCGGCTCATTCATCCATTTTCAAAGATCACTTTATAGGCCAGGCGTGGCGGCACATGTTTGTAATCCCCGTGCTTGGTAGACAGACAGGAGGATCGCGCAGGTTTGAAGCCAGCCAGCCGCGTGCACTGGCTTAGGAGACCCTGTTTCCAAATAAAAATGTAAAAATAGGTCTGGGAGTGTAGCCTGGAGGTAGAAGGGCTTCCAGGAACCCCAGTACCACCCCAAAAAAAAAATCACTTTATCACTTTTAATATAATGACCTAAGACCTAGGAGACAAAAACCTTAGTTCAGAGGCTTGCAAATCTTTTGATGAAGGCAATGTTTTAATAATTTTACAAGTAAGCATATGCTGATCACCCCATTATAACATCTTTGCATCAAATTGCTTTACTCCAAAAAAAAAAAAACAACTGCTTTGCTCCAACAATAAAATTTTGGTCCCAATGGATAACAAAACATCTAACATCCAGCAAAAATAAATATCTTCAAATAATTTTTTAGTATTTCGTATTTTGATGGCAACCTTTGAACCCAAACAATAATTGTTTGCTTGCTATAATGCTTGGTATTTTAAAAAATTTAATAAACACTTGTTCATGTTGTTAAATTGGGTAAGTTTGCTTTATAAAGAGAAAAGAAGCCATGCTATCTGGATGCATATATATTCCTCAAATCTGTACATCATTTATTGTTTTTTACACCTACATGCTGTAACTACTTGTAAGAATCAGTTGCTTTTTGTACGTACTTTCCGCCATAAGCTAACTGCAGCTTCTTTTAATTAACCAAGAGTAGAATGATTCACTATGTCAATAAATATTCTAAACCACAGACTCAAAGTAATGTGCATGGAAGGCAGCCATTTCCATGCTATTTAAAAATGACATGGCACTTAGTCAGGCGTGGTGGAGCACACTTGTAATCCCAGCACTTGGAAGGCTGAGACAGGAGGATCACACAGGTTCAAAGCCAGCCTCAGCTACTTAGTGAGGCTCTCAGCAACTTAGTGAGACCCTGTTTCCAAATAAAGAATAAAATATATCTGGGAGTATAGCCTGGAGGTAAGAAAAAAAAAAAAGCCCCTGGGTTCCACCCTCAATACCACCAAAAAAGAAAAATAAATAAAAAACTCATGGCACTTAGAGGGCATGTATCTGAAAGTGTGTGTTAGTCTCTGGAAAGCAAAATTACATAGTTTCAGGCACTCAAAATTTACATTTTAGTGGAAAGAAACACTGGTGTAATAGGTCCATCTTTTCGGGCTACTACCAAGGCTCATTGCTTTGTGACTGCATACTGTTTTAGAAACTCTAGTCTACTACATTAAAGTACATATAACTGTTAATATTTAAGAGTATATTTTAAGTGATAAAAAGCATCCTATCATTAACAAAACTAGTTCCAACCTTTATGAATCATTCAGAACTTACAGTGAGAGGAGACAGGTGATCAATAAGCAAAGCCCGAGAGGTCTCCCGTAATTTACACAGAAGAAAGAGCATTCGGGCCTCCAACCCAAGGCTGCTATCTCTCTAAATTCCAGTAGGAGTCACTCTGCTCTTGGTTCCACCATGAGATTGATTGGTTCATTTTTATGGTCTGAACGCCATAAATGTCTCCAAATGCTCATGTGCTAAAGACTTGGTGGCCAGCCTCTGGCACTGTAAGGAGGAAGTGAAACCTTTAAGGAGGCGGAGCCTTGTGAGCAGAAGTTAGATTATTGGGGGCCGTACTTAACCATGATGAGGTAAACAGGCCTCCTCCAACATATATCCCCTCCACATCAAGAATAAAGGCACCAGAGTCTAGTGGCCATGAACTGAAACCACTGAAACCACAAACTAAAATAATCCTTTCCTCTTTTATATTGTTTATCTCAGGTGTTTTATCAAAGCAACAGAAAGCTGACTAACACATACATGGAAAATAGAACAGGAATTCCTATCTCTTAGAAAAAGTAGCTGTAAAACCCTTTAGCACACATTAGATGCTCGAAACTCCCCAGCTATGATCCGTCATCGGCTGCAGCACTGAGAGCCCAACAGCATGGCATTATCCCAGATCAGTAAAAGTAAACAAGGTGATACAGGTAGTGTTTACTGTATCTGGTATTATAGTGCTTTGCTTCAAATAATTTAGTCTCTTCAATAACCCTGTAAGATAAGAACTACTATCATTCCTATTTTTCAAGACGACAAAACCAGATAAAGATAAAGTAATTTTGCTCAAGGTCAACAGCTAGAAATATGCTGTCTGTGACTTTACCTCTTATGCTGACCTAAAGGTATATATTCATCATCAAGATACCCATTTCAGATGAAAAAGATGTGAGGATACTAAGAAATGGATTAGACTAGACAGAAAAGTAAAGAATCTCTAAGCATTATAACTAACCATTAATAAGAAGAGTATTTTAATTAAAAAACACTCTGATTCTGCTTGCATTAGATAAAAACACATACACAGAGCTTTGATGAATATTTTTAACTGGATAAAAATCCTAGGCTAAGTCATAAAAGAAAATAGTAACTATATAAACAATGACATCTAGATAGAGATTTTTCTGGTTTTGGGGGCACTTGTTTTGTTTTAATTTTGCAGTGGGGAGAAGAAGGTGTTTATGACCATGAGTATTTTATTTTTTTGGTACTGGGGTTCCTGGAAACCTGTCTACCTCCGGTCTACACTCCCAGACCTATTTTTTAATTTTAATTTTTGAAACAGGGTCTCTTAAGCCAGCATGGCTGACTTCGAACCTACGCAATCCTCCTGTCTCCACCTCCCAAGCGCGGGAATTACAAGCATGCGCCACCACGCCCGGCGAGTATTTCATTTTTAAACATTAAATTCACTTAGCAAGACTTGTCAAAAATCCATGTTGACTTATGCTCAATTATAACATTATGCAATATTTTAGCTAACATTTTAACCTAAGAGTTCTGAAGGTAAGCTAAAGACTGGCATTGATTTTTAAACAACAGGTTCAGTTCTCCCTTGGTCAAGAGCTAGCCAGCATGGCCTCCTAGCTGTCTCGGCATCTCTCTGGTGCAGATGATATAGCAGGAATGAGGAGTTTCTGAATGAACAACATGGCCTTGCTGACTACCCAGAGCATGTCACAGTGTAAATAGCCACCCCACCTGGGATTGCACACGACTTTTTCAGGCTAGCACCAAAAGTCCCACATTCCAGTAACCCATCTTTCCTGGGAAAACCAAAACAGTTAGTCATCCTGGAGCCGGGGCTGTTTTAACCATGACCAAGGCTGCTGTGGGCTGAAACAGAGACAGAGACCTCAGAGAAAGTCAGATTCGGATTCCAGCTCTGCCTGTCCCACTTACAATATCATGTGGGATGCAAACTTCTCTGACACCTTATTTTCTTTATCTGAAATATGAGGCAATTGCCCCATGACATTTTTTGGCGATCAAATGAGAAACTATAGAAAGTTCCCAGAAGAGTGTCTGGCATAAAATAGTTGCCCAGCAAATGTGGTAGATATTATTACTTTATTCCAGGAATTATAAAATCAAACAGTAACTCTGTAAGTAACTATGTCTAGACAGAGGCTTTTTTGTTTTTTGAGGGGTAGATAGTTTTTGGAGTGGAGAGTTATCTAGACCATGAGTGTTTTGGGTTTTAAAAAACAAATGTGATTTATTTGTCAAAAATCCATGTTAACTCATGCTTAATTGTAAGTATGTGTGTGTTTGTAAGAGAGAGAGAGAGAGAGAGAGAGAGAGAGAGAGAGAGAGAGAGAGAGAGAGAGAGAGAAAAGAAGAAGAAGAAGAAGAAGAAGAAGAAGAAGAAGGAGAAGGAGAAGGAGAAGGAGAAGGAGAAGGAGAAGGAGAAGGAGAAGGAGAAGGAGAAGGAGAAGGAGAAGGAGAAGGAGAAGGAGAAGGAGAAGGAGAAGGAGAAGGAAGGAGGAGGAGGAGGAGGAGGAGGAGGAGGAGGAGGAGGAGGAAAGGGAAGGGAAGGGAAGGGAAGGGAAGAGAAGAGAAGAGAAGAGAAGAGAAGAGAAGAGAAGAGAAGAGAAGAGAAGAGAAGAGAAGAGAAGAGAAGAGGAGAGTTACTGGGGATTGAACCCAGGGCATTTTGTCTTTGAGATACACCCCAGGCCCTTTTTATTTTATTTTGATACAGGGTCTTGCTAAGTTGCTGAGGCTGGTCTAGGACCCATGATCCTCCTATATCAGCCTCCCAAGTACTGGGATTACAGGTTTGTGCTAGCATGCCTGGCTTAAGATCATATCTTTTGAAAATACCATATTTAAGTAAAATTTAAATTGTATTTTCTAAAGTAAATATTTAAGCTAAGACTATAGTTACCTATATCTCACAAAAGCATTTTCCTTTCTGTGGTATTTTAAGAGAGGAATGAAAAAAATATTCAAAATGTTTAATTATTTTAGTTAATCTACAAGCCTTTCTAATTAAAGTTTCTCATCTTAAAAAGCTCTTGTTTACACAAAACATGTTTTAAAAGGTTAATTAGCAGAGAACCAATATATAATACTAGTCTCTAAATTTAAAAGCTATGATTGATTAATGAATAAGATTCATTCAATTCTATCATTTTGAATTTTGTATTTGACTTTTTATTGATACAACACAATTTACTTTTCAAGCATGTATTTATATTGAAAGTTTTATAAATACTTACCAACATGAATATAGTTTGACAATTTGAATTTTAAAGAGAAGTCATTTTGATTAATCTCAAAATCTAATTTCTAGTTATTTATTTTATACTATATAAAACTATAATTCACACTTTCAAATATAAGTAGGAGGCACGCATTCTACACTTGGATTTATCTACCTAGAAAGTCTTTTTCTTCCATGAAGTTGAACAAAATTTTTACATTGAACAAAATTTTTAAATCTCACCCAAAAAAAGTATTACTAAAATAATTTTGGTACTGTATTTTAAGAGTCATTTTGTATTTCGACCCATAAATTTTTCAGTTTATGACATGATACAATTTAGGTTAAACAGTTGAAAGATTCTAAGAAGGAGACCTGAATTGCTCAGAGGATGTGTGAAATCCCATGTATTACTAAAATCAAGGGACTCTCTTGATTAAAAAAAATTCTGAACACATTGCAAGTGGATAATTCAATTTTGAAAAACTCCCCACCCACATTGTTCTCTAAAGCATGTCTCAAAGTCCCAGCCAACTCTCTCCTTCCTTAGCACAGAATACATGTTGGTTTCTGTTTCTCAATATGTGCTTTCCTTAAAGTCAAATATATAACATTCAATTTTGGGACATTACAGGAAGCGTGATTTAGATTCTTCTCATTACTGAAACATAGTGTGAAAAGAAAATCCCCTTTGTGTGCTGCTTGTGTTTTTAGATCAGCAATTTAAATAGAGTTTGTCAATCTACTAACATATGAGCTGCCTTCTCTATATTTCTTTATATTTCACATCATGCCTTCGGCCCCATATTTCTGATAACTCCAGGAGATAAAACTCACAGATCTATGAGTACAGAAGATTCTACTCAGATGAATCTTTACTTATTTATTTAATTGTCAGGTAAGTGAACATCTGCTAATCTACTTTGGCATCAGTGTTACAAAAAAATTAAAAATGGCAGATATGAAACTTTGGAAGCACTAAGAATTGCTGAAGTTATTTATCTACTCAAATGCTCTTAAACTGGATTGTATTTCCACATAGGAATTCCATCCACCAGAAAGAACCAACAAATGAAAACAAATCCTCCTTAATTCCTAAGAAAGCTCATCATAAACCCTCAATTCAGCTTTGATCCTTAGGAGAAAAACCCAAATTAATAAAGATTGCTTCAACTCTTTCAGATGCTGAAATTTTTTTTCAATAATATCAAATACCTCTCACCACCACCAAACAGAGTCCATTTATTGGAGGAGTAAAGACAAGTGGATAGGTTCCTAAAAGTTGTGTTTATTTTTATTTTCAAGGGTGTGTGTGTGTGTGTGTGTGTGTGTGTGTGTGTGACTAGGGATTTAACCCAGATGCATTCTATCTCTGAGCTAAACTCCCAGCCCTATTTTATTTCTTATTTAAAAACAGGGTCTTACTAAGTTGCAGAGGGTTTCACTTATGTAGCTTAGGCTGGCTTCAAACCTGCAATCCTCCTGTCTCAGCCTCCCAAGTACTGGGATTACAAGCGTGTGCCACCATGCCCAGTTCTCAAGGTTTAGTATTTCCTGAATTACTACTTACTAGCAAAATGAACCAAAGTCCATTAAAAACTGTATTCTTGAATTTGTTGCCCATAAAACTTGGCCTTGGAATATTAAGGGATAGTATTTCAGCTTGAAAGTAATTAAGAAAAAAAAGCCAGATATACTTTATTCAACTAATATTTATTAAGATGTGTACATTGTTTCTACCAAACTCCTGACATGTTAAAAAATGAAAAAATTTTAAAAACTACAAAAGCACATATGATAAATTTTCCCCATGTATTACTTTTTACCAATGTATTTCATGTTTTAGATAACTTTGAAGCTGAATTATTAGAAATTTTAAGTATTTCTAGATGTTTAATTTTTATCCATAACAAATATCAAATTTAAAAACAACATAGGAATGAACATTGCTTTTAACTATAAACTAAGATGTTAAGAAAATGGTTATTATCTATTTTAAAATAGAATGAAATTAAATCGTTTGCCATTTTAGAGAGTTGGTATCATCAGTGCATTGCTGGGCCATTTTTTTCATCTGTTGTAAATCTAAGATTTCTAACAGAATTAAATAAAATATTTAAATTGTATTAACATAATATTCCCATACCACTACAACTCCTTTTACAATGAACTCATTAGGGCTTTATAATATTTGGGGAAAATTTTTCACCATATTTTTCATGAATGAAATTGTAAGCTAAAAGTTTCTTCGCTGTTTTTACATGATTGATGACTTGACAGGAATTTTCTCTTGAAAAACATAACTTCCCTCTACTAATTTTCCAGTACATGCACAAGTAGCTTTCTGGGTTCTAAGCACTTTGCACACCTTGTAAAACATACAAAGTGATAATTAGCCCAGTTCTCACACACTCTGGCTCTTTAACTCCAAGTTATCCATCCTCAACATTGTTCTGACTGTGGAAAGCTAGTTGGGAAATTATTCACTGAGTGAGCTAGCACTGAAATTGTGAGGACACTCGCTCTCACCACATGACTCCAAGCAGAAGGGCAAGGTCTGTCCTTTCTCACAAATGGAAATCAGAAAAAGGCTTATTACAGTCACTTGCCTCAATTAACTCTCTATCTTACTTTCAACATTAGGAAGAAGTTAATGATTATCTTGCCCAGATTCAAAGGATGAGTTGTGCCTACAATTCAGAATTTCAGTAGATGACAGTCCATGGAGAGGGCACACCAGAAAAATGTCAGACCTGGGACTCAGCCAGGCTGATAGGAATGGGAATATATTAGATGCAGAAGAGATGGGTGTGAGAGTTGGAAGATGTTAACAGGCAAGGTTAGACAGAATAGTTTCTACAGGGAAAAAAATCAGAGTCATATGTCATCCAATGAGAAAAGACAAAATGCAGATTCTAAAGGATCGTGTGGGAGCCCGAAAAGCAGAACAATGATCTCCAACGATGTGCGTGTTCTAATCTCTGGAACTGTTGATGTTCTAGTCCATATTATGTTACATGACAGTGCGAATTAAGGTTGCACATGGGGTTACAGTTACTATTCAATTGCCTTAAAACACAGATTCTCTGAGTGGGCCCAATCGCATCACCAGGGTTCTTAAAAATAGGAGAGGAAACAGAATAAGGGAGTCAGAGAAAAAGAAGAAACCAGGGACCAAGATCAGAGAGATGCTGTGCTGTTGACTTTAAAGGTGGAGAAAGGGCACCATCGAGCTGAGGAACATGAACAGCCTCTGGAAACTGAAAAAGTCAAGCTTCTCCCTAAAACTTCAAGGAAAGAACGTAGCCTTTTTAACATCCTGTTAGCCCAGTGGGACCTGTGTAAGCCTTCTGACCTACAGAACTGCACAATAATAAATTGTAGCAATAGAAAACTAACACAGATCAGCAAGTGAGAATTGAGAACAAACAGAAGGTATCAAGCAAGGCATTCAACAAATGTTTGTGGAAATAAAGGAGACATGAGTGAATAAAAAAATACAAAACATCAGCAACCACATTCTGAGACCCATCAAGGACGAAACAAACCTCATCAGTTGTGCAGCAAGATGGTGACAAGTGGTCCAGAACTTCACCTAAACAGCCGTCTTCCCTGAGCTCTCCCTTCCTACTGAGTATGGATGAGCCAAGTCTCACTGAAGCATAGGTGTAAAAAAAATCAAGCTTTAAATGATACAAAAAGTTTCCAATATTGAAAACATGAATAATAAATAAATATCAGACTTATTTTCTAGCTCACCAAGTTATTGGGGCAGTTGATCAAAAATAACAAAATAGCTTTTACCTTATAGCTGCTGGCCTTTTGTCCAGCAACTAGTCCAACTTCACTCTTTCTCCCACCATATACAACATCTACCAGTCACACCACCAACCCATGCTTTGTAGCTCCTGGGTCCTCTCTGAATCCCTCTCAACTCTTAGTTAGCTCCTAATTACCCTTTATCTTACAGGTTTCTTTGCAGAAGCCTATTTAACTACTGACTGGTTTGGTATCCCATTTCAAATTCTCATAAATGCATATATATATATATATATATATATATATATATCACTTTAAATCATTAATATCAAATTCTCATAAACGCATATATATATATATATATATATATATGTCACTTTATATCATTTGTTTAGCAAATGGTTTTTGTCAGTATAGTCTAAAATGGGAATGCTGGTATATCTCAATAGTGGAGAAAAACATCTGGTCAACCTTATTCATGCCAATAAAACCCACCCTTGCTTGCTCAATGGGGCCATAACTGCTTTCCTGGGTTGTCACAAATGCATCAAAAGGGCAGGGATAATGTCTACCTTCCCCACCACTAACTCCTCAATATCTAATATTGTGTGTGACATAGTGCTCATATAATTTTATTTCCCATCAAGAAGGCTAAAAATATTTTATAACCTATATTTTAGCTTTAATGTGTGAATAGAATAAAAATATATTATATGTAGCCGGGCGTGGTGGTGCACGCTTGTAATCCCCGCACTTGGGAGGCAGAGACAGGAGGATCGCACAGGTTCAAAGCCAGCCGCGCGCTGGCTTAGGAGACCCTGTTTCCAAATAAAAATATAAAATAGGTCTGGGAGTATAGCCCGGAGGTTGAAGGGCCTCCAGGAACCCCAGTACCACATATATATATGTACATAGAAATATATATGCACTGGATAAGTCAAGATTCTCTAGAGAAAGAGAACCTGATACATATAAAAGTTGACTCGCAAGATTATGGAGACTGAGAAGTCCCACAGTTGGCCCTCTGCAAGGTGGATATTCAAAGAAGCTGATTGTAGTCTTTCTATTCTGGGTCTAAAAACCTAAAAATGAGGAGAACAAATGGTGCAAATCCTAATCAAAGTCTGGAGAACTTGGGGAGCCAATGACCTAACTAAGCAAGCAGGTGGGGAGGAGAGGTTTCCTCCCTCCCTGCCTCCACTTACTGTCCTATTCAGGCCCTCAGAGGATTGGATGAGGCCAATCCACTGTGTGAGGACAATCTGCTCTATTCAGCCTACATATTCAAATGCTACACTCTTCCAAAAACACTCTCACAGACACATCTAGAAATAATGTTCAATTCAATATTGTTCAATGATACCCTTGATCAAGTTCATGCAACACATATATGTTTTACTTTATTTTAAAATTGCTTTTATTTTTACTAGTATGTTTTGATTCTAGAGTCAGGCAGTGCTCTCCTCATTTCTGAAAATTCAGCAGGCAAGAGATTCCCAGATTCCAGTGGTTAAAATAAGCCATAGTACTGATTCTCTCCCTTCTAATACCACATGAACAAAAACATACATACTTAAAAATAGCAAAGTGAGTTCACCAGTAGTCCCTTTCCCCAGAAAGGACATAGTCTAAATATATTTCCCCAGTAGAATTGGTCAAGACAAAGAATCCAAAGCAGAGTCAACAAGATAGTAAGGTAACACCTTATATCCAATAGAGTAACCAGTCCCCAAAACACATACATTTCTAATGTTCCAGTGTGTAGTAGACTCTGGTTTCTCTTCAGATCTAAAAATGTTTCACCTTTTTCTAATACCCCCACATGTGAGTTCTCAGTTGCTGCCATAACAGATTACCACAGATCAATCAGTGGAAGACAACACTGATGTATTTATTGTCTCACAGGTCAAAAGTCTGGTGAGAGCAAATGGGTTCTTCAGGTCCAGGTTCCACAGTCTGAACCAATTTGTTGGCAAACAGAACCCATCTTGAGGCTTGGAGGAGGACATAAGCTCACTTAGATTGTTGGGAGAAGTCCGTTCTTTGTGGCTGCAGGGCTGGGCATGCTGATTCGTTGCTGGCTGGCAGCCAGGAACCTCTCTGCATTTTAAGGCCACCTGAACCCCTCACCTTGCTGTTCCCTCATCTTCACACCAGCAACTGCCTGTTGAGTCCTTCACCTGCTTGATGTTCCTTTGACTTCATCATGTCTCTTCTGTCTCCAGTTGGAGAAAGTTCTGTGACTTTCAGGGATCATGGGAGTAGATTAGGCTCAATTGGATAATCCAAAGAATCTCCCTATTTCACGGTCAGTATCTTTATATCTACAAAGTTTCCTTTGTCATGGAATATATTCACCGAGTCTAGGGGTGATATAAACATCTTTGGTATGTGAGGGTGCAGAAGGAGCCCTCTGCTACATAGCCTGCATCTAAAATCAGCTTACTGAAGTCTGAGGCTGTGGCTCATTGGAAGAACATTTGCCTAGCCTGCATGAGATGAGAGACCCCGTTTCAAAATTAAAAATGAAAAGGGCTGATAATGTAGCTCAGTGGTAACTCTCCCATCCCTACGGACTCTATCCCCAGTACCACAAAATTAAAAAATTATAAAGTAAAGGTCCAGAGCTACACCCAGCATCTCAGAAACCCCACTTAGATGGCACAGTTATTCTTCCCAGGAATAAAACACAAGCTCCCCCTATGTGGATTGGATCATGGGGTGGGTTGTCCACTGACTTACACAACCACAGAGGTCATAGCAGAGCTAAGGGGTTCTCATAAAAGGGGAAAGACCTCCTCAGCTGAGGTGAGCCTCCTGGCTACCACTATCCTTCAGCACTACAAAAAAAATAGTAAGACTGAAAAAGTAGATGGGTCACAAAATATCCAGAATTCAAACTCTAGAGCACTGGAGGGACTCACTATGTCCAAGGTCTGGTGGAAAGAGAGGCAAGAATCCACCCACTTTCTATCAGAGTAAATAGAATGTTTGGGCAGAGTCACCCAAGCACTAGTGAGACCGAAGAAATGGTGTGGCAAGAATGTGAGCCACGGAGAGGAAGGAAGGAAGCAAGAAAGGAAGCAGGGAGGTAGGAGAGAGGCGAACGTGTGGGAAACAAAATACGTACCTCAAGAAATATTCTCCACAAATGCTTCAAATTACATAGAACATTAATTAACAAAAATTGCTCAACTACAGATTTAAAAGAATAAGAATGGCATGAGAAAAACTGTCAACTTAATTAAACAATTTGAGGCCCTAAACAGTATTATCAAAGACTTAATGGATTATTTTTTTTTTTTTTTTTTGCAGTACTGGGGATTGAACTCAGGGGCATTCTAACTCTGAGCTACACCTCCAGGCCTATTTTTTATTCTTAAGTTGCAGAGGGCCTCACTAAGTAGTTGAGGCTGGCTGCAAACCGCGGTCCTCCTGTCTCAGCCTCCCAAGTACTGGGATTGTAAGCGCGTGCCAACATGCTCGGCTTAGTTGAATCTTTTAAAAGCACAAACATAATGCATATGGCTGCAGGCTGAATTACTAGTGTGGAAGAAAAATAGAGATGGCACAATGAATACAGATGGAAAAAGACAGTTTAAACCAATCAGAGAAACTAAAAAATTATAAATGATAGAATCTAGACAAAATTAGTCTGGTATCATTGATGTCTAATGAAAAAACCTCCCCCAAAGAATGTATGGCTTCCTCTCTTTGTTTCATCTTTCCATTGGCAGGAGGGAAGCTCAATTCAATTCTCCAAACGGGAAAAAAAAAATGTAGATTCTACCTTTACACTGTGCTTTCACTGAGTTTTCCCCAGAGATAGACTGACTTATCTCATGGGTGAATTTGGAATCAAGGCCTGGACATGGATATATGTTGTCTTTTGGGCTTTGCTTCTGATTTGCCTGCTTGTGAAGAAATGTATAGCCTCTCTCCATCTAAGACCAAGCTCATAGATGCAGGCTGAGGGGCATGAGACACAATGAATAAAGCCATCTAACTGAGGAAGAATATCATCAATCCACCTTGGCCCTACTTCTAAAGTCCTATTTTTTAGCTTTACAATAATAAATATGATGATCTGTCTCTTGGAAATCATTTGTTTCTTGTTTTCTAACTTGGCAAAAAAAAAGAAATGAGTAATAGTTACTGGTTCTCCTAAATCCAATTAAATAATTTGTATTAAAAAATATTCTGCCCAGTGTAATGGGGCACACCTGTAATCTCAGTAGTTGGGAAGTTGAGACAGGAGGATCACAGGTTCGTGTCCGGCCTTAGCAACTTAGTGAGCCCCTCAGCAACTTAGTGAGATATTGTTTTAAAAGGAAAAATAAATAGGGCTGAGGGTGTAGTTCAGAGATAGAATGTCCCTGGTTCCAGGCCAAAAGAAAAGAGAGAGAGAGAGAGAGAGAGAGAGAGAGAGAGAGAGAGAGAGAGAGAAAGAGAGGGAGGGAGGGAGGGAGGGAGGGAGGGAGGGAGGGAGAAAAATCTTTGTAAAATGAGGAAAGAACTTAAATATGCTACGTTCAAAAGTATATGTGTTTCAATTATGCTACCATAAAAATGTATCCTACTAAAATTCATGCATTGAGCTGGGCGTGGTGGCGCACGCTTGTAATCCCCGTGCTTGGGAGGCTGAGACAGGAGGATAGCACAGGTTCGAAGCCAGCCTCAGCTACTTAGTGAGGCTCTCAGCAACTTAGTGAGACCCTGTTTCCTAATAAAATATATAAAAAGTAGGTCTAGGAGTATAGCCCGGAGGTAGAAAGCCTCTGGGTTCCACCCCTAGTACCACAAAAAAAAAAAATTCATGAGAATTCTTATGTTAATAATATTTGGAGCTAGGGCCTTTAAGGGATGATTAGGGTTAGAAGAGGTCATGAGCACAGAGTGCCCATGATGGCAGCAGTGTCTAGGACCATGGCAACACACACTCTCTCAACATGCAACGACCTACATAAAGTTCCGATGCAGCAAAGGGGCTCTCACCAGCACGTGCTGGCTCCTGTCCCCGGACGTGCGAGGTTAACAAACTCACATTCTGTATAAATTACCCATCAGAAATTCAGTTATAATAACAGAAAACTTGAACTCAAGGATAAATAAAACTTTGTTTACATATCGAAACAGAAAAAGCAAATTCATTTGAAAAGTGGAGAGAAATCAGGCTGGCCCAGATTTCTTGAAGGTAATACCTACAAAGTCCAAGGGAGGCTGGGCTTGTTTCAACATTTTCAACTGATGGGGCAAAAATCAAGTTTTTTTGCTATCTTTTTCACATTATACTTTTAAAAGCTTTTACATTCTTTTTGATTATATAAATATTTGCTTATATTGTTTTCTAACATCTCTAGGTTTTCTTTTATCTAATTAAATAGTTCATTCAATTTATGTGTAATATAGGGATGGAACACTATTTTTCTCCCCTGGGCTTTAAACAACTGTCTTAAAATAAACTCTAGATGATTTTTCTATCTCACATCAATTAGAAACATCAACTTAATAATAATAAAGATAAAAATATTTGAGAACCAGCTGGGCCTGATTCACTGTGCTAAATTCACTTTAGTACATCATTTCTCATAACTACTACATACAAACATACACGCATCAATTTCTAGACTTCCCACAGTTACTTTAGTTTGACTCTAGTATATGCTATTTTTGCTTCTTTGGTTTTACAATTAATTTTAATACTAAGAAGCATAGGTTCTATTTCTAAGCACTCTACCAAACTCCCACATAGACATAACTATTCTTCCATTTAAATTTTTGTTAGCTATTCTCATTCATTAAATTTTCATAATGAATTTGAGACACATGAAACTGGATAAATTATAATTCTTGACAATCATAACTACTGAAATAGGCCTATTTTATGTGTTTACTTGGCTTTTTTAATTTATGGTTAAATAATTAATATAACCCATTAATCTACCACCTAGCCCAAGAACTAAAACATGAATAGTAGCTCACATATCTTCCCCATCCCCATCTTTTACCTGTCCTATCTACACACACACCTGAATGATAAAATTATCCTCAATTTTGTGTTTTTCATTTCCCTACTTTCTTTTTGTTTCAATCGATATTCAGTTTTTTTGATTGATGCGGGTATCATCAATGCCACAGCTACCAGACAGACCCGGAGCAGCATGTTAACTAACTGTACAGGGCAATAAAGGTAAAGATGATTTTGTTTTTTTTAAAAAAGTCACAATTTTATAAAAATGGTTTTCTTATATTCAGCTGAGAGCCGTTTTTCACTCATATGTACACCCACACACCTCACTCACCTGATAGCAAATTCTGGACATAGAACTGAAATATAAGAATATTATGACTAGTTAAGATAGCAAATACCGAGCCCGGTGTGGTGACACACACTTGTAATCACAGCATTTGGGAGGCTGAGACAGGAAGATCCGGGTTTGCAGACAGCCTCAGCTATTTAGTGAGGCTCTTTGCAACTCAGTGAGACCCTGTTTCAAAACAAAGAATAAAATATAGGGCTGGGGGTGTAGCTTGGAGACAGAATGCCCCTGGGTTCCATCCTCAGTACTGTAAAAAAAAAAAAAAGATAGCAAATATCCCAAGTTATAAATTCAAGTATTAGTGTAGCAAGTGTCTGGGTAACAAATGTCCTTAAAGGAGTGAGTGGGGGGAGCTCGATTTGTCACAGGTTTGGTTAATTGCCCTCAAAGATTACACATTATCTAGGTGAAAAATATGTTGGCTAATGAGCACATTTCAGTTCATAGAAAAAAAGATAATTTAACTAGAATTTTATGGAAATCAGAATTCATGCTATTACTTCCTATACTTTCAGACACATTCAGAATCCTGAAGCACTACAGAAGAAGTCCTATGACTATCTGCTTGTGAGTCAATGAAGGGGGGGTTAATGTAATGTTAAGGTCTTATGGACTGGCCTCAGCCTCTAGGACAGGCAGTGCTCCCCCCTCCTGGCTCATCCCACCTCAGCCTATTCAACCCAACCTGTTCCTTGGTAAAAAGCATCTCATTACTCTCTTAGCCACTAGCTCTTACAAACAGGCAGCCATGCTCTCTTGGGTTATTTTTTAAGTAGGTTTTATAAAAAGGGAATTTTCTTAAGAGCATGGCAAATAATATTAAGGATACATGAAAATACTTAAAAGCTACCCAGCTAATTGGGAACCTGAGAAGATAACCAAGTACCTATAAATTAACTATTAATTGTAAACCTCACTCTAAGCTAGACTTGTTTTTGACAAAACAAATTCTCATTTATTAATTATTTTTTGTCTTTTCCAAATACTGTTTATAGTTTTATTAACCATAAAGAAACGTTTAGCATAAAAATTACAGGTACATAGTAAAATATAAAGGGAAAGTTAGAGTGTGAACACTTTTTATATGTATATATACACCTCTGAGCTACACCCTCCGTCCTTTTACATTTTTCATGCTTTTAATGGTCTAATATAGTCTAGCATCATCATGTAAATCATGCTGACAATAACAGTACATGCACATGCTCTTGGTGTCTGCTCAAAGCTAGACTTTTTAATTCTAGAAAGTACTAGCCTTAGAATCTCAAGGGGCCATTTTGGCCCAAATTGTTTTTTCTAAGTTTAGACGTAGAATTCTCTCCCCTGCAAAAGCTCTGGATAATACCTAGAAACACCTACATTCTGAAGCCACTGTGTAAGTAGGCTTATCTTCTTTGCCTTTGTTTGAAGGCAAAAAAAAATAAGTCTGAGTTTCAGTTTTCCTCACAAATGCCTGATAAATGCCTCATCAGAGTTAGGAGATCATTACAGTGTATAAGAAAGAAAAACCGATCACCTCCCCAGTTACTGCTATTATCAATATAAAAGGCTAAATTTACAAAACTGCAAATATTCGTCATCTAACCCAGCTGCATTTTCTGCATTTTTCACATGTCAAAGGATATTTTAAAGATTAAAAAAAAAGCTAAGATTTGAAAATAAGCCAAGTTTACCTTACCTCTTCAAAAGGAAAATAATCCCAACTACACAGAATCACTTGTGTGCAGGAAACTCAGACACACGACCAGTATGTGCTATCATGTCACTTCCTGTTCCTTCCTTCCAAAAAGATTTTAGGTCAGATCTATAAAAATGTTTTGCACATGTAAGTCAAAAGAGCTTAGGACGTGCGCCCTACACCAGCACTCTGTTTCCTTGCTGTCCACGTGGTTCTGACGCTCCAGATTAAAGGAGGTAGCTTTTCTGCTTCTGATGACTGGGTGGTCTGTGAGATCCTCCAAAACCTTGGCAGCTGTGCTGCTATTGGGGAAAGGGTCCTTCTCAAAGCCATTCTCATCCATGTGAGAGTCTGTGCTGGAGTCTTCCTGGATGGTGTCCATATGTGGGTGATACAGCGTTGGAGCCACAGACACTAGCCGGTCCAGGGGCTGCCAGTGGCTTGGAGTCTGGGGAGCAGGAAAGGACCTGATGATACAAACCAGAACCACATCCATGCTCTTCAGCATTTCAACATTACTGGGGTGAAACATAAAATGAGATTCATAGTGCTTATCCAATTTCTTATCCACACAATGGACAAGAATACTGAAAGGAATCTAAAATATCCAGGAGAAAACCAGGACAGACCCTAAAAATTTCCCAGAAGTATTGATGCTCAGTCGGTCAGTGGAATCTCAAAATCACTCAATTACATCCTGTGCTCGTTTCTCACATTTACCAGTCATGTCACAAAATCTTACTGTACTGGGCTTCCCTTTCCTCAAAAATAAGTTCTTCTGTTCAGAGTCAACGTAGGACATACACCAGCCAAAAGGGTCCCGACAGCACATCTTGCATGAGTTGTCAGTTTCACTGCACACACAAGACTCCAGCTGCGGCTTCCTCTCACAGAACGGGATGCACTTCCCATCCTGACCCTTCCCAAGATCCAAGCAAACCGTGTTCTCTTTGTCATTTCCTGGCAGAAGACACTCACTGCTGTTCCCTGTGCAGTAAGAATCGCCTCTGAAGGTGATGCTAATAGCCTCCTGGCACCTCTTCTGGGAGGTCTCGAACCCATAGTTCTTACAAGAAGGACTGTTCCTGTCACTGCACCGCACACCTTGCTTCAACATGCAGTGGCTGTCATAGATCTCTTATGCTGCTCTCTTCTTATGTTTTAGTTATGTTTCCCTGAAATTTTTTAATTAAGTCTTTCTACCTGAGCTCTGAATTCAGTTTTTCCCATGTCCTTAGGGACATTGCTAAACTATCACTTCTTGGCTATATCGCTAGCTCTCCCTCTCCTTTTAGCTCCTTTTTATTTGTGTTTGTGTTCTGAGAGTCAAATCCAAGGCCTCACTCTCTTCAGCTCCTTTCCTCCAACATACAAATATTCTTGTCACATTTACTTTTATTTCAATGCCTTATCTTTGAAACTACTTTTTATAGCTACTGCCTTCCATCTTTTCCTTTGATGCCAAACTACTTCCCACTTGCAAAAATTGTCTATGCTCTTACATCTCCAATTTCAAAATACCTATGTACACTTCAAACCGAGGTTGTCAGCCAGTTTGTGACCCTATCTCTCTCCTGGTGAAGACCCTCAAAGACCTTCTTATTGTTAGAGTCAAGAAAATTGCTAAACTTTTATGTTACTTAGCTTCCTGCTGCATTTAACTGTAAAAATGTCTCCCTGTGTCACAGAACTCCCTCCTAGTTGGCTTTCAAGACATGACTCCATCGTGATGTTCCTCCTGACTTTCTCTTTCCTCCACTTCTTCATCTTCCTTCTGTCATCTCTTGAAGTAAAGGGATTCTGAGGTTTTTGAACAGGCCTCTCTTCTCACAATAATATTTTTTCTAACTGATATTATAAAATGTTATGGCATTAACTAACGTTAATGTTTTGGTGAACTCCAAAATCTATGCCTGCAAACAACATCCACATGAACATATAATATAATGTTAATGAATGCTATTAAAGATTTATAGGCAAAGTCCTATGGGGAAGCAAAAATAATGCTTAACTCTGTTAAGGGAATCAACTCCAAGAAAAAAGTACAATCCACTGCAACAAGGAATTCAAGAGGAGGAGTGGACTTTGAGAAAGGAAGAAAGAAGGCTTTCTGTTTTAATCAGTTGAGAATGAGTGGCCTGTGGGCCAGCCAGATGACTGTGTCATGCAGTCAGGACCTGCAGTCCCTGGGAATCAGGTAGGCTACAGACTTCCTCCATTGCACCAGGATGATCACGGCTTAGTATTAGTTTCCTGTGGCTGCTATAACAAAATAACACAAACTGAGTAGCTTTAAATAACAGAAAGGTATTTTTTCATGGTTATGGAGGAACTCAAAACCCTGACAGGCTATCAGCACTCCTTCACCTGTGACCTCACCACTCCAATCTCTTCCTCCATAATTACATCATCTCCACCTTCCTGTGTTTTTCCTCTAGGAGAACATTTTTCATTGAATTCCAAATTCACCCAGGTCATCCAGAATGATCATCTCAAAATGCTCAACTTCTTTATATTTACAAAGACCCTCTTCCAAAATGAGGTAACATTCACAGGGTTCTGGGGCTCAAGGTGTATGAATCTTTTGCGGGGGGCCAACATTCAACTCAGTACAGCGATTCCTGCTTTTACGGTTGATTGCCTCCTTTGGCTAATTCTCAGTATTGCAGCTCAAGGGTCTCTTAAAACTTAAATCAGGTCAAGTCATTTCTCTGTTTAAAAACTCACACTCTGGCCAGGTGTGGTGGCGCACGCTTGTAATCCCCACACTTGGGAGGCAGAGACAGGAGGATTGCGCAGGTTCAAAGCCAGCCGCGCTGGCTTAAGAAACCCTGTTTCCAAAAAATATATAAAATAGGTCTGGGAGTGTAGCCCGAAGGTAGCAGGGTTCCATCCCCAGTACTACCAAAAAAAAAAAACTCACCCTCTGAATGACAGCCAAATGGCCTGTGAAGCTCATGTGTATTGGCTCCACTCACCTACCTGGCCCTTCTTCTCCCCCATGTCCATTTCTCTCCAGCCACATCAGCCTCTTTTTTCTTCTTATTGCAATGATGCCCCATCTAACGTGCTGTTTAATATCATACTGGTTAATTTTCCAACAACTTGACTAAACCATGGGATGTCCAGACAGTTCATTAAATATTCTGGGTGTGTCTGTGAGGGTAATTTTGGATGAGATCAACACTACTAAATCAGTAGACTGAGTAAAGATTTCTTTCCTAGTATAGGTGTGTCTCATCCAACCAGCTGAAGGTCTGCAAAGAATAAAAGATAGATTTGCCTTATGACCTTAAAAGTAGAACATTTTTTTTCCCTATCTTTGGACTCAAACTAAAACACTGGCTCTTCCTAGGTCACAAACCAGAACTACATCTTTGTTCCCCTGATTCTTAGGCCTTTAGATTCAGATTAAACTAAGTCATGGCCTCTCCTGGGTCTGTAGCCCACCATCCTACTCTAAAGCTCTTGGAACTGCTCAGCCTCCATAATCCACTTCCTTATGATAAACTGTATTTGGTGTGTGATGTGTGGTGGGATATACATGTATACCCCAGTGGCTCTGTTTCTCAATCTGAATACAAGTATCTCTTATGTATAATTTGCTTACTCTCTGTTCCCCACAAGGATGTAAACTTCATGAGAATAGAGATTTTGTCTTATTTAGTGTATCTCCACTACCTAAAAATATGTCTTGCATATTGTATAAGTTCATGGACATATACTCTACAAAGCACCATATATTTGTCAGTTTAAATAAGACAATACAAAAGCTATTTTTATATTTTCCAATGGATTATGGTTCACCTCAGTTGTCAATGGTCTTTGACAAGAAAAAAAGTCAAGTTTAAAAAAATTTTTAAGTACAGAAAGAGGCAAAGGTTTTGAATCATAATGATATAAAGAAATTACATATCCATCGTAAATAGGAATGGACAGAAAAGCATATTTCTGAGAAAAATAAGTAGAAAATAAAGTGTAATTGATAATGATATTTATTATGTCTTCAAGACCTAGAGATTTTTTAGAAATTTAATTAGAAATGTTTATAAATGTGTGTATAATATTATATTTTGAACCTCTTTCTTTCTAAAAGATTTCTGATTCATAGGCTATATGAATTTTATTAGAGGAGAAATGGCCACTGAATTGTGTCGCTTAAGAATTTAGAATTTCTGGCTGGGCGTGGTGGCGCACGCTTGTAATCCCCGCGCTTGGGAGGCGGAGACAGGAGGATAGCCAGGTTCGAAGTCAGCCACGCGTGCTGGTTTAGGAGACCCTGTTTCTAAATAAAAATATAAAATATATCTGGGAGTGTAGCCCGGAGGTAGAAGGGCTTCCAGGAACCCCAGTAGCACCAAAAAAAAAAAAGAATTTAGAATTTCTGCTTTCAGTTGAAGATGGTTGGCTAAGCATTACATACTCCACGTTCCTTCACAAGTCCCTCTGAAATGTCAGAATACAAAGCAGCATGAATCCACAAGCATAGACATGTTTGGACAGACATAATGAATTTCTTGCAAATATAAATGGAACAAACGAGATGGAGACTGAAACTTGAGAATTGAATATTCTCAAAACAATATGGAAGCACACGGAGGTTTCACTTCAAAAGTCAGTTTTTTAAAAAAAAATCTTGGAAAATCCAAAAAAGCACAGGCAATAAAATGTGTGCTTTTTTTTAGATCATGAGATGGTTGGGGATAAAGTTAAAACACCAGAGGGCTTTCTGTTTAAGATGCACCTGAGTGCTGGGCGTGGTGGCGCACGCTTGTGATCCCAGCTTTTGGGAGGCTGAGACAGGAGAATCGTGGTTCATGGGCAGCCTCAGCTACCTAGTGAGTCCCTTTGCAACTCAGTGAGACCCTGTTTCAAAAATAAAGAATAAAAAATAGGCCTTGGAGTGTAGCTCAGAGGTAGAATGCCCCTGGGCTCCATCTCCAGTACCAAAAGAAAAAAAACAATGCAGCTGAGTATGGGTTAATCTCCCCTCCCTGCGAGGCACAGCAAACCCATGACTGAGGGAACAGGAGGTGCCTAGAAACAGAGTTCTAGAAGACACAAAGCACAAGGAGGAATAGATATTTATGCAGAAAGAGAACGAAGATGCAGCTGTAATACACACAGGAAGGCTGTGACAGTGGAAAGAGACTCCCTGGTCACATGCATGTTTGAGAAATACTAGGCTTGGTACGACATTGCAGACGTGAGGTGCGGGGCTCAGCATCTGGAGGCTGCTGAGAAATGCTGCCTTCTCCTGTCAGACAGGTGTTTCTCCCTCAGGAAAAGATGAAGTCAGCTAATGAGACCTCTCACCTTACAGACTCCTTCTTCAAGTTCCAGAAATAATGTTTTCCCAATGATCGGCATACTCCTTTGCCCAGTCAAGTTTGACAAATAAATGTAACTATCAAGTGGAACATGTCAACTGACTCCAGTTTTTCTAAATATGAAGTTAGTGAGCATTAGTAATGTGGCATGGTAAAAGAAACCAATAGAAGATATATACATATAAATATACATGATGTACATACATATACATGTAGATATGTATATAAACACTCATCAGGTAAGAGACGTGATTATTTTAAGATATAAGAGCCATGTGTTACACAGCACTGTTACTCTCATGACTGATGAATACAAGTGTATTACATATTGTTTAAATCTGATTTTGCGTTTTGGAGAGTGTATATAGATTTATAGTATTAGCATTATATTATTATAATACTACAGACTTAAGTATTATAAAGTTATTTAATGTGATAATAACATGATTATATTATTGAAACATTTTGAAGTTCTGTCACATATTTGTTTCATGTGTGTGTGTGTGTGTGTGTGTGTGTGTGTGTGTGTGTGTGCACATACATGCATATAGATGCAGGAGGGCTGAGGATTGAATCCAGAAGCACTTGCCTCGAAGTTACACCCCCAGACCTATTTTTTTAAAGATGGTCTCATGAAGTTACAGAGGGCCTTACTACTGAGGCTGACCACAAACCTGTGACACTCCTGTCTCAGTTTTCTAAGTCCTAGTATTACAGTACTTATACATGCACCACACCTGGCTCAGTATTTTTTCATTTAATAGTTATTTATGGAGGATAAATTTTCTCGGTGCTGGGAATACATTTTCAAATGAGTCCATGTTCTTATATACCTTACATTATAGTGAGCATTCTCTTTCTCAAAAAGAAAAAAAAAAATCCTGAGCAAAGGGAGAAGTGTCCCAGCCATAGCACAGAAGGATAGGCTTTCATAGAAGGGATTATTTGTCAGGGGAAAAAAAGAGAAAAAAACAGGATGAGTTGTCCTTTTCTCTTAATTGGAATCTGAGAGATATTTGACCAGACCTGACATTATTCACTTGTACACTGGTATATAAATGCCTTTTTTGAGGCTGGCCTCAGCTACTTAGTAAGGTCCTTTGCAACTCAATGAGAACCTGTTTCAAAATAAAGAATAAAGCCAGGCATGGTGGCGCATGCTTGTAATCCCAGCATTTGGGAGGCTGAGACTGGAGGATTGTGGTTCGCAGACAGCCTCAGCTATTTAGTGAGGCCCTCCGCAATTTAGTGAGACCCTGTTTCAAAATAAAGAATAAAAAATAGAGCAAGGAGTGTATCTCAGAGGTTGTATGCCCCTGGGTTCCATCCCAAGACCCGCAAAAAATAAATAAATAAATAAATAAATAAATAAATAAATAAATAAATAAATAAAGAATAAAAAAAATAAGGCTAGGGGTGTAGCTCAGAAGTAGAATGCCCCTGGGTTCCATCCCAAGACCCGCAAAAAATAAATAAATAAATAAATAAATAAATAAATAAATAAATAAATAATAAAAAAATAAGGCTAGGGGTGTAGCTCGGAAGTAGAATGCCCCTGGGTTCCATTCTCAGTACCAAAAAAAAAAAAGTAAGAGCCACTTACATACTCAGGTTCACACACACACACACACACACACACACACACACACACACACACACACACTAGTAGAGGTCCTGCTCTAAAACTATCATCACAATGTAACATCACCAGGACACACAGGAAGCAGCTCTCAAGAGCCAGCACCTCCCTAGCTGGCCTCTCTGCTGAGGGACCTCACTTTGGGCTTTTTTGTGACATTGCTTTCTAATGACATTCTGCCAGTGCGACGTTGATGTATAGTCTTGAGAACTCCATGACAACCTTCTTTTCCAAAATAATCTCTGACCTCCAGGTGAGCACAAACACACCCACCAGGCTCTCTTAACACCACCTTGGAAACCTGTGTTTGAATTGGAAAGTGAGAAAGAATCTCTGAGGTTTAAACCCAAATCCTTTAAATTAGCAGTGAGAGATGAAGGTGCTAGCTTGCCACTACCCAGTAGATAGTACTCAGAAAAACTAAACATCTTAGGTACCAAACTTTCAGGGAAAGGTCACTTTGTGAAAAACTAGGTAATCCCAGTAGATAGTTTACATCCCTGAGCATTGAGGGTTTATGTGGGAATTTCAGGCCTGATTCCCACTGAAAATATGCTAACTTTTGAGACAGAGAACTAGTGCAGGGAAAAGGAACAGCAGTGGCCTGAAATTAGGACTGACCATCTGGCATGATGGGTGCCCACCTTGTTCACTCTGAGGAAGAAGACGTGAGTAGCAAAGCAGGACTCTCATCTTTATGGAGTTATATACCTCTGATCTCTCTCATTGCCCATTCTTAACCTCCTTTGGATCATCATGTCCCCACAAGGAAGCCAAATTGTAAAAATACACCAAAATGCTTATGCTGTCTTTTGAAAGGAGTCATGTATACTTCTTACCTGGTTCAACCACTAGGAGCAGTTCCATTTTATAGAGAACAGGGAAGTGTGCTCTCCTAAAGGATCAGGGTTAGCAAAAGCATCAGTCCTATCATAGTTTTGTTTGCCTACTTCCACAGAAACTTCCCACTTACTAGTTAGAGAAGTTAAAATCAAAAGGAACAAAATGACCATCAAAATGTAAATGTTTAAGATGGAGGCAGTATCATTAATTTTCAGGAATAATAATAGGCCATTATGGCTGAAGTATAGTAAGAATTGGAAATTCATAGCAGATGAGGACCAAAGGGTAAGGAGGACCCAGATGCTACAGGACTTTGCAAACTAGGTTAGAAACTTGCAACTTGTTCTGAGTACAGTGGTTGAGTGTTGAACAAAAATAGGACATCTGAGTTAGATTTTTAAATTTTTCTTGGCGATATCAATAGTAATTAGTAATTAATTACAAATTGTTATTGAAAGTTGTTTCAAAGTAAGAATACTTTGAAGCAAACATGTGTCTTGTGACCTTAAAATATTTTATTTCTTTTCTTAGGTTTTATTTGTTTTTTAAAGTCTCTACTGGTGTGTTGTATTGTGCAGGATAATGAGATTCACAGTGATACATTCATACAGGCAAATAACATTATTTGGTCTGTTTCCTTTCCCATGCCATGAGTTAGATTTTTTAAAGACCACCTGGCTACATCTGCATTACAGGGGGTAGGGAAGGCATCCGACCAAGCAAAAGGGAACTGTGGCTTGAACTATGGCAACAACAATAGAGATGAACAGAAATAGGTGAGGCCAAGCTGTGGTTTAGAGGTAAAATCTATAGAATTCTTAAGAAGTTGAATATGTGGGGTGAGAAAAAGCAAGAAATCATAGATGTTTATGTAAAAAGTAGACGGTGGTAACAAGTACTAAGATGGTCAAGATCAGAGAAGGATAAATTTAAACCACATAAAGCAAGAGCTCTGCCTACTTGGAAATAAGTGTCTGTTATTCTTCAAGGAAGGCTTCATGATTCAAAGTAATTTAATTCACCAATAATCTATGTAAAAATATACTAAACTTTTTACTCTAGGCCAAAACTTAATTTATTAGCATTAAGGGACCTTCAATGTCTTGTATCAAAACTGTATCCCTATGGGGAGTAATATTGGAATACCAGCTATTGTTCTGATGGCCCCCTGTCTCCTAGAAAAGTTATCTTAATTCATAATTTATTGACTATCTTATGCCTAACACTAGGTACTATGTTATATATTAGTAATAATGACAATTTAGTAATTAATATATTAATCCAATTCTAGAAGATGCTACTTTTATATACTTTTATTGGTGCATTGTAGTCTCACATAGTCATGTAGTTCAGAATGATAGGGATACATGTACACAGAACTTGGTGCGCTTCTCCCCAGCTCCCTCTACTCTCTCTCCTCTTCCTCACATATGACATCGAGATTAGCAATGATAATTTCACATATGTACACACCACTGATGGAAGTATTACGATTCTACATATTTTTTCAAGCAAGACCAAACACTGATAACACAGCTAAGTAAAAAAAATCAAATAAATATTAAAAGCAAAAGTTAATAGTAGAGAAACATGACCACCAGTATCACAAGAGTTAAGGAAAAAATGTTTTACTGGAAGTTTGCAGAAAACAGGAAGGACTGTTTGGAAGAATAAATATATAGGACTCCAACAAAAAGCCATGTTTAAAAACAGGATATAAATCAGCTGGATCAAAGCTCTATTTTCTAGTAATATAAGATATTGATCCCTACTGCAGAAGGAAGAATTTTAACTACACAGTAGATTGAGTCTTGAGTGAAACTGTGAGACAATGAGGTTTCCTTCTAATGTTTAGTCCATTTACTGAAACCATTCAGTTATCTCAAAGATGATTGAGACTGGAATGTATTTAGATGTTGTTGTTGTCATTGTTAAATATACTACTACTAAGTTAGCTCTGGGGTACATTCATATCATTTTCATAACGCACTTGTCTAAATCAGTGATAACCTTGTAGCTCGCTAGCTCCAATGTCCACAGTTTAGCATCACTAATAATGCTACTCCCTTGTGTCTATTTTTTTCCACGTGCTAAACGCACTAGGGTCATTCTTGGATTATACACAGAAGAATGAATAAGAATGAATGTAACGATGCTGTTCTTAAGTCTAGCCAGCTGGACGTGGTGGCACATGCTTGTAATCCTCGTGCTTGGGAGGCAGAGACAGGAGGATCGCGCAGGTTCGAAGCCAGCCGCGCTGGCTAAGAGACCCTGCTTCCAAATAAAAATATAAAATAGGTCTGGGAGTGTAGCCCAGAAATAGAAGGGTTTCCAGGAACCCCAGTACCACCAAAAAAAAAGGAAAAAAAAAAAAGACTAGCCAGGAGATGCTGAAGAGGGCTCAGAGGAGGTATTGGGATACTTAAATAATTAAGAAATAGAGATCTATGAAGAGAAAGCCAAAATTATTTTTTCATTACATAGGAGAATGAAAAAATAAAACCAAATACCAGCATCATAGTCAGTGAATGCTGAGGACTGAATTTTGTCCTTTCAAAATGTAGTTATTAGACTCCTAAATCATTGTGTGATTATATTCAGAAACAAGGCTTTTAGGAGGTAAATAAATTTAAATAAGGTCATAAGTGTGTTGCCACAATCTGGTAGAATTAGAGGCTTTAGATGAAAAGGAAAAGAGAAATCTCTCTCTACATGTACATACTGAAAAAAGCCACATAAGGACCTAGCAATAGGGTGGCCATCGGAAGGCCAGGAAGAGAGGCATCTAATTAGCCTTAGACCTTATCTTAGATTTCCTAATGTCTCATTTTAGCCCACTTGGTCCATGGTACTGTTTCAGTCAGCAATCTCACTGCTGTAACCCAAAATAACTGGCCCCCACAACTTAGAGGAAGATGTATTTGGTCACTGTTCTGGAGATTTCAGGGGTTCAGTCCATGTCAGGCCAGGTCACATATGGCATGGTGGTAGGAAACAGAGACAGAAAGACCTTGAGCCTGAGCTCACATAGAACTCTGCTGGCACATCACAAAAGGCCAGAAACAAGAGACAGCAAGAGAGGTGATTCAAGGCCACAAGACAGTCCCCAAGGCCACACCCTCAGTGACCCACCTCCTGCAGACACACCCAACCTGCTTAGGTTACCACCCAACGAGTCCATTACAACAGATTTACCCACTGATGAGATTATAACCCTCCTGATTTAATTATATCAACTCTGAACATCAATACAGGAGCTCTTTCCAAGCACATTCCGTATTTAAACCATAACAGGTACTTTGTCATGTTAACCTTGGCAAAGGAATACAGATTTGGTAGCCAAGAAGTGAGGTTACTAGTATAACAGATACCTAATACATGAAAGTGGCTTGGAACCAGGTCATGCATGGAAGCTGTCACAGTTTTTTAGGTACATGCTACAAATATGAACATTAAAGATGATTCTAAAGAAATATCAGATGGAAACAAGAAAAGCAAGAGAGAGAGAGCTTCCATCTTATTTGTGAAAACATAAATAATCATGAAGAGAATGTTGGTAGAAATTTGGATGTTAAAAGCTATTCTGGTACAGTCTCAGAACTAAGAAACACATTAGAAACTGAAGGAAAGGCTGTCCATGCCATAAAGGGACAAAGAACTTGGCTGAATCGCGCTTGTGTTCTAGTGTTTTGCAAAAAGTAGAACTTGAAAGTGACAAATTATATATTCAGCTGATAATTTTTTTACTCTAAGAAAAGTGTTAGAATGGCGTACTTATAGTAAAATGCGGAGAGAATGCAATGAAATAAAGAAGGAATTGCTAAGAAAAAAGAGAACTGGAAGATTTGGGGTGGGGGTTTAGCCTGTTTGTATTGAAAAGAAAGAAAGCAAAATCAGAAAACATGTTCTAAAGGGCACACCAAGGATGTGACTAGACTGTCAGTCAATGAGGAACTCATGGTATTATGTGAGCAAAATTCAGTTTGAATGGAAAGGGACAGAGGAAGATAAAATAAAGGAAGACTATCAGACTCTTGGATTTGACAGGGCAACAGTGGTACTTGACTAAAATACATGCTATTCTTTAAAAAGAGGGAAAAATAATCTAGGAGGCTATTCAAAGATTACCAAAGCCAGTGCCTTGGTTTCTAAAGGCCAGATAGTCTGCAACCAAAGCACTGGAATTACATTGACCCCTCAGGAGAGAATATTATTCATGAGCCTCACAGCCTAGTAGAATGTACCTTTACTAGGATTTGAACTTGCATAGGACCTGTCTGCTCTTCCTTCTTTCCTATTTTTCCCTTTTGGAATAAAATTATTTTTTCCTATTCTTGTCCCACCATTAAATCTCAAAAGTACATAACTCGTCTGGTTTCACAGACTAGAAGTTGCAGAGAAATTTAGCCTCAGGATGAATCCTAGCTGGAGTCTCACCCATCTCTGATTTAGATGACATTTAGATGAGAGTTCACACTTTCAAAGTGATGCAGGAATGATTTAAGATTTTGGAGGCAGTTGAGCTGGGATATAGATATTTTTCACAAAACAAAAACAAGAATTTGGAGTGAGGGCAAGGGACAAAATGCTATGAACTATATAGACTGTGTCCCCCCCCCCCAATTCCTATGCTCGAGCCCCAATCCCAGTGTAATTATATTTAGAGAAGAACTGTGTGTGTGTGTGTGTGTGTGTGTGTGTGTGTGTGTGTGTGTGTGTGTGTGGTACTGGGGGATTGAAGCCAGGGACATTCTACCTCTGATATACATCACCAGCCCCATTTCTTTTTAATTTTTAATTTTGAATAAAGTTCTCACTAAGTTGCAGAAGGCCTCACTAAGTAGCTGAAGCTGGCCACAAACCTGAGATCCTCCCATCTCAGTCTCCCAAGTATAGGGATTACAAGTCTGCACCACCAAGCCGGGCTGGAGTAGAACTTTTAGGAAGTAGTTAAAGGTCATATGGTAGGATGACAATTCAAAAGGATTAGTGGCATTAAAAGAATAGAGAGTGAGCAGGGTGTGGTGGTACATCCTTGTAATCCCAGTACTTGGGAGGCTAAAGCAGGAGGATCACAGGTTCGAGGACAGACTCAGCAAATAGTAAGACTCTCATCAAAATAAGAATAAAATTAAAAAATAGTTCTAGGGGTGTAGCTCAGAGGTATAATGCCCCTGGGTTCAATCCCAGTATAAAACAAAAAAGAATAGGAAGAGAGAGCTCACTGCACATGGACACACTGAAGAAAGTCCTTAGGAGGATGAGGCAAGAGGGTGGTGGTCTATACTCCAGGAAGAGAGCCCTCACCAGGAACCCAGTCACCTTGATCTTGGACTTTACAGCCTCGACACAGAGAAGTAAACTTCTGCTGTTCGAGCCACTCTGCCTATTGGCACTTTGTTTTGGCAGCCCTGTAGTCACATAGCTTGAGCAACATCAGAGTAGCACTGAGTTTTCAGCACGGTCAGAAGCAGAACATAAGAAATGACAGTACTGGAGTCTCCAGTCATCCCAGGGAGGAAGGAAGGGGAAAAAAAAATAAGACAGTGAAGAGTGATTTACTACAAGTGACTCATCAATTCACCAACCGAAGCCGAGAACACTGGGCCAGGCCTATTGAGATAAGAGCGGGGCCGTGGCCAGACACTGAGCAAAGGGTCCGCTGTGGGCAGGCGGAGGAATTTTCTGTGTGGCAGTAACAGGCCTTGAAGCAGAATTTGTCCCTTCCGAAGCTGTCGACGAAGTGAACCGTTCTCTATCCAGTCTCCAGAGTCTAACTCTTCCACCATTATAGGAAATTTTCCAACCATCTGTGGCAATCTGGCCTCCCAAAACATGAAGAAGAAAAAAGGAAGCAAGAGATAAAACTCCTGCATTACTAAAACGTTTAAACACAAAGTTTATAAAACAAGCCATCGACTGTGTAAATGCGGACAAAAAGATTCTTAAGAGACATTTATATTAGCTATGCCGCAATTTCTGGCATAGCTAATCACTGCAGAAAATGCCAGTCTGGCCAGCTCGTAGTAACTTAGCAAGACCCTGTTTCAAAATAAAATAAATAAAAAGAGCTGGGGGTGTAGCTGAATGGTAGAACCCGTCTGGATTCAATCCCCAGTAGTCTCCCATGCCGAGACTTGATTTCATTCCATTGTTGTTGTTTTGTTGTTTGTTTGCTTTGTTTTGTTTTTGCAGAAGGGTGAATAGGAAAGGTAAGTTCGAAAGGTTAATTCTAATTTGTAGACTCCGTCTATTTAATGGAGAGAAAGCAGGAGATTTTTTTTAAAATGACCACTACTTTATTCTTTTTTTTTTTTTCCCCTGTGAAGGCATCCCAGCATTTAAGAGTGTCACATAGCACTCTAAGCCAATAACCCACTTACAAAGGAAATGTGGGTGAAACAAAACATAGTCTTCAGATTTGGGCTTCCAAGATATTATAAACAGTGAAAGGAATAAAAATTAAATTATAATGGAGAAAAAAACTTCTGATGCTTTGTTTGTGAAAAATAAAATGAGCCCTCTTTATTAAGTCTGAACATCTGATGAAGTCCACATTTTTTGCCTTGGGCATCAATTACGGTTGCATTACTGATGGGATCCAGAGGAAGCCAATTTGACCCACTCCATCCTGCGGGACAGAGAGCATCTGCAATTCAGAGAATAATTAATGATCCCCATTTTATTGTTCAACAGAGAAAACAGTAAACTGAAACCTTGTGCTGTACTTAAATAAGCTGGTCAAGGCCTGAAACGTAAGTTTCTTCACCCACCCTCTAAAACATATTATATCCACTCTGAGAAATGTGCCTCTTATATTCTTCCAAAAAGCTGTGCTGTGAAATGAGTTCAGTAATCATCAGACCTGAGTGTCAGTACTCAGTAAACCTCGAGGAGTTATTTTTATCTTCCCATCACTTATTTTTAAAGGAGAGACATTGGTACCCAATCGTTCCTTGTGATTATTGTGGTTTCTGCGGAATTTCATAAACTTGTAGCATTTGGGGCAAGACTTTTTCATTGGCATAAGGCTGTGCCAGTTGCCACAATCTATTAATTATGATCCTAAGTAATAATTCTTATCTGAAAACCACTGGTGTAAAACTGCTCAACCTCTGGTGGGCATTAAGAGTCATGAGGAGGGATAGGGATCCTAGCAAAATCAGTCCTGGAGACACGTTTGTGTTACTTTGCCAGGGCTGCTATAACAGAGTGCTGCAAACTGGATGGATTACACAGCAGAAGTGTATTGTCTCACAGTCCTGGAGGCTAGGCATCCAAGGTCAAGGTGTTGGCAGCTGTGAGGAAGGATCTGTCGCAGACCTCTCTCCCTGGCTTGCAGATGGCTGGCTTCTGTCTCTTCACATCCTTTTTCCTCTATGCACATCTATTCTCTACATATCAAGATCCTTTTATTAGGGTCCAGTGATATTGAAGCCCACCCTATTGCAATATAATATCAACTTGCATCCGCAAGACCTTATTTCCATATAAAGCCACGTTCTAAAGTGTTGGGTTTTATGATTATTTCTCTTTTTACTTTTCTCTTTTCTTTTCTTTCTTTTGTGTAGTATTGAGGATTGGAGCCAGGAGCATTCTACCTCTGAGCTACACCTCCCAATCCTATTTTATTGCTTATTTGGAAACAAAGTCTCTCACCAAGTTGGTGAGGGCCTCACTAAGTTCCTAAGACTGGCCTCCAACCCGTGATCCTCCTGTCTGGGCTTCCCAAGTAGTAGAATTACAAGTGAACACCACTGCACCTTTTGATTGCTTTGGGGACATCCAGCATAGTTGACAGAGAAATGGGTTTTTGAAGTCAAACCCACTTGTCTTTCATACTGGTTCTATTTGAAGAGCCTGCGGGTTAACTCTTTGCCATTTGATTGCTTTCTGACTTAAAATTATTTTGTCCCTCTATTCCTCCCTTGCCTCTTCCTTTGGAGATGTGATATTTGTAATAATTTATAATATGACTTAAACAGCACATGGGACATGGGTAGAGCCATCATACCCGACTAGGATTTCGACATATAAGGAGAGCAGTAGAATTCAGCCCACAACAGTATTCCTAGGATAACAAGACTTATCCCAACAGGTGGCTCTTTTTCCTCAAGCTATCACTTGGAAAAGACCCTTGGCATTCATCACCCTAATTAGTCATTTTATTTCTCTCTTAGTGGGCTAGTGCCGCCATAACAACATAGACCACATGGCTGAAACAACCAAAACTTATTCCTCACAGTGTCAGAGGCTACAAAGTCCAAGATGAAGACCCTGCAGAGTTTAGTTTCTGAGAGGACCTTCTTCCTACTTCCTAGGCAGTTACATCCCTGTGTGCTCAAATGGCCTCTTTGTGGAAAGAAGGAGGCCAAGGGGGAGGAATAATGAGAAAAGTCTCTGCCTCTTCTTGTAAGAGCACTCACCCTATCAGTTTGAGGCCCCACTCTTACGACCTAACTTAACGTTTATCACCTCCTCACAGGCCTTACTTCCAAATATAGTTACTTTGGAAGTGAGGGCTTCGACACTTGGATTTTTAGACGGACACATTATTATTTGTAATGCCTTTTGGACACAATAATATATTTTGAGACAACTCAGTCCATAACAATCCCATTCTCATCCTCATTTTGCATAGAGAAGTTAATCCACAGTCTCTGCAAATAGAACTAGTATGAAATACAAGTGGATTTGACTCCAAAAACCCATTTCCCTGTCAATTATGCTGTATGTCCCCAAACTAGGACCAAAACCGGGGAGGTCTGCACATGCATATCTGAAGTTATTTCTTTCACTTGGAAATGGAAGAGTTGAGAAATATAAACCCTGCTTCCATTACCTTGAATCATACAAACTGGTCATCTGAAGAATGGAAGACCAAATGTGGTCACTTTCATAGAGTCCAACCTATAAAGAGAAAAGAGTGATTTCAAAAAGCCTTACAGGTATCTATAACCAGCAGAGGGGTGTGACCCACCTGAGCAGGGGTCCGGACTTCCTTGCCACACGATGTGGTAAGCAGGGAGAATGGGCTGTGAACCCGATCCTCGGGCTGGAGCTGGGTTTAAATATCAGGTTGACAGCCGGGTATGGTGGCGCAAGCTTGTAATCCCCGCGCTTGGGAGGCGGAGACAGGAGGATCACATAGGTTTGAAGCCAGCCGTGCTGGCTTAAGAGACCCTGTTTCCAAATTTTTAAAAAAAAAGTATAAAAATAGGTCTGGGTGTGTAGCCTGGAGGTAGAAGGGCTTCCAGGAACCCCAGTACCACTAAATATCAGGTTGACTACTCTCATGACCTAATATAAATCGCTTCTCTCTGTGTGCCTCTGTCTCCGCTTCACAGTGGGAACTGGAAAGGGTGGGACACAGGAGTTTCAGGACAAGACCCGGCACATGCAAATGCCTTATAAATGTTAGTTTTTTACCATCATTTTGTGTGTGTGGTTTTTTTATTACACAGAATAGGGAAAATTTTAAGCTAAAGAATAGAGGCATATTATAATGTTCCCACGTGCCTTAACCAACCAGGGGCATCTGTAAGTCGACTGTGTGATTTCCAACTCTGCTATGCAGAAGGATTGTAGATCATTATATGTAATCTTAGGAATTCTAGAAACGAATTTTCTTATATTAACCTAATACAGAGTACTCTAAAATGACTTCTGGCTTTGGGACGGAGGTTCCCAGTGTTAGAAACTTGTGAGTACCTGACAACCAGGCCTGTTCCTTTTCTCTGCTCTCCTCAATACATTTCTTTCTTCCTCTCAGTCTAAAGGTTGGTTGAACTGAGACTCGGGAATGAATTATCCAATATGACTTGCAGTTAAAAAAAACCTTGCCAACCTTTAGATCTGTATTCTCTTCCACCCAGTATATTCATGGCCTGCTCTGAGCAAATGCCCCCCTTTCTGCAGGATAAAAGAGGAGAGAGAGGGACGATGAAATAAAATTTAAAATGACTCAAGTTCTATGTGCTCGGGAATATGTCCTGGAGTTGAGAGTGGAGGGCCAGGGAGGGAACATTGGTGAGGTCAAATCAAAGAGATTCAAGTGTCCTGTGGTCGGCATTCCCAAGGATAAATGCAGGTGATTGCCACGGCACAAGTGTTCTCAGACCGTTTAAGCATTCCCAATCAAAGGCTGACTCTTGTGGAGTAATGAGGGAGAGCGGCCACATCCAGAATCCGAGAAATTTCTTCCTCTGAGAGACCAGCCTGCCTTCTGCTGATCTGGTCCCAGAGGGAAGGCCTTGCACTGGCTTCTCTAGGGCTTCCTCTTCTTTCTCAACTGCAAGGAAAGAATACAGTCTCCGCTGCCACCCCAAGAAGTGACAACTTCCCCTCCAGCGGACTGAAAGCAGGGCTGAAAGTCTGGCCCTGGCTGTCATTTGAATGCGTTTCCTTTTCGACCAACACAGCTTGGAGAGGCGAGCCCTGCGGCGCGGGTCAGGAAAGTACAGGGCACCGAATGACCCACGAGAAAGGGAAAGGGGGAAAACACCAGTCCTCCTCCTCGGGGCGCTGGACTTTTTCGACTTTTCCTTTAAAAAGGAAAAAGAAAAAAAAAACTTTTCCAAGCTGTAGGTTCCAAGAACAGGCAGGAGGAGGGCGAAGCGGGGTTTGCGAGAGGCGGGGTGGGGGGTGAGGGTTACAGAAAAGGCGCCTGGTCGGTTATGAGTCACAAGTGGGTTATAAAAGGGTCGCACGTTCGCAGGCGCGGGCTTCCTGTGCTCGGCCCAGCCGGGCGCAGCGCCGCCGGCCACCGCGGGAGTGCAGCCGGCCTGGGCAGCGGCGGGATCCGAGGCTCAGCCAGGAGAGGATGCGCTGGACCAGGACAGGTACCCACCGCGCCCTCCCGCCGCCTCTTCCCGCTAGCGGCCGCGGGCCCAAGGCAGGACGGCGGCAGAGGTGCGGGCCACACCCGAGGGACCCCGGGGAGAGGCCAGCGAGAGGAGGAGGGTGTTAAGGAGCCCCAGACGCTCGCAAAGTTTCCCCAGAAGACAGCGGAGGTACCTGGGATGCAGCCCAGGACTCAGCCCCTGGGGAGGAGGCCAGAGAAGCATGCCGGGAGGGGCGGGGTGCAGCCAGGGACGCCTTCCAAACTTGGCCTTTTTGAGTGTCTTTTGACAATAAATTAATAACCGATCTTGATTTTATAAGTTGGGATCCTGTCGTCTTAAGATTCCCGTGTCTTTGGTAGAAATGAAGATTGAACAGATCCCCACTGTGGCAGGGTGCTACTTGAGGAGCACTTTAGTTGTCGGGTTTTTTGTTTATTGTTTGTTTGTTTGGGTTTTTTTTTTAATCCACAAAACTCCTAGTGAGCATCTATCACATTTTACAGCCCTCAAGGTTGGGCCAGGTTTTTTGAACTTTATATCATCTAAAGCAGGATGATAGGATGGTTAAGAATAAAATTTGACTTATACTGAAGTTGACAGCTGATGTGAAAATTTAAACTATGTTAAAAACAAAAATGGGAAGATGGGAGGTCCGGAGAGGTGGACTTAATTTGCCTGCATGGACCAAGCATGCAGGACACTCGCGATTTGAAGAGGCTGTCAGTATCTAATGACACTCATAATGTAATTTACATTTTGTGTCACATAGATAAAGGCCAGTGGCATTATGTAGGGACTTCAAAGTCACTGCTTACTATCCCTACCTCTCTTGAGAAGTAGGGCCTATTTTATATGGATTTAATGTAGCATATAATCTGATAAACTAGGGCAGCCAAACGCTTATAATCACAGGATTGATCTTTCAAAAATAGATAAATCTAAAATATGCAGTCACTCACCTATGTGAGCAGTACTAGAACCTGTAAAGTTTCCAAAGCAATTCTGTGCCCGCCTGCCGTCTAATTTGATAGTGACAGTGACAGGAAGTTGGCAGGGTAGGTGGTGTTGGCCCCATTTTGACCATGAGGACTTGTGACTAAAAGAGTTTGAGATTTTTTTTTTTTTCCTAGTAAGATCACTCAGTCCTTAGCAAAAAGCCTGGTTTTAGGTACGGATGTGGGATGTGGGATGTGGGATGTGGGATGGTCTGTGTGGGGAAGGGACCGCAGGCTTTTGACTGCCAGTTTAGGCTCATTTTCACAATACCTCACTGCCCCATGATTTCTGTCAAGGGACCAGAGGCCTTTTCATGCTGCAAAGGCTATTCCTTAATGAGCGTAGTGAGTTCTCTCACAGGTTGGGTTAGCTGACACTGGACATAGGACCCCCCAGATTCCTACCCATACATAAGAGAAGCATTAGCACTGGCTAACATCTACAAGAGCTTCAGGGTAGAATACTGGTGTTTGCTCAAACATCTATTCTTGTTTTCACCTAATTGTTTATAAAAAGTACAAGTTATTGATTAACTTTATCACACAAAAAAAATCTTTAAGTGCCGTATTATCTTTCTGGGAAGGCCATGATCACATTCTGCTCTGGGGGACCCTGCTTGAGGTTGGAGAGACTAAGGTGAGCAAGACAGGCAGAGCCCTACCCTCTTGAACTTAAACATGAAAGGCTAGCAGGTGGTTGCCGCACAAGCTGACACCATTTCAGTTGTGGTAACAAATACTTGAACTAATTGGAATGCTAAGAACTTGACCATGTGCAGCCATGATAAACTCATAACTTTCACCTTTCCTCCTATCACATCAAATCATCTTAGGTAATTTTAAAAAATCCAAAAAATCCCTGGGTTTTAACTCCTGAAGTTTTCTCATATACTATTCTATGTCCTGACTAAGATCTACCATTCCATTTAAAGAAGTTTTTTCATTGTAGAATTATAGTTCTTAACCCTCTTTTGCCCTACTTCTCTGGAATTCTAAAGGAAGTCATATGTGCTTTTCCTAGCATTTATTTATTTGTGGGGGGGGGGGTCTAGGGATGGAACCCAGAGGCATTTGTCCTCCGAGCTACACCCTCTGCCCAGTTTTTTATTCTTAATTTTAAAACAGGGTCTCAATGAGTTGTGGAGGGCCTCACTAAATAGCTGAGGCCGTCCGTGAACTGCGATCCTCCAGTCTCAGCCTCCAAAATGCTGGGATTACAAGCGTGCGCCACCACGCCTGGCTCCTAGCATTTATTTTTAATGTGCATCCTCACACACAATTTTGCATTCAGTGTCAGCAGGTGAGAGAGTCTTCCTCGACTCTTAGCCTGACCCTCGCAGGTGGTCTAGTTTCAGAGTCCTTTTCCAAACGTAATAGGATTAGTATTAGCTTGAATGGAGCATCGTGGTAAGAAGACTCTTCCCCTTCTCCTGACTGTTCAGCTCTGACTTTCAGCGGTTGGTGTCTCTCCATATTTGTGAGGTATCGGCTCTTGCTTAGCTGTAGCTGTTGACTTTGGTAGCCTTCTTGTCTTGATGTCAGGCCTTCAAGCCATGATGGAAAGATCATCAGTCTCAAAACTATGGCATATTTTAATACCAGCTCTGCAAATTCTTATGCCTCTTTTTCCTCATCTCTCAAAAGGGAAGCCAGGACCAAATCATCTCTAAAATACCTTAAACTGATGAAATTCTGTACTTCCACCATGACTATCAAACTCGCTTTTGTGTAGTTTCTAATATACAGCTGGACTTAGTGGACTCCCATCCTTTCTGTCCAAAGAATGTCAGAGTAAGTACCACCATAATTCACTACAGAATGTATTTCTGTCTTTTACTGGTTTTACTGGATTCAAAACTGGCACATATTTTCTGAAGTTGTGTAGCATGAAAAACGTGTATAACACTTCTATTCAAGGGAAAATATTAAGATTTTAAAAGCCTTTTTATATCCTATATTTCCACTGACTACAACTCTTTGTGGATATATATATATATATATACATATATATATATATATATATATATACATATATATATATATATATATAGAGAGAGAGAGAGAGAGAGAGAGTCTGTGCAATAATGCATATACACATAGATAGATTCCTTTTATCTCAATGCTTTTAATCTGATTCCTGCTGTAACTCTTACATGACATAAGACACTTAAACCTTGTTCATCAATCAGTGTTATTGAGTTTACAATATTCAGGGCCTCAAGCAAAACCACCTCAAATGCACATTCACTCTCAAAATTAGCACATCATCCATCAGAACAGCTCGGCATCCTCACTTACAATCCCAAGGCTCTCCTTGATTTCTACATTTACCACGCTCTCAACAGAAAGTGAGGCTTGACATTGGTCAAGTGGCTGTAACTTAACACAGATTGTGATTATCTGTGCTAATTCTGAAAAACAGCAATCATCTGGATAGACAGGGATAAGACGGTGGCAGAGGGAAAGGTTAGTGAAGAATATCAAACAGCTGACTTAGTGAAACTGTAAAGATGATGTTCAGATAAGGTAAAACAATGACGTCCGATGACCATTTGAGCTATTTCTCCATAAATGAGAGTGTTATATACAAATGTGGTTTTATAGTTGTCTTGACAAAACGCTATGGTGTTTTATATGCTCATCCACCCTTAGGTGGGCTAATGTAGTGGTCACAAGCATGGATGCTGGTGCTAGGTTGCGCAGGTGTGTATCACAGTAGCATCCCTCCCTATCCAATGTTTATTTACGTGTGTGTGTGTATGTGTGTGTGTGTGTGTGTGTGTGTGTGTGTGTGTGTGTGTCTGGGCATGGGACCCAGAAGCATTCGACTTCCAAGCTATACCCCCTGCCCTATTTTGTATTTTTTATTTTGAAACAGGGTCTCACTAAGTTGCAGAGGGCCTCACTAAGTAGCTAAGGCTGTCCGCAAACCACGATCCTCCAGTCTTAGCCTTCGGAATGCTGGGATTACAAGTATGTACCATCATGCCTGGCTCCCTACCCAATGTTTAACCTTAGACACACTGTTCCTGTGCCTCACTACCCCATGTGCACTTGGGGAAGGTGTTAAGTGCTTCATTCCTGACGTTGTGAAGAGGAAGGAGAAGGTTAGTGAGCATCAAGCGTCTCTGTTCCTGGCACAGAAACAATCTTACGTTTGAGTCTTTCTTACTATTATTATGCACACAGGGATAATCTTGTCTATTTCAAGAAAAAACTTGGAAACTGAGATTCAAGTACAGTCTGAGAAAGTATGTTTGTACAGATAGATTCTTGACACAATTAAAAATTGTTAAATTTTAAAGTTTCTAACAGTTTTACAATCAATTTGTCCCCTGAAACAAAAAAAAATAGACTAATAAAACATCTCTGAAATATTTTGATGTATCTTTTAGCAGTTGCTTTAGGGCTTAAGAGATCAGGATACACCAAGTATATTTTTAATTTGTCATTTATAGGCTTTTAGATAACCTCTCATCTATATAATGATTCAATTATGCAGTAGTGAATATATGTGGACTTGAAAAGTGGCAAGGTTGATGTATGAAAGATGTCTAAGTATTTATAAGGTGCTCAGCAAGTATTGATGACTGTTGTCATTAGTACCAGGCTGGCATCTTTTGAGCCCTGATTATGAGCCTGGCACCTGACTAAATGCTTTATATTTGCTGTGTTACTTCATCTTCACAATGATTTTCTTAGCAAATTTTGTCCTTTTATCCATTTTTAAAGAAAAATCTAAGATCTAAAGAGGTTAACTTGCAAAGTATCACACTGTCAGTTAACATTGATGAGGCCAGGGATGAAATCCAGGCAAGTTGAAAGCAAGACGGTGAGTCCCCTTCAGGTAGATTCACTAACTCTTGCCATTTGCTACATTTGTTTTATTTCCCCTACCATCTGTTTCCATGTCTATGATCATATCTATATTCATAACTAGTATCTTGCATTTAAATGCTTTTATACCTATCCCAAGAACAATGATATAACCCTACACAATTAAAATGCATGATAATGGCATCCGCGTATGGTTTTTAAAAAGTAGGATTGAAGCCCAGTTTATACCCACAAATCCAGATGAGTATATCAGAGTCTCCAGCTTTACCCTATAATGATTATATTTTTTGGACTTCGATCCAAGCCTGGAATCATCTGAAAGGGTTACTAATCTGGAATACCAACAAATCTTATTAATATACTCCCACATTCTGCTACACACATTTTCCATGAATATGCCTATTATTAAATCCTGCTAAAATATTCCAGTGCCAAATGTAAGCCCATTGTGCAGAGAGGAATGCCTTTGTAGAATCTCAAGCATTTGTTCAGAGTTATTTCCTGAGTATTGGCTCTGTATCGGTCAGCACTGAGCTAAAACCCAATTTCTGCCTTACATATAATACCACACTAAAGAAGAGACATGGAAATAATGGAAAGACGACTAATGGAGAGACGACTAGTCACCTTGGGAGACAGACAAGGAGGGTCACACCAGGAAAAGAACAGAGCCCAGGCTGCAGGAGGGTAAGACAAGGTCCATACGTGAGGAAGTGCCTAGCGCCTAGTGTGTGGTGTCTCAAGATGGCATCTTGGGGAGTACCAGCCCCTAGCCCTCATCTGGTCTGTTAAGGCACTGGGTAAAATTCTATGGAGTATGAAAAGTAAATGGCTTGGAGTTTGCCTCATAACTCAAGGTAGCCCATACAGGTAGCATCATAAGACAACCCACTTTTAACAAGGCAAAACCAAGAGTTTTGTTCACAGAACTTGCTCAGTTTTTTTAACATAATCTGCATTACACAAATTCTCCTTGCCATTATGGTGTGTGAAAATAGAAAAAGATTATCTGTGAAGCTGGGGGCTTAGCTCAGCGGTACAGCACTTACCTTGCATACACAAGGCCCTGTGTATGCCTTGATCACCAGCACCAGAAAAGGAAGAAATGGAGAGCAAGAGGGGAAAGTGTGGCTTGTCAAAGCAGAAAAGCCATTTTTCCTATTACTTAGACATATGTGTAATTAACAAATAATGCATAAGTTTAAAATGGGGGTGTTTCATAAATTCAGTGTTAACAGTATGAACTCACGTGTATAGAGGAGGCCCCATAGAAAAGGCAGCCCTCAGAGGCTGACAGGATACTCCTGACAAGATACTCCAGAGTTGATAATTGCTGTCACATTTTATTTTCCCCAGGATGGGGCAGAGAAATGATATCAATAATGAATTGTCAATTAAAAGGAGAAACTCCTTATTAAAGTTTTCTCCTGGAAACATAATATTAAAACGCTTAAATTCTCAGGCACATGGAAAATCTTTTGTGTGAATACGAAATAAGAAAGACTGGTCTTCGCCAGGTGTGGTGCCTCACGCTTGTAATCCCCATGCTTGGGAGGCAGAGACAGGAGGATCGCGCTGGTTCGGAGCCAGCCTCGCTGGCTTAAGAGATCCTATTTCCACATAAAGTTAAAAGATAGGTCTGGGAGTGTAGCCCGTGGGAGTGTAGCCCGGAGGTAGAAGGGCTTCCAGGAACCCCAGTACCACAAAAAAAAAAAAAGACTGGTCTTAATTTAAAGCAATAGAATGCATCTCTCCCCCGAGTTCTCTGTTTCCTGTCTCTTGTTTCTGTCCATATTTGTTTTATAACATTTTAGCATAATTTTGGGCCATTGGCTGAGCCAGTGTGAGGTCAGGGTGTTAAAGAAGTCAGTCCCTCATTTGGGAGGCTGAGACAGGAGGATCACAGTTTGTGACAGCCTCAGCTACTTAGTGAGGCCCTCTGCAACTTAGTGAGACCCTGTTTCAAAATAAAGAATAGAAAACAGGGCTGAGGGTGAGGGTGTAGCTCGGAGGTAGAATGGCCCTGGCTTCCATCCCCAGTACCACCAGAAAAAGAAAAAGAAGTCAGTCCTTCCCTGGATCATGCTAGTCAGGGGAGAGAGCCAGAAAAACCTGGTCCCACTCCTACTTCTGCTACCTACTTATTTCTCTGTCCAACAAGGGCAGGTGACGAGGGGGGGTTGCTATGTTTTCTTTTGTTCCCTACATCCTTATGTGAAGAGTGAAGGTAAGGTTGGAAAAGTTGCTTAGCTTATACATAGCTTATAAATAAGTTCAACAAGTCATTCCAGTAAAAACTTCCTGGTTTTACAATTGGGGAAAGCAGAATAATCCTTGAAGACCACTATTCTTTATTTATTGTGCAAACTCAAACGTAGTACAGTTTGCTCAATGTAAATATTTCCATGGTATCCACATTGGCTATCTTGAGACAGTTTGAAGTGAGAACACATTTGCTCTCATGTATTAAAACTATCACTATTGGCAAATACTCAAAAATACATAAAGATATGTTCTTTAAAGCTGTTTCAAGTGCAAACGGCTCTTTTAATAAGGAGGCCTTAATTTAGAAATAGTAGGCATTTTCAAAAAAGAGCTCTTAATTAGAAATAGCAAGAGAAGGAATTGAGGGTATGAAAGAAAATATGGCATAATGAGTTTGTAGTTTTTTTTCAGCAATAATTTATACAGGATTTTTTCCTTAAATGTAAAGTTAATGCTGTGAAATGCAATCTTACCATTCATCCAGAGTTCAGGATATAAGCTATTCCTGTAGAACAATCATTTTACTTCTAGAAGATGCATTTATGTGTTTTAGAAGATATGCCACTACTGCTGTCTCAATCAGTAGAAGTCATGCCAATAATCCCTTTTTAATGATGGAACTCCACATTCAAAAGAAAATATAATACTCTTGACCCATTTCCTGACATCAGTTGACTTATTTTCAGAACTAGTTGCTGAGATGTAGCACAAAATAATCATATTCTACAGAACACATGTGATAAACTTTAGAGAAGTAAACACATTTTGAAAACCAGCATTTGAAATGTTTTGTCAGAGAATATTAAAATGTTTTATGAAGAATTACTGAGAAATTAAAAACTTTTCATGAAGTTTTATAACATGCAGAGAAGTCAAAATGCAGAGAAGTAAAACTCAGATGATACTGTTCAAATACTTAATTTGTGGCTGTTTTATGCTGAACATGAAAAGTCTGATCCCCTGGAGTATTTGGGATATATACTCATATTTTCTCCAAATCACTCTTGATTCCTATTAAAACCTATCCCTGGTTTCTGTTTTCAACCTAGAAAAGGAGTGTCAACTTGAATCCTACCCAGTTCCTCCTACCTGGGATCTTGCCTACCACCTCGGTTATCTAGCACCAAAAGTAGATGGTTCTATTGGTAAGAAATTCACACTAAGTAGATGGTAAAGGAAATACTATAAAAGATGCAGAATTGTTAGAAGAGCAGGTGCTTGGGGCACCATGTTTGCAGTTTCCTTCATTTAAGCCTAGGTCAAAAGGCTATCAAGAAATTGTTATTCCAAATATTAACTATGACAAGTCCAAAATTTCTTAGGGTCTTGATATTTTATATATCCATATTAATCTTTGCTACTTCCATAACCCAACCCAAAACAGAAGCTTCTGATGGGAAAGCCAAATACTGCTTCTACATATGCAAGTATGTTAATTGCTTTTAGTAAATTGATACATAGAAGGATCAACTTTAAATTTTATTTTAATGATTATGCTTTTGACAGGTACACAAAAATAAAAATAAGAAAATTAAATTTAAAATAAATTTAAAGAAAATTGTTGCCAGGCATGGTGGCGCACGCTTGTAATCCCTGCGCTTGGGAGACAGAGACAGGAGGATCACATGGGTTCGAAGCCAGCCGTGCTGGCTTAAGAGATCCTGTTTCCAAATAAAAATATAAAAATAGGTCTGGGAGTGTAGCCTGAAGGCAGAATGGCTTCCAGGAACCCCAGTACCACCAAAAAAATAAAAAATAAAAAATAAAGTTGTCTAAACTAAGTCTTTAAAAATTTCAAAAACAGGGTGACATTTATTTCCACCTATTAAAATGTCTTTGGAGCTAAAATTATTATTGCTGTGTCAGTATAGGGTCTTGCCTTTCTGTATAAATACAGATACATTCACTTCATAACAACAAATTAAAAGTTTCTAAATATTTGTGTATTTCAGAATAAATAGGGTATCTCATAATGCCTTTGGTTATCCAATACAACACTGGCTTCTTTAGAACTTTATAGCATGCAGTTCCTTCAGTATTCAAATAGGTTGGTGCTAAACATCAAAATGAGAAAATATGAAGAGATATACAATATTGGGGGGATAGAACTCATCATAATTCTTCTATAGGAAGAGATCCTTAAAAGATGAATAGTGCAATGGAGATGAGTAATGACAATAGCTAAAAAATGTTATAAACCTTTAAAATACTACTGAACTTCAAATTTTAAAAGATTAAGATGGCCGGGCGTGGTGGCGCACACTTGTAATCCCCGCGCTTGGGAGACAGAGACAGGAGGATCACACAGGTTTGAAGCCAGCCTCTCTGGCTTAAGAGACCCTGTTTCCAAATAAAATATAAAATAGGTCTGGGAGTGTAGCCCAGAGGTAGAAGGGTTTTCAGGAACCCCGGTACCACTAAAAAAAATAAATAAATAAAAAGATTAAGATGGAAAAGTGTATATGTGTATTTTACACACACACAAATGAAAGATCAAACCTAGGACATATTCTTTCTTTATTCTTTCTTGAATATATAGCAGATAGTATCTTTCCCAGCAAATGAGTAAGAATAAAAAAATATTTTGAAATCCTATTCCTCCCTCACTCACACAGAATTGCATTTCAGAAAAGCATGAACTAGATCTCACTATGAGAAAAAAGAAACTTGCCATATGACGAATAATATTTGGTATCGTTATTTGTCTGATCTATATGGTGCCTCACCTGGTAGATTTTTATCCCAGATGGGAAAGATTGCTTTTGATACTCAGCAATACTTAGCAATTCTTTTATGTATTATCTCTAACACAGAGTTTATCCTCACCTACTAAAAAACAACTCTGCTATGGAGAAACCTATATTAAGAATGCATCTTTCATGCGGTAGGCCTAAAAAGAATTGTAGAACAAAGGAGACTGATGTATATCTGCAGAACTAGCTAACAAGACCCTAATCCATTTGATCTCATATAATCCATATACATTTTTCCTGTATTGCTGTGCATTGCAAACTACGTTTGCCATAGTCTTGTTATTGGTTAACAACATTGAGACCATGAATTGCTGAATTTCTAATTGTGTGTAATTGTCCCTCTGCCACTCTACCAGCTGGGCAGCTCTACTGATTCCAGAAAGGGACATTTCATATAATCTCATGACATCATCCTCAGCCCAATTCCTGGGCTAGAAGACTAAATTTCCTTGTCTATAATCTCTAATTTCCACTGACATAGAAATTCTGTTGTTGGCTAATTAGCCAGAGCCAAAACACTGAAAGCGAATGACACGTCCACATTAATGAATGATCTTCTGGTCATTCTAAAGACTAGAAGTCTACTGAAAATATTTCTATAAGTATTCTTGTGGGGTGGTTACTTTTCTGAGTAATCAAACAATTCATATCTATGTTAAGAATAAAATAAAAATATCTAATTATTATACTAAATATATTTATTTAATACCTATATTCAGATGTCACCTTTCAAGAATAAGAATGAAGTTCCTAAAGAATAGAAATAGAAAAAAAGAGTAAAATAGTTTATAAGAAATCCACCTTAAATAAAAATGTTATAACTATCTATCTTTAAGAGATGGCTGAACGTTACTGGTTGAGGTAGAACTAAAACTAGAATGCTAATGTGTATTTATTGTCCATTTATTCCATCCAGGGTATTATGAAAGGTGAAAATCCCTTATTTTACAGTATTTTAATTGAAATTCTATAAAATGGGCTAAAATCCTGAACTGACACTTTTAATTCAGAGCTTTTCATCATGAAACTAATTCATCTCAGAAATTGGCAAAGTTAAAAAAAATACTATCAGTAAGTATGATAAATTTCCTTGGTTTGGAAATTTCCAAACCACGATATTCTGCCCTGTCAAAATATATTCACTGGGGAATTTTTAACTTTATGCATTTCTTTTGAACTTAATCACATTTTTACATCTAGCTGGTTTCATTATTAAATAAAAGAAAAGGTGATTCCCCTCGGGTACGAAAGGAATCACATACTTGAATGATACTTCTAGGTTCTACTATAGTAACACTGAAACCAGAAACTTGTGGGAGAAATGTCACTTTATCTGTGCGAGTAAAATCAGACTCTAACAGGAAACAGCAAATTCATCTCTTTTCTTTTCTCTAATCAACGCTTTGCTGAAGACAAATCCTTTGAGACCAGACCACTCTTTAAGTCATACCTCTTTTACGTAGATCAAAGCCAAAGCCACGGGGCTGTGCTTTCCCCAGAGGAATCTCTAAATAGCACAAGGGGACATTTTTAAATTCATTCACTTACAGGAGAGAGCTTCCTTGCCTGTCATATTTCCTGAAAGAATAAAGATAAAACCTCAATTATCATGGAATAAGAAACTAGCTCAAATCCTACCTTTGTAAAGCAATTCAGTTTTAACTTTCCTAAATAAATAAATATTATTTTGAAAATCTGGGTCTTTAATTAAATTGTCTAACTCATAGGTAATATATAAGTCAGAAAAGACAATACTGTGATGAAAATCAAGCTCTTTCCTTTGTATTTTAACATTTGGGGACTTTAAAGAGTGGTTTTGTTTTTGTTTTAAGCCGGTTGTGATGGCGCATGCTTGTAATCCCAGCATTCAGGAGGCTGAGACTGGAGTATCAGGATCATGGTTCGCGGACAGCCTCAGCTACTTAGTGAGGCCCTCTGCAACTTAGTGAGACCCTGTTTCAAAATGAAGAATAGAAAATAGGGCAGGGGGTGTAGCTTGGAGTTCAAATGCCCTGGGTTCCATCCCCAGACCCGCAAAAAAAAAAAAAAAAGAGTGGTTTTGTTTTTGTTTTTGTTAAGATGATAGATATGCATAAATTATCCCAAACTATCGAATAGAATCTAAGTACAATACCAACTTTTCATTGCCAGTTTCTCTTACCTTTTTTAATGAATTTCTTGCAAGGATTTAATGATCACTTTCCTTTCAAAAGAAAATACAGATTATCTTGTAGTTAGATGTATAGTCTGCCGCTCCATCTTTATAACTGCCAAGTACACATACACAACCATTTCTTTCTCTCTTTGCAGGTGGCACAAACCAGGAAGGGGAAATCTGTGGTTTCGATTCTGTGTGCTTCTCTCTCTGCATGCTGGAGGCTTGCTGTAGGCTGTATGCTGTTAATGCTAATCGTGATAGGGGTTTTACCTCCGACTGACTCCTACATGTTAGCATTAACAGGGTATGATGCCTGTTACTAGCATTCACATGGAACAAATTGCTGCCGTGGGAGGATGACAGAGAAGCATGAATCACTCTGCTGGATAAACTGAGACTTCAGGCTATATCGGTTTTTAATTTCTTAATCATAATCTGGTTACTGAGATGTTCCACCTTAGGTATTAAGAATAAGGTCATCTGAAAGATGTACCAGCAGTATCCTGAATGCAAACATCTTCATTTTAATCTTCATGCCGTATCTTTAATAGAAAATATATTTACATTACTCTATTCAAACTTACGACTGGTTCACTATAACTAGTCATAAACATTTTTGATGACTTAACTAAAGTTAAAGCTAAACACTATATGAAACATATTTTTATACCTTTGTAGTTAAAAATCGAAAGGATTACCATTCTCCAGTTACATCATAGATAGTCTGGAAACAATTTTTAAAAGAATTCTAAATTGGCTTTTTTTTTTTTTTTTTTTTTTTGCTGTGTGACGATTTCCTACTTAGAAATCCCTAAGTTAAAATTAAGACTTCCATTATAATCTTAAGAGGAAATTAAAATGACAATGGGTAGGTTTTTTAAAAATGAAATGTCATTGACAATTAACATGGTAAATGACATCTGAGAAGTAACTACCTGTCTTTTCCCTAAAAGATACAAAAATTTCATTTTAAAATTTTCATATTTGAGCCAAATCTAGGCTCAAGTTTAAGAGCTAATCTGCATAATGATGTTGTGAAGTCAGAGAGCCCATCTTTCTTCTCTAAAGCTATTTCTTCATCCATAGAAAGGGGATAAAACTTTACAAGGTTAGTGTGTTTACACGAGATACAGAGCCGTTATATAAAATAATAAAGTACTACCTTAGTGTCGTAAAATTAATCCAAGAATGAGTTCACCTACTTTATTAAGAAAAAAGCCAATGGTTTGTTTTACAAAATTTTCAAGGTTTTGATTTTCATGCAGTTTTTCTCTTCAAGTAATTATACCACTTACAAACACAAAGCCAATTGTAATTGTTAGTATGTTTAATGTATACTTGTCTTAACAATTTGTCTCAATTTTTTTTTCACTTATTCACTAAAGCCAAATAAATCTCATGAGTCTTTGATTTAAAATAATTTTTGTGATGGTCCTTTTTTTCTTTTACAAAGTACAAATTGTGATTTCAGAACATATTTACACAGAAGGAAGACAATGGAAAAAATTATAGGGACGCTAAGGGGAAAGTTTCTGATTGCTAGAACACAATATTCTCATGTAAGGGCTCCCCTTGGGCCTTGCCCTTTCTGTTCAAGTTGTGTGTGCTGCCAAGATAAATGTCTGCTCCTAACCCTTGGAATTAACTTTGTGGCTGTATGAAGCTCCCATAGAGGTACATCGCATTCATGGATCTTTCTTTGTATTTGTCATTTTATCTATCACTACATATCTTCAAAAGGAGTGCTCCTTGTGAGACCAAATTCTTCAAAATCCTACTTGCTGCTATAGCCGCTGGGTCACAGTGTCAGGACTAGAATATTCTAGTATTGCCCTCCTGTTGTTACAATAAAAAGCTGTGATCATCACAAAGGCACTTAAACTGTGAGGTGCCCTCCCTATTAGAAAAGCACTGACGAATGCTCCATAAAGCTTCAGCAAGTTACTTGATCTCTCCCCAAGCCTTAGTTTCCTCATCAGTAAAATAATGTATGCATTTCATAAGTATGGTAGGCTTAGATGAGATCGTACACACACAAAGCACAATGTCTGTTATGCATAAATGATTAAATACAAATTTTAAATCTTTTATATTTCACTCATCTACACCAAATGATCTACCACAACAGATATCTCCAAAGACACACCAGCTTCTTCACTTCCCATAATGACAACCCAGAGAACCCAGTTACCACCAAGGATTGCTGAGTTTTCTCTGATGACCAATCCCCCCCAAGATTCAATTTGTTGATCTCCTAGTATTAGAGGCATTCCTCCTGACCAATATGTCCAGTCAGTCCAAACATTCTTGGAGCATGAGTAGTAAGACTGGGTGTGGTTGGATTACAGGAAGGATAAGTAAAAAAAATTAAAAGTGTAAGTGTGTGTGTGTGTGTGTGTGTGTGTGTGTGTGTGTAATGAACTAGGGTGGTTTAAGTGAAAGGGAGTTCACTAGAGGTTAGGAAAGGTAATAGTAACCCAATTTTGTACCTAGAGAATAGAATTAAATGATGCACTAAATAATGCAGGATATAATTTCTTTTTATAAAACTGGGAGTATCAAGGGAATTGTCTAGGATCTGACTTAGTTCCCCAGAAACTTGTTAAATTAGAAATTAGGACTTTCCTATTCACTGTTAGCAGCTAGACAGACCCAGTAAAGAAAAAAGAGGTGGGTATAATAGTACACCTCTATAATACCAGCTACTCAGAAGGCTGAGGCAGGAAGGTCAAAAATTCTAGGCAAGTTTGGGCAATTTAATGAGACCTTGTTTCAAAATAAAAATCTTAAAAAGGGCTGGGAATGTACCTTAGTGGTAGAATCTTGCCTGGCTTGTGCCAGGACCTGGAGTCAATCCTTAATAGGAAAGAAAGAGGAGGAAGAAGGTAACAGGAGGAATAAATAAAGAGAAGGAAGAAAAAAGTGAATTCATAGGACTTAAGTATAGAAAACATGGTATTTAAGTCCTTGGCATCTTTCCAAAAGAATTAAAGTCAGAATACTATAGTGACAAATACATATCTATGTTTATAACCGCCCAATTCACAATAGACAAATTATATGAAACCAACCTAGTCATCTGCCAACAGGTGAATGGATAAAGAGGAGAATATACACAGAATAAATTTTTTTCTCAGCCATACACAAAACTTTTCACAGTAACAAAACTATGTCATTTCACGATAACAGATGAACTAAGAAAATAACCAAGATCAGCCAGTCTCAGAAAATGAACGATTATGTGTTTTCTCTATTAAACGGAAGTACGGGGAGGAAAGAGGAGAAAGTAGGGTGGGATGGAGAGCAAAATACATCAGGTGTTGTGTGCATGTGTATGTATCACTTTGAGCATCACTATGATATATAATTATAATGGACTAAAAAGTATTAGACATTTTCTGAAAATAAAAGATGGACAGTGCCTCAAAGAATCTGAGGAAAGTTGAAGAGAAAAAAAGAGCTTGAAGAAAAACAATAATACTAGGAAACAGTGAAACCAACAAATAAAACTCATACAAGTCTAGCTTCCCACTTTGGGTTTCAAATCCTCCCACAACAATAAGGATAGGAAAATAATGTTCGCATAAGGTGTTATTTTTTATTGCTGTATTTCAACAAATCTGAGTTTTCCAATATATATTTTCATTGTATAACCCACATACTTGGAACAACTGGATGTTTTAGGTGAATTCTTCAAATGTCATCACAATGTCTTCTCTCTCTTCAGTTACTCTTCTACCCTTCTCCACAACGCCCAATGACTTTCCAGTTCACTAGCACTTAACTCACTGTATCGTAATTTGTTCTGGAGTGAAGGACATCCAAGGACGTGCCACCCTTTAGGGTTGAACCACCATCTTACATGTTCATATGCCCCTCAAATGTTCACCAACTTCATCGCATCACTATTATTCAAAGTGTGATTCTAAGAACAAAAATGAATTTCAATACAGCAAGCTTTCACTGTAATGCTATTACTGGATTCAGAGGTGGCTTGGGGTAAATAAACGCTTGTTATAGCAAACAAATGACTGAAAAGATCTGCACATAACTGAAGAGCAAGAGCAGAGATTTTCACCTAGGAAGCTTGTCAGGGTACAAATTCTAGGCTCCCACCACTCCCACCATCATATCCCCATCTAAGTATTATGTATAACAGAGCTGAGAACATTACATTTTTACCAGACTGACCAGGTGGTCTAGATGCCAGTTGTTCATAAACTAACTTTAGAAGTCATGTTTTATACACAGGGCTACTGTTGATACCCTACAGCATCATACATCATTCACACATCGTTTACGCTATGTAATGAGAGACTGCAACATGGGCTCACTGGTCAGAGATGTCCTGTGTTTCACCTTTACCAGGATAAACAAATAAAAATTCCAAATTTTATCATCCTTCTCCACCAAAAATATCCTACTCACCTCAATACAATCCTGTGACCTGAAATCAGCTGCCCTGTCTTCTACCACCCAGTGCAACAAACCAGTGACTCCTAGTACCCAGCCCCAACCTATCAGCTGCTGCTCAGAGTAGGGAGGGAAGGTCAATGAGAAGGGATTTGCATAGCAAAGAGTTGACTAATGGACCATCAAAAATGTCACTGCCACCCCATCTCACCCCACCTGTGCCACCAAGACTTCAACAACCATTAATACCCAGTCTCCTTTTGGGAACACCCTTGTTTCCCAAATCCTAGCAGCTCAGTCATTTCTGATCCTTGAACCCAAGCAGAGAATACAGTAAGAGAACTCTGAAAAGGGTCACACCCAGAAGTGACTTCTCCTCTGCCCTTCCAAAGCACTTTGTAACTCCCCCATAAAGTACGTCATGATTCCCATCTCTGGACTGCTACTTGAAACATGCTAAGCTCTCTTCCAGACTGAGTTCCTAGAGCAAAGGAGTAAGTACAGTTCTAAACTTGTCTGTATTCCATCCAATCTAGGGTCTTGGTTCCTAACTTGAGCAGAAAAATGTATCCCAGTCTCCACTGACACTGGAAAATCATTATGTTAGAGACTGCCTGTGCCTGGCATGTGTGTGTCTCAATTTGAGAAACTGTTTTTCAAGTTGACATGTATGAGTTCATTAGAGACCGCAGAAGCACCAAATTAATTCTCCCTAAATTCTTCAGATAAGAAAGACAATCTCCTTGTTTTATTTTGAGAAAATATATACTATATATAATGGTATTTTATGAAAACATTTCCTCAGCATTTTTATCTGTATTGGCAATGTTTCCCCCCACCTTTTGGTAGTAGTGGAGATTGAACCAAACACTCTACCACTGAGTTACATCCCTAGCCCTTTCATTTTTTTCTTTCTCATGACAGGATTTCTCTCTATTGCCCCAGCTGACTTTGCAATCTTCCTGCCTCAGTCTAGCTGGGATTATAAGTGTGCACTACCACACCTAGCTCTATAGGCAATCTTGACATAATAATACCCAACTTTGACATACCTTAGAAATAACATTGTAGTAGTAGCCTCCTTTAAAACTAAATATTTTCCCTTTCCTTCAACATATTTAGCCATACCTGAAATATAAGAACTGCTTCTTAAATAAATAAAATAAATAAAATTTATCCTTAAAAGATATTATTTATCAGTTAAAAATACACATTTTTAAAACCTAGAATCACCTATGAGAACTTACAGATCTACTAGCATATGTGTAGAATTGTATGTTACAAGATTACTAAATGAGGCACTATTATAATATAAAGTTAAAAATAGTTACTAGATAACATGTTAAATAATGGTACAACTATAAATTGATACTACATACTGAAAAATAGAAACTGAATGTGTAATTTATAAAAATAAAAAGTAAAAAAAAGAATTAAAAACAAGAAAAAGTCAATTACTATGCCAAACATGAGAGGAAGGGAGGAGGGAGAGATTGGAGTTCGAATTGAGAAGGGCTATATGAGTTTTAAGTGCACATATGCCTCTACCATCCTGTACTACATTAAGATGCATGGCTACACTGTACCAACAAAAAATTTTTAAAAAACAATCTAATACAGCAAGAAAGGATGAATGCAAAGAAATGATCATCACAATAACACACATCTAATTAAAATTTTTTCATCAAAAGAAAGTAATTTCAAAGCCAGGCTTGGTGTTGCACTCCTATAATCCCAGTAATTGAAGGCTGAGATAGGAGGATCATAGATTCACAGACAGCATCAGCTACTTAGTGAGACTCTCCACAACTTAGTGAGACCCTGTTTCAACATAAAGAATAAAAAGTAGGGCTGAAGGTGTAACTCTGAAGTAGAATGCCCCTGGGCTCAATCCCCAATTCTGCCAAAAAAAAAAAAAGAAGTAATTTTAAGACTGCATTTAAAATAAATAGACTTATGAGAAGATGGCAACCAAAGGAAGCAGCACATATCAGTCCTGCTGACACACGATCTCCATTGCTGTGAAAACTGCATTCTGACAAAAGAAAGAAAGCACCATAAATTTCAAAAAAGCACAAGTAAAAAGCAGCAGAAAAAAATCTAGAAGGCCGAAGAGAGCAGAAAGTATTCAGCCAACCTGTGGATGGCTGTGGATGCAGGCACCACAGAGGCACCATCTTACCTCACCAATCCAGACTAACAGAGACTCACAGGAAAAAAACAACAACAACTTGAAGTAAGCAGCTGCAGCTCATCATAATTGTAAACTGGCAGTTTCTCCTCCACACACACTAGCTACGACTTGCAGCACTGCTGGCCAAGCTCACCACGCCCTCCAGAGATCAAGAGCAGCACTCAACAACACTGTAAGTGAACCCGCAGTACCCAGGGGAGATGCCCCAGCCAGGCCACATAGACTTGCACAGCTGGAACAAACTCCTTTAAGCCTGGTTTAACTATGGTTCAAACAGGTAAAGGTAGGGGTGGATTGTGCTGTTGAATGTAACAGAGGCTTGAACTCAGGCTCTGCATTGGTGGAAAGCATAGAGGGAGACCTAAGCTTAACACTAGATCCAACTAGTAGGATTTCTAAGACCACCACAGACCACACAATCATGGTGAACAGGATAGTCTGATCAACCCAGCCCTAGCTGTGGAGAACAGGGACTCTTACGCATACACTGGGTTTGGTCTCTGAGGTATCCACTACCTACACAAGCAGGGAGAGACTCAGGCTCTGTACCTGTGGAAAGCATGGAGACCTATATTTAACACTAGATCCAGCACCATTGATACTAGCCATATGCCTAGATTGAGAGAGACTCAGAGAATCAGGTTTGCAGCAGGAGAGGTGCCAGTGGCACACTGTGTCTGCACAGGGAGAGACTGCAGAGGCCAAATCTGCTGAGTATTCATGTATTTTTAGGGTTGCATTATTTTGTTGTTCTTTTCTCGTGTGTGTGTGTGTGTGTGTGTGTGTGTGTGTGTGTGTGTGTGCTTATTGCTCTCTTCCCCACCATTTTCATAAGCCTCTTCCCTTGTACATACCTATTCTCTCTCCATCCATTTTATTTTATTTCTTTTCTTTGTCTTGTATCTACTTCATATCGCTATACTAAATATTCTATATTGGTTACTAGAATACTACTATATATTCACTATCTCTTATCTCTACTATATACTACCTTACCAAACTCATACTCTCATTCTATTTGATCCTATCGGAGGCTTTACCCTATTCTTGCATTTATGACTTCACTTTCCTCCTCACTCAACCTTCACCAATGAATACAACACAACTTGCCCTTGTATATTCCAGCTGAAACCTACAGACTGAGAGAAATTTATCAAAAGCAACAGATACAAACTTCTGAAATCATGAGATGGAGGAATAACAAGGAAGCAATGAGCTCCCACAACTTCACAATAACAGAACCCAACAATACAAATTTGTAGAGATTGCCAGAAAAACAAATCAGATATTTAACAGTGGAAATGATACCGGATTTCTGAAAAGAATTTAGAGAGAGCCTTAAAGAAATAAATGATGCAATCACTGAAGTGAAGTCATCAAAATAAACTAAAAACAATAGATTAGAACACATGGAGAATATAATCTCACTCTAAGAAGATGATCACTCCAGAAATGAACACATACTATATAATTTAGAAAAAACAATTTGACAGCATGAATTGGACATTGAAGAGATATGAGCTCATCTTAAAAGAGATAATCTAAGAATAATAAGCATAGAAGAGAGAATAGAAGGTGAAAACAAAGGTATCAACAGTCTTTTCAAGGAAGTAATATCAGAATTTTCCAAACATAATAAAAGAGATAGACACACAGGTACCAAAAACTTATAGAACTCCCTTTAGACAAGATCAGAGACAAGCTCATCATACCACATTAATAGTCAAACTGTAACATAGAAGCAAAGGAAAGAATATTAAAGGCAACAAAAGCAAAAGATCAGGTGACATTCAGAGGCAAATCAATTAGAATCACTACAGACTTCCCAAACCAAGTCATGAAAGCCAGAAGGGCTTAAAATATTCCAAATTGGAGTAAAATATTCCAAATTCTGAAGAAAACAACTTCCAGCCCCAAATTTTCTTTTTTTTATAACAATTTTTTTATTGAACATAAATAGTATACATTTACACTATATTTGGTGTCCTCTCCCCCCCCACCCCCATTTTCCCTTCCCCCCTCCCACCAATGGTTGTCCAGGTTAACCATGTCTTATTCATAATTTTACACATGTTCAAGTGTAGACCCTTATTAATCAAGACTGGCCTTCCTCCTCTCCTATCTTACCATCCAAACTTAGCTAGTATTTCCCCTTCAATATCTGGAGTCCCACTGGTATTCTATGTGTTTCCTAGTTTGGGCATATTAGAGGAAACATATGTATCTTCTTCTTCTGTGCTTGGCTGATCTCACTTAACATAATGTTCTCCAGGGCTTTCCATCTTCTTTCAAATGATATAATTTTGTTCTTCTTTATGGCTGAATAGAATTCCATTGTGTGTATTTCCCACAGTTTTGCTATCCATTCATCTGTTGATGGTGATCTGGGTTGGTTCCATATTTTGGCTATTACAAATTGTGCTGCTATGAACATAGGTATGCATATGTTGCTGTAGTTCTCTGAATTCAACCCCTTTGGAAAGATACCCAGGAGTGGTATAGCTGGATCATATGGTGGATCTATTCCCACCTTTCTTAGGAATCTCCACACAGATCTCCATAGTGGCTGAACTAGTTTGCATTCCCACCAACAGTGTAAAAGAGTTCCTCTTTCCCCACATCCTCGCCAGCATTTGTTGTTATTTGATTTCTTTATACTTGCCACTCTGACTGGGGTTAGATGGAATCTCAGTGTAGTTTTGATTTGCATCTCCCTGATGGCCAGTGATGAAGAACATCTTTTCATGTATCTATTAGCCCTTTGTATCTCTTCTTTTGTGAAGTGTCTATTTAGTTCATTTGCCCATTTCTTGATTGGGTTGTTTGTTTTGCTAGTGTAGAGTCTTTTGAGCTCTTTGTATACTCTGGATATTAGCCCCCTATCAGAATGGTGGCTGGTAAAGATCCTTTCCCATTCTGTAGGCTTCCTCTTTAGGTTATTGATAGTTTCCTTTGATGAGAAGAAACTTTTTAGTTTGATGTTATCCCACTTGTTTATTCTTGCTTTAATTTCCTGAGCTTTGGAGGTTTTGTTGAGAAAGTTACTGCCTGTGCCAATATGTTGTAGTGTTGAACCTATGCTCTCCTCTACTAGCTTCACAGTCTCAGGTCTAATTTCTAAGTCTTTGATCCATCTTGAGTTGATTCCTGTGTTTGGTGAGATATAGGGGTTTAGATTCATCTTTTTACAAATGGTTAGCCAGTTCTCCCAGCACCACTTGTTGAAAAGGCTGTCTTTTCTCCAGCGTATGTGTTTGGCCCCTTTGTCAAAGATTAATTGACTAAAGATGTGTGGGTTTGTTTCTGTATCTTCTATTCTAATCCACTGGTCAGTATATCTGTTTTTGTGCCAGTACCATGCTGTTTTTACTACTATTGCTCTATAGTATAGTTTGAAGTCTGGGATTGTAATGCCTCCTGCGTGTTTCTTGTTATTGAAAATTGCTTTGGCTATTCTAGGTCTTTTCTTTCTCCATATGAAATTCATGATTGATTTTTCTAGGTCTCTGAAGAATGTCACTGGTATTTTAATGGGAATTGCATTGAACCTATAGATTAATTTTGGCAGAATGGCCATTTTGATGATATTTATTCTGCCTATCCATGAGCACGGGAGATCTTTCCATCTTCCAAGGTCTTCTTCAATTTCTTTCTTTAATGTTTTATAGTTTTTGTTGTAGAGGTCTTTTACATCTTGGGTTAGGTTTATTCCTAGGTATTTTATTGGTTTTGAGGTTATAGTGAATGGAATTGTTGTTTTTATTTCTTTCATTGTGGATTCATTGTTGGCATAAAGAAAAGCCACTGATTTCTTTAGGTTGATTTTGTAACCTGCGACTTTGCTGAATTTGTCAATCAGGTCCAGAAGTCTTTTGGTTGAGTTCTTTGGGTCTTCCAGATAAAGGATCATGTCATCTGCAAATAAGGATAATTTTAATTCCTCTCTTCCTATGTGAATTCCTTTGATTTCCTTCTCTTGTCTGATTGCTGCAGCAAGAGTCTCAAGGACTATATTGAAAAGGAGTGGTGATAGTGGGCATCCTTGTCTTGTTCCTGACTGTAGCGGAAATTCTTGCAGTTTTTCCCCATTCAATATAATGTTGGCTTTGGGTTTGCAGTATATTGCCTTAATGATGTTGAAGTACTTTCCTTCTATCCCAATTTTTTGCAGTGTTTTTAACATAAATGGGTGTTGGATTTTGTCAAATGCTTTTTCAGCATCTATTGCTATGATGATGTGGTTTTTGTTCTTGGTTCTATTTATGTGGTGAATAACATGTATTGATTTGCGTATGTTGAACCAGCCTTGTTTTTCTGGGATGAAACCGACTTGGTCATGATGTATTATTCTCTTGATATAGTTTTGAATGCGTATAGCTAGTATTTTGTTTAGAATTTTTGCATCTATGTTCATTAAGGATATTGGTCTGTAGTTTTCCTTTCTTGAGGTATCTTTATTTGGTTTGGGGATTAATGTGATACTGGCCTCATAGAAGGAATTTGGAAGAGTTCCATCTCTTTCAATTTCCCGGAACATGTTATGCAGTATTGGTATTAGTTGTTCACTGAACGTTTTGTAGAATTCAGCTGGGAACCCATCTGGGCCTGCAGCCCCAAATTTTCTACCCAGCAAAACTCTCTCTCAAATTGGACAGGAAAATAAAAATCTTCCATGACAAACAGAAGCTGAAAGAATTTATGTTTTCCAAACCAACACTAGGGAAAATACTCAATTAGCTGCAAAGAAGAAATAAGTAATACAAGCCAGAACCAGAGAAACAGTAATTTACATCAAACAACTAAGAAAAGCAGAAAAAAAAATACTACCTTAAACAAAAGTCAAAACTCAAAATTTTAGGAATTAAAAATCATTTCTCAGTAATCACACTGAACATAAATGGCCTCACCCACTCAATGAAAAGAAAAAAGGAGGCAAAATGGATTTAAAAAAAAAATCCATCCATCTACTGCCTGCAAGAAACACACCTTACAAGTAAATATAGTGACAAACTAAAGGTAAAGGGCTGGAGAATGGTAATCCATGCCAACGAAACTTGAAGACAAGCAGGAGCAGCAACTATGTTTGCAGACAAGTTAGACTTCAAGCCCCAGCTCAGACGCTCTCCCTAATATGTGGAAGCTAGGGAGAAAATGGGTCATAGGAGGAACTCTAGACGAAGGAGATTCTATAGATGAGCAAATAAGGCAACCTAACTGAGGGGCTCAGGGGGAGGGAAATTCTCTAATGCACACGATGTACTTTAACAAACATATCAATGTTAATTCCCAACCCAAACATGAGAAGGAGAGGTAGAGGGAATGGGGTGGGAATTGGTAAGGGCTAATTGGGGGATGTGTGCATGTATGTCTCCCATCTTGTATCCCTTTAAGATATATGACTACAATTCACCAATTAAAAAAAAAGAAAAGAAAAAAAGAGACAAAGCAGGTCATTTTTTACTGGTAAAAGAAAAAATCCAGCAAGAGAAAATAACAATAGTCAACATTTATGACCCAAACATAGGTGAAGCTACTTTCATAAAACAAACTCTCTGTGATATTAAGTCCCACATAAGTCCCAATACAATAATACTGGGAGACATCATCACCCCTCTCACACTGCTAGACCAATCTTCTAGACAAAAGGTCAGTAAGATGCACCAAACCTAAAAAACACCATAAACCAAATTAACCTATTAGACACATATAGAATAGTCCACCCAACTACAACAGAGTTCACATTTTTCTCAGCTACTCATGGAACCTTCTCCAAAATAGATTATATCCTAAGCCACAAAGTGAGCACTACCAAATTCAAAAAATGTGACATATTTCCCTGTGTCTTTTCAGACCATAATGGAATGAAACTAGAAATCAACTATAAGAAGACCCAGAGAAACTACAGAAACATGTAAAGACTGAACAGCACACTGCTGAACAAAGAATGGGTCATAGAAAAAGTAATGAGTAAAATAAAAAAATTCCTAGGAACAAAGAAAAATGGAGCACATCAAAACCCCTGGGACACTTTGAAGGCAGTATTAAAAGGAAAATTCATAGTATTGAGTGTCCAGGAAGAACAGAAAATCACCAAATAAATAAACTAATGACACACCTCAATGCCCTTGAAAAACAGAAACAGTCTAACCGCAAAGCTGGTAAAATACATAAAATATTATTAAAAATATCACAAATCAATGAAATAAAGAATAAAAAAAATACAGAAAACCAACAAGGCCAAAAGTTGGTTTCTAAAAAAAAAAAAAACAAATAACAAGATAGATAAACCACTAGCCAACTTAAACAAAAAAAAAGAGAATCAACCCAAATAATGAAGATAAGAAAAGGAGATATTACCACCAACAATGTAGAAATCCAGAGGATTATTAGAAACTATTTTGAAAAACTATACTCCAACAAAATGGAAAATCTGGAAGAAATTGTCATCTTTCTAGATAAATACAAACTTTCTAAACTGAGTCAAGAAGACAGAAAATTTAAACTAACCAATCACAATCAAAGAGATTGAAGCAGCAATCACCTACCATCAAAATTTAAACTAACCAATTACAATCAAAGAGATTGAAGCAGCAATAAAGAGCCTACCATCAAACAAAAGCCGAAGACCAGAGAGTTTCCAACGTGAATTTTATAAAACCTTTAAAGAAGAGCTAATCCCTGCTGGGCGTGGTGGCGCATGCTTGTGATCCCTGTGCTTGGGAGGCTGAGACAGGAGGATCGCACAGGTTCGAAGCCAGCCTCAGCTACTTAGTGAGGCTTTTAGCAACGTAGTGAGATCCTGTTTCCAAATAAAATATTAAAAAGGTCTGGGAGTATAGCCTGGAGGTAGAAACCCTCTGGGTTCCACCCCCAGTACCACCAAAAAAAAAAAAAAAAAAAAAAAAGCTAATCCCAACACTTCTCAATCTGTTTTGTGAAATAGAAAGAAATATGATTCTCCCAAATATATTCTATGAAATCAACATCACATTAATACCAAAACCAAATAAAGATAGCTCAAGGGAAGAAAACTATAGCTCTATATCACTGATGAACTTACATGTAAATATGCTAAACAAAATACTAGTAGCATGCATTCAAAACCACACCAAAAAAAAAAAAAAATCATACACCATGAACAAGTAAGGTTCATCTGAGGGACACAAGGCTGGTTCAATATACAAAAATCAATCAATGTAATTCATCACATAAACAGAACTAAAGATAAAATTCACATGATCATTTCAATAGATGCTGAAAAAGCATTTGATAAAATCCAACATCCACTTATGCTAAAGGAACTGCAGAAAGTCAGAGTAGAAGCAACATACCTCAACATCATAAAAGCAATCTACAAGACCCACAGCCAACATCATATTCAATGGGGGAAAACTGCGAAAATCCCTCCTAAAAACAGGAACAAGCCAGGCATGGTGGTGCACTCTTGTAATCCTCACACTTGGGAGGCTGAGACAGGAGGATCGCACAGTTTTGAAGCCAGCCTCAGCTACTTAATGAGGCTCTCAGCAACTTAGTGAGACCCTGTTTCCAAATAAAGTATAGCCCAGAAGTAGAAAGCCTCTGGGTTCCACCCCCAGTACTCCAAAACAAAAACAAAAACAAAAAAAAGAAACAAGATAAGGATGTCAATTATCACCACTTCTTTTCAATATAGTACTTGAGACTCTAGCCAGAGCAATAAGGCAAAAAAAAAAAAAAAAGGAAATCAAAGGAGTACAAACAGGAAAAGAACTCAAACTTTCACTATTTGCAGATGACATGATACTAAGAAGACCCAACAAACTCAACCAAAAGGCTTATAGAACTAATCAACAAATTCAGCATGGTGTCTGTATACAAAATCAATCTTAAAAAATTGGAAGCTTTGCCGGGCATGGTGGCTCATGCTTGTAATCCCCACGCTTGGGAGGTGGAGACAGGAGGATCACGCAGGTTCGAAGCCAGCCATGTTGGCTTAAGAGACCCTGTTTCCAAAAATAAAATAGGTCTGGGAGTGTAGCCCGGAGGTAGAAGGGCTTCCAGGAACCCCAGTACCACCAAAAAAAAAAAAAAAAAAAAAATTGGAAGCTTTTCTGTGTACCAACCATAAATCCAAAGAAAGAAATCCAGAGAAAGAAATCCAGAAAACACTTCCACTCAGGATATCCCAGAATAAAAATAAAATACTTAGGAATAAACTTAATCAAGGAGGTAAAAGAACTCTACAACAAAAATTATAAAACATTAAAAAGAGAAATTTAAGAAGACCTTAGAAAATGGGAAGACCTTCCATGTTCATGGGTAAGCAGAATAAATATCATCAAAATGCCCATACTTTCAAAAGTGATCTACAGATTCAATGCAATACCACTTAAATTACCAAGGTCATTCCTCACAAACAGGAAAATCAGTCTTTAAATTCATTTGGAACAACAAAAATACCAGAATAGCCAAAGTAGTTCTTAGCAACATAAACCAGGCAGGAAGAATCACAATACCTGACTTCAAACTATACTACAAAGCCATAGTAATAAAAAAAAAAAAACAGCATGGTACTGGCACAAAACAGATACATAGATCAATGGAACAGAATAGAAGACTAAGAAACAAATCCACACACTTACAGCCAATTAATTTTTTACAAAGGGGCCAAAAACATACATGCTTTCTATATATAGAGAAGTTTACACCACCAAAATAATAAATAAATAAATAAATAACAGGGTCTAGAAGTGTCCTGAGTGTGTGGTAGTGGGGAAATGAAGAGCTTTAAGGTTATATTTTTTTAAAACAACAATAATCAGACTGGCATCATTCATATGAGCAACATCAAATGCTAGAAGATAACTGAGCTGTTTTCAAAAATATAAAATTATTTTCAACCCAGAATTCTATATAGTTGATCAAATTTAAGTGCAGAACAAACCCAGTTTAGACACGCAAAGGCTCACTTCTTAGGTATGTTTCCATTAGGAGGATCCTAAAGATGAACTCTTAGTAAAATAAGAAAGTTTGCCTGGCATGGTAGTGCACACCTGTCATCCTAGCGCTTGGGAGGCTGAGACAGGAGGATAGAGGCCAGTGCAGACCTTCAGCAACTTAGCAAGACCCTTTAAGCCGGGCGTGGTGGCACACGCTTGTAATCCCAGCATTCGGGAGGCTGAGACCAGAGGATCATGGTTCACAGACAGCCTCAGCTACTTAGTGAGGCCCTCTGCAACTCAGTGAGACCTGGTTTCAAAATAAAGAATAAAAAATTGGGCAGGGGGTGTAGCTTGGAGGTCAAATGCCCCTGGGTTCCATCCCCAGGCCCGCAAAAAAATAAAAAAAAGAAAAGAAAATTCATGAAAAAATAGGAAGATACAGACTCTAGGAAAAACTTTATCCAACAAAGGATGAAGGGTAAGGTCTTCAGAAGATGCCTGTGTCAGTATGAGAAAACCTATTTAAACTAAAGCAGGAAAGAATTTGTTGAAAAAACGTTTTATTTTTATTTTTTTACTTGTGCATTATAGTCTTACATCATAGTGAGAGTGGCATACGTGCACAGAGCATTTGGTGGGCTTTCCCCCAGCTCCTCCCCCACCTTCCCTCCTTCCCTGTAAAGGGCGTTGAGACTGACATTAGTATTCTCACATATGTACAGGCTGTCAATGGAAGTGATTCCTTAATTAAGTCTCCCTCTCCCCCACTTCCCCCAGACCGCCTCCACCTCCCTGGCTCCTTCTTTATCTCAATTACTCCCCAGCTTCCACATATGACGCCTCACTTTCTGTGACTGGTTAATCTCACTTAACAGAAGGTTCTCTGGGTCCATACATTTCCTGCAAATGACATAACATCCTAAAAGACCAACCTATGATCAAGGTTTGCTCAAGGTGTTAGGAAAATGGCACTCTTGGACACGGTTGCTGGAAGTATCATTTGGTGAAATCTTTTGGAGATCAGCATCCTGTAGCATCTGTCAATAATTCCACGGTCACAAATCTTTTCTTACTAAAATTATCTGTAGGGTGGGCAGCATACAGTAGTACATAGAAGTGTGTGAGTGGAACTACCTGGGTTCACATTCCAGCTTTGCCACATTCAAGCTCTATCAGTCAGTTTCCTCACTTAGGAGGATTAAATAAAATGTTCTGTAAGAAGGGCTCAGCGTAATGCTCAGTTAACACCATTTTCTATTTACAAATACCTGCCATTTTGCACAAGGATTTTTATTGCACCACTGTTTGAAATAGTGAAAAATGTAAACACATTATAGTTTGATCTTGTTTTAAAAAACTGTATCTGTATTTGTACATGTTTCTACATAAAGAAAAAAGAAAACATGCTGAATTTTTGTATCTCTGAAGTGTGGGGAGGGGGGTTGTTTCTGTGTGACATTTTTACCATAAGCCACATAAACTCTTTTACCCTTTAGAAAAAGGAAAAGATAGAGACCACTTCAATTTGAGGAAGAACAGTTATCTTTACAAGCACACACAAACATATTAAAAACCTTTATTTTAGTTCAACTGTACATATTTAAATTAAAAAAAGTTATCAGGTAGACGCACTTTCCTCTGTTGGTTTAATTTGATCTTCAGTTACCTGTAAAAACATGAAGAGCTTTACTTGTCTAATAACTTTGAATTTTACACTTTAACCACAACTTTAAATACTTCCACTTATGAAACTTTTTCCTTCAACAGTATTTATTATAAAAAGTAAATATGTAAAGAAATTTAAAGGTAAAATTACCAATATAAATTATCCAGTAAATATAAACCACTCAAAACTCTGAGACACATTATACCTAGCCTTCCCAGGTCTGTCAGTTTACATGTCATCTATAAAAAAAAATCATTAGTAAAATATACCAGAAGTGATACATTTTTGGTATGTTATAATTTTGTTATAAGGTATATTTTGTTGTAAGTTATAATTCTATTTAGAATAAAGCTATTACAGATTTAGTATAAATAGCTGTATGTTGATATTTCTATTCTGTGTCACTGAGACTTCATCAAACAAACAAAAAAAAGGACTACATCTGAATTCCTCAACACCCCCCTGTGTAATCTCCCTCAGTGAAAAGCTCCACTCAGCTACGCACGTCAGCACTTGAGATCCCACTCCCTCTTCCTGCAGGTTCCACAGTACTGTTAATTCAACATAAGGAATCGCCTGGTCATTCTCACTGCTGTGGCTGAACTTTACGACCTCATCCATTTCTATACCCAAAAGAATTCTTGGCTTAAGTAACAGATATGCTCCAGGCTGCCCCCGCAATAAGCTTTAAACCAGAAAAGCTAACCAACAGGTCACCCTCCCTGCTCAAAATTCTCCAGTGAAATCATCCATTGTCTTTGGCAGTAGGTTGAGAAAGAATCAGAAATGAAAGTTTCACAGCATAAAGAAGAAGCTCCTCATTCTATTTCCAACAAACTTCTTTGGACTGACTTATCACGCACCTTACCTGCAACCTGTACATCCAAATTCACCTTACGTCCAAAGTGTTCTTCATCCCTCCATATCCCTAGGCAAGTGGCTTCCTCTGACATAACTCCCATCTCATCTCCCAGCAAAGTATCTGCCAGACTCCCGTCCATTAATCCTTTAAAACCAGCTAAAAGATACCAGTTTCCTGGGACTCTTCTTTAACAAAACCCTAGGCTTGGTTTGAGTCCTTCTCTTCTGTATGCCAGAACCCTGAGTGTATGTATATATATATATATATATATATATATATATATATATATATATATATACCTGAACTGTTTGTCTGCTTATAAATGCACTTAGCACATTAATTTCCCTAAGCAGCAAACAAGCTTTGTTCATTTTTGTACCTCCAAAACATACAATACCTGACACACAACACTCAATTAGTTTGTTAGTTGAGTGAATGAACCATATATGGTTTAATCTATTCCATCTGGCCAAAAAAATGAAGTAAAAGGAAGCAACTATACCAAAATAAGAGTTCCAAAATTATCTACTGACTGACTTTACTATATCTTCTAGGTAGGTTATCATCTCTTACTTTAAAACGTTATTATTTCTTCTAAAGTTTCCCAAACCATTTCTTAGGTATTCTTCCTTCTCTGGTTTCTTCATCTAAAATCAATGTGGCCAACCCAAAACACAAAATTATTCTATCAATTTAAATATATCTTCTCATAAGAAAAAGAAAATTACTCAAGTTTTACATAAGAACATTGTGGCAAAATCACTAAATAAATTCTAATTATGAATTTATTAATAGACACTCAGCTTATATACAATTATAAAAAAGAATAACCATTTCTTTGGTTGGGCTGGGGATGTAGCTCAGTGGGTACAGCAGGAGGCCCCACGGTCAATCCCCAATACAACAAAAATAAAGAATTTCTTGGATAACTCCCCAAAGCACTAATATTGTGTTCAAATCTGGGTTTACACAAATATAACAAGCCCTGAATAGATTAACAGACTGCACAAGTAAAAAAGCAGCCTATGAAATGGTGAAGACAGGTGTGGCCATGAAATATAATCACTCCTGCTTGTGAAATCTAAATGCTAATGACAGAATAAACTACTAGACACACAAATATTCAAATCGGGGTTTTCAGGACATTTACATATTTAATGTCAGCAGTGAAGGCAGTGCTGAAATATATCTGAAAAACCTTAATTCTTTAAATGTTCATTAAGTTCATATCATAAGACCTAATTAATATTAACAAAAACACTGAGAACTACTACTAATATGTAGTAATATTATTTCTCTTCAAGCTCTACAGTTTTATTTCCATGCCATTAACAAAATCATAAGAAAATTACCAAAGTACAGCCTTACTTTTGCCAAAATACCACTGGGGAAACAATCCCAAGACTAAGTAAGCTATTAAGATAATTTATTACTTTTCTTTTTTCCTTTGGTTGTTGTTGCTTAACTTTAATAAAGGTTTCTTCATAGAAATTTTAGCTGTGAAAAACACTTACCATCTTCTGAGACCTTTCCAATAACTTATCCCACACTGTAAAATGTGCCTGAAAAGAAAAAAATGCTATGAATTAAAGTGAGAAAATTAAAATAAAATTCTCTGAGCCTTTACATAGACTTTTAAACAAAAAAATAAAAATAAAAACCTATGCAGTACTAATGTAACTAAGTGGTTATAAACATGAATCAGTAGAGAAAAAGTACAGAACACCTGCTTTGTTTAGCATTCAAGAAAAAAAGACTTAAACACCAAATATGCCCTTCTTCCTCTTTTGTCCTTCTTCATCATTTCTATCATAGAAAACATTCCTTCTAGCAAGAAGAAAAAAATATGTACCACAAAGATTGTAGCTCTGTTTCTCTAAACAGTCAATTTTACTGTGCTAGAGGTCATCATTCTTTAAAACACAGCAATCATAAGAAGTTTGTTAGGAACTACCTGAAACATCTTTCCTTTGAAATAGCAGACTCAGAGTTTTCCACAAATTATACTAAAGAATAAGCAGAAACAAATGAATTTAATAGTAAAATTATAAAACCAAATTCTAGCAGGCATGGTGGTACACACCTATAATCACAGTACTTGAGAAGCTGAGACAGGAGGATCAGAGGTTTGAGAACAGCCTCAGCGACTTAGAGAGATTCTCAGTGACCTAGGGAGACCCTGTTTCAAAACAAAATAAAATAGGGATGGTGGTATAGCTCAGAGGTAGAATACTTGGGCTCAATCCCTAGTACCACACACACACACACACACACACACACACACACACACACACACACACACACTCCTCAATTCTTAACAATCATATAGCAGAGGAGTATTGGAATGTGTTACTGAAAACTGTACAAAGTATATAACGGCCATATCAATTTTAAGTCAATCAAAATAGGCTCAGAAAAACTATAAGGTAAAAAAAAATTGCAAAGGGCCTATATGAAAACCCTGCTGATGAAAGAGCAGTAGATTTTCAAAGGGAAAACCACACCTCAGGCAGAATGAGCAACTGGTGCAGAGACCTTGGGATAGAACGAGTGAAGGCGAGAGCAGCAGTGTGAAACAAAGTCAGCAAGGGAGGCAGCGCTGTGTGAAACAGGGCAAAGCACCCTGTTTTCACACAGAAAGAATAAGTTTGTGTTAAAAAGATCAGGCTAGCTACTAAGTAGAGAATGTACTGTGGAAGGCAAGAGAGAAAGCAAGGAAAGAGAGTAAGAAGAAACAGGGACCAGGTTAAGGGGAGGAGAGATGGGAGTGAAGGTACGCAGCAGGTAGATTCAGAATCCACGTTTCTGAGTGAAGCGTTGAAAGCCAGGCCCATGGCCCACACTTGTTACTCCAGTACTTGGGACACTGAGACAGGTGTATCACAGCTTTGAGGCCAGTGTGCATAACTTAGCAAGACTCAGTTTCAAAACAAAAAATAAAAAAGGCTGGGGGTATAGATTAGTGATAGAATCCCCCTGGGTTCAAATACCAGTACCACACACACACAAATAAAAGAGTTGAAATGATGTGCTGATGGATGGACCCATAGCTATTCAGGAAAGAGATAATCAAGCATTGAGTGATGGTGCTACTTACTGAAAGGGAGAAAGCTATGAAAACAATAATGTATGTGGAGAAAAATCAAACAAGTAAAAAAAGGTGTGGTCAAAATTACAAATGCCGATGAAATATAAATTAGAAGATATCCTAAGTTAATAGAGTAAAAAATGTGTTAAAGATAAAAGTTCTTTCTAAATAACTATAAAGTTTTAATAAAATTCCTATTAGAATCCCAGGAAGATTTTGCCAAGAGAGAAAAGATTACACTAAAATTAAACTAAAGGGCAAAGGAACTAGAATAATTATAATAATTTTCCCACAATAATGAGGAAAAACTTATTTTACTTGATTTCATGACTTATTTATGGCTATGGTAATCAAGACTGTGTGGTATTGACAGAAGGATGGACATCTGTGACCGATGGAACAGAACTGAGAACCCAGAGAGACTCACACAAACATGCCCAGGGGACTTTCACTGTATCAGTGCCCATCCCTGGTGGTGATACTGTACTTTAGTTCTGCAAGATGTTACCACTGAAGAAACTGAGTAAAAATAAGTCCTCCACTATTTCTTATAACTACAATTATCTCAAAATTAAACATAAAAAACTAGCAAGGCATGAAGACAATGTGGAAAAATAACAGAAATAACAGGACTTAGGTCAAGAATAGATCATTTAGATTAGGGGAAGATCACTTCTCAGCATTTCAGCTGAGACTAAGTGAAAATTTAAGGAAAAAAGATGCCATATACAAGGCCAGAGGTGCCCCAGAAAGATTAACCAGCATGCACTCCACTATCCCTTCAAAGCACCCTCATGTTTACTCATTTGAAAATTTTAAAATACTATATCAATTTGATTTGATTTATTCAATAAGTGCCTCTTTTGTGAATTAACTTTTGTATCCTGGGAACATTTATTTTTAATCATTAACCATAACTTAATCTATAATCATTTAATCATAACTTAAATCCATAAAATATTATATATAACTTCAAGCAAATTAAATTTTATAACCTCCACACTGGTATAAATTAAGTCTAGAATCAACCTATTTCCAAACTGGAAGACCAGGAACTTCAAGCTTTACTTACCCTTAGGTAAACGGGTAAAGAAAGACCCTGGAATCTTCTTATAAGACTTGGCTGAGTGGATTGAAGGTTGTGAACTGCTGACACTTCATACTGGCAACAAATACTTGTTCTTGGAATAAGGGGGCCCTCAGTCACATCGATGAAGTCACCAAATCTGATTTGATTTAAAAAAAAAAACCTCAACATCATTTATAATAGTTTGAAGAAGAAAGCTACTCATTCTATTTACTGCTACATCCCATATACAATATATAAAACTCAATTCCAGTGCACCAACCCGACATAAAATCTCAAGTAGAGACTAAACTTTGAAGATGAATTCAAGTGATGCTTTCTTTAAATTTAGCATTATATAAATTTAAAGGTTTTTAAGAGCCACGAAACAATCACACTATCAAGTGTATCCAAATTGCTAAAACTAATAACTCACTGTAACAGAGATTAAAATTCAGAATACAGAAAAGATTGTGTCCAGAAACAATGAGCAGTTTTCTAGAGGACTAAAAAAAAATTATATCCAAATGAACAAAACATGTGGTTAAGAAAACGCTTGCCGGGCGTGGTGGTGCACGCTTATAATCCCCGCACTTGGGAGGCGGAGACAGGAGGATCGCGCAAATTCAAAGCCAGCCTCGGTGGCTTCAGAGACCCTGTTTCCAAATAAAATATAAAATGGGTCTGGGAGTGTAGCCCGGAGGTAGAAGGGTTCCATCCCCAATACCACAAAAAAAAAAAAAAAAAGAAAAAAGAAAACAGACCCAGACCATGCAGCAATTTCTGCATAATGCAATTGCCCTGGGACTTGCTCCACAAAGAAGACCGTCCACAGAGCAGTGGGCCTTCCTCATCTACATATTGGAGGGCACATTCCACTTTCACTTACTTACATTTAGTAATACAAATAACAATTAGTATTCATAGTTTCATACACATACAAACTACCATGTTCCCTTCTTAACAATAAATACCTTGCCCGATTTCAAAATTACTCTTAAAAATTACAATTTCAGCTGGGCGTGGTGGTGCACGCTTGTAATCCCCGTGCTTGGGAGGAGGAGACAGGAGGATCGCGCAGGTTCGAAGCCAGCCGCACTGGTTGAAGAAACCCTGTTTCCAAAAATAAAGTAGATCTGGGAGTGTAGCCCGGAGGTAGAAAGGCTTCCAGGAACCCCAGTACCACCAAAAAACAATTTCAAACGGTTTTCAACTCTTTAAGAAATAAATAAGAAACAGAAAGTACAACAGTTCCTAAAAAATAATTTAAAGCCTTCATTTATATATGTATTAAAATGAAGAGCAAAGCAATAGAAAATAAGATAAGAATCATAGTGAAGTATAATTCAAATAATCTATTTCAGTCATAGACTTCATTCAGGTAAAAATAAAGCTAAGTCTCACTCTAAATTAGCACAGCAGCCAAGTTTTAGACTTTTACTTACCTATGTAGCTTTACTATTCTCTCAGGGTTCTGGGACGCCTTCTCTTCTATAAAATCTATTTTGTACCTGGAAAAAATTTAAAATTTTTTAAATTCTAAATAATCAAAAGAGCATTAAAAACACCTCCCTTTCACTTGAAGCCTCCTGTTCCTCACCTCCTTTTTAACCTGGCGCTGGTCCCACAGCTCCCCCAGGCTGTTCTCACCAAAGTCACAGCCACCTTCTTGGCACCACCCTTCGGTCCACATTTTTCCAGCACCACTGCTCACCTCCACTCTCCCAGCTCTGTCACAGCCTCAGGGGCAGTCCCCGCTGCCTGCCATTTGACCTGTCTGGCCAGTTTTGTCTGTCTCTTCCCATTAGGAATTCTACCTAGGCAGTCTGGTCACTCTGAGCATCCTCCTCTAGGCCAGCTCCTTGATTTACAAGCTTTAGATACCAATTTATACAGTTACATCTTCCACAACTTTGCTATGACCCAAGCTGTATATCCTAGACTCTTCTGGATACACACCACGATATTCCATTAACAACTTCAGCCACCAAATTCCCAAATTAATTATCTCAACCAACCTTTTTCTTCTTCCTAAATATCCTATCTTAGTATGATACCGTAAATCACCCATGTGTCCAAGTGAGAAACTTGGAAAACTTTCTCAGTTCCTGTTCTTACCGTAGCATTCCATCAAATTCATCACCAAGTCCTGTCGATCCTATTTCCTGACTGTCCCTTAAATCTGACCGGTTGTCAGCATAACAAAAGCACATGTAGCACTATGCAGCCCTGGTTTGAAATATGACTTCACTACTTACTATTTAAGAGCTTTGTCTGTGTAACTCAGAGGGCTAAACACATATTCAGTGCATATGTACTTGTGCGCACATATGTGTGAGTGTGCTGATACAGTGAGGTTGGAAAGAAATTGGTTTATGCAAAAACATTGCTGACTGCCATGACCCCTTCTGCCAGAGCTCCCATGCATTACAGAGAGGTCGTCCCTTTGAGTGCTTATCCCTCCTAACCTGCCTCCAAGAGATATTCCTGGTCCCCAATGGGCCAACGCCACTATGAAGCACAAGGGCCCAATTACAAGCTCACCTACCATAGTCCAACACTATTCTGTCATCTCAAATTTATCCCAAAACTATCCCCTTCCTCCTGACACATGTTAAACTAAGTTAACAATGTCCCAGAACTTCACTGAAGGGGAAAGGGCAGTCTCAATAGTACACAGAATGGAAGCTGACAATATACTGTCTAGTGACGTAGCTACACAACACTTAACTATGATTACTCCTAATTAAAATATGCCTTAAATGTACATATTTACATTATACACCAGACTGCTGTTTTAGTATGAAAAAGAATATACAGTATTATTAATATAACACTTAATATCAGTCATATATTGCAATAACATTTTAGATGTTAGTTAAATAAAATGTATTAATAAAATTAATTATACTTTTTGACTTTAAAATATAGCTATTAGAAAATTTAAATCATATACATAGCTCATATATTTCTATTAGAGCATGTGCCTAGATTTTTGTCAGGAGGTGACCTGATGAGTCCTTAAAATCCAAGGAATTTCCTTATGGAATCAATGCTATAATCCACAGTACTAGCTACACTGTAGTTTAGTTAAAACATCACTACTTGTTTTTAAGTATACTGGTTCCAAGATATACTAAAAACACTTGGAGAGGCCCTAAAGCAGTGAGTACATTTTTTTTCAGCCCCTCCAAACTCAACTGAACACAGTGTACACTTTTCAGCACTTCAATTGTGTCTTACAGAAAAATACTAAGAGGCATACTTCTTGAAGAAATGCCAAGCTACAAGTAGGAGCTGAGGAGATTTCCATGAATTAACTCAAGAACAGATTTATGAGTTAAACTATTCCTACAAAGATTGGTTACTCAAATTCTACATACCTAAAAAATTCTAATACCACCTTTAATAATTTGCAGGGACATAGTTTGGCTTCAGACTTTAGGCCCTATGACTTCTTTTTGTTTGTTCACAGCACAGATTTCCCTTTTTAATTAGTTCTAATTTTCTACTAGATTAAAATTTCTTTCCTTAGAGTAGGTAGAAGACGGTGAACTACAAGTTTTCTGAGTGGGAAAGAAAATTGAGAAGCCAAAACAATTTAAAATGCCTTCCCCCAAAAAAACCTTCAAATGGATATTCACATGCAGATAACTAAGACCTGACTATGTGAACATTTTACTTCAGCTGTTTGCTCCCTTCCAATCTACTTATATATTTTCAACCTTATTCCTTTCACTTGCTTAACATATAAGAGTGATATAAAGAGAAGGGATGGCCTAAGTAACAGGAAAGTAAAACAAAATGAGAATATTATAGAAGGGAATAGAGAACATTATTTTCAGTGAAATTAGCAATGAGATGAGAAAAAGAAAATAGGCCAGTGGAGAAAAAGAGATCTGAGCGCAGAAAATAAAAGTTCCTAAAAGCTGAATTTTCATAATTACACATAAATTGGGGAAGTTTAGCCTTGTTTTAATTAAGCTAACACTTACTTGTTGTGTTGAAATATTTCTAATGCCACTTTTGCATCAACTTCCAAAGTTTCAAATGGAAGATCTTTATAAATTAAAGTATGAGCATCTTTTGTAAAGGAGCGTAGGTTTTCCTTAAAAATAAAAAACGTAACCTTAGTAACAATACCTAAAAGCATTTCTCCATAAGCCAAATAAGATAAAATTGTATGCCTAATATTTTGAATCTAACTAAAAGTAAATTTGTTAGAAAAGAAAGTTATTAATTTGTAATAACTTAATATTTAGATGACATAGTCTCCCAACTCTACTAATTATAAAACTTATATTTTACTTATAATTAAGATTTGTCCTGCATTGATAATATTTATTAGAGATAAGCCTTTAAGGAAATTTTAATAAACATCTCATCTACATTATATAGCCTTATTAATCTTATAAATCTTATTAAATCTATAATGCCACAAATAAAAATGCTAATAAATAAACAGCAGAACATAAAAATGTGTTCACACTGTGAGTAAAAGTAAGTCTATTAAATGCATGAAGAAAATTATTGTTTACATAACTCAAGAAATATTACTAGAAATGCACTGTCATCACTGGCCCCTTACAAAATACACATATGTTCAATAGTGTATGTTTCCCTTTAATGACAATGTCAATTTTATGCAATTAAGATTAGTAATACCTTAGCCATGTTTATGAGACTTTTAATAAAAATCTAAGCAAGGTGTGGTGGTGCACACTTGTATTCCCAGCATTCGGGAGGCTGAGACCAGAGGATGGTGGTTCACGGACAGCCTCAGCTACTTAGTGAGACCCTCTGCAACTCAGTAAGACCCTGTTTCAAAATAAAGAATAAAAACTAGGGCAGGGGCTGTAGCTCGGAGATCATATGCCCCTGGGCTCTATCCCCAGACCTGCAAAAAAAAAAAAAATCTATAATTGAGCTTTCATGCTCTAAGTTTACTAATATAGAAAAGATCAAGCACTAGTACACAAATAGTTTAATAACTTTTAAAATAAAATTCTTTCCATAAACTATTAGACATTTTTACATGAAATGACTTTTGTTTTTCCTTGTTCTGGGAATTAAACCTAGGGGGTTCTCCTTCCCAGCTCTACCTCTAGCCCTACTTCGTCTACTTTGAAAAGGGGTCTCATTAAGTTGCTGAGGCTCTTGCTAAGTTGCTAAGGCTGGCCCCAAACCCATCCTCCTCCTGTCTCAGCCCAACAAGAACTGGGATTACAGGTGTGTGCCACTGCACCCAGCTGAAACCACTCGTTCTTAAAGAGAAAACTTATTAAATATGCACGCGCACACAGACACACAGACATACATTCAGTGCAGCTTTCCCTTAGGCCATCCGCCCAACATCAGGAGCTGCCATCAGCTCTTTTAAGTCTTCTCTTTAAGAAAAGAGAAACGAGGAAGCAAATTTCAAAAGTAATGAGTTAAATTTTAGAACTGCTTTGTTTTTACTTCATCCCCCTCTAAGTGAGAATCTATTCTTAAATCTGGGGACATACATGAAGAGTGAAGCAGTACAATGACAAGAGCCCCGAAATCAGAAGAAACAGTTCCAACATCCGCCCTGCTCCTCCTCTGTACCTCTCCCTCCCTCCCTCCCCTCCCCCCTCCCCCCTCTCCTTTCTCTTATTCATCCTTCCTGTTTCTCTCTTACCTTCTTCTCCATATTAAGTAATATGGGCAGTATTAAAAAGAAGTAACTCTCAAAGCCAGAATTTAAAACTGGACCTTCCCAAGCCGGGTGTGGTGGCACACGCTTATAATTCCCGCGCTTGGGAGGCTGAGACAGGAGGATCGCACAGGTTCGAAGCCAGCCTCGGCTACTTAGTGAGGCTCTCATCAACTTAGTAAGACCCTGTTTCCAAATAAAGTATAAAATAGGTCTGAGAGTACAGCCCAAAGGTAGAAAGCCCCTGGGTTCCACCCCCAATACCACAAAAATAAATAAATAAATAAAACTGGACCTTCCCTAACTCCAGTCTTTGTGTGTGTGTGTGTGTGTGTGTGTGTGTGTTTGTGTGTGGTACTAGGGATGGCACCCAGAAGCTATACTCCCCCCAGCCCGACTTTACCTTTATTTTGAAACAGGGTCTGTCTAGGTTGACTCTCACTACTTGCTGAGGCTGTCCTTGAACCCACAATCCTCCTGTCTCAGCTTCCCAGGCACTGGGATTACAGATGAGTACCACCAGGCCCAGCTCTCAAAGTCCTTGATTTTATTAACTACAGTATTTCACTAAACCCTAAGATGTATCACTAAGAAAAAAACCCTATCAATTATAGCTAAGATGCTATCTACTGTACAGTACTTCTACTTTCAGATATTAAAATGTTTTTCAAAATCTACACAGTATAACTAATAAAATGATATGCTAAGTTGCCTCCCCTTTTCTGATCTCCAGACTCCCAATCTACAGGGCATAGAGTTTTGCTTACTTAAGAATTACGCATTTGCTTATTCTCCCCACATAATAGTCTCTAGGATCAACCTCTGGTAACAATTAGCAACCCATACCTACAGGCACCTGACCTAGACGCCGTCCTTAGCCAAGCCCCATTGCTGCCAAAGCCCCAGATCAATAAGGTTTACCCTAATTATGAAGGCAGACCATTCACAAAGAGTTTAGTTTGTTGGTATTTAGTTTGCTGCTAATTGAGTTAGCTTTGCAAGACTGATTCTTTAATTCCTCCCCTTCTCAACGTGACCACTGTGCATACAAGAATTTCACAGCATGCAAAACATCAAATTGGTTTAAGAGCAGTTTTCTAATTGCATTCTGGGGAATCCAAATAGTTATGGGTCCAGGACTGTTCCTACCACAACAGTCGAGAGAGTTAAGCTTCTGTATTTTATATTCTGGGCATCTTGAAAACCACCACCTTAAAAAATAGATGGCATTTTATTGGGCATGGTGGCACATGCTTTTAATCCCAGTGCTTAGGAGTCTGAGACAGGAGAATTACAGGCTTGTGGCCAACCTCAGCTACTTAGTGAGGCCCTCTGCAACTTATTGACACCCTGTTTCAAAATAAAAAAAAGAAAGTAAACCAGGTGTGGTGGCAGACACTTGTAATCCCAGCATTTGGGAGGCTGAGACAGGAGGTTCGCGGGCAGCCTCAGGTACTTAGTGATGCCCTTTGCAATTCAGTGAGACCCTGTTTCAAAATAAAGAATAAAAAATAGGGCTGGGGGTGTCACTCGGAGGTAGATGCCCCGGGTTCCAGTACCTTAAAAAAATAAATAAATAAAAAGTAGGGCTGAAGATGTAGTTTATAGGTAAAATGCTCCTGAATTCAATCCCAGTACCACAAAAAAAAAAAAAAAAAGAAATAGATGGCACTTCAAGAAAGTTCAAGCAAGATACCTATGACTATGCTGTTGTAAACAACCTCATCCATACATCTCTGTCTTAAACACACTACAAAAGCAAAAATAAGTAGACAGATGCTCTTAAGTGCCCTCAATGAGTAGTATCCTTCAACAACACTAATGGGAATGATTTTAACAGATTTTAATATTCCAGAGAATTTACTTACTTTGGTTGGCATCCACTCATCTAGTCTTTTATCCAAAACTACGTCATAGCAGAAGGCTCCAGCGATCACTGTAAATCCAACCAAAATAAAAAGCAAAGTCAAATCAGTTAGAGCAGAAAGTCATTAACTTGTAACAACTGAATCATTTAAAACATAAAAGGAAAAGTTAACAATCTCTCAACTCTACAAATTCTAAAAGTATTGCCATTATCCCAGCTATTTGCCAGAATTTCCCTCACTCAAAAACATTTAACCCATCTTTTGTTAACCCCAAATCACCAATTTTTTTAAACATTCAAGTTTTCTTCAGAAAAATTATCACTATAGAGGTCTCAGATGCTAATATAAAAGTACTAAAGGAACAAGATATTTATTAAGTAGATAAATAAATGAACATGAAATGTTGAATTTCTTTTATATTTCCTAGATATCTTCATTTTTTGTTGCTGTTCTTAGAATCATTTTTTGAGCTTCCCTAAATATTTTTGGTGTATATACTTTTTTTAATCATTGTTTGTTTGTCTTTTGTGGTACTGGGGATGGATACCCAAGGGCATTCTACCTCCAAGATACACCCTCAGACCTATTTTTTATTTCAAAACAGAGTCTCACTAAATTGCTGAGTTCTCACAAAGATGCTGAGGCTGTTCTCAAGCCTGCGATCCTCCTCAGGCTCTCAAGTGTTGGGATTATAGGCATGTGCCACAACATCCCACTTATTTATTTATTTATTATTATTTTTTTCTTTTTTGTACTGGGGATAGAACCCAGGGGCATTCTACCTACAAGCTACACCCCAGCCTTATTTTTTATTCTTTATTTATTTATATTTATTTATTTATTTATTTATTTATTTATTTATTTTGGTGGTTCCTGGAAACCCTTCTACTCCGGGCTACATGCCCAGACCTATTTTATATATATATATATATATTTTTTTTTTTTTTGGAAACAGGGTCTCCTAAGCCAGGACGGCTGGCTTCAAATCTGCGCGATCCTCCTTCCTCCTGCCTCCGCCTCCCAAGTGCGGGGATTACAAGCGTGCACCACCACGCCTGGCTGATTTTTTATTCTTTATTTTGAAACAGGGTCTCACTAAGTTGCAAAGGGCCTCAGTAAGTACCTAAGGCTGGCCAAGAACCTGTAATCCTCCCGTCTCAGCCTCCCAAGTACTGGGATTATAAGCATGCGCCACCATGCCTGGCTATACATTCAATATAGAAATAAAACTTAAAATGGTAAAAGACCATGACGGTATAATTCCTTGACATTCCTGTTCAAGAGAAATACTTTCCACTAATTTTATACAGCAATCATTGATCTCCAAAGATTACTTTATATTTTATAATAGGACTGATTTTTTTACCTACAATAAATAAAATATATGTGTGATGGTAAGTTATGTTAGATAAAATTAGAAATGATCTCTGTACATCATCCAAAGTAGGTACCAAAATATTAAAGGATTACAAACAATATATATGTATGTATTTATATGTGTACATTACCAGGAACTTCTGGAGCTCTGACCAAACTGATCACATACTCATCTTTAAACGCCCTCTCTATTACACAGCCCATCATCATGGCACAAGAGCGCCAGTAAGCCTAGAAAGAAAAATATGTACAAATGAAATACACACTAAGATTTGCCAAAGTTTCTACAATATTAAAATTTAAGTCAACTTTTGGCTTAGGAAATATTTCCCAAATATCTGCCCATTCTCAGTATGCAGCAATAGTTCCCATCAGGCCAGGCCATTCCTTCTACCTACCAAACGGAGCAAAGAATAATGCAACATCTGTAAGCTGTTAACAACGTTTCATGTAAGATATGAGACACTGTAATAGTCATCAATCAAAAGAGAGTTTTAATATCTGATAGTATTTATTTTTAACCCAGGGTAAAGTTATATTCTTAACAAATCTGTGCTAACATAAATATATATGTATATAGATATTTGTTAACATATCAGTATATTAACATTTATATAAAGTATACATAAGCTGATTATACCATTTATAAATATGAGAACAACCCAACTTTTAAAATGAAGTATCACTACCCTATATGTAACATCACAAAAGATACCAGTGGAGTTATTCTAATTTATAGCAAAGCAATCTCTCCACTAACAGGGCTCTTATTTTAATACTATATTTTGATACATGGACTTGCCTGATACAGGTATCCACACAATGACTTTCTCAAAGCAAAAAGGAAACACTGGTCCTGGACCACACCCGGCCACCTATTCCCCTTACTTGCACTATGTTTGACTAAGTGCTTGACTTTCATAAGCTCTTTTCCACATCTGAGAACAGCAAAAGTGGGGTCACCTGGTTGTATGTTTCAGACTGTTCCATTATATATTCTACACAACCACATTACACTAAAAATGAGTACAAACCCAAGCCTTAGCGGCAAGTAACAAAATCCACTTCTTCATTTATCCTACTTAAATGTTTTTATATGTTCAGTCAGAATACTTAAGCTCAAATCCAGGCCGTATGGCTCACTTCGTAAACTACTAACCTTTGCCAAACTGTGGAACCTCTCTCTGTCAATTATTCATCGAGAAATGAGGACATTATTTGCACCTACTCTGAAGAGTTTGTATGAAGACTAAATAAGTTCATATCTATAAATCACCAGAAACAGTGCTTGATACACAATATTCAACATTTCCTATTATCATTTCTATCATTTTCTTGCTTAAGTACTTCATTCCAACAAATACTTATTAAATGCCTACTGTGTAGTCAAGGACTAGATCCAACAAGAAAATGGTCTCTATCTTCACAGAGTCAAAAGTCATATGCATTCAACAGTTTATGTTACAATACAAAATTAAAATACTGTATTTAGAGACATTAGCCAAGTGTTGAGACTGTAAAGAATGCTGACAAGAAGAAAACTGGAAGGAATCACAGAGCAGATGGCATTTTAAATGAATCTCATAACGTAAATGGAATTTTAATAGGGGAAAGATATGCTAGCCTTGAAGAGCACCAACAAAAGCAAGAAGGATGATACAGCACAAACCGTTACCGACCACATATTCTAGTGTGGTCAGAGCAAAGAGGAGGTGAAAAGATGCGGAGGGAGGTGAGGATGAAGAGGTCGGCCAGGGCAGATTACGCAGAACCTAGAAAGCTAGGGCAACAATACAGAAGGTAGGCAAGTTCTTTAGGTGTCAGTGATGTGATTAGTCACCTACTAAGCCTATTTGTTTGTTTTTTGTTTTTGTGGTACTGGGGATGGAACTCAGGCATTTTACCTCCAAGGTACACCCTTAGCTCTGTTTTTCTTTTTAATTCTTTATTTTGAAACAGGGTCAAACTAAGCTGTGGAGGGCCTCACTAAGTAGCTGGGGCTGTCCAAGAACTGTGATCCTCCTGTCTCAGCCTCCCAAGTATTGGGATTACAAGCGTGTGCCACCACACTCAGCTCAATAAAACTCTTAATTACGCTATGATGGAAGATTTTCAAGTACTTAAAAGGGGGAAGGTAGAAAAGAGCTTAAAAAGTTACTGAAATTATCTGAAGAAGGTCAAAAGCTAAATCCAAGCAACAGTGGGGATGGATTCTCTAGCAATACAGAGGGTTATCAATAAACATAAGCTGAACGAAGTTATAAATAAAAATGACATGACATGCAAAGTTTTTAATCCAGATGCAAATGGAACTTTCAAAATATCTAATATAATAACTAGAACACTTATTATCTATTAAGCATAACATATGACCTTGGTCATATTTTTGCATCTCATATTCTTATTAAAGGACAAGGAAAAAATTGGGGGAGTGGATATGGAGACAGAAATACCTTGTTCACTTCTCCTGGATCACGGTCTTTGAAAGTTAAAAATTTGATTTCACAGGACTTGGTCAAAGGTTTATACATGTCCCAAGGCTGTCCATCCACAAGAGCCAGAATAGACTTCCTGCAGTACCACTCACTTAAATCTAGAAATGTAAAATTGATTAATGAACTAAATCTACAAAATTCAGAGTAAAAAGTTACATATTTAAGTACTACATTAAGAAATAAAATAATGGAAGGGCAAAATTACATGGAGTGTCTTTTTGCTGAAGAAAACATTTCGTATGGAACCTATGACCAATAAAAAAAAATACACAACACACTCAAGTTACTATTAATTATTAACAAAATTACCTAAATCATTTAAAAAGATCATTAAGGCCAACTCTATTTAAACTGCATTTGTCAGTTATGAACAAAACAATCTTTTAAGAGGTAAAGCAACAGCATGGATATATTTGGATAGATGAACACACAGCTTAGAAGAAAAGGGAAAAATACTAATAAACACACATACAAATCTGTTCTAGATCGCACCTTCTATTTCCATGACATGGACTCTTCAAGTTAAACATTGCACTTACCACTTTCTAGTTTTGAATATGAATTTATATATAGCCAATCAGCTCTAGTCGGCTCTGTAACCCTAGAATACAACTCTAAACCCAATTAAGATGTTTTGTAAATATATAAATACACACAAAAATGGTTGAACTACAAGGTCTAAATTATCAGCCACTACAAAAGTTCCAAGTTCATTCATTTATATATCCACAGCTAGTACCAGGCCTAGAACATAGCAAGTGCTCAATAAAACCTTACTGAATGACTGAAAATTATGAATGACAAGAAAGTCCTAGAGGTCATGCTAAGGTTGATTCAGAAAACTTATCTTGGGCTAAGGATGTGGCTCAGTGGAAGTGTTTGCCTAGTAATGTGTGAAGTCCTGTGTTTAATCCACAATACCACAAAGAGAGAGAGAGAGAGAGAGAGAGAGAGAGAGAGAGAGAGAGAGAGAGAGAGAAGAGCAAACTTCATCCCTACAAGAAGCAAGCTTCATCCCTATATGTGGTATGTCTAAAGCCCCACAATGTCCTAAGATCTTTCTGATTCTCGTCTGTAATCCTAGGGCCCATTCATAACAGAACTTCAAGAAATACTTGAAAAATCAAATGAGTAAATAATTATCATAAACATTAATTCAAGTACCAGAGTAGAGGGAGATTGAGAGTGTGCATTCCTTAAGCCAGCTTAGGCTGATAACTAAAACTGTAGATCACTTAAATGAAATCATTAGTCATTTTCCCAAAATTTTAAACAATGGAACTAGTCATGCCTATAAATATCTATTTTTGGAGGCTGTCTAAATATAAATATTGTTTTTATCAAAACTCTACCCAAATGTTTTGATCGAAATAATATTTAAAGGCTTTTTCCCCTACATTTCCACACCAAGTCACACCCAGGGCACAAGTATATCTCTCTTAAGCTATGAACAAAACAAAGATTTTTGCCCCAATTACATTTACCCCATGCACACTTTCACTCACATATTTACTATATGTAGCTATAAATGTAAAGACAACAACAAAGAGAAGCAAGTGGCAAGCAGATGAAAGATAAAGTTGGGCCAGAAAGAACTAGAAAGGAAAAGGTAGCCCCCCCCAAAAAAAGTGATCTGAACTATGGTAGTCCCTTCATCCCCAATCTTTTAATGAGACCTGCACAGTAACTTCTCCCACTGTATCAAACAGGATAAGCCTACCCAAGCAAAGGGCCAATGAACAACAAGAAGTGGCCAAGTAAAGGAGAACTTTCTGGAAGTTGAAAAAGCAACCGCAGCAGCTTATCTCCTCTGCACCAATTCCTCCACACAGCTCAGGTCAGAGGGTCAAAACTGTATCCTGATTCTGTTACTTACGCATGGCACAACTGTAAGGTGTTGAAATGTTTTTGTTCATCACAAAGACAGTGCCGGGATCAGTTTTCCCAACATGTTTAACTTCAATCTTCTCAGTTCGGGGAGTTAACGATAACTGCCTCTTTTTCTCTTTATTGAAGAGATCATTCCGCATTTCTGTCAGTTCAGTGGGTGACAGCTGAGCAGCTGGTGATGTTGCTATAAATCCTGTGGAGAAATTAAACATGAAGTCTAAAAAAACAAAAATAGTAACTTACTGCTGATATCTCAGCCCACTCCACTCCCGCACCACCATCCTCCTGGAACAAGAACAGGTGACAACAAGCCTTTGAACACCACCCATTCCTTAAAACTTCCCTCTTAAATGTCTAATATTAGTAATTAACACCTAAAGGGAAGTGTAGCTTGGAAGTAGAATGCCCCTTAGTTCAATTCCCAGTACTGAAAAAAAAAGGTAAAGGGCAGAAACCCACATGAGTAAATAAATATCATAAACATTACTTCAAGTGACAGAATAAACAGAGATTGAGAGTGTACATTCCCTAGGCCAGCTTAGGCTGATAACTAAAATTATCAATTACTTAAATTGGATCATTCCAAAAGCTTAAACAATTTTAACCCTACTTCAACTTCGTTTATTCCCATCAATCTCCTGTGATAATCCAAACCTTGCTTTAGAATAAAAGGCAAGAAGCAACCAGGAAACGGCACTAAAATTAGAGCAGACTCAGAAGGAGGGTGAGCAGTTGCGGGTTAGAAAGAGGTGAAGGTTAGGTCAGAGGGTGCACGGCCCCCTGATGGGTTTCACAACACAGCTACAGCTCTGTGGGTCTTATAAGCACAGCTGCACCATAACACAGAGTAGTCTGACCCAGTCTAAGGAGCAGTTACCAAAAATAAGAAAAGTCACAAGGGTAATATTCCAGCCCTGACCACCTCACCACCAAAACTAACCCTCACCATGGGTGAGCAACTGAGTCAGGCTGCTCCCAGGTACAGGCACTACCCTGTCCCTTGCTCTCTCTCTCATATAAACATGTTCTTGCTTCCTCCTAGGACAGCTGCTCTCCTGCAAGAGCTAACCTCGCCTGCAATAAACTTTCCCTAAATGGACCGACCTCTGGGGTCTCTTGTCTCTTGGGCTGCACCGATCATCTTACAGTGAAAAGCTCCAGGAGACTGGAAGGCCCGTGCCCCAACTATCAACACCTAGAGAAAGACACATTTATCTTCAAAACCCTAACTCGGGATCCAGTGTGGAAGCGCACGCTTGTAATCCCAGTGCCTGGGAGTCTGGGACAGGAGGATCCCGGTTCAAAGCCAGCATCAGCTACTTAGCGAGGCCCTTCGCAACCCAGTGTGACCCTTGTTTCAAAATAAAGAATAAGGGCGGGCGTGGTGGTAAAATCCCTGCACTTGGGAGGCCGAGACAGGAGGATCGCACAGGTTCCAAGCCAGCCTCAGTGAGGATACTTAGTGAGGCTCTCAGCAACGGTAGTGACACCCTGTTTCCAAATAAAGTATAAAACAGGTCTGGGAGTCTAGCCCGAAGGTAGTAAAGACCCTGGGTTCCACCCCCAGTACCAGAAAGAAAGACAGACAGGAAGGAAGGAAGGAAGGAAGGAAGGAAGGAAGGAAGGAAGGATGGATGGATAAAATGGGGCTGGGGGTGTAGCTCGGAGGTAGAAAGCCCCTGGATTCCATCTCCAATACCGCAAACCCTAATTCGGGGAATCTGACAAGACGGGTATGCGTATTCCTATGGGAAAATAAAAACACGTTTTATGGCAGATGGGGGCGCCATCTCCCCGAGCCCCCGGCCTCCCCGAGCTCCAGGGCTGGCCCCGGGCTGGATCCCGCCCTCCCCGACGCCTCGGCCCCATCTGTCCTCCCAGGCAGGGAAGGGAGGGTGCAGCCACCTCTCAGCCCACGAGCGCCCCCACGACCCGCTGCCGGCCCAATCTGGAGCGACAACAGTCTCTGCACTTCGTCGCGCGTCCCCCGGGCCGCGGACACTCACTCCGGCTGGGCCCGCGGCTCGGGGCGACCCGCCAAAGACGCAGCCCCCGGACGGCGGCAGCCATCGCCTCCATTGCGGCTATGGAAACGGCGGCGCGCCGGTCCGTCTCCGCCCTGGTCCCCCCCGGAAACTAGGATCACACACCCAAGGTTCCGTAAGGCAGTTCCGTTCCGGAGCCTACGCCCGAGCCGCCACTAGGGGGCGCGCTCGCGCCTCGCTGAGGATCAGTCGCCCGAGGCCCACATAGCCGGAGCAGAAGGTGTTCCCGCCGCTTGGCTGTGGCCCTGGGGTGCCCGCCACCTCCTGGGTCTGCAGGGGAGCAGGTGTCGCTGAGAAGGGCAGAGTCCCACACGTCCTTTTGCATTTTGAGCCAGCCACACTAGCCGGGCAAAGCCCTTGCTTCCCGCAAAGAGTATTTATAGGGAGAAAATTTCGGAAAGAAAAGACTTCCTAGTTACTTTCAGTTTGGGTTTGGGTTTTTGTCGTTTGGTTGGTGTTTTTTGTTTGTTTTGTGCTGGGGATTGAGCCCAGGGGTTTTCTACCCCTGAACTGTACTCTCAGCCCTATTTGTTTGTTAGGATAGCACTTAATTGCCTATGGCCTCCCGAAACTGCTGAGGCTGACCTCCAATCTATAATCTTCCAGTCTCAGCCTCCCAAATACTAGCATTACAGGCCTGTGCTACCATGCCCAGCTACTCTCGGTGCTGGTCAGCCAGGCTGGCCATGCCGGAGAAATCTCATAGCTCGTGGACCCGATTCTCCATCTGATTCTCCATTTAATTAGCTGTATTTTTGTAGGCTTGGATCCACACCATGTTAACACTGGAAGAAACTTTGGTATTTGTTTAATTTTTGCATTACTGGGATGAAACCTAAGGACTACTGAGCTACATCTCTGGCATTGTTTGTTTGTTTGTTTGTTTGTTTGTTTGTTTAGCAGGTTCTCACTGAACTACACAGGATGGCAAGAACTAGGGATCCTCCTGCCTTATCCTCTCGTGGTTGTTCCAGCGCGCCCTCTGGAGGAAACTTATGTAATGCTCTTTTCAAATTATATAGATTAATTTATAAGACATCTCTAGGGTGTAGAGAGAATAGTAAAAGGCACCCCGGGGCTTAGATTTTATCTTTTGCCCACTGATGTCCAGTAGACACTTATGAACGCCACTCCGAAAACTCCAGTGTAGTCTCTTAATCCCCTTGACGTAGGAGATTTTTGCTATTTGAAGTCAGCGTTCTATATGCAAAATATGGAAACGTTTTGGTTTGGTTTTGTTTTTTAAGTCTAAGTTGTTAAGACAGTGGCTTTACTGAAGCTGTTGCGTTGGTGGATTTAGCCAGAGACCCTCAGCCCCACCAGCCCAGGATTTGCAGTCCACACACAGCGCCACCTGGTGGAAGTGCGGGCCACAACACGAGCCCCTGCGCCCTCCTGGACACCGGACTCTCATTCAGGACTCCGCGGAGTCCTGTGTCCTCACTTGAAATGAGAAATGGATTTCTGATAACCCGCTCTACATATGACACTACATCCCACTTAAGATCCTAATTCAAGTAACGAAATGAACATATATATACATAGGTGTGTTTGTCTGTCTTTCCTTCTTGAGTTTATACACAAGGGTTCCTCTGAAAGCTTTCTGTTTCACCAGCTTTGTGGAGATGATATTATTATTTTGTGCAGATTATAGTATTTCTAGACATTTAACCCTGTCTAGAAATGGCAAAGCTCAAGCTTCAGAACATAAAATTAAGGAAAACTGATCACAAATGCATTTGGAGACAGGCCATTGGAGCTCTAAGTATTAACCTGGTTGGAAGGATGTCACTAGTGATAATGGCCACCAGATATTAAATATGTGCCAGTCCTGGGGTGAGCTTTATTAATTATGACAAGTTCCCTGAATAATAATTATAATAATATATCTTTTCCAGGGAAGGAAATTCGGGTTAGAGAAACTGAGAGAATTATTCAAGGTAGATCTTTCACCAAGAATTCCCACAAATATCTTCTTGCTTTAAATCTACCCTATCTTGCCAGAGGTGGTGGGGTACATTTATAATCCCAGCGTTTGGGAGGCTGAGACAGGAGGATTGTGGTTCACAGACAGCCTCAGGTACTTAGGACTTTTGTAACACAGTGAGACCCTTTTTCAAAATAAAGAATAAAAAATAGGGCTGGGGGTGTGGCTTGGAGGTAGAATTCCCCTGGGGTCCATCCCCAGTACTGCAAATAATAAATAAATAAATAAATAAATAAATAAATAAATAAATAAATAAAATAACTCTACCCTTTCTTGCCTTCTTTATCAACCCTCTCCCCAAATCATGGTCTCACTCTATCAATCTCTTCTCAAGAAAAGAGAAGTCAGTGGCAGTAAATATCTGAGGCAAACTTGGAACATTATTATTCCAGAAAGAGAGGTAATGCTCTAAAACAGACAAACATGTTGAGGGACAAATGATCCACTTTGAAAAAGCACTCATTGTCCAAATTTAGGACACTTTAATAAAAAGAATTATGATTTTTATTTTTTAGGAAGTTTGTTTATTCTTTTGTTGCCTGTGCCTTTGAAATCATATCCAAGAAATCACTGCCAATTTCAGTGTTGTGAAGTATTATGACCCAGGTTTTCTTTTAAAAGTTTGGAGTCTTAAGATTTACATTATCTATTTTGAGTTAATATTTGTATATGGTGTTAGGTAAGGATCCAATCTTATTATTTTTCAACAATATTTAGTGAAAATATTATTATTTCCTTCACCAAATGTTCTTGGAAACTTTGTCAAAAATAACTTGACCATATATGGAAGAATTTATTTCTAGGCTTTTTATTTTACTCCACTTGTTTATATATCTGCCTTTATAGCAGTACTACACTGTTTTAATTATTGTAGCTCTATAAGGTTTGAAATCAGAAAATGTACATCTTCTAGCTTTATTCTTTTTTGAGATTGTTTTGGGTATTTAGAGTTCATATTTCATGTTAGGATAGACTTTCTGAAAAAAAAATAAATGTATGATAGTTTTACCTTAAATAAAAAAAGAAAAAAAATGTCCTCTGGTAAGAAAGAAAGCAAAAAAAAGAATTATGATAAGGAATTATAACAGTATGTATGCTAAAAATCCAGGAGCCCATAATGAAACCCAAAAACAAATGACAGTGAAGAGTGGAGAAATTTTTTTTTTTTTTTTTTTTTTTTTTTACAAAAGAATGCCAGAAAGCCAGGGCTGGCAGTGTATAAGTGTAATCCTAGCACTTTGGAGGCTGAGACGGGAGGATGGTAAGCATGAGGACAGCCCCAGCAATGTATTGAGATTCTCATCAAAAAAAATAAAATCAGTGTGGGGGTGTACCTCAGAGGTAGAAAGTCCCTGGATCCAAATTCTAGTAGTGCACACACACACACACACACACACACACACACACACACACAGAATACCAGATAACATATTTATTAGGAAATGGAGGAAATTACTATTCTGATGTTCTAGGTGTGATAATTGGTTCAGAAAGGGATTCTTGCCGGGCACAGTGGATCATGAGTGTAATCACAGTATTTGGGAGGCTACAGAGAGAAAATTTAGCCTTTTCGATAGAGAAATTTGGTGTATACTTGAGATTTTGAACCTCTGCCAGAAGCCCTTGTTTTAGAGACTGCTCCCCACTCTGTAGAGCTACTGGGAGGTGGTGGAACCTCTAGGAAGTAGGGCCTAATGGAAGGGAAGCCGGTGATTGGGGGTGTGCCGCTGAAGGGAATATTTGGCCCCAGTCTCTTCCTGTCTCCCTCGCTCTCTCTCTCTTTGCTTCTCCTGCCATGAGGTGAGCAGCTTCCTCTGTCACACACTGCCACCATGAGGCAATGTTCAACCACAGGCCCAAAGCAACAGAGACCCTGGGGATGGACTAAATTCTGAAACCATGAACTAAAAACACACCTTTCATTCTTATAAGTTGATTTTCTCAGGTATTCTGTCACAGTGACAGAAAGCTGACTAACAGATTATAGATACACTTTTACAAAGTGTTCAAACTTATCATCACCCAACACAGGACAATCTGAGATTATTTGTGCCTTCTGGTTGTATTATATATGACGTTCCCTCTGTAATATTCCTGCCACAAAGATTTACCTTGAACCTAAAGAATTATGAGGTGAACCAAGTAGATATATACAGAAAATGAGACATTGTACAAAACAACTGGTTTCAACTCTTCAGAAATACCAGTGTCATGAAAAGCAAACCAGAAATGTCAGCAAGCTGTTCTAAATTAAAGGTGACTAAGGAGACATACAATTTATATTAGTGTCCAATCTTTTGGCTTCAGATGAGAAAGAAAAAGACATTCAGAGCTGGATATGGTGGTACACACCTGTAAACCCAGTACTTGAGAGGCTGAAACAAGAAGATTGGAGGCCAGCCTCAGCAATTTAGTGAGATGCTTAGCAACTTAGAATGAAGTTGTTTCAAAATAAAATTTTTATAAAAGGGCTGGGGATGTAGCTCAGAAGTAGAATGCCCCTGGGTTCAATCCCCAGTACCAAAAAGAAAAAACATTTGTGACATAGAAATGTGAATATTCTAAATAATGCATCACTGCTATATATCTTGAATATAATATTATTCATACAGAAGAGACTCCTTGGTCTTAGAATATATTTACTGAATCATTTAGAATTGAAGTATCATGCCTATAACTAACTCAAGTAGTTAAGAAATAGGCTACATGTTGAGAGAAGGATCAAGAAGAATATAGCAAGTGTGGCAAAAGTAAACAAATGCTGATATAAGTGAGGGTGGTAATTGTAATACTACTCCAACTTAATGCAGAAAGTTTTCACAACAAAAAGGATGGGAATAACCACACCATTTTTTAAAATTTTTTATTGGTGCATTGTAGTCATACATCTTAATGGGGTACAAGATGGTGGAGGCATACATGCACACATCACCCAATTAACCCTTCCCAAATCCAGCCCCATTCCCTCCCTTTCCCTCCTTATGTTTGGCTTAGTGATTGACTTTGACATGTTTGTTAATGTACATCCTGTACGTTAGGGAATTCCCCTCTTTCCCCCCTCCTATCCCCTCAGTTAGTTTGCCTTATTTGCTCATCTATAGAATCTCCTTTTTCGTCTAGGTCTCCTCCTATGACCCATTTTCTTCCTAGGTTCCGCATATTAGGGAGGGCATCCAATTTCTTTTCCAGCCAGGAAAACTTATTTTGCTCACCTGTCACATCGGTGCACCCCCTACTGGTTGGCTATGTAATTGCAACTTCATTGTGGAATCCCGGCTGCAGAAGCCCCTACTTGGGATCATGCTTCAGGTGGTGGAGGGAAAGGAGTGCCATATGCTGGATCTTAAAAGCTTCTGCTCAGTCTCACCCTAGTCAGGGGCAGCCCCTTTGCCAGTCACGGGGGAGAAGTGTGCCTCCTATGGGGAGCCAGGCTGAACTCATAGATTTCTCCATTCAAGGAGGAAAACAAGCCATTGCAATGCATCAGGAATCCAATAGCCTGGTAATTTTCCCAAGATCATAAAGGTGAGCTGGGACTCAAACTCAGATCTGTCTCCAAAGCCTATGCTTTCTTTTTTCTCAAGTTTCTATTTTAATCCAAATATTATTTCAATAAGCTATTTTAATATTATTATTTTAAACTTTCAAATCATTATACATTTGCTTGGATAGAAAATAATATATTTTATAGAAATTTAATATTTTATTTCATATACATTTATATTTTATATATCTATAGTATAACGTTTCCCTCCCAGCTCCTTCCCCATTCATAAATTCGTGTGTGTGTGTGTGTGTGTGTGTGTGTGTGTGTGTGTGTGTGTGTGTGAGATCAGGGATGGAACCCAGGGGCATTCTTCCTCCACAATACATCCCCAGCCCTATTTTTTTGTTCTTTATTTTTGAAACAGGGTGTCACTAAGTTGCGAGGACCTCATTAAGTAGCTGAGGTTGGCCATGAATCTGTGATTCTTCTGCCCATTCACAAATTCTTACCAAAACCTGGCACCGTTTCTTTAATATCGCTGAGAGTTCTTGAAACTTCTATCTCCTAACCCAAATATATATCCTTATTTTCCCTTTTTGACCCAAAGCCACATACTGAACAAATGGTTCTGGGCTTTGCAAAGCTATACTTAAATCGGTGTGCATTAGTCAAGTCCTCACAATCTGATTAGGGAAAGTACCATGAGGGAGGGAGAGGCAGCCAGGCAAGGCTGGCCCCACAGGGAGTAGGAAAGAGAGGGAATCCCACAAAAGCATTCTTGGCCACCCATGAAGTCCAAAGAGGGTTTGTGGAAGTTATTAGCATTCCTTCCACCAGAGTCTACCATTGAAGGGCTTGCCTTAGTTTTCCTGAGGTTAAAAAGTAAAGTAGAAAGGAGACAAAAGGAAGAATGAGGAAGTATAATTTTAATTTAGAGCTCTACATGCCTTTCCAGGGCTGTCTTTCCCAGGCCTGTCATGTCACACCCAAATGTCTGAGAAATCTGCAATGGTAGAATTAGCATGAATTCTGCTAATTACCTTGTGCTCTGTTAATTAGCCCACCAATAACTAGATCAAGAAAAGAGAAATATATTTTAAGAAACCCATAGTTTAGGGGACTCTCTAGCAATTTCTGTTGATCAAATAATGGAGACCTTGCCTACCTAAAGGAGTGGAGAAGCCGGGCGTGGTGGCTCACACTTGTAATCCCTGTGTTTGGGAGGCAAAGACAGAGGATCGCACAGGTTCAAAGCCAGCCTTGCTGGCTTAAGAGACCCTGTTTCCAAATTTAAAAAAGTATAAAATAGGTCTGGGAGTGTAGCCCAGAGGTAGAAGAGTTTCCAGGGACCCCAGTACCACCAAAAAAAAAAAAAGTGGAGAACTGTCAGACCACCAGTTGGATGTCATCCTTATATGCCATCCCATACCACACCACCATCAAATTTTCTTTAAAAGAATGGATGTCACCCTCACATACCTTCCCATATAACCCTCTCCTTACCAAATTTTCTTTAAAAGAAGAGCCAGGTGTTACAGTTTGACCTGTTATGGTTTGAGAAACTGTCCCCAGGGACCTCTATTAGGCTCCTGAAGATTATTCCCATAAAACCGCAGGTTCTTGTCCTGGACTAAGGATAAATATGCAATAGTCTGGACACTTGGTGAAGAGTTAAATGAGTTTATTACAAAGATAAATTATTACAAAGATAGAAATTGAGAATACAATTACAGCCCTATACTATCACAAAATAATATGGGTGGGGGGTGACCCGAACTGAAGTCACCAAACTACAAAACACAGAAAAGCTTTTATAGACATAAAGTCGTCCATCTTGCTCTCCTATGTAATTCTGTGACATAGGTAAAGTCTGCCCCCTTAATTTCCCACCTGTTGGTCCTAGGTTTCTTTGTTTATACCAGAATGACTCATAGGTCAAAGGCCATGTGATATCTGTTCTCCTTTCATGAAGGTCAATCCCCTCCTCCCATCCTCTTGGGGAATATGCAAACTTGTCTTTAGAATGTGGAAGTCCAAAGCTCCAACTCCACTATCCACTTGCTAATTACTTTTAACCAGGGTAATTTGCATTATAACAGCTGCCTGATTCCTGGCAGTAACCAGGCCCTGACTGACCGACCTTCTCCTTCACAAATCTGACCTCCATGAACCAATTTTTGAGAGATATATTAATAACCAAAACTTCTCGAATCTTCTAGGCCATTCCTAATACTGGTACACAGGGACCCTGAAAGCACCTTTCACTGTTGAAACGGTTCACAAAGTCCCGTGCATGTATATCTTCTCTCCTGAACAAATCCATTTGTATCTCTGACTGATGCATACTGAGATTCTTTCCCATCACATACATAGTGAGTCAAGATCCTCCTCTCTGGAAAAGTCTCAGACTTCTTTCAAAGGCATTTCCACTTTGCTAGGTCTTCGGCAAGGATATTCCCTGAGAAGCAGGAAGTGTAGCCTTAGAGGAAACATGTGATTCACTTCTGAGTTCCTCAGCTGGGTCTCTGGGCTCCTTACCCTCCCTGTCTTTGGAGACCTATGAAGAGCAGAACATAAGTATATTTCAGGAATCAAATAAAAAGAAACCTGAAAAGCATTTACATGTTCTACATAGTAAACATACACACATTTTTACCATTTATATCAGGGCTGATAAGTTGGGTCCTTCCCCCAAGTGATCTCCCAGTGGGAACAGGAAGCAGAACCCCGGAATCCAGAAACAGAGATATCACGAGGCTCCAGGTGCCTGGAGACTCGAAATATCGTGAGACTATAGATGTCGCGAGAGAATCAGCATGCCTATAAAACATCGGTGCCTCTGATCCACCATGTTACTCAGCCGGGAGATCAAGACTATGTGCAACTCTCCAGACGTATGGCCCATCGGTCCCTTTCCCCACGGCTGGCTGACTCTCCAGAGGGGCTGGATCTGAATAAAACAGTGGTCTCTGATAACCCAGTTGGTGTTTTTACCTCCCTCCTAAACCCCCCAACTCTATTTTCAACCTAAAAAGGCTCCATTTCTACCTGAGAACAGTCATTCAAACTCCTGTAAAATAACACAAGGGGAAAAAATATATATATGTGCAACCCATGGTTATGCTTTCTACTGATCTATGACACAAGGCTAAATCCAACCTTTACTTCAACATTATTCCTGATCAACTCCCTTGTAGGCTGAGCTGGCTGAGAAGTGTGTGTGTGTGTGTGTGTGTGTGTGTGTGTGTGTACGCGCATGTGTATGTTAAGATGAAAGATAGTTGCATATAAAGATGCACACAGGACTGGGGTTGTAGCACAGTGATAGAAGCATGCCTAGTGTGTTCCATTCCCAGTACCACAAAAAAAGAATAAACAAAGATGTACACAAAGTCTGCTCCTTCACCTATCATTCCTCCTGAAATCATCTCTTTCTTCCTAAATTGTAAAAAAAAAAAAAAAAAAAAAAAGTCCTATCAGTTTTTTCCTAGTAGTAAGGAGAAAATCAAAGATACAGATCACCAAGGCATGGAGTCTGCTGTCCATATTTATTGTTTCATTTTACAAAAAGTTGTACAGTAACATATGTGCATATGTGTGTGTATAATATATGAACTGCATTAAAAAAGTGAATTTTTATATCTCCAAGCCCCATCAAATAATGTTTGTTTAAACACTGATGAACTGAAGAAAATTATGAACTAAATCACATATTAAAGGGCTAGTACAGATCACTCATTCCACACCTCCTCCCTCATTAGTAGATAGAGAAAATGAGCCACAGGAGGACTAGTATTTGGCTCAACATCATCCAGAATACAAGTGTAGCATCTGGGATACTTGGAAATACCAGGGTATGCAGAAAATTCTAAGACTCTGAAATTGGCATGCAATCCTTAAAAGGCCTCCGAGTCATCCCACCCTACAGCAGCCACACCAAATCCTTCATTTCACAGTTTGGGGAATGTGGCAAGAATTCTCCTCCCATTTGCTTAGGATTTCAAAGATGTATTAATCCCCAAGACATGTGTTAATATGGATTTTCTTAGATGAAAGAGGACAAATATTTTTCCCAGAATTAAGTTCCTCTCAGCCAACCATCTTGCTTCAGAGTAAGAAAACCCATTAGATTAAAAGCTCACTCATGGTCCTTCAAGACAGGGAGTCATGGCTCCTAAGGGACACAGTGAGAATTGGTTCAAGTAATGCTTTTTTGATGAAACAACATACTTTCCTCCAGAATCTCTTTCCCTCCATCATAGATAACATTCCCTCCTCACATTTTGTTGTTTCATACCATTTGCAGGAAAATGGATGGAATTCAAGAATATTACACTAAGTATAGCGAGTCTCAAAAAAAAAAAAAAGAGAAGATGTATGTTTTCTCTTATACATGGAAGCTGAAAAGACATTCAGAAATAAGGGTGACATCAGATAGATGAGCAGAGACTCCTGGGGAGGGACTGAGAGGCATTAGGGTAGGAAAGTGGGGAATGATGTTATTAATAAAAACAACGGTTAAAATAATGCTGTGAATGTATACAAAATTACCTATTCCAATCTCAAAGACATGCAAAGGGAGGGTGATGGAGGGGGGCAGCTGGTAGGGAGGGCACCAAGAGTTATGTGCAAGTATTTTTCCAACACTCTTTACCCCAATGTGATATACAGTTACAGTGCACCAAATAATTAATTAATTCCTGACCCACTTTCCCTTATTCCTAGTCCCTTGACTGTGACACTTGCCCATCTTTGGACTGTAACATTCCTCCCCTCTCTACCATTAAATCTTGACTTACCACGGGAGAATCACAGAGGTCAGCCCAAATCACCCCAAAACCACACATTTCCTAACTTGTGGACTACTACAGTATAGTGAGGAGTGAAAGCTTATGTTACATCCCAGTTCTCCAGTTCTTAGACCAATGACCTTGGACATATTGATCTGTAATTTACTTAGCCATACTTACCTCTGCTGTCCATGTAGGATATTTGAAATGCTCTGTTGCCGTGAACATCTATCTATACAATATCTGTGCACTGGTGCTCCCCGCCCCCAGAAGTTTCTACCCATGGAATTGCATGTCCAAGAGTACATGCATTTGGACTTTTGATAGGACTGCCAAAGTGCCCATCAAACCCATTAGCATACAAGATGAAGCAGAGATAGATTTATTCCAGATGAAACCTGTGCGTATAATCTCAATGGAAAAAGGCAACACATTCATGAATCTTTGAACTGGTGACTGCAGTCCCAGGGTTATACTTCCCAATTTTCTACCTTTCCAGTTTCATACGTAAGAGTTTATAAACCTAGCCTGATGCTTACCTGTTGAGGTTACCACAGACAAGGCAAACTCAGGATTAGGAATTTCAACTGCTTGTCAACCTCCTCGATGGGCACCTTTTATTCCACACAGTTGTATACCTCGGATTTGAATGAGTGAACTAACTGGACTTTCTAAGTACTTTTTCCCCCCGATTCCCTCTCTCTTGACTGTTTTTACTTTTCTGTTGTTGTTTTACATTGCAGAAAAACCATAATCTCCCTGCACAAATTCAAATATTAGAAGCCTACAGGGAGTAAAGCTTAAAAGTTACCCTTTTCAATCTCCCTGCACTGTCTCTATCTACAGCTGTATGTATCTCAAATACTATTTTTCAGTCCATGACTTTATATCTAACTGGTCCACACCAACATTACTCGTGTTACTTAAATGAATCTCCAGGAAACAGAGAGGCAATGCAATGTAAGGAGATCAAGAATAAGAAATAGCCAGGTGTGGTGGCGCATGCTTGTAATCCCAGCATTTGGGAGGCTGAGACGGAGGATTGTGGTTCGCGGACAGCCTCAGCTACTTAGTGAGGCCCTCTGCAACTTAATGAGACCCTGTTTCCAAATAAAGAATAAAAAATAGGGCAGGGGGTGTAGCTTGGAGATCAAATGTCTCTGGGTTCCATCCCCAGACCCCCCACCACACACACAAAAAAATTAAATAATAAAAAATTTAAAAATAAAGAATAAGAAATAATATTCCCTGGAACAAGTCTCCCTGGGACAACTGTGGGAGTATTTTGATAACTTTTGGCAGCAGGACACGGCATGTGATGTTGAGGACAGAAAACCTTGGCATTCAAACAAGCAAATGGTTTGGCCACAGTTTTTGTTAAATTTCTGCCATGCTTGCAGATGCCAGTTACAATTTCTCAGACTGCAGAGCTGCTACACGTGACAGTCTCGAGAATGGTTCACAAGTGTCGCCAAATAATTCACCCTTTCGTAGTAAAACTTATGTGAACTCTTCAAATAATCATTCATATGAGAACAAAACCCCTACTGATATTTTGTATTCCTCCCGTGCCTTGTGGATGCTACTCTGCCATGGAATCAGAAGCCAGGCAAACTTCCAAGTCAAGTTTTATGTAATTTAATCTTGCTCATAGATTTCAAGACTATTAAATCTTCAAGCCAAAAACAGACTCCATTTTTTCCTAAACTTAGAGCTCTAAATGTCTATATTTTAAAATATCTTAAAGCAAAATTTGCAGAACACTTTAAAGAACTAGAATAAGAAGAAAAAACTAACCCTGAAACTAGAAGAAAGTAAATGATGATTCAGGCAAAAACCAGCAAAATAGAGATGAGAAAAACAGAAACAGAAAAATCAATGAAAAGTCAATTCTATAGGGGAGAGGGTGGTACTAGAGGCACTCTGTCAATGAGCTACACCCCGGACTTGTTTACTTGTTTGTTTGTTTTTATTTTGATACAGGGTCTCCTTAAGTTGCTCAGGCTGGCCTTGAAATCGTGATCCTCCTGACTCAGCCTCCCAAGGCGATGGGATTACAGGTGTGTGCCATAGTGTCTGCAAAAAAAAAAAGCCAATAAAAAAAAACTTTAGTAGGCTGACAAAAAAGAGAAAAAGAGAAAGAAATACAAATTACTAACATCAAGAATGAAAGCGAGCCAGGCATGGTGGCACATGCTTGTAATCAGAGCATTCGGGAGGCTGAGACCAGAGGATAACAGATCGCGGACAGCCTCAGCTACTTAATGAGGCCCTCTACAACTTAGTGAAACCCTGTTTCAAAATAAAGAATAAAAAAATAGGAGGTCATGTGAGGCAAGGCCGGTGCTGGGGCCTCCGAGGCCGGGATCGGAGCCTGCCGAGGGGTTAGGCTGGTGCCGGGGCCAGCGGCCGGCATCGGAGCCTTTCGTGAGGCAAGACCGCTACTGAGGCCTCCGAGGCCAGGATTGGAGCCTGCCAAGGGGTTAGGCTGGTGCTGGGGCCAGTGAGGCCAGGATCAGAGCCTGCCATGAGGCAAGGCCAGTGCTGGGGCCTGAAAGGCCGGGATTGGAGCCTGCCAAGGGGTTAGGCCGGTGCCGGGGCCAACAGCCAGCATCGGAGCCTGCTGTGAGGCAAGGCCGCTACTAAGGCCTCTGAGGCCAGGATCAGAGCCTGCCTTGAGGCTAGGCCAATGCTGGGGCCACCGAGGCTGGGATCAGAGCCAGCCAAGGTGTTAGGCCGGTGTCAGGACCAGCGAAACCAGAATCGGGGCCTCCCATGAGGCAAGGCCGCTGCTTGACCTAGTGAGGTCTGGATCAGTCCACCAGGTAGCCAGGCCACTACTGGGGCCGTCAAGAATGGGATCGGTACTTGCAACGTGGCATGCACAGAGAAATATCGCAGAAAATAAAAACCAGATGCTTCCCCTAATCAGCAATAACTAGGAGGAAAGGGGCAACAGGAAGAGGTCGAGCTATAGAAAGGGCCCTATAGTAAAGCAATTAAGGTAACCAATCAGAGGGTATGGAATAGGGGAGGATAGAGACTCTTTAAAATGCAGGAGGTACATAAACAAATGTATCAAAGTTAATCACCAAACAAGCATGGGATCGAGGGAGGGGGAGGGAATGGGATGGGGACTGGATGAGGGCTAATTGGATGATGTGTGCTTGTATATCCTCTCAAGTCTTGTATTCCAATGTGATATATGATTACAGTGCACCAATAAAAATAAATTAAAAAAAGAAAAAAGAAAAAAGAAGATATTTAAAGAAGTAAATACCTCAAATGAAAAAAAAAAAAAATAGGAGGTCAAATGCCCCTGGGTTCCATCCCCAGACTCACACACACACAAAAAAAAAAAAAAAAAAAAGAATGAAAGAGATCACATTACTACCAACCCTAAAAAACTAAAAAGAATTACTAAGAAACTTGAACAATTGTACGCTAACATATTCAGTGGTCTAGATTAAACAGGCACCTTTCTAGAAAGACACAAATTACCAAAACAGACTTCAGGAGAAACAAAAAATCTGAGCTGACCAATAAAAGTAAGGACACCAAATGAACAATTTTAAAACTTCCTACAAATAGTTCCAGTTGACCTTCCTGGTTAAATATCACACACATTCAAAAGAGAATAACAATTCTTTACTAACTCTTCCAAAAGATAGAAAATAACACTATTTAACTCATTTTATGATGCCATAATTGCCCTGATACCAAAACCAAAGATATCATAAGGCAAAAAATACATAAATAAATAAATACAGACAGACCAATATCCCTTTGGAATATAAATGCAAAAACTTCCTCAACAAAATATTAGCAAGGTGAATTTAGCAACATTACAAAAAGATTATATGCCTTGACAAATAGGATTTATGCTAAGAATGCAAGGGTTGTTTAACATAGGAATGTCATCAGTGCAGTGCACTATGTAATAGAACAAAAGGACAAATGCCACATGACCATCTTAGCAAATTCAGAAAAAGTGTTTAGCAAAATCTAATTCCCTCATGATAAAAACACCCAACAAACTAGGATAGGGAAGAACATTCTTCAACCTGATAAAGAGCATTATGAAAAGCCACAGATAAAATCAGGCTCAAAGTGAAAAGACTGAACACTGCACCTTAATAAGGAACAAGAAAAAAGGATGCTGGGCATGGTGGTGCACACCTGTAATTCCACTATTTGAAAGGCTGAAGCTGGAGAATCACAAGTTCGTGGCCAGCCTCAGCAACTTAGTGAGATTCTGTTTCAAAATAAAATAGGGCTGTGGGTGTGGCCTGGAGGTAGAATGCCCTGGGTTCAATGCCCAATAGAGAGAAACACACACACACACACACACACACACACACACACACACACACATACACACACACATATCCCTATTCATCTCACTACTATTTAACATTTTACTAGACATTATATTCAGAGAATTTAGACAATAAAAAATAAAACTAAGCCAGGCATTGTGGCACATGTTTGTAATCCCCACACTTGGGAGGCTGAGACAGGAGGATCATATAGGTTCGAAGCCAGCCTCTGCTACTTAGTGAGGCTCTCAGCAACTTAGTGAGACCCTGTTTCCAAATAAAATATAAAATAGGTATGGGAGTATAGTTCTCTTTTAACATCTGAAAGAACTAAAATGAGCTTCTAGACCAGAGACTCAGAGGCCCCTATCTCAGAACTCCTATCCTGGATCATGAAAAACTGAGGAGTGTCTTCTTTCAGTTCGCTTAAATCATGTTCATGCATGTCAGCTGATAATACCACATCCCTTCACTAGATGCGTGCCTAGTGCTTCCTGTGCACCTGGCTTGGCCCTACTTGGGGAGAGAAAGCAGAGAACAAAACACACACAAACACACACACACACACACACACACACACACACACACACACAATAAATAAATGAATAAATTATAAAGCATTGAAAAGAATAAATTAGTTTTCATTTAGCAAAATAAGTGTAACACTTGTACACAAAATAAGTGCATGACTTAGCTAATAGAGTACAGTAAGTGCATATGACTTGTCTGAAAAACTACAAAAGAGGTCTATTTCTCGACACTGCCTATGGAGGTAGCAGCCATCTCCCATTCCGCATCACGGCTATCCTTAGACCCCTCATAAAGCTCAGGGTCATCAAAAAAGGACCAAGAAAGGACCAGACATACCAATATGTCAAAGTTGAGTGTAACTAGCAGAAACCCAGATAAATTGACAACGGGATACAGAAACAATTCTAGGACCAGATCTCGATGCCCAACACTGGTGAAGGGGCAACAAGACAACAAAGTAAATGTTGCCCAAGGACTTCTGCAAATTTCTGGTCCAAAACGTAAAGAAACTGGAAGTGTTCCTGATGTGCACCACATCTGGCTGTGCTGAGATTGCTCACCATGTTTCCTCCAAGAACCGCAAAGCCATTGTGGAAAGAGCAGTCCTGCTGGCCATGAGAGTTATCAACCCCCATGCCAGGCTGCACAGCAAAGAAAGCAAATATAGGGCTCACAAGCAGGTAGTGTGTGTGTGTGTGTGTGTGTGTGTGTGTGTGTGTGTGTGTAAATAAAACCACAAAAACTGCCAAAAAAAGAAAAAGAAACAAACCTTTGTTGAAAGACATTAATAAATGGAAATGCATGTCATTTTCATGGGTTACAGACTTAATATTGTTGAGGTTACTATAGTCTCCAAGTTGGTTTACAAATGCAATGTAATCTCTATAAAAATCCCAACTGGTTTTTTGAAGAAATTGTCAGGCTGATTTCAATATCAAATGAAATTCAAGGGGATCCAGAAGAGTCAAAAACAATCTTGAAAAATTAAAATTAATATGGAGGACTCACCCTTCCTAACGTCAAAACTTAGCTACAGAACTCCAGTGATCAAAGCCGTATGGCTCTGCTTGCCATGAGAATTGGCTTACAGGTGTAGGGGATGGAGTGCAGTAGTAGAGGGCTTGTCTGGCATGCATGGGGCTCTGGGCTCAGTGCCTGGTACAATAACACACACACACACACACACACACACACACACACACACACACACACGCGTGCACACACACGCATACACGCGCATGCGCACATGTGCAAAATGATTATATAAATTGAGATGTCAGAAATAAATCCTTATTTTTATGGGCAAAATATTTTTGACAAATTCGTCGAGGCATGATGGGGAAATAATAATTTTCAACATGAATGATTCTGGAACAATAGGACATCCACAGTGTAAGAATGGGGATATTTGCTGAGATGTAATTCACATGCCAAACTACATCCACAAAATTTTACTACTACCTCCCTATATCTATAAATTAACTCACTCACGCCCTGTGCTGTAGTGCACACCTGTAATCCTAGCTACTCAGGAGACTGATGCAGGAGAATCACAAGTTCAAGCCCGGCCCCCGGGTATTGTACCTGAAATATCCCATAGGCCAAATTACTGTCAACCATTAATTTCTTCTGCCCACCTCTCCTCATTTAAAGCTAAAAAACAGCCAGGTGTGGTGGCGCACGCTTGTAATCCCAGCACTTGGGAGGCTGAGACAGGAGGATCACACAGTTTCAAAGCCAGCTTCAGCTATTTAGTGAGGCTCTCAGCAACTTAGTGAGACCCTGTTTCCAAATAAAAATATAAAATAGCTCTGGGAGTATAGCCCAGAGGTAGAAAAGCCCCTGGGTTACACCCCTAGTACCACACACACAAAAAAATAGAACACAAGCACAGTCCCCAGTGCCACACCCCTAAGGATCTCCCTCCTCCAGCCACTTCCCACCTCCCTAGGTTACCGCCCAGTAAATCTATTACAATGGAGTTATCCACTCATGAGGTTACAAGTCTCATGACTCAATTATAAAAATTCTGCACATTAATACATGACCTCTTCCGGGAGCATTCTATATCCAACCATAACATGATCATAGCTAATACTTGTAACTGCCTTTTTCCACTCTCAGTTCTATATTTTCTATTGCTTTCTACAAGCACCTTAGCTGGTGTTTTTCTTCAGCTGATACAGCAGTGCAAACCTTTATTTCTAAAGGCTCTGAGTATTAGTTGTACTTGATTTGTTGTACTGTTGCTGTTTCCCATCATCCTTAATCACCGGGCATGGTAATACTAAAAGACACCCTAAGGCATCTTCTGTATTCCAGATACACTCTTCCTGAGTCATAGTCCAATTTCCCATTAGTAATCATGCTCAGTCACACAATCCAGCACAGTAACTCCCTTTTTGCTTATTGACTTAGAAGCATGAGGAGTTCAAAGTAGCCAATGGCATTTTTAACATGCAATTCAATAGAGTCATTGTCTCTACTGATGGAAGTATTTCTCCTTCTGAAACTAAGCTCTCTAGTCCAGCAGAGGGTATGGTCATGAAAACAGAAAGCAAAATTTTTGATAATGGATCACTGGGGATGATAGTGAGAGGGGCCAAGTCTATTTCTATTTCTGATTCCTGAGCCCATCTAAGTGCTAGTTATGGGAGAAGTAGTAAAATGCATTGGATTCTGATTCAGAGCATCTAGATCCCTCTAGAGGACCTTGACCCAGTATTTCAAGCTATTGCACTCACAGCTACTGTAACTGAGTCTTCAAAAGCCCATTTCTCTGTTCTACCAGCCAGTTATTTCATGACAGTAGAGAACATGGTAAGACTAGTGGATTCCATGAGCACGGACACATTGCCACACTTCATTCGCTGTGAAGTGGGTTCCATGCTCAAAAGCAATTCTATGCAGAATTCTGTACAGTTAAGCATTCAGTAAGTCCATACATGGTAGTTTTGGCAGAAGCACTGTATAAATGCAAACAAATCTGCATTCAGAATAAGCATCTATCCCAGTAAGAAAAAAAAATGCCAACCCTTCCATGATAGAAGTAGTTCAGTGCAGTCAACCTGTCATCAGAGAGCTGGCTGATCACTCAGTCATGGTGGACCCAGTGTTGGTCTGTGCTGCTGGAAGACTGTGCACACAGTAGCAGTCATGGCCAGGTTGGCCTGGTGAGTGGACTTCCAGATCACAGAGCACATAAGTAACCTGTATCCCTTCTACCATGGCCACTGTGTTAGCCAGATTTCCATCACTGTGGTAAAATACCTGAGAAAATAAACTTAAAGGGGTGATTCATTTTGGTGCACAGTGCCAATAGAGATTGCAATGCCTAATTGATGTACCCCATAACCTTGGACTCATTACGAGGTAAAACACTATGGTTTTACTTTGAGAGACAGGAAGGAGAGAGAAAGGGAGGAAGGACCCAGGAAAAAAATACACCCTGAAAGGACAAACTTCCTAACTTCTCATCACCTCTGATAGTCCATTTAGTTATGGGTCCATAAAAATAAGCCCATTCCTGAAGACAGTGTCTTCATGACCCAGTATCCTCCCAAAAGCCTCACCTCTGAACACTGCTTTATGGTTCAGGTCTTCAGTACAAGGGCTTTGGGGGACATTTAAGAGGCCACTTTGTTCATGAGCCCATGCTCCGATGATAGGTGAATGGGACCCACAGAACAGGCCAACCTATTCACCTGGTTATTAAATCCCTCCCCAGCTTAGGTCACCCTTTGATGAGCATTTATGTATCTTTGTAATTTTTGCCCATTCAAATTTTTGCCACATATCTCTTCTAATTTTTCAAATATGATCTTTCCAAGTTTCTGGCTGTTTGGCCAAAACATTGGCCACAGCCCAGGAATCAATACAGAGTCACATGTCTGGCCATTTCTCCTTCCAAGCAAAGTAAACAAAAGCATGTGCTACTTAAAGTCCCAGCCTATGAGATGACTTCCCTTTCTTGTTGTCCTTCAGGAATGTCCCAGTAGAGTGCTGTATCTCTACTTGTGGGTGACGTCTACATGTCATGCAGAAACATCTATAAACCGGTTCCTGCTCTCCTCTGTTACCTGATTATAGGTAACTTCCTCTGATGCCACAGGAGCTGCCTGGGAGAGAGAAGACACATAGCAGGTATGGGACCATGGGTATTTTGGCTACTTCTTAAACATTGCTTGTGCCTTCAGGACTCATTCAGACCCCATAAACATATATACCACTGCTACTTGATGATGGGGTGTTGTGCTTCTTCAAATTTATGGCTCATTGAGTCAGATAACATCCAGTTCATGGTCAGTGGCTCAGATTGCATGATAATTTGGTGACCTATATTTATCTGTTCAGTCTCTACTAAGGCTGACTAGCAGACCAAGAGTTGTTTCTTAAAAGGAAAGTAGTTATCTGTGGAGGATGACACGGCTTTATTCCAAAATCCTAAGGACTTGCTCTGTGATTCACCTATCAGGACCTGCCAACAGTTATAAACAGCATCACTATCTGCTGCTGACCTATCTAGCACTGTAGGGTCTGCCCAGTCGCGTGGCCCAAGCAGCGGAGGGTTCACAGACAGCCTTCTCTTGCACTGGGCTCCACCCAAACTAGCAGCTTTTTAGGTTACTGGTCTAAAGTAACAAATCCAAATGAATAATGTGTTGCCTCCAAAACCTGAACAGGCCCACTATGCACTGTGTCTCTGTTTTCATTGAAGGAAGTCCAGCCCTAATAATGTATCATTCACGGTAGAAGACATAACAAAATATGCCCATACCGCTAGATGCCTAGAAATTTCACTGAGGTGCAAGGCCTCTGAATTTTTGTCATATTTCTTTCCCAGCCTCTGACATGCAAATGGCTTAAAAGTAAGTTGAGAGCTGGGCATGGTGGCACACACTTGTAATCCCAGCATTTGAGAGGCTGAGACAGGAGGATCACAGTTTGAGGACAGCCTCAGCTACTTAGTGAGGTCCTTTGCAACTCAGTGAGACCCTGTTTCAAAATAAAGAATAAAAATATAGGGCTGGGAGTATAGCTCAAAGGTAGAATGACCCTGGATTCCATCCCCAGTACCGCAGAAAGAAAGAAAGAAAGAAAGAAAGAAAGAAAGAAAGAAAGAAAGAAGGAAGGAAGGAAGGAAAGAAAGAAAGAAAGAAAGAAAGAAAGAAAGAAAGAAAGAAGGAAAGAAAGAAAGAAAGAATAAAAAATAGGGCTGGGGTATAGTTCAGAGGTAGAATGACTCTGGAATCTATCCCCAGTACTGCAAAAAAAAAAAAAAAAAAAAAAAAAAGGAAAAAAGAAAAAAAGTAAGTTAAGAGTAGTTACTACTTCTTTATCATTAGGTTTTATCTACATAATGTCATCAACATAATAAGCCAGTGTTAGGTCTTGTGGGAGGGAAAGCTGATCGAAATTCCTGTAAACTGAATTATAATATAGTGATGGAGAGTTGATAGATCCCTGAAGGATGTAGAACAGTGCAGGTGTACTACTGGACAAAAGCAAATGGCTTCTGGTGATCAATACAAATAGATACTGTGAAATGTGAATGTTATTTAGAGGTATTTACATCATACTCCACTAAAGTGGAGTCAAGAGGCCATGGAGGAAAACACTTGGGTTGCATATGCCTTTTCCCAAACTGTCTTGCAAGCAAGCCCAATAAAATAATACAAAGGCCCAACTGTAAACCCAAGATTGCAAGTTTTGCCTAGTAACTGCTGATACCAAGCAGAAAACACCACACCCAGTGAGTCACAGCCAGCATCAATGAACTGCCTTTCAAAACAATGAGCACATCTTCCGAGTACCCCAATAAAACCTGAACTTTTTCCCTTGTTCTTAGACATAAAGAAATCTAGCCAGGCATGGTGGTGCACGCTTGTAATCCCAGCATTTTTGAGGCTGAGACTGGAGGATTGTGGTTCTCAGACAGCCTCAGTTATTTAGTGAGGCTCTTTGCAACTCAGTGAGACCCTGTTTCAAAATAAAGAATAAAAAGGAGGTAAGGGGGTGTCACTGGGAGATCAAATGCCCCTGGGTTCCATCCCCAGACACAAAGGCATGTGTCACATTAATAGTTGCTTATCAGGCACCAGATGATGTGTTAATTTGCTCCAGCAATGAAACACATCTGATATGGCAGCTACATTTGGAATTACTATCTGGCTAAGTTTATGTTAATTCCCCATCATCCTCCAAGACCCACTGGTCTGCATTGGCCAGGATAGGCTAATTGAAAGAGGGTATAGTGAGAATCCTCACCCCTCCATTCTTCACATCCTTAAGGAAGGCACTAATCTCTGTAATCCCTCTAGGAATGTGGCATTGCTTTTGCTTTACTGTTGGGGGGGATAGTTCTAGGTCTCCCCAAAACATCACTCTAAAGTTTAGGGAACCAATGTGGGAATTCTGCCAGCAACTGGGTATACCTATTGCTATTATTCATGAAACTGGGGAAATAGCCATCAGGTGGGATGGGAACATCACTAGGCCCACTGTTGGATGGACCTCAGCTGAAACTCTATTGGTGCCCTCATCACCATGATCCCTGCTCTCACTGATGGGCCACACTAGAATTATGTCAGTGCAAGAGCAGTGTCCTGTCTGATTATTTTCTTTTGTCCAATTCAGTTACCCTGATAAAAAGCCGTAAGTCTTTGAAGGAAAGCTGTAAGAAAATCTAACAGTGTAGATTTGGAGCATTATCCAGAGGTCCTTCATCAAGGAGATCTGGACTCCTTTTCATCTAAAGGGTTGTGATTCTATGAACTGGCTCAGGTCTGTGAATTGACTGAAGGGCTGTGACTCTATTTTTGTGATTAATGTTGAACATCTGTTTGCTTGACTTGGACATTTTCTGCCTGTGCAGATCAAATGAGAATTTATTTGGATTCTTATATATTTCATTTCCAGGAACCCCATGACCTATCAGCAATACCATAGGTCTAGGCAAGTCAGACTATTCTGATTTTCACTTTGCCTCTGCTGTCCATCCTAGTAACCACACCTAACACCTTGCCTTTGGTGGCTGAGTGAAGCCACTTAGCCCCTGATACCCAGGGACCCAGTTACTCCCATTGCATTTAGGCTTTTTGATGCACTGTGTTTCCCTCTGAGAGTTCTGGTTCCAGAAAGGAGTGATCACAGAGCTCCTCAAAGGTGCTACGACTTGCTGGGCTTAGTGTCACATGCCTATAATTCCAGCTGCTAGGGAGGCTGAGACATTGGATCCCAAGTTTGAAGCCAGTCTGGGCAACTTAGTGAAAAAATATAAAATGGAAAGCTCTAGATGAGGAAGGAGAAACCATAGATGAGCAAATAAGGCGACCTAACAGAGGGGGATGGGAGGGGAAGAGGGAAATTTCCTAATGTACATGCTGTACATTTGTAAACATATCAAAGTCAATCACTAAGCCAAACATGAGAAGGAGGAAAGGGGAGGGAATAGGGTGGAAAGTGGGGAAGGGCTAAAGGAGTGATGTGTGCATGTATGCCTCTACCATCTTGTACTTCATTAACATGTGTGACTACAGTGTACCAATAAAAAAATCAAAATAAAAAGGCCTAGATTGTAGCTCAGTGGTAAAGTATCTCTGGGTTTAGTCACCAAAACTAATAACTTAAGAAAAGGTGCTACAGCTCACCTTACAAATTTATTCCTCACAGTCATGGTAAAAAGTGTCTGCTGGACCTTCTTGTTAAGTGAGTAAGTTTTAAATGACAAATCTACCCTAATATCCCAATGTCCTTAAGCCTTTCTCTACATCAAGCATACAGAAATCGGGCATCTCTAGTTCACAGTGGGTTATCTTTGGGTCCATGTTTCACCCAACCAACCAAACAACCAAACATGTAACAAACGGTTAGAGCCTTATTTATTTATTTCCTTTTAAAAAGACCACTTGTTTACTTTTTAAAGTGACAGATAATAGCTCTACATCTTTACGGGGCACAGTGAAATGTTTCAGTACGTTTGTACATTGTTTGATAATCAGCTTAGAATTTTTAGATTATTCATCATCTCAAACAAACAAACTTTTATCATTTTTTTGTATGAGAACAAAGATGCAAACTAGCAAATGCTGCATTCTTGCTAGTTACTTTCTGTTTGATAATACCCTTTCTAACTTGAGTGAGGTGATGTCTCACTGTGGTTTGGATTTGCGGTTCCCTGGTGATTAGTGTTCTATACAGAATATTTTTTATATGCCTATTGGCCCATTGCATGTGTTAGAGACCCTCTTCACTCCCTAAGCTGAACATTAAATGCAGAATCTTTTCTCTGTAAGCCCATGCCAATAAATTTGACCTTATGCAACCTTATGTTCTTTCTACCATTATTAACGCAAACCTTGTATATGCACCCCTATACATGTTCCCTATATTTCTTTCTGTATAAACTAGCGAGCTCACATGATTTTTTAGTGTGGTGCACCTTTTCAAGTGTCATAGTGTGTATCTTGCCCTTGGGGATCTGCTAGGACTTAGGTCTAATTATAGGACTAGAAGCAAAATAGAATAAGAGGGTTGGGTCCATTATCGCATGGCAAGGGCCTTAGGGGAAACCACTGTAGTTTCTACAAGCAGTGTAGAATTAATTCTCTTAGATGGAAATATAAAGAAATACTTTTAAAGGGCAGTGAGTATCACACCTTGAAAAAAAGGGAGTGTGTTTGCAATTCCAGGTTTTAATTTTGCACTTACAATCTGTTTGCTTTTTGTTCCATTTAAATAAAACTTTCTGTTGATATAAATCATCTTTTATAATCATAGTATACTTTATTCTCCATCCTTTTCCTTGAAATTTTGATTCCTAGATTCTTGAAAAGCTAGAAAAGTCACCCCAGCATTCTCTTTTTATAAATAAAAAATTTTTCATCATGTTTGTCAGTGATAATTTGAGAATCTAGGTGGTGATCCATAGCAAATATTCTAAATATTGATAACTGCATGTTTAATTTTTAAACAGGCTGGCAGTCTGATTTCACTTGTCTGTTTCAAAAAATTCTTTAATTTTATTGGTGCATCATAACCTTACATCATATTGAGATTCAATGTCCATGAAACATGCATATATATACAGGACCCTGTTCCCTCTTTTTCCCTATTCAAACTATTAAACTTGACATTGATAGCTTTGCAAATGTATGTAGAATTTTTTGCTTATAATAGTTCAGAACAGTATTTCTCAAGCTTTTCCTTACAATGCCCTTCTAGCCAAGAGGTCTTTTCAGACATTTTTCTAATCACTCCACATGATGGTCTAATATCCTTGTCATACGGCATATCTATGTAAGTACTACATGTCTATCTGTGCTACACAGATAAGAGTGAGTTTGCCATGGGTGGTGGTGCATGCTCTGTAATCTCAGTACTTGGGAAACTGAGACAAGAGGATCACAGGTTTTTAACCAGCCTCAGCTACTTAATGAGGTGCTCTACAACTTAGCAAGACCTTGGTTCAAAATAAAGAATAAAAAATAGGGCTGAGGGTATAGCTCAGAGAGGGAACACCCTAAATTCAATATCTAGTACTGCAAAAAAAAAAAAAAAAAGAGTAAGCTTTTTTTTTTTTTACTTTCAAACCTTAATTTTCTCTTCTTGTAGAGGCACTATTGTCTCCATCAAGAATACCTGGCCCAGCCGGGCGTGGTGGCGCACACTTGTAATCCCCAGGCTTGGGAGGCAGAGACAGGAGGATCGTGCTTGTTCGAAGCCAGCCCTGCTGGCTTAAGAGATCCTGTTTCCAAATAAAAATATAAAAAATGGGTCTGGGAGTGTAGCCCGGAGGTAGAAGGGTTTCCAGGAACCCCAGTACCACCAAAAAAAAAAAAAAAAAAAAAAAGAAGAAGAAGAAAAAAAAGAATGCCTGGCCTAAGCTAAGTAGTCATATTTTATAAAGTAAGAAAATAAAATAGAGTATGAGCACTCTCCCTCAAATATAGTTCTTTCTACAGTTTTTATTTTCAGTAGCATCAAAGGATGTAGTTAGTCTATGTTAAGCCAAAACTCCCAAAACTGGGAGATGTCTGAAATAATAAGGTTTATTTAAATACTATAGATGCTACCCAGAGGGAAAAAAAAAAGGAAAAAACAGGTCCTGGAAAAAGTTCCTACAACTACCAGCAGCACAGTTAGGTAGGAATTAGACATATATCTTCTAGACCACAACTTAGGGTATTTTTATTTATAAAAATTGGGGAGAAGGCATAGTTTTTTTTTTAATAATAAACTACATATATCAGATTACAGATGAAATGGTCAGTATATACAAATAAGGGAAAGCTTTAGGGTGGAAAGTGGTACATAAGTAGAAGTAAGATTGTTTGGAGTCCTAAGCAAGATGTGGTGGCACCTAAGGGGATGTGATGGGATTAAAGGTTTTAGCATATAGTGAAGAATGTGAAGCCAGGCACCCGTGGTTCACACCTATAGTTTCAGCTATTTGAGAGGCTGAGGTAGGAGGTCACAAGTTTCAGTCGAGGCTCAAAATAACAAATAGAAAAGAGCTGGGGATTTAGCTCAGTGGTAAGGTGGCCCTGGGTTCAATCTCTAGTACCTACCTCCCCACTCCCAACCCTCACGCAGTGGAATAGTCTTTTATTCTCTGCTGGTAACATGTTGCCTGGTTAATATCCCTCATCTTTCTTTTCCTTCATCCTTCCACCCTTATAATTAAATTAAAGACATCTTGGACTTTTTTTCTTACCATCTCTTACCTTTGAATATCCTTTCTGGTCCACATATCAGCAGCTTCACTATTAGCCTAGGAGACTGTTAGCTGCCTCCTCTCTCCCTTTTTCGTTTTTGTCCATCCCAAAGAGCAAGCACGTTGGACTTAGTTGCAGAAAACAAGATAAAAACAATGAAAAATAGAAAGTTCTGCTTTTCTCTCCGATTAATTGGCCTTCCAATTCTCCCACCAAAGCTTTTGTAAAATTAAAGTTATTTTGACAGGGATCAAGTTCTTTAGGATAAAGCAAACAAATAGAACAGGAACACAGTGAAGAGAATTTGTCTATTTCAATATTTTGTTGATGTAAAGTCATGACCCTGCTTTTAATAAACTACTTTCATATGAGTGACCATGACCTGGGAACACATTTTATTGTGAAAGAGGCTAATAAACTTTAATGGCCAAAGAATAAAGAAAGTCATAAAGCAAATACATTGATAGGGGCACTAGGTAGGTGAGCTACAGAGCTACAGAGGGACTCTTTTACAGGTTTCAGATTATTCCTAGAGTTTAGGTCAAAATCCTGACTCTTGGGGCCTTAACAGATGGAGTCTCACCAATGAATTCTTTGAGATTGTGTGTGTGTGTGTGTGTGTGTGTGTGTGAGAGAGAGAGAGAGAGAGAGAGAGAGAGAGAGAGAGAGAGAAGAAGAAAAGAAAAGAGAAGAGAAGAGAAGAGAAGAGAGAAGAGAAGAGAAGAGAAGAGAAGAGAAGAGAAGAGAAGAGAAGAGAAGAGAAGAGAAGAGAGAATGATGTGATGATGGACCAGGAAAGGAATTCATTTGTTTGGCCAGACCAGGAAAACAGCTAGTTTAGCTGTCTTCCTCATATGGAGAGCCAAGGGGTATGTGTGTGCAAAGCAATCTCAGTTGGTCTAGTACTAAGAGTCCTGATGACATTTCCAGGCCCTGTATAAGATAATTTCCTTCAGGAAGCTGGGACAGAGAAATAACTAAACAAAATGGAGTCAGTCATGATAATGACTGGTTCCTCCTTTAAATTCCCCAGTTTCAACAGAGGCCCTGCTGCAGTATGTTTTCTTATAATATTCTTAGCTTTAGGGTTACTGGAAGCTGGAGATCTGCTAAACTTAGTACTACATATAATAGGTGTGTGTGTGTGTGTGTGTGTGTGTGTGTGTGTGTGTGTATTACTAGCCATTAAACCATTAAAACCAAGGGTGTTCTACCTCTGAGCTTACACCCCCTACTCGAATTTTATTTTTATTTTGAAGCAGGGTCTCACTAAGTTACTGCACACTGGCTTCAAACTTGCGATCCTCCTGTCTCAGCCTCCCAAGTAGGTGCCTGGCTCTAAGTGCTATATTGTAAGAGGTTTACCTAATAGTCATGAGGATGTCATGTCCAATACAAAAGTTAAAATAAATGGCTATTAAAGGGCTGAAGAAGACAGCCACAGATAATGTTGGCTCTCAGCCTGCAACACTATTTTTTCATGATGTTCTACATAGCCAAGACCCAACAATCTTTAAGATCTTTAAGACAGCTGCAGCTTTTTCTTAGCCTCACACTTTTGAAGAGCCAACAAGTTAGCACCAGGGAAGCAAAACAGAATAATTCAATATACTTTGGTTCCTTGTTTATAAAGATGTAATTAATTTTTTGTGGTGCTGTGGATTGAACCCAGGGCTACACCCCAGCCCTATTATTTATTTATTTATTTATTTTTATTTTTTGGTGGTTCCTGGAAACCCTGCTACCTCAGGGCTACACTCAGACCTATTTTATACTTTTTTTAAATTTGGAAACAGGGTCTCTTAAACCAGAAAGGCTGGCTTCAAGCCTGTGTGATCCTCCTGTCTCTGCCTCCCAAGCGTGGGGATTACAAGCGTTCGCCACCACGCCTGGCTTCTTCTTCTTCTTCTTCTTCTTCTTCTTCTTCTTCTTCTTCTTCTTCTTCTTCTTCTTCTTCTTCTTCTTCTCCTCCTCCTCCTTCTCCTTCTCCTTCTCCTTCTCCTTCTCCTTCTTCTTCTTCTTCTTTTGAAACAGGGTCTCACTGAGTTGCAAAGGACCTCACTAAGTAGCTGAGACTGTCTGTGAACCGAGATTCTCTTGTCTCAGCCTCCCAAATGCTGAGATTACAAGCATTCACCACATTTCAACCATATTGAAAAGAAAATTAGAGCATAATGAACCCCATACATATCCCTGCCTCCAGTGCTGTGATCTGAAAGTTTGTGTCCTTCAAAATTATTTTGAAACTTGCTCCCAAGATGATAGTATGTATTATGTCATGGGGTAAGAACCCTCCAGAATGGGATTCATGCCCTTGTAAAAGAGGTCCCAAAGAGCTGTCCTCCCCTTTATACCATCCAAGGACACCATGAAGGGCCTAATGTGAACCAAAGAGTTGGCCCTCACCAGACACTGAATCAGCCATTCCTTCATGGTAAACTTCCCAGTCTCCAGAAATGTCAGAAAACACTTCCCATTGTTTATAAGCTGCCCAGTTTATGGCATTTTGTGATAGCAGTCTGAACAATTAAGGCACTGAGGTTAACAATTTGCCACATTTTGCTGCTGCTTCTTTATATTTTTAAAATATTTTAATATTAATTATAGGTATCATGACATTTCTCCTCTGATTCTTTAGTGTATATTTTTCAAAAGATAATTTTTATTTTTTTTTTGTTCATTTTTGTTTTTGCTTTATGTACTGGGGATTAAACTCAGAGACATTCAACCTCTGAGCTCTACTCTCATCCCTTTTTTAATTTTATTTTTGTTTCAAATCAGAGTTTTGCTAGGTTGCTGAGAGCCTCACTAAGTTGCTAAGGCTGGTCTTTAACCTGAGATCTTCCTGTTTCAGTCTTCCAAATGCTGGAATTACAGTTGTGTGCCATCATGCCCGGCCAATTAAAATATCTGAGGTTAACAGAAGATATATTTAGCACTAGAAAGCTTCTATTATTGATACATGTATGATCAAATATAGAATGTCCCTGAAGAGCTCAGGTACTAATGTTCAGGGTTGATATGATTTAGTTATAGGGGTTGTAATCTCATCAGTAGATAAATTCTTTGTAATTGATTTATCTGGGTGGTAGTGTGGGCCAGTAGGGTGTGGCTGAAAAAAGTGAGTACCTGGGGGCGTGGCCTTGGGGGTTGTGTTTATGTCTTTGAATCCCCTTGCTTGCCTCTTTCTTCCCTTTTTCATGATGTGAGGAGAAAAGCTCTTGTGCTCCATTTCCTTTCTTTCCACTTTCCGCCACCAAGCCCTGAGTTTCAGACCCTGGCCTAAGTGGACTGAACTCTGAGAGTTCAAAAAATCTGTGACCAAGCCAGGTGTGGTGGCACACACTTGCAGTCCCAGCATTTAGGAGCCTGAGACAGGAGGATGGCAGTTTAAGAACAGCTTCAGCTACTTAGTGCCTTTGCAATTGAGTGAGACCTTGTTTCAATATAAAAAATAAAAAAGAGGGCTGGGGTATAGCTCAGAGGTAGAATGCCCCTGGGTTCCATCCCCAGTACCAGAAACAAAACAAAACAAAACAAAAGCTATGAGCAAATAGGACTTTCTTCATGTAAGTTGCATGGTCAGGTCTTTTGGATAATAGTAGTGAGAATGCTGACCGAGATAATATAGAAGACAAGACCTTCTGACTCAGTAACAGAAAAATGAAATTGAGGTGTGTGAGCTGGACATATATGCAAGGCTTTAACTGGAAAGAAGACTGGAATGAATTCACTTTCAGGGAAAGGGGAACTAAATCATAGACTGAGGAATCAGACTGGTCCTCCAGCAAAGGAAGTGGCTAGATTTTTATCAAGCAGCTGGGGTGGGTGAAAGTCTGGTATTTTTCCACTGGTCAAGAGTATGGTAATTTTTGGGGGGTGGGGGGCCTGGAAAATATCCTTGGCTTCATCATTGCTCCATTTTACACCTGGTCTTTTATGGTCAATTTGATAAGAATAGGACAGCAGAGAAAGGCATATTCCATACATTGCTGAAAAAGTGTGGGGTAGCGAAAGATTTTAGTGCATAACAGGTTATAGATTAAAACCAAAAGCTTATCCATAGTTGTGTCCCTGTGATGGTCTCAATCTCAATCTTATTTTTACCATGTTTTTTTCCTACTAGCAGAAGGTGAAGAGAAACACTTGAACTTGTTAGAATAGATTCAAGTAGCTATTCTATTTTTATATTTTGGTGTCTCCAGAGAGGCCCTGACAGTAGAAAGCAAAGTTTTCTTTAATCTTATAGTTTTTGTGAAGACTTTGGTCAGGTTAGGGCAAAAGTCAAAGCTCTCTTCATTGAAAAAGGCTGTGAAAAAATTTGGATAAATACCAGAGGCTTTTTCTTAATTAAGAATCTCAGTGAATATGCAGGAATTTTTGAAAGCAGAAAGTAGGGAAGGAAATGCAGAAAAGTGATGATAAGAAAATGATTGTTAGAGAGAAGAAAAACAGATGGCCTTATAAGCCCCACCTCAGATGCCCTATGCAAGTAAATCTCTTTCTTCTCTCTCACAATATCTTTTTTTTCAACATTCTTGATTTATTAGGACAAAATTAAGTGTGATGGGCAGTGCCTGAAAAAGAAAGAGAAAGTGTAAGTGTCTTCAATAGCTAGGGGCAGAAGGAAAAACAAACAAATCTGTAGAAAAAAAATGTCATTTATCGTATTGACAACGTTCCAACAAAATAATATGTTCTCATAAGTAGCATTTCTATTCCTTATTTCTGAATTTGGAAACTCTAGTCTAACATTATAGTTAAAAATGTTTTTAAAATTTCGTATCTCTGTCCCATTTTTTTTTTTTTTTTTTTACTATGTGAAAAAGCAAAGCCCCAGACGTGTTACGTGACATAGCTAAGAGTGCATCAGAAGAACAAAATGCTGCCTCTGGAATGGCAAGTATATCTTCCCCTTTGATTTTCAGCATTCCAGATGTTTAGCTCCTGTCCTCGGAAGGAATAATGACAAGAATGGCTACTTCCATCCTGCTTTTTCAACATCACCCACCCCAATGGTGTTTTCAAAGTCCTCACTGTTTCTTGACACCATGTCTCCTGGATCCAAGCCAGCAGCAAACATTTGAACTTCGGTTTCTGTGATGATTATTAGCACTCAGGGAATCAATGGACTGGCCTTTTTAATAATATTATCCTCCCAAGTGGAAAAAGAAAAACTTTATGGAACCCCTCAGCAACTTAGTGAGATGTTGTTTCAAAATAAAGAATTAAAAATCGGTCTGAGGGTGTAACTCAGAGAAAGAATGCCCCTGGGTTCAATCCCCGATACCACACACACACACACAAAAGTATCATATCTATCAGGCACAAGGCAAGCCTTAAGCGAACAATAAGATGGTTTTAGAGTCTACACTCTAAGAAAATATCCTTTTTTTTTCACTTCTCTAGAGACACAAAAATCTTGGCTCATGGGGTAGTCAGAACATTATTATGTAATAGCATTATTAGTTGTGAAACTAAATGTTACTGTTCTGCTGTAATTCCAGTCAGCTACTTTTCATAAGATCCCAAAAGAGCATTTTAGGAAGACTAAAATCATCCACCTGGTTCAGAGTAGACAGTTATAAGAACACAGTGGGGTTCCTACATTTGGAGGAGTGGAAAGGCATTGTTCCTGTCCTTGTCCATCGGATCCAGTTTTCTCTGTAGCAAGACAGGTTGAGTTTAGCCAAATTCTCTCATGCTTTCCCAAAGATCTCTAAAGATTAAAAAAAAATGCAGTTGAGTAAGCAAAGTTCTTGTAGGTATAGAATTCTGTCAGCATTAAAAATTTGATAAAACAAAAAATTAAAGGTTTATACAAATACATTAGAGAAAAACATGTTCAAGATACATAATGTGTTAGTTAGTGGCTATGACCAAAACACCTGACATAAACAGTGTAGTGGAGCTCGGGTATGGTGGTGCATGCTTCTAATCCCGGCATTTGGGAGGCAAAGACTGGAGAATAGCAGTTTCCTGGATAGTCTCAGCTACTTAGTAAGGTCCTTCACAACTCAGAGAGACCCTGTTTTAAAAACAAAACAAAAGACAGCTGGGTGTGGTGGCCCATGCTTGTAATCCCAACATGTGGGAGGCTGAGACAGGAGGCTTGCAGTTTGAGGACCGCCTCAGCTACTTAGTGAGGCCCTTAACAACTCAATGAGACCCTGTTTCAAAATAAATAACAAAACATAGGGCTAGGGGTGTAGCTCAGAGGTAGAATGCCCCTGTGTTCCATCCCCAGTACTGCAAAAATAAAATGAATTTTAAAAGACTAAAATATAGGGCTAGAGGTGTAGCTCAGAGGTACAATGCTACTGGGTTACTTCCCCAGTAGCGCAAAAATAAAAATAAAAAACAGTGTAGTGGAGCAAAGTTCATTTGGCTTATAGTTTCAGAGATATAGTCCGTAGCTGGCCAGCTCCAAGGCAGACATCATGGTAGAATGGCCTAAATTGAGCTCAACTCATAATGGCTTAAAGCAGAGGGAGGAATGGAGGGAAAGAGAGAAAGAGGAAGAGGGAGAGGGAGAGAGAGAAGAGAGAGAGAGAGAGAGAGAGAGAGAGAGAGAGAGAGAGAGAGAGAGAGGAAAAGATATAGATACAGTCAGTTCCCAAGGCAATACCACCCAGGAACCCACCTTTCCCAGCCATGTCCTGCCTCAGCAGTAGACTACATGGCCTAACACATGAACATTGGAGGACATTTTAAATCCAAACCACAACATATAGTAAACACTAAATAAATTACAAGCCACTTATTTCTTCCTCATGCACTTTTATTTATCTGTCTTAACTTGGAGAACACACTAAATTGAGTATCTCAGAAAAGTGCCTTGAGGACTAGGTAAAAAAAAAAGGTCCTATAGTTCAATCTCCTTTCTTTCTTTGTTTTCTTTCTCTTTTCTTTTTTTCTATATCCCAAGAGAAGTGAATGAAAATGTAGAGAATATTTTTGAAGTCATGTTTTTCTTTGTTGGCACAATGGCAGAATTATTATCTTAGCAAATAAGCAGGGCAAGGGACTCTACTACTAAAATTCAAATAACTCATGCATGTTGTTAATTTGGCCACATGAATTAAAAACTTTTAAGACTGCCCAGCTTTTTTCCTCGCTCCTGTGAGGAATCTGGCCTTGGGAATGATTTAAACCATTCATTATACAATGGATTATCACCAGAGTGGGTATATTATAAAATCCAGTTTGGAGCTAGGGATGTAACTCACCAGTAGAGTGCTTGCCTAAGCTGGTTGAAGCCCTGGGGTTCATGCCCTAAGATTGACCGCACGCATTACACACACACACACACACACACACACACACACACACACAGTTTGACTGCCACTTGTATGTGCCCTTTTAGCCATGTGACACCCTGCATCAACTCATTATACAGATGTGAACCCTCTACATTTTATTTTCCAGCCTCTAAAAAAACAAGCTGAATAAACCTTTATAAGTCATCTGTGGCATTTCATTATAACAACAGGAACCCTGAGAAAATAATTAGGCAAAGGTACAAACTATTAAGAATATACATCACAAGCCAGGCTTGGTGGTGCATACTTGTAATCCCAGTACTTGGGAGGCTAAGATGGGAGGATCACAGATTCAAAGCCAGCCTCAGCAACTTAGTGAGGTTCCCAACAAACTAGTGAGACCCTGTTTCCTGTTCCAATTAAGAAGTACAATTGGGCTAGGGCTGTAGCTTAGAAGTAGAATGCCTCTGGGTTCATCCCTAGTGCCAAAAATAATGTATATCACAGCTTTTCCTTTCCTCATACTTAAGAAAATAAAAACAAAAATAAATAAATAATGGATGTTTTAAATAAGTTATTAAATCCCAACAGTAAACACAATAGTGCCATCAAGCTGATGTTGCTGGAGACTGATTGACCTAGAAAAAGGATTGTAAGAATGCAGCGAACACAGCAGAGTTTTGCCTTCAGAGACAGGCAGACCTGGAATTGCAACCCTGTTCTGCCACTGCCCGACTGGGTAACCTGGGCAGTTTACTAGACCTTGCTCTACACTTCGGTACTTAATATCTATGACCAAAGTGGATAAAGAAAATAGAACAGTTAGACATCCAGGTGCCATGTAAAGTTATTGAAGGGACTCCAGATAATGGAGGAGATCCTCAATGGAGCCAGAGAGGAAGGGCAGGGGTGGAAGACATCTGAACTTCCTTAATGGAAATGCCACCCATGACTATGAGTATACATATAAATATAACATTGTTAACCTAGACACTTGGTATTGAAGGGAGGGAAATGGACAGGGGGCTGGAGGGAGAGCACCAAGTACTGTGTGAATATATGCCATTGCCACATGATGTATATTATAATATAAGACTATAATGCACCAATAATATATATATATTAAAAAAGACATTGATAGTCTGAAAAACTTATAATACAATCATTCTTGTCAAAGATATATGGATCCATGCATTATTGATCCATTAGCCAAATATATACTGAGCATTTACTAACTGAAAAGTACTTTGTTGGGCAAAAAGAATATAATAATGAGCCCCAAATGACATAAACCCTGCCTTCATGGAGACCACAGTCTACTGCTCATGACTGGTTGTAATCAATTAAGTATAAATCCCAACTGTGCTAGGTGAATGTGGTAACACTGGGGGGAAAATGAGACTACAGCTGGGCGTGGTGGCGCACGCTTGTAATCCCCGCACTTGGGAGGTGGAGACAGGAGGATCACGCAGGTTCAAAGCCATCCTCGCTGGCTTAAGAGAACCTGTTTCCAAATAAAAATATAAAAATGGGTCTAGGAGTATAACCCGGAGGTAGAAGGGTTTCCAGGAACCCCAGTACCACCCCCCCCCAAAAAAAAACTACAATGCACCAATAAAAGTATATAGAGAGAAAGTACAACTATCATATGATCCAACTGTCTCAGTCCTGGGTGTGTACCCAAAGGAAATAAAGCCAACATACAAATGAGATACCTATCTTTGCTGCAGCACTACTCACAATAGACAGGTTAGTCTAGGTGTCCCTCAACAGATGAATGGATAAAGAAAATATACAGCCTATTTTCACAATAGAGGGTTATTCAGCTATGAAAAAGAATAAATTCATATCATATGTAGGAAAATGGATGGAATGAGAGGACATCATGATAAGCAAAGTGTAAATAAAATGAGTCATCACAGAAAAACAGGTATTCATTCCTTCTTTCATACATGGAAAATTCAAAACAAAAAATACCTACAAAGTAGAAGCAGGGACTGGGAAGGGGCAGGGAAGAGGGCAGCAAAGGGGAGACAGGGAGAAGGTAGATGGGTAGGAATGTTCAAGGCATGATACATGAATGTATGACAGTCTCTATTGGTTTGAGCTATTAATGTGTGTTAATTGTAATTAAAGAATATACAGGCCAGGTATGGTGGCACATGCTTGTAATCCGAACATTTGGAAGGCTGAGACAGGAGGATCACAATTCAAGAACAGCCTCAGCTACTTAGTGAGGCCCTTTGCAACTCAGTGAAACCCTGTTTCAAAATAAAGAATAAAAAATAGGCCTGGGGGTATAGTTTGGAGGTAAGGCATGCCCCTGGATTCCATCCCTGGTACTGAAAAAAAAAAAAAAGAATAGACAGTGTAGCAAATGTGAAAATACAATATATTCCAAGTCTATATTTTGCCATATTAGTGAAGAAGGAAAAAGAAAGAAAGAAAGAGAGAGAGGAAGAAAGAAAGAAAAGTAACAAAGATAAAGAGAAAAAAATCACCCTGAGACAGAAAAGAAACCTGGGTTTTGAGGTGTTAAGTAAATAACTATGATCATTAAAAAAAATCCCAGCTGTGATGTAAGAAAGGAAGGGGGTAATGAGAACTTACGATGATAGGATTTTATTCCTTTGGGAAGGGCAGGGATGCTTCCTAAGAAGATGGCAGCTGAGTAGAGCTGGAGGACGAGCAGGCCTTAATCAGATGAGCGGACGTGAGTGGGAAACTGTACACATAATGGAGAAGTACATTCAGCCTGGAGTCAGCCAGATATGACTTTAAACCTTTCTCTATACTCTCTTGGTATCTTCTGGCATCTATAACAGAATAGCGTAGACTGGGTAGCTTAAACAATAAATACTTCTTTCTCATAGTTTTGAAGACTAAGTCCAAAGTCAAGGTTCTGGTAGATTTGGTGTCTGCTGTGGCTCACATTTCCCAGTTTATAGATGGCTATCTTATTTTTGCTCTGTCATGTGGCTGGGGAAGAGAGAAGGAAGCTTCTTTTTTCTTCTTATAAAAGGCACTCATCCTATTCAGAGGGGTTTCACCCTCAGTGATGTAATTACTTACCAGACATCCGCTTCATAGAATCATCACTTTGGGTGTTAGGATTTCAACATATGAATTTGTGGGAGACAAAGAATTTAGTCCCTAACAAGCACCCATAGGCTTTTTTTTTTTTTTTGGTGGTGGTGGTACTGGTGTTCCTGGAAGCCCCTCTACCTCCGGGCTATATGCCCAGACCTATTTTATACTTTTTATTTGTAAACAGGGTCTCTTAAGCCACCGAGGCTGGCTTCGAACCTGCGCGATCCTCCTGTCTGCCTCCAAGCGCAGGGATTACAAGCGTGTGCCACCATGCCCGACTACCCATAGGCTATTTTGACTGGCCTGTCATTCAACTTTTCTTTCCCAATTACCTCCACTATAAAATGGAGATAACAGTTTTCCCTATTTAATATGACTGTTGTGGAGGTTAAATTAGATAATAGAAGAAGGCCTTCACTCTGTGCCTAACAGATAGCAAAGATTACACTAAAGAGTGATGATGATGATAATAATAATTATACTAATGATCATAAATAAATAAATAAATGACTTCATAAAAGAAACAGCATATGCAGAGGTTCTGTGGGACTTTGATGAGAAAAAAAGGTTGCAGCCCTGTTGGGTAACTCTGCTTTTATTCTAACAGCTGCTGGAAGCTCTAAGGATTTCAGGCAGAGTCATTCTGTGGCCTCCGTCCTCCTTCTCTTGACTTCTGTGCTACACCTCATCCCTCCGCTCTGTTTCTCTAATACTTGTCACCAGGTCTTTAGACATGGTGATGTGATCCCTATTCACAGATTATCTCTCTACCCCTCCTCTCCTACTTCTGAAGATTTCAGAGAAGTCCACTCTACCTCTCTGACCAGGCAAGTCCCTTTCTAATAGCTTTACACTGTCATGTTTGCTTTGCCTGATTTTTGGTCCCCCCCCCATCTATTTCCAAAAGATGGGACATTACCCATTAGTGCATATAATTGTGTCTCCATTAGCACAGTGGCTGGCCTGATGTAGTTATTTATTCATATTGGATGGAAAGGGTGGAAGAAAAGGAAGGAAGTGGAAAAGTGGAGGAAAATGGGGTCAGATTGGTAGGTAATGAAGTCAGCTCAACTTTAGACATTGATTTTCTGTGGCACATCTAGGTAGAGATGTTCTGAAAACAGAGAAAATGAATTTGGGGCCCACGAGAAAGACCTGAGCTAGAGAGATAAAGACCAAGGAGTCATTAAAACATTCAGCCATTAACTGAATGAACTTCAGTCATTAACTGAAGCAAGTGGATAGCAAGTAGCAGGTTTTTGGAAACCCATAGTTCAGAGTCACTAACCGTGAATGTGGGCAGATAACCAAGTCTCTGAATCTCTTTTAAGAGCCATGTCTACATAGGACCCAACCTCCGCTATCCAGATTTCTAATAAAATGTTTCCACAGATTTCTAATAAAATGTTTCCATATCCCTAGGTTGCTTCATATCCAGGCTGGTCATTTAAAGCACCCAGACTATTGATTATAGAGAAATAAGATGTACCTTTTAGTTGGTCGTCTGGAGTTTATGAGGTAATTACTTTTGTTGCTCAGTTTTAGACAGGGCTGTTAAAACATGCACTATCACACTTTTCCCCAGCTCCCCTGTTGGGTTGTTGCAGAGATCCAAAGAGAAAATGCATGTTGAAATAACTTTCAAAATATCAAATGTCAAACATATGGAGATGACATTGTCATTGCAGAAATGAAGTGGACAACATTCAGGATGGCTTCTACTTCCTGTAAGATGGGAGAAAAACTTTGTGTTGAAATCCATCTTTTCAGATACCTTAGTGGTAAAAAAAAAAAAAAAATGGGTCTTGGAGTCAGATAAATCTAGGGTTAAATCTGTCTCAATTATTTCTTAATCGCCCAGTCCTGTGTTCAGGAATTAACTTGTCTAAGTCTTTGTTTCCTCATCTGTAAAATAGAAATAATGGTAGTACCTCCTCACAAAGTTACTTACTAGAGAATGCCTATAAAGTGCTTTGTGCAGGCTAGGGGAGGAGATGCATATAATTCCAATACTTGGAAAGCTGAGACAGGAGAATTGCAGATTCTCAGAAATTTAGTGAGAATTCTCTTTAAATCTCAGAAATTTAGTGAGAATTCTCTTTAAATCTCAGAAATTTAGTGAGAACTGCAGATCTTCAGCAACTTAATGAAATCCTGTTTCAAATTGAAAATATATAGCCGGGCGTGGTGACACACGCTTGTAATCCCAGCATTCAGGAGACCTGAGGATTTCAGTTCGCAGATGGCCTCATCTACTTAGCAAGGCCCTTTGCAACTCAGTGAGACTCCATTTAAAAAAACAAAAAGACTAAAAAAAAAAAAAAAATAAGACCAGGGGTGTAACTCGGAGGTAGAATGCCCCTGGGTTCCATCCCCAGAACTGCACATACAAAAAATAATGAAAATATAAGAGTTGGGGGCATAGCTTGGAGGTAGAATACCCCTGACTTCAATTCCCAGTACCAAAATAAATAAATACATACATACATAAATAAATGTGTTTTGTTCAGTGCCAATATATAGCATAGTAAATAAAGGTTAACAATATCACAATATCTGCACCATTATCTTTTTTTCCCTCAGTTCATAATTTGTTGCACAAATTGAACATCACGTGATGAGTTGACTTACTTCCGCTGAGAGGAACTTAACAAAGTCAGATGATGTAGTCTATGTTGCTTTCACACATGGAGTTTTGTTTGTTTGTTTTGGTTTTGGTGGTAGTACAGGGAATAGAACCCAGGAGCGTTTCTATCTCCGGGCTGCACTCCCAGATCTATTTTATATTTTGTTTGAAAACAGGGTCTCACTAAGTTGCTGAGAGGCTCACTAAGTAGCTGAGGTTGGCTTCAAAACTGTGAGATCCTCCTGTCTCTGCCTCTCAAGCGCTGGGATTACAAGCGTGCACCACAACACCCGACCTCACACATGGAGTCTTTTAGAATTTAACTTATATAACATCATCAAAACAGTGCCTCCATATGCAGCCAGTACACAATGCATTCTACCTGTGTAGGGATAACAGTCAAAATATTTTTAAATTCCAGAGAACTGAAATTGCACATTAGTTTCTGGACTATCATAATCTTAGTCTTGCCCAAAACCACAAATTCCACAGCTGATATCCTTCAACATGCATAGCTGCCCCATCAGCCTGGCCAGAAGGAGCCATCAGCTTATTTTAAGAGCAAGGGCCAAATAGAAGAATCATTTGAATCTATCCCAATTCCTTTCAACATCCTCTCATCTGGATTATATCTCCCTGATCTGATATGTTGAGTTAAACTGCATAGCTCCCTGAATCCCAAAGGAAAGTTCCCACCCTCCCCATCCTTTTTATTTTTTTTTCCTTTTTGTGATACTGGAGATTGAGCTACACACCCGTTTTAATTTTATTTTGAGACAGGGTTTCCATAAATTGCACAGGTTGGCTTTTGAACTTGTGATCCTCCCCCTTCAGCCTCCTGAGTAGCTGGGATTACAGGTGTAGCCATAGTACCTGTCTCTCCTCAACACTTAAAAACATGTGTAAACTAGATTTCCTAATTAAGGGCCCTAAAATAAGATATAATTTGAGTCAAATCATATATAAAAAGGTAAATCTTTCTCCGGCATAAATAGAGGGACTTGTGCTGACCCGGGGATTCCACAGGAAAGGCATAACTAGTGTCTGTTCCAGGCATGACTATTATCATGATGTATGACCTTGAGTAAGCCATTTAAGCACTTTGGGTCTCATTCTCCTCAACTGTGAGTGAGGGAGAGGATGGGAGAGGAGGAAGGTGGAAATTGTCTTCTCTGTTCTCCTGCAGTTGGAATTGTTATGATCCCATGCATATGAACTAATTGAAGCCTGTATGTTCCTTATTAGACTGGCAAATGTATACTAAATACTAGGTTCTCTCTTAAATTCTATTAAAATTATTTTAATGTCATCCAATTCTCTGCAAAGTTACTAATTATTCTCCAATGAAAAAACCAGTAGGATTGCAGGTTCACAGCCAACCTCAGCAACTTAACCAAGCCCTCTAAAACTGAGGGAGACCCTGTTTCAGAACAACTAATATAAAGATCTGGGGGTATTGCTTGGAAGTAGAATGCCCCTGGGTTAAATCTCGAGTACAACATGGAAGGAAGGAAGGAAAGAAGGGAGGGAGGGAGGGAGGAAGGAAGGAAGGAAGAAAGGAAGGAAAAACTAAGCATTTTGTATACAATAAAGATGCTTTTTTCTTATTTTTTGTGGTAGTGTGTGTGTGTGTGTGTGTGTGTGTGTGTGTGTGTGTACTGGGGGTGGAACTCAGGGGCTTTTCTACTTCCAGGCTATACTCCCAGACCTATTTTATGTTTTATTTGGAAACGAGTTCTCACTAAGTTTCTGAGAGCCTCACTTAGTAGGTGAAACTGGCTTTGAACCTGCGCGATTCTTCTGTCTCAGCCTCTCAACACTGGGATTACAAACATGCACCACCACACCCGGCTTTTGTAGTATTGTTAATTGAACACAGGGGCTCTCTACCACTGAGCTACACCCCCCAGTCCTTTTAATTTTTTTTTTTTTGAGACAGTCTTGCTAAGTTGCCCAAGCTGACCACAGAGCTGTGATCCTCCTGTCCAGCTTCCCAAGAACTAGGATTACAGGTGTGCCCCTGTCTATTTTTAAAAAAAAGAAAACACTAATGACATGTTCTGTTAGTGAACTTTACTTAATTGGAAGGTAGAACTCAGTGATGTTAAGAGAAGAAAACATAAAAGACAATTCCTGCTTATAGTAATTAGAACCAAGCAAAGCCAGGAAGTTGTTCACACTCCCCTACTACTCCCTGAGGATTAAGTTTTGAGAACTGTATTGCTATAGTGTACCTAAAGCAATGCGCCATTTTAGCAGAGGAACATAAGCTACATGCCTGAGACACCACTGGCTTCTCTGAGTATATTTGACTGGTGATTACAGCAATGCATTAATCAGCTTCATGTTAGTCCAATACAATATATGAGGCAGTTTAATTATAAAGAACAAAGGTTTATTTAGCTCAGTTTCAGAGGCCGAGAGTCCAAATGGCATAGTGCTGGCTGTAGGGCTACCCCTTGGCTACATCATCACCTCGGTGCACAGCTAGCTATGGCTGGAGTGTATGTAAGAGGCAAACTAGTAGCCAGCCGTGGTGACACATGCTTGTAATCCCAGCATTCGGGAGGCAGAGACAGAAGAATCATGACTTGTGGACAACCTCAGCTACTTAGTGAGGCCCTTTGCTATTCAGTGAGACCCTGTTTCAAAACAAAGAATAAAAAAGTAGGGCTGAGGGTGTAGCTCGAAGATAGAATGCCCTTGGGTTCCATCCCCAGTAACTCAAAAAGAAAAAGGTAAAGTAGTGATTACATCTCAAACAGGAGTAGAGAATGAGAGCCTGGGGTCCCACAATCCACTTTGAGGGACCCTCCCCCAGGGACCCTACACCCCTCCCCACCAGTGACCAAAGGATAGTCCACTAGGGCTCATCTCTTAAAGGCCCACAGCACCCTCTAGTACCTTTGGGCCCAAGCACTTAACATACAGACCTTTGGTCCATTCAACATTCAAACCATAGCTGGGTGTCACAAGCATGTGTGTGTGTCTGTGAGCACATCAGGACAGAATGTTGCAATCACTCCTATTTCTGAAAACTTTCTGAGGAGATAAGGGGAGCTAAGTAATAAGCAAATCATTGTTTAAAGACCTTGGATTCTATTCATAGGAGCTTGAAATTTACATGTGGAACAACTGAGAAATTGTGTGGTTCTAGAAATGGAAGACTTTGTGCTTCTTTTTCTCTTCTCTAAATCATACTGTGTGGGTGTACTTTCCAGCACCTTCTCTATACCGCTGAGGAAAAATATCCGACCCAACAGAGAAACACCAAATCTGAGATGTTGTGAGAAGTCACTCTGTTTAAACCCAGCCCTTTCCTTTGTTGCTTGTTTTAGGAAATGTGCCTCCACACCTCCTCAACAGTATTTTGAATTTGGAATTAGAGTAAGTAAAGACAATTTTTAAATGGTAAGATAGTACAAAATACTAAGTCTTCATTTTTGTTTAACATGTTTAAAAATAATAAAGTGTTCAAATAAATTTTAAAAAATAATAAACTGCTCAAAGGGTCAGAGTGAAAGTCAAGATGACAGGTGGAGGGAGTGGGGAGAATATGATCAGGAAGAATAGGTTTTAGAGAGACTTCTATGATATTTTCTTCTGTGATAAGTTGACCACGCTCCCTAGTACAGAGATTCTTATAAGCAGAAGAATAACAAAACCAACTCCAAGACATTCGTTAAGAAAGCAGTGTGAATCATTGATGTTCCATTCACCATCCTGCTACTGATGTATTTGTTACAATTTCAATGTATTTATCTGGCAAATACTCTGTCCTTTGGCCAAAACTTAGGTTCCTCTGAGTTTTCTCCTTCACCAGGCCCAACCTTGGGTTTCAGCTTCCCTCTCTGTTCTAGTACAATCCAACTTCACAGGAATCTCATTAAGCCAGGAGAGTAGAAATCCTCTCCTCTTGGTAGCTGACCACTCATGATACTTGATCACTCTGGTCTGTCTTCAGCAATAATGCTACCAGCACAGTTAGCCAGAAAATCTTCATCTTTGATATTCTCTCTTAGAAACTTTCCATCTTCTGACCCACACCCTGCTCCTGGGTTATAACTCTCTACTTGTCCTTAAACGGCATCTCACTATGTTGCTGAGGGTCTCATAAAGTTGTTGAGGCTGGTCCTAAACCTATGATCCTTCTGTCTCAGCCTCCCAACTACTGGGATTACAAGTACACCAGGCCCCCTTGCCTTACCATCTTTAATGTGCATCATGACCAACATTTCCTTTAGCATATGCATTAGTTACTTTATTAAGGACAGAGCACAAGTCTGCGTACCTTTATCAAGATTTTGGGAGGCTTGCTTTCATTGTTATCTGCCGTAGTTGTTCTTCCAGGCTCCAGACCAGCAGAGTCCTGGGTCGATGCAATCCCTTCTCTCAAAATAAAGTTTTTGAGTTGAGAGGCGAGAGGGGAAAAGGAAACGGAGCCAACCTCCTCGAACAAATCTCAGGACTCTCTTTTATTCATTAAGGTTATACAGAGTTCAAGTTGTTTTCCTTTAAAAAGGAACAAAGAAGTTATCCATGTTTTGATTAACGCATATTAAGCATTACAACAGTTAATTGTATAGGTTTAACTTTAACTCTAGACGATCACAACAGGAAGCCGAGGAAATTTTTCTTATGTCAGAAAGAAATAGAACAGAGCAAGAGCAGGAGCCGCTGCCTTCTATAACCTCTTCTACTGGCCTTCCATCAAAGCCAGCAGAAAGCTAGAGATTTGTAAGTCATTGATTTCTAGGTTCAGAATTGTTTTCCACAGTTATCTACGTGGCCAATGCCCTCATAACTACTAAATGCAGGGAACAATTCCCAATTTTCTTTCTAGCATTTGACACCATAAACATCTCCACCTGTGGCTGCTGGTGCTATCCCAGATACTTTCATAAGGTTTTGACTTCTCTTTCTTGTGTTCTTTGTGTCTTCTTCCTACCTCTTATTGCTGATATTACTATAGATTTATCTATAGATAATACTCACTTTTTTCTGGTTGACCTTATTCGCTCTCCTTGTTTCTCCTGCCTTCCCAAATCCATCCATGCCTTCTAACATCAGCCCGTGGTTCATCCCATCAGAATCAATGAGGGTACCTGTTAGAAATACAGCTTCCCAGGTGCCCCTGAACTTATAACTATTGTGACTCAGAATTGAACATTATTTTTAGGAGAGGATCAGATTTAAGGATCCCCAGGGGATTCTAGAAGCAGAGAGTCTAGGTAGTCATTGTGTGTGTGTGTGTGTGTGTGTGTGTGCGTGTGTGTGTGTGTGTTACTGGGGATTAAACCCAAGGACATTCTACCACTCAGTTACACCCTTAGCCCCTATTTTATTTAATTTTAATTTTTATATTTTATTTTTTAAAATAGGTTATCACTAAGTTGCCTAGGGCCTCGCTAAGTTGCTGAGGCTGACCTCAAACCTGAGATCCTTCTTCTCTTAGTCTCCCAAGTACTGGGATTACCAGTGTGTGCTACCACACCCAGCTAGTTGATCATTATTCTAAGAGACACTAATAATATTTACGTTTATTTCATTAGTCAATCCCGGGTGTTTCTTGAGCTCTAAGCCAATCATTTTAATAGATTGCTGGTCACCTTAGCTAGGCATCCCTCAATGAACTCATCCCAAACTTTCTGGAACTTTGTATGCTCCCTCTATTTCATATTCAGTTAAAAATGCTCATTATAAACATTGTATACAGCCACCCAGGCTGAGAATCTCAGATACATATACCTTCTGTTTTTTTTTTTTTTTTTGCCCTTACAATTAAATGATGGCACAGTCCTGGTAACTAGGTAGTGACGTGCCATCCGAATCTACCTGGCTTGTCACCTATTTCATTGTGACCCTTTACTTCACACCTTTATCTCTTTCTCAGAATAGTTTTACACTTGACTAACATTCTATTTCTCTCATCTCTAACACATTCTTTATATTTCTATATAAAACTTCCCCCAAGAGCAACACTGTCCCATTGGACTGTCTGTGATAATGGAAATACTCTGTATCTGCATTGCCCAGAATGGGAGTCCCTGCCTATTGAGAACTATCAACATGGCCAGTGAGACTGAAGAACTGAATTTTATTTTACCTTATTTTATGGTCCTGGAATTGAATCTAGGGGCGTTCTATCTCTGAGCTACACCCCCAGCCCTATTATCTTTTTACTTTGAAATACTGTTATCACTAGGTATATGAGAGTCTCACTACTTGCTAAGACTGACTTCAAACCTGCAATCCTCTTTTCTCAGCCTCCCAAGTACTGGGACTACAAGTGTGGGAGACCACACTTGGCCTGGATTTTAAATATCATTACATTCAAATGAAAATAGCCACCCAGATCTAGAGGCTACCATCCTGCACAGTGAGGCTGTTAAATATGAATCTTCTCATACCCTATCCCTTTGCTTTTAAGTGCTTATTACCAAAAACAAATAAGTGAACAAGCAGTGTCATTGCTTGTAGAATAATGTCTGGGGTTAGTAGTATGATATTAAATGACTTTTGTAATCCAATCTCCTTCTCGTTTTCTATCACGGCTCTCTCACCCCAATCCCACATATACTCTGGTGCTGTAGAAACTTGCTTTCCCTCAATTAGCCACACTTTTCAGACCTCCACGCCTGCACTGCTGTTATTTATTTTATCTAGAGTGCCCCTCCTTTTTATTTACTTTCTTTTAAATTTTTACTCATTGTTCTGGCCTAATAAAGAAAGCTTTGATGCCATTCTCTTAACCTTGACCGCGGATAAGCAACCTAGCCTCTCTAGGCCTCATCTTCTCCCCTATAAAGTGGGAACCATAACATTTCCTCCCTTACAGAGTTGTGAGGGCACTGGAAATTGCATTTCTTTTAGACTCCACCACTGAGAAAGCATGAAATAAAAATAGCTGCTATTACTGTCTATCCCCCGGTAACACATATCATGTGGTGTCATGGGTCTTTCCAGATGGGACTGTCTCTCTGGAGACTGAGTTTATTAGCAGCAAAGATCACTCTTGTGCGTCACTGTCCCTCCGCATCTGATAAAATGTGGCCATGTGACAAGTGCCTTGACTGGCTGACAAATAAAAAAGTATTCGTATAGGATGCCATAGAGCCATTTTTTTTTTTTTTTTTAGTATATCTTTTGTGTGTGCATCTTTAGCAAGGCCTAAAAAGACATATAGTGTCTGTAACATCCAGCACACCTGAGAGAAAAAGAGAGATCCAGACAGGGCGAGCAGGTTGAAAGGGGCCAGATCAGGGGACCCCACTCTTAGGTGAAGCCCAGCTGGACAATGGCCCACAGCTTTTATTGTTATTTTAAGGGGAAAGGTTGCAGTTGGGATGCTGCTGCATACATACAGAGCTTGAGGTAATGATTAAAGGGTAAATCACAGAACACCTGCACAAAGTCCTTGAGATAATGATAGCAAGATTAGCAATAAAACCACTGAGGATATGCAGAAGATCTTTGAGACAAGCAGGATATTCAATATTCAGAAGTTGGCCCCTACAAGAAACACAGGAACATTTACCTTGGAGGAACAGGCTTCTTTCTGTCAGTTCAACAGTCTGGTCATAGCTTTCCACAATCCTTAGACCTTTCCAAGGCAAATGTTAACCAAGTTATCTACAACATAGATGTAGCAAGGTATAGGGGGAAAAAGGATGCTTTTTAATACTTTAAAACATCTTTTAAAGTATTAAATATTTCTCTGGGCATGGTGACACACACTTGTAATCCCAGCATTTGGGAGGTTGAGACAGGAGGATGGCAGTTTGCACACAGCCTCGGCTAATTACTGAGGCCTTTCACAACTAATTATTTATTAACTCATTTATTTTGACACCCTGTTTCAAAATAAAGAATAAAAAATAGGGCTGGAGGTGTAGCTCGGAGGAAGAATGTCCCTGGTTTCCATCCCCAGTACCACAAAAAAGTATTAAGTATTTCTTATTACTGCTCCAAAAAAAAACTGGCTTAAACCTGTCCTTAAGCCTGCACTCCTTCTCCTTGCTTGGATAGAGTGAGTTTTAACATTTTGCCATCTTTTACTTTCCTTTCAGGCCTCCCTGCTTCCTCTGCCACCCTCTCCCTCCTAACAGGGACTCCTCTTTCATCACTGTTGCCAAGGCAACAGCAGGGATGCCTCATTCCCCACAGCTCTGCATAACTAAATTCTGGTCGCCTTTGTCCACTGGGCTGGCCATATTCTTTATATGCCCGCCGCTAAATCAGCTGTCTTCTATGCAGAAGCTTATGCATTATTTCCCCTTAAAAGAAAAAAAGGGGGGGGGGAGGAAGGAAGAAAGGACCTGAGGTATAACAATTCCCCCCCCCCTCCTAACTATGGACTTCACCCAAACCTGTCAATCCTCTTGAATTCGCCAGACTATTTTGGTCCCTAGGAGCCAATGTAAAAATCGCCTATTTAGCCTTTCTAAGCGTGTGCAGCGTTAGTGCGGGTCAATTTTAAAACAGGCAACAGAGCATTCATAATGGGTTTCCCTTTTAAAAGCACAAGAGACCAAAAATAAACCTGACAAAGGGCAGCTGTAGACTTTTAACATGTGGAAAACTCCACAGGCAGCCGTTATGTAACTGGAAAGATGCAGGATAAATATTTCACACCGTTAGATGAACTTCCTACTCCGAACACGTGAACAGCCAAAGGACACAAAACACACCGTAACCCCGCAAGGAACAAAAAGGTTGCACTTTGGGGGGGGGGGTGTAAGTTTTCTCAAAGTGGTCTTTGGGTTAAGTTTTCAAAGTGAGAAGTGGCTATGGCTCAAATAAGAGTCCTGGCTTCCAGCGGGACTCGCGATTGCATTTTTATTTCTCCAGTGCGAGGCGGAGCTCAGGAAGCCCATCTTTTGAAAAACTGTTTCCCCGCGGTTTTGCCCTTTGGGTAGAAATTTTCCCCAAAGCTCCCGCCCTATGCTGAAAACCGAAAAGAGAAGTTTTGTGCCCTGGAAGGGAAAAAAAGGGGTCGGGCCAGGCAGGCGGAGCCACCCCCCTGCCTACACATCACGGTCCCCCCTACCCCACCCCGCGCGCCATCCGCCCCCGGGCTCCTCGCCCTGGGGACACTGGGGACAGCTGGCAGCCCCGCGCGGACCAGACACAAAGCCGATCAATCCCCGGCGCGGGGGAGGGGGCCGCCAGGGCTTTCCCTTCCGCCCCTCCCCCACTAGGACCCCGCGGACACCTCTTCCCACTTGTAGGCCCTCCCTCTCCATCCCCCTCCCCCTTAAAAAAAAAATAAAAAAGCTCCCTGGTCCCCCATCCCAGGACCGCAAGACCTGCCTCTGGGCTACCAGCAGAGAAGGCGCCGGGAGAAGAGCAGCTGACATCCCATCCAGGCCCGCCCTCCCCTCCACTCCGCCTCTCTCCCCCTCCGCCAGCCCTGAAGTTCGGGGGCCCAGCTCCGCCCCCCGCGCTCCAGCCGCCCGGACCCGGGGTCCCCCAGATTCCCGGCGGAGCGGACAGCTCGGGCCGGGAAGATGGCGAGGGGGAGCTGCCACCGCCTGCTGCTGCTGCTGCTGCGCTACCTGGTGGTCGCTCTGGGCTGTAAGTCGTCGGGCACCTCCACCCTCGCGCCCATCCGCCCCCTCCGGCTCGGACCAGCCTCCCCCAGACTTCCAGCCCCTAGACGCGAGCCGGGAACCCCGGGTGCGGGCGGGCGCGGGGCGGGGAGCCCGAGGGCTGGAGTCTGATTGTGTCCGGGATAGTTGGAGACCAGGGTGCGCGCTAGCAAGATCATCTTCTCACAAAGTTAGGGTAAGTTTTCAAAGACACAGGGACGTGATCAGAATGCAGAAACGCGGTAGCGGCTGGTGAGATGCTAAGAACCCGAGGAAGACGGCATCCCAGGGAAGCGGGCACCGGCCGGGGGCGGAGGGGACCCCGGCCCCGCGGCCAGGGCTCCTCCAAGTTCCAGCTGCGCCCCCGGCGCTGAGAGCGTTTGTGAGGCGGGGGCGGGGGAGTTCCCGGCTTCCAGGAGAGCCAGAATTACTTTGATCCTCTCCACCTGTACTTGGAGGGTCACTTGGGGAACTGCGGTCTGGAGGCTCCGGCCAGCGGCTGTGTCCTCAGGGCACGTCCCGCGGGACGGTTGTTAGATGCAGAAGCTGAAGGACCCAGTCGCGCAGCGGGGGAAACGTCCCAAAGCCAATTGCACCGGATGGTTTTAAGCAGGATTTTCACAGATTCTGGATCCATGAGCTTTTAAATCCTTGGGATGTCTTGTTTTATTATTTTTTTTCTTCGCTTTAAATTTTTGGAAAATAGAGGAAATTAAAACAGACCATAAGCACTGATGTACCCCCCTTTCTCCTTTTTCTTTTGTTCTCTGTTTTCTAAGATTTTTCTTATTTTTTTTGTAAAGTGAGTTATTGTTGCTATGCAGTTCTAATACTTAAAATAACCTGCCGGATGAATGTCCTACACCGTAATATAATGCTTTTTTTTTTTTCACGTGTTAGTGCCCAAATGGTCATTGTTCAGCCTAACCAAATGTCACCGATGTCCCTTGGGGAGAGGGTGCAGACAGTCTCAGGGAAGGGGTATGTTCTGACCTATATCAAAGGAAATCAAACCAAGGAAGACAGAGTTTCACAATAAAAACCTTTATGCAATTTGAAATATTAATTGGTATCATACTGAAAAAAGTGTGTTCACGCTGAAAGGCAAGAGAGAAGCAGGCTGAAGGAATTGTAGCAAAGCCACTAGGAAACTGAGGTGTTCCACTGGAATTTTAAATATGAAATAAAAGGGACTGTGACTGTACTGTACCGGCTGTTCACTAAAAAACAGAGAAAATAATCTTACTTGGTCATTCCTACTTAGTCATCAAAATAGAAACAGTACACCCTAAGATTGAAATTGTAGCCCGAAACAAGGAAAAATTTAGATGAACGGGAAGAATGACCTCTTCTTTTTAAGTTTCGGGAAAATATAATAGATGGCCTCACCTAATCCTAACTCCCGAGGGAATTAATGTAGAAGTATTGTGGAAAATTTCCATATTGTTCTTGGGACGACAAAACATCTGGCCTCACAGGAGGATTTTCTTTTAGCAAATGTTAAAATTTTAGAACAAGTTTTGATTTAAGGAAAAACTGCAGCCAGGCGTGGTGGCGTATGCTTATAATCCTAGCATTTGGGAGGCTGAGACAGGAGGGAGGATCGTGGTTCGACAGCCTCAGCTACTCAGTGAGGCCCTTTACAACTCAGTGAGACCCTGTTTCAAACTAATAATAAAAAAAAAAAAAAATAGGGCTGGGGGTGTAGCTTGGAGGTAGGATGTCCCTGGATTCCATCTACCGGAAAAAAAAAAAAAAAAACCTACAATGTTAGTATAGAGTTCTCATATACACCAAACCCAATTTCCCTTATGGTTAATGTCTTGCCTTAATATGATACTCTTTGCTCAACGTTTTCCTAGTCTTCCTGATGTCCTCTTTTGTTCCAGGGTCCCATCTAGGACACCACAATGTGTTTGGTAGTCGTGTCTCCTTTAGCTGTTCTTGGCTGAGGCAATTTCTCACACTTTTCTTGTTTTGTATTTCTTTGATAGATTTGAGGAGTACTGGTCAAGTATTTTGTAGCATGTCCTGTAATTGTGATTTCTCTGATGTTTATTTCTCATGGCTAGACTGGGGTTACAGGGTTTTTTGTAAGGAAACCACAGGAGCAAAGTACCATATCATCATGCCACATCCAGGGAACATGATTTACCACTGTTGACATTAGCCTTGATAACAGGCTGAGATACAGTACATCAGCCTTCTCTGTAGGTTACTTACCCTTTTTTTTCCCTTTATATTAATATATTTCACTTCCTTGAGGGTGGAATGGCTTCATAAATTATTTGAAAATTTTATGCATGAGAGATGTGTTTTCTGATTATTTATGTAATCACTTGTTTTTATATCAGCATGGGATCATAAGTATTTTATTCTTTGGTTGATAATACTACTTTATTTCATAGATTTCTTATGGTGTAATTACATACTCATTTTTTTTTTTTGCACTGGGAGGGGAATTGAACTCAGGGACATTCTGCCTCGAAAATATACCCCACCTGCCATTTTTATTTTTGCAACAGGGTCTTGCCAATTAGCTGAGGAGCTTTCTAACTTGCTGAGTCTAACCTCGAACCTAGGATTCTCCAATCTCAGCCTGGAATTTCTGGAATTACAGGCATGTGCCACCGCACCCGGCTCAAACTCATCTTAATATTTCTCACAGATATAACTGTACCACTCTTTTGTCCCAATCCTATCTTTTCTAATTCTAATATTATGCTTATTTTGTTCTTTCTACTATTTCTTAATCTTTTAAATATATTTTTAGTAGCCCGGAGGATTCGTTATTTTTCCTGTTACTTAAAAGTATGACGTCAACATATTTGTTGATATATGGATATATTGATATATTGTGATATTGATTGTGATATATTGATATATTGTTGATATATTGTGTGTTTAGCTGATGTGCTCATCAGCTTTCATTTGTTGTAACAAAGTACTTGAGGTAATCAATTTATAAAGAGGAAAAACTTGTTTTGACTTGAAGTTTCAGAGGTTTCTGTCCATGTTTGCTTGGCCTCCTTTTCTGGGACCTACAGTGACATAACACATCACAGTGGGAAACACAGAGTAGAGCAGAGGTTCTTACCTTCTGACTGGGATGTGGAAAAGAGAGGGAAAGGGCACCTCCCACTTTCCCCCTCCAGGACACACCCCCAGTCATCAGAAGATCTCCATTAGCTCCAGCCAGTTAAAGCTTCCTCCACTTCCTAACAGCACCAGATGGGACCTACCAAGCCTTCAACACAGGGGCTTTTAACCCATGCTTATCTAAACCCTAGCTGTTGAGTTATACATTTCTTTCTCACTTTATTAGAGAAGAAATGTCTTGCTAGTTGCTTGCCACTGTATGTTCAGTGCTGAGCAAGTACTTGGTTAATAGGTGAACATATTAGATGGTGTTTTAGGCCACTCAGACTACTATAATAAAATACCATAACCTGGGTAGTATGTAAGCAACAGAAGTGTGTTTCATGGTTCTGGAGGTCGAGAGGTTCATAATTAAGGCATGTGTGATTTTGGTGTCTGGTGAGCACCAGCTTTCTGATTCAGAGATGGCTTCTTGTCACATTATGAGAGGGCCAGGTCTATGCTCCAAGGCCTCTTTATCAAGGGCACTAAGCTTATTTACAAGGGCTCCCTATTGTCACCTAATCACTCTCAACAGCCCTGTATCCCAATACTATCACACTAGTGATTAGATTTCAACATTTGAAGTTGGGAAGTGGGGCACAAACATTCAGACCCTAGCAACTGGGATGGGGATGAGGTAAGGTGGGTAGACAAATGTACAGATGGGATTCATCATTATAATACCAATCATGAAGCACCTATTTCATGAGAATATAGCGTGTCAGATTTCCCTGAGATGCCCTCTAAGCTGATATCCAAAAAAACTTTAGATATGAGTGTTCAGTACTGCGGTGGGGGCTGGCAGGCTTTTTGGGAATTTCTTGGAGCCCCAGTTTCTGACATTCTGAAACTGGCCTTCAGATCTGGACTGAAACACCAGCCAGCCACTTGGCCTGAGTCTGTAATCTTTCATAAACCGATAAGGACTATGGGAGGAGAGGTCCGAATCTCTTGTAAAATCACAAAGTTCTGCCTTTGTGGCAGAACTGACCCCAAACAGCATTCCAGGGGACCCATGCCAGGAAAATCTGGTCTTCGGTAAACATTAAGAACAAAGAATCATCATCAACTCATTGAGGAGAACTGGTTCCATCCTGGTGTGGTCTCAATTATCTGATGATATGAAGGTAAACAGGCTTGTTAGCAAACCTGATACTCATTTCAAGACTATGACAGAAATGAAGGTTTCCAAATTAAAGACAAAAGCTCCAGCCTAAAGAGAACAGCGAGTTCCCTGTAGCTGAGAACATTCCATATTCTTCTACGTGAGTTCTGTCACGAGAAGAGGCCACAAGAGCTTACAGGTGGCCACTGCACTTGGTTTCCATTGGGCCGCTCTCCTCCTTTGACCCTGTATGTTGAACTATAAGAGCTGCACTCTTTGTTAAAGTAAACCACCAGAAACCTGCGCAGATAAGTATTTAAAATGACATTCCTTTTTCATCTCCTGGTGACATAGCGGTAGCACTGCTGACACCCTATTGCCAGATTGACCTTTAGAGGAAGATGAGGGTCAGGAAGTTAAAAGAGGGGAAGGTTGGAACCTGGGTCAAATAACTCCTCTGGCAAAGGAGAAAAAAAGGAATCTTAAAACTAGGCACTGTTTTCTTAGACAGTGTTACTGTTAACAGGGCTAGTGCTTAGAAAAACATCCCAACTGGACTAATTTTCTATTGCTATGGAAACAAGTATAACAAGCAATACAATACAGATTTATTATCTTGGCTTTCTAGAGGCCAGAAGTCTAAAGCAGGTCTCACTGGGCCAAAACCAAGGTATCGGGGGCAAAGTTTCTTCTAGAGGTCCTAGGGGAATCTGTGGCCAGGTGTTAATGGCGTGGGTCTGGAATGTCCCTCAAGAAAAGCTTGTGGCTGAGTATGGTGGTGCACACTTGGAATCCCAGTACTTGGGAGGCTGAGACAGGAGGATCACAGGTTCTTGGACAGCCTCAGCTACTTAGGCTCTCTGCAACTTAGTGAAACCCCGTTTCAAAATAAAGAATAAAAAATCAAGCTGGGGTGTAACTCGAAGGTAGAATGACCCTGGGTTCAATTCCCAGCACCACACACACACACACACACAAAAAAAAAAAAAAAAAAAACTTGTGTGTTAACATCAGTGTTAACACATCACTGTGTTCACATCAGTGTTCAGAGGTGAAAAGATTGGATTGTGTGTTTGGACCTCATCAGAGATTAAGTCCGTTTGATGGATTAATAACTGAAGTGGACTTTCTGAGGTGGTAAGAACAATAGACAGGTAGGATGTGGTTGAAGGAGATCATACGATCATCATCATCATCTCTTTCCCTCCTCCTCCTCTCTTCTTC